>NC_045786.1:66006158-66622408 GCF_009873245.2 Balaenoptera musculus | reverse complement strand
GTGATAAAACCTGTTAACAGCGTCTGCCTTTAAAAACCTGGGCAAAACAGTATAACAATATGGTTATAAGATCATAAAACAGACTTTGATATTGCTGTTTCTCCTTTTCTTGTAGTAAGGAGCAAGTGTTAAAACAGTACAATTTTAAGCTGTCTTAAACCATGCTTTTAACCCACAGATTAGGGCAGGGTGGAAACTTTTTCTAAGGTCTCAGTTTATGAGGAAATTTTCATTTAGTACACGCAACTCACGTTACTGGGAACAGTGTCTCACAATCCATTCCTGAATTCATTTTGAAACATATCACTTAAAATGTTTGCTACATGTTTTCCTCAGAGAATTTGTAATCCCCCTGACTATTGGAAATTTATGAAAAACATTCTCTTTGATGTCAAAAACAGCTTTCTAATTCTGTGTACATTAGAAAAAGTAACTCTCCTGTTGAAGTAGATATATCTTACTGAGAATGTTTGGGGGAGGCGGTGCTTATGTGTGGGTACTTTAAAAAAATACAGTTGACCCTTGAACAACGAGGGGGTTAATCTGCATATAATTTAGTCGGCCCCCAATTTCCGAGTATCTGAGGTTCCTTCACATCCATGGATTCAACCAACCATGGACCATTTAGTACTGTAGTATTTACTAATGAAAACTAGCCCCACATGTAAGTGGACCTGCACAGTTCAAACCCATGTTGATCAAGGGCCAACTGTAAAAGCAAACACCAAAGATATCTCATAGGAGAATTTACCTGGGTTTTTTCATGATTTTTTAAAGGTGCTGTAGCTTGTTACTAAAACCCTAACCACTCCAAGGTGGTAGTTAACAGCTCTGTCTTCCTTTTTAATGTAAATCTTCCCCCCCCCCCCCACCCCGCAGACCCTTACGCAGAAGTACTCATTGGCTAGAGGGACAAGAAGCGCCTCAGGACAACATTCAGTAGGAACTATCAAAGTAGACTAAGAGCCAATCAACCTGAGGTGGAAGTTTCAGGGAGTGGTGATTGGGGAGGGCATGATGAGGAGCCAAGAGCAGGAACGAGTGGGGACCATGTTCAGTTGAGATAATACCTGGGAAAGCACTTTTTAAAACATCTAGCACTCGGTGGAAGGGTCTGCTGATCAGCCATAGGGATGCAAAAGAAGTGCAAAAACATGGCTTCTGCCCTTGAGGAGCTTAAGAGTCTCGTTGAGAAGAACCCACATGCCAAAACTGATAATTTATCAACTTTACCATGCCAAGTATAAACGCATGCAAATCCAGTTGTTTTTAAGGAGTGCTGTGATTGTAGGCAGATATGATGCTGGGGAGAAAGGAGCACGGGAGAGGCCCCAGCACAACCACAGCCTGCTCCTGTGGCCTTGGGCCTGCCCCACCTCTGGGAGGCCCGGTTTTTCCCATCATAGACTAGAGATGACCATCCCCGCCAAGCTCAGGGTGGTTGTGAGATCTAATGAGAACGTGTATGTGAAAGAACTTTTAAAAGCTCCATTAAAAGCATATAAGGGACTATTAACTAGTTTACCTATATTTTACCAGCTGGTTGAAGCACAGTTATCACAGCAAACAACTGACTCCTCAATAGTTACATTTGGTTCCTGAAATTTTCCTCCTTAGGAAATTTAGTACCTGGGACTCCATTTTCATTGAGTTTGTAATAACTGCAGGCATTTTTTTTTTTTTTTTTGGTTGGGGGGAGCACATTGAAGTGTTTAATACTTTAACTACTAAGTGGATGTTTTATTAATTTGGTGTCACATTTTAGTAACTCTCTAAGAGATGTGGTTTATCGGTGTCAGCTGTGTGAGCAGCTGCCTCCAGAACAGGCATCTTCTTTGACTCTGCTCTTATCCCCTCAAAACCAGTGTTAAACTTGCATGAATTTGATTTTCCCAGAAAGCATTGCTGCCCTGCTGAAGGAACTTTGGAAAAGGTGGAGTCTTTACCCACTCCTGAGTCAGAGGCAAATACTTCAACCACATAATTAAAGTTTTCTTCACAAAATAGGGGATTGTGAGCAGACACTGGCAGGAATCCAAAATTCTAATTTCTGACTATGATTTAATTTCAATTTTAAATAAATCGGTTTTTAATTTAAAAAGAGTGAGCTTCATAACATTAGCAATGATTGCAACATTAAGCCCAGTGTTCACAATCTAGCAATATAAAACATTATTTATATCTGAATCGTAAACAGCCTTTTGAAATGGATTATGGTTTTTCTCCCTATTCTAATACAACCTGGAGGGTACTAAAAAGTGTTGTGTGAAATTAACATTCTGCTGACTTTCGCCTATAAATGAGAAGCGAGCTATTAACATTTGTGTATTTTCATTATGTAAATTGTGTTAACACATGCCCACAAATTGCCACCAGCAATGCAATAATTTTCTCTCAGTGATCATAATGTGTCCAAGTGAGTCATTTTGATTATGACATGCTAATTACATATTGCCTTTTTTCAGATTCAGAAAAACCAGGGATCTTTAATGGTAAGCTTTATGAGTTCAGAAAAAAATTCACTTTTCTTTTTCCTGATGGCTGCTTCCTTTGCATGCTTGAATGCCTTGTTTTAAACTTAGCAAATTGCATTTTGAAGAAAATGCAAACCTTTAACTGCCTGTATTAGATTAGGTACCATTAGAAATAATAGAACATCCTGAACATCAATGTTTTTATAAGAGTTTGCTGTTGTTGATTAATCTTGCTATATTTTATTGCATTAATGATTTTTTCTTTCCACTCCACTGTAAAGATATTGCATAGAGGCTAATACTTTTTCCTTTCTTCTTTCCCATTGCAGCCTCTCCAGCTTCTGCAGTGCATTGTTGATGAGGTGAGGCATCGTCTTATGTGCTTTCACTCCTAAAGTCATTCCTAATGGTGTGGAAAGCTTATATTTTGTTTCCTAATGAAGCACAATGCCCAACATCCTCGGAGCAAGTTGTGTTGTGTGGCTCTGAGCTGTGTTACGTGAACTGGCCTTGTCCTGAATCCTGCTCTTCTGATTCCAGCCGAGACTCTCTGCCAAAACAGACTGTCCCACAGGCTGGTCCTTGGGGGCATCAGAAGCCCTAAAGACAAAACACAATAATATTAATTTATCCTCTCTCTGGCCAGATGGGGATGGAGCCGGAAATTAAAGTGGTATCATTTTTTCCGTAACACATATTTAAAGTCATTCAGTAGACAAGAGTTAGAGTTGAACAGCAAACATGAGCTGGATAAAATTTGTCCTCCTTGCTTTATTTACCGAAAGCATAGCAGAGTGATAAAAGTGTTCAGAAGCTCTAGGTCAACAGTTCAGCTTTAATTTCCTAATTAGGCATTTTCCCCAGAACATACTCCTAACTTTTTGTGCTTTTAACTAGTATTCTCACATGTTAAGTCATCCTACCTCTGATCATCCTTATCCATCGAGTTTCACTGTCCCTTTGCCTTCATGGAGTTAAGCTACCTGAATTTCATTCTCAATCAACTACTTTTGTTGCTGACTTTAAATTCCTTTTTTTCCTGTAAATTAACAGTCTTATACAAGACTCCGATTAAGAAACATTAATGTTTTTTAAAAACTGAGTTTTTCTGGGCTTGAGCTTGCCTGCTAGCAATGTTTATTTTTTAAACTTTAATTTTACAATATTTAAAATGCTTGTAATGTCAGCAATAAATGATTCAGATAGGAAAGTTTGAAAGAAAAAATATCGTAATTCATAATTATTCCTCTCAATTAAACGTCTGTATAACCAGTTATGAGATTTGGGAGAAAAAAATAAAGATCCTCCTAGGAAAAAAACAAACACATACACATATCACAATAATAGTAAGAATGGAGCTCCAACATCCTTAATGTCTGCATCAGTCAGTCCACATATCCCTTGCAAGCCATAAACCATGTTAGTGCAAAAATGAAGGCATCGTCCTGAAACAAATGGAGGCCCCATTATCTCAAATATCAGACAGGCCTCCTGGATCTAATAGCTCATCAATATCTTCTGTCATCTTAGATTCCAAAAGCATCCTATGGCCATCAGGATCCTCCCAATTAAACTGATTTTCCTGAGCTCCCCCTTCAGGATTGCTTAGGGACGTGCCCAGGGAAATGGCCTACCCAGTCAAGTGCACAGACTGCCGTCTTTCCTGGGCTCTGCTGTTCTTGGTCTGCCAGGCTCCTGGGCATCAGAATGTTCAGGTACAGATACCTTCACCAGTAATATAGGTATTGCTGGAGAGCTCACTTGAAGGTTTTCTGGATCAGATGGATGTTTTCATTCTTTATTTAAAGTAGCAGTGATTGCTGTTAAATTTAATATATTTTACTTGTTTGATTTGGGTAAAATCTTGAGGCTTTTGAAATCATCATAGGGAGATGTTCTAAGAAGAGAAGTATGTGTGATGAAGGACAATAGCTTGTAGCTTAAATCGTATATTTTTCTTTATAGCACTTCTTCCTCAGTTGAGAGAAAACTATAACTTAGACATCTATTCCCATTTACTCTAAAAACATTCAAATATCTTTTTTATGGAAACTTGGGAAATTCACATATATTTTTAAAACAAACATTAAGTTGATCTTGGAACCAAGCTGATGATTGGGAATAAGAGTATTAGGAAAGAGTTGGCCAGGTGACCTGCCTGAGGCAAGGTGCATCATAGCTTCTAAGAAAGGAAGGATTGGTGGGATCTTTTAATTACTGTGCTTGCCCCATGTTTGTCAGATTTCTCATTGCTGTGATATAGTGTTTCTCAAAGGGTAGTCCAAGGACTAACTACATCAGGATTACCTAAGACTCTTGTTTAAAATGCAGATTCTTGGACCCAGATCTCTGAATTAGACTTTCTAGGGGTAGAGCCCAGGAATCTACATTTTACTAGCTTCCCAACTCTTTGCACATGAAAGTTTGAGAACCTCTTCCGTAATGGCTAAGTCTGCCCTTTTAGATCCCAGAGGACAGTTAACTGTCTATCTTCATTTACATCTGACATTTAGGGCTTCTATTTCTGAATGAATATAACCAGCCAGGATTTGAACCATCTTACTCTTTGGGCATGGGATATACCTCATTATGAAATGGCTATCCAATGACAGTATATGCTGTTTCTCTTCGGGAAAAGTCAAATCAAAAAGTATCACCCCAAGGGAATCTAATTCAAACAAGATGGATATATTTGGAGTCATGTACAAAATAGCTAAGCAAAGCCCAGTGTAACGTACTTTATTTATTATTATGTGGATGTACCTTGACCTCCTAGCATGGCCTGGCAAAGAACAAAGAAGTAGTAGATCAAGTGGATAGGAGCCAGCGCTAGAGTAGCCAGGGGTGAATGTCAGGAGTTGAGAGTCAGGAGGTGGAATCGTGGGACAAAGCCAGAGTCAGCCACCACACATCCAAATAAAGACACCAAAAGTTAAACAGAGTAGTAAGAATCATGAACATGAAATTTGAACCACAGAACAGGAACTGGATGAGTAGCCAAGGTACCAAGAGAATCAGGCTCCAAAGAGAAATCTGGGAAATTTAGTTTAATTTTAGGGGGTGGAGCTTGTCTGGTTTGGACCTGGCTAACTCAGGATATGAGTGCTGTCTTAGAGATACCATCTTTGCCTCAAAGTTGCTTCTCTCAATAGAACTTCTTACTGTAAAACTCATAATCAGGCCCTCTCCAAGTCCCTGAATACCTGAGTTGTAAAGTACTTTGGTTCATTGTAAGTGATGTGTGTCTATGCGTGCCATGATGCCTTAGCCATCTGATATCATTGGGGAATGAGGTGGCCCTTGCTGTCTAGCTAACTGATACTACTTTAAGCTCTGACATCAGTGAGAAAATTTGCATTTTTTAGAAAGAATGTTTCTAAAATGTATTTGCTCTTGGCAGCCTGTTGATAAAGTATAGTGAATATCATTTCATTGATAATAAAGGTTTTATAAAAGGTATCATAACCTTTTCTTGATGACTCAGGTGCCTGTTTTGAACATGGTACTGAACTAAACTTTGATGTATTGATGCCCTATAGGGCTGTAGAATTGTGGGGATCTTGCCTTGTTCTTTCATTGAATTTTACCAGCCATTTTGCTTGTGTGTTTGGCCTTGGCACTCAGTGATATGCTTGGGCTTTTTGAGGTGTAGAGAGCCATTTGCTCCCAAACTAAATGACCCCTACATGGGTGTGCTGCTCTGCTTGGTGCTTTTCTTGTGTTCTCTCTTGTGATCACCTCTGTTTTCTACGGTCACTCCTCATTCTTGTCAGTGACTACTGGCTGCCCCAGTTATCTGATCATCTTGTCTCAGTCTTTGCACTCCTGACGGTGACCCTAGCAAAATTAAAGGTATCAAATGAAATCAGATACCCAAGTGGTATGTGTAAGGTCAAACCACTCCTCTGAGAAGAGAGATTGAGGCTGATGAAGTAAAATGAGTGGGCTTGTGTTCATTCATTCAGCAGATAGTCCTCAAAAGTGCCCACTGTATGCCAGCCCAAGTTGACCAGGCCATGCTCAGGGCAGCCTCCAAGCCTAGAGAGGACTGTTCTTCCAGGCAAGTCTCCCAGGTCAACTGCAGATTAGATTTGTGAGTCAGGGTAGAAAGGCAGAGGCATAGTCCCAAATCCTGGGCCAATACAGTGTGCTGGGACTCAGGAGGCTATGTGGCCATCTAATGCTCTCCCCAGTGCCTGGGCTCCCAGTTTGGCTGGCAACAAAGGGCTGGCCACATTGGTGATGTGGCAGGTGGGAACAGAGCAGTGATAGATTCTGAGTCACCAAATCCCAGGCTAGCTGGAGCCAGCCAGGACATCAGTGGATTGAGGTACCGTGAATTGCAAAGACTGAAGTGGGGACTTCCCCCTTGAGCCTGCCCCCAAGAAGGCCACAGACTTGGAAAAGATAAGAGTATGGAAATGACTAATTATGCTTCGTTACAGGATGCATACTATACAACCCAGAAACAGGAGGGTTTGTTCTGCCAGAAGAGGGTTTGTTCTGGGGGTAGATCAGGAGATAATGACATTTAAGCTAGGTCTTACAGGATGAGAAGAAGTTTGCAAGGTCAAAAAAGGAAAAAAATAAATGTCAGACAGAAGGGCTTGAAAGTTTCTTGCAAATCATTTTTGACTTCACAGATGTGTTTCAGAATGTTCAGGTTATCTAAAATATGACAGCCAGAAAAAAGGATTATTACTCTGTGTGTGTGTGTGTGTGTGTTTCAAGCATATTATAGCTAAAAATAAATTTCTATCTAACATCTGTAGGTGCTCAGCAGGACAATTAACAAATCCCTGGTTTATACATCTGTTTATTTATTCCTTTTACCAGTAAAAAGTGAATTCCTATAAGTCATGTTTTATACCTGATCAGAAGTATCTTCTAAATGATAGGATATAAAATCAAAACACAAAATCAGTTGTAATTCTATATATTAGTAACCCAAAATGAACAATTCAAAAGTGAAATTAAGGGCTTCCCTGGTGGCACAGTGGTTGAGAATCTGCCTGCTAATGCAGGGGACACAGGTTCGAGCCCTGGTCTGGGAAGATCCCACATGCCGCGGAGCAACTAGGCCCATGAGCCACAACTACTGAGCCTGCGTGTCTGGAGCCTGTGCTCCGCAACAAGAGAGGCCATGATAGTGAGAGGCCCGCGCACTGCAATGAAGAGTGGCCCCCGCTTGCCGCAACTAGAGAAAGCCCTCGCACAGAAACGAAGACCCAACACAGCCAAAAATAAATAAATTAATAAAAAAAAAAAAGTGACATTAAGAAAACACTTCAAGTTATAGTTAGCATCAAAAAGAATAAAATACTTAGGAATAAGTCTAACAAACGAAGTGGAAAACTTATACACTGAAAATTACAAATTATAAATTATCTTTGAAAGAAATTAAAGACTTAAATAAATAGAAAGACATTCCACATTCATGGAATGGAAGACTTAATATTGTTAAGATGGCAGTGCTCCCCAAATTGATCTACAGATTCAGTGCAATCCCTGTCACAATCCCAGTGGGCTCTTTTGCAGAAATGGATGAGTTGATCCCAAAATTCATATGGAAATGCAAAGGAGTCAGAGTAGCCAAAACAATCTTGGGGAAAAAAGAACAAAGAGGATTCAGGTTTCCTGATTTCAGAACGTATTACAAAGTTACAGTAATCAAGATAGTGTGGTTCTGACATAAGGATAGACATGTGAAATGGAGTTGAGAGTCCAGAAATAAACCCGTATGTCCATGGTCAGTTGTTTTCTGATGAGGATGCCAAGACCCTTTAATGGTGAAAGTATAGTCTTTTCAACAAATGATGCTGGAACAGTTGGAGATCCACATGCAAAATAATGAATTTTTTTCACATCATATACAAAAACTAACTCAAATTGGATCAAAGACCTAAATGTAAGTGTTTCACAGCTAAGACTGAAACTCTTAAAAGGAAATATTGGTATAAATCTGTGACCTCAGATTAAGTAACAGTTTCTTGGATATGACACCATCAGGATAATGGAATCACTGTAACAATGCCAGGGTTCCAGGCCAATAGACAGCTAGAGCCAGGGCAAATCACGGCTTTAAGAGGAGGACCTTTGTGCCCCAGTCTGGAAGGTAGGGGAGATGATGGCTTTCCCTGTAAGGTGTGTAGCTTGAAAAGGATTGACAGGAAGGCCACAGTGGGGATAGGGGAGAGGACGAGGGAAAGGAAGTGGTCAGCTGAGTGATGGGCAAGAAGAGGTTGGGGCGAGGGGGCTAGGGGGGTGTTGCTGTGGGACCTGGCCTTGGGTCCTCAGTGATGAGGAGGAGTAAAGTGGGCTTGCTGAAGATGGGAACAGACTCTCTTGGTCCAAAACATATTTAATAGCCCATCATTACAAAATTCCATTTATAAAAGGCTTTGTCTTCTGTGAGTTTTTATGACTCTATTTAATCATAAAATTTAATTGAGACATAAGAGAGCCTCCACTATTTACTTATCTGCCTGGCTGGCATATGCACATCATTACAGTGGTACTAAAAAGAGGCACGAATGGGGACAATCATCCACGCCACGAAACTCCTGAGCTCACAAGAGGCTTCATGTGGACTCTTCACTTAGACCTGACTCCTCTGATGTTTTCTAGCAATGCCAGCAAACATGTCCAGTGCTGGAAGGAAGCAGTGTTTGATGCTAACCCCCACCTGGCAGCTTAGTAAAGAAGAGGATGGAGGTTAATCACACAGCTAGACACTTCCACATGAGCTGGGCAAACTGAGAGGCGGCTGACGTCTCTGTTCTAGAAGAGGGTGATACCCGAAGAAGGGGGTGAGAAAAGAGAGGACTGGGAAGGGAGAAGAAAATGAAGAGAAGAGTCTGCTTTATAACCACATATAACCATAACAAGCTTCTAAGCTTTTCTCTCTGCCTTGTTTCTCCTACCACCCTACCTCCACAGGATTATCTTTTAAACAATACAGATCTCAACCTGCCAAACCCTGCCTATAGGGTAATGTCTGAACCGCTTAGCACAGCATTTGAGATTCACACCCATGTTTTTTTCAGCCTCACTTTGGGTCCATCATTAGTCTTGATGGTTGCCCCACACTTTTCCTACTTAGGGGTGTGTTCCTCACTCTGCTTGGAACGGCCTTCCGTTTTTTACTTTGTAAATGCCTAAGTGTTCTCCAAGGCTCAGCTCAAATGTGATGTCCTCTTTGAAGCTGTCTCTGTTACCTTCCCATTTCTTCCATCCTGCCCCATGCCCACCCAGTGCTAGGCATAATTCAGCATAGCATGTTTACAAAGGTTTATTATTGTTAATCAGACGGAATCAAATTTACTTTGTGAGTTTGTCTCCCGCTGTATCATGAAGTCATCCAGCACAGGGATTTATCCCCACACCTAGTAGAGATCATGGCTCAAGCAGAAGCTCCTTGAAGTAAATTAAAATAGGAATTTTTTTCTAGCAGGACTAGTCCTACAGAAAATAGCATGTGATCTAAGTTTGTCTTTTCTTCTACTGAGGCCCATTCTATCCAGCTGAAAAGGACTGCTAAGTTCAGAGATCATCACAGAGAAACTTATTTCTGTTTTCTATTTTTACTTTGACATTTTTATTTAAGTATAGTTTACATAACATAAAATTCACTCTTATAAAGTATACAGCTCAGTTCCAGAACATTTCCATCACTTCGTAAAGAAACCCAGTGCCTGTTAACAGTAACTCCTAGTTCCTCTCTCCCCTCCAATCCTGGCAACCACTAGCTAATCTACTTTCTGTCTCTATGGATTTCCCTATTGTGGACATTTCATATAAATTGGACCATGCAATATCTGGTGTTTTGTTTCTTTCATTTAGCATAATGTTTCCAAGGTACATCCATGTTGTAGTATTTATCAGTACTTCATATATATTTATGGTCAAATAATATTCCATTGTATGGATATACCACATTTTTGTTTATCTGTTCATCAGTTGATTAACATTTGGGGTGTTTCCACTTTTTTTGGGGGGAGGTTTTATTTATTTATTTATTTATTTTTGGCTGTGTTGGGTCTTCGTTTCTGTGCGAGGGCTTTCTCTAGTTGTAGCAAGCGGGGGCCACTCTTCATCGCGGTGTGCGGGCCTCTCACTATCGTGGCCTCTCTTGTTGCGGAGCACAGGCTCCAGTCGCGCAGGCTCAGTAGTTGTGGCTCACGGGTCTAGTTGCTCCGCGGCATGTGGGATCCTCCCAGACCAGGGCTCGAACCCGCGTCCCCTGCATTGGTAGGCAGACTCCCAACCACTGCGCCACCAGGGAAGCCCGGACCTTCCACTTTTTGACTATTATGAAAAATGTTGCTGTGAACATTTGTGTACTAGTTTTTTTTGTTGTTTTTTTTTTAATTTATTTATTTATGGCTGTGTTGGATCTTAGTTTCTGTGCGAGGGCTCTCTCTAGTTGTGGCGAGCGGGGGCCACTCTTCATCGCGGTGCGCGGGCCTCTCACTATCGCGGCCTCTCTTGTTGCGGAGCACAGGCTCCAGACGCGCAGGCTCAGTAGTTGTGGCTCACGGGCCCAGTTGCTCCGCGGCATGTGGGATCCTCCCAGACCAGGGCTCGAACCCGCGTCCCCTGCATTGGCAGGCAGATTCTCAACCACTGCGCCACCAGGGAAGCCCTGTGTACTAGTTTTTATATGGATATATGTTTTGTTTTCAATTCTCTTGGATATGTATACCTAGTAGTGGAATTGCTGGGTCATATGAAAATTCTGTGTTCAATTTTCTTTTTTTAAATA
Organism: Balaenoptera musculus; assembly: GCF_009873245.2. NCBI lineage: Eukaryota > Metazoa > Chordata > Mammalia > Artiodactyla > Balaenopteridae > Balaenoptera > Balaenoptera musculus. Next base: position 66,611,170 of record NC_045786.1, on the reverse strand, counting down.
AATTTATTTATTTTTGGCTGCGTCGGGTCTTCGTTGCTGCACGTGGGCTTTCTCTAGCTGCAGTGAGCGGGGGCTACTCTTTGTTGCGGTGCGCGGGCTTCTCATTGCAGTGGCCTCTCATGTTGTGGAGCATGGGCTCTAGGCATGCAGGCTTCAGCAGTTGTGACACGTGGGCTCATTAGTTGTGGCTCATGGGCTCTAGAGCACAGGCTCAGTATTTGTGGCGCACGGGCCTAATTGCGGCATGTGGGATCTTCCCTGATCAGGGCTCGAACCCGTGTCCCCTGCACTGGCAGGCGGATTCTTAACCACTGCGCCACCAGGGAAGCCCAAAAACACACAAAAGTGTTTAACTTTTTGATGAACTTTCAAACTGTATTTCACAGCAACTGCACCATGTTACATTCCCATCAGTAATTTATGAGATTTCAGATTTCTCCACATACTTGCCAACACTTGTTATTTTCTGGGGGTTTTTTTCCTTTGAATTGTAGTCATCCTAATGGATGTAAAGTAGTCTCTCATTGTGGTTTTGATTTGCATTTCCCTTATGATTAATGATGTTGAGCGTATTTTCATGTGTTTATTGGTCATTTGAATATTTTCTTTTAAATTCTATTCAAATGCATTTTCTATTTTTAAATTGGTTTTTCCTTTTTAATTATTAGTTTTGAGTTGTTAGAGTTCTTTTTAAATTAATTAATTAATTTATTATTTGTCTGCGTCGTGTCTTCGTTGCAGCACGCAGGATCTTTCATTGCGGCACAAGGGCTTCTCTCTAGTTGTGGCGCGGACTCCAGAGCACAGGCTTAGTTGCCCCATGGCATGTGGGATCTTAGTTCCCCGACCAGGGATCAAACCCGTGTCCCCTGCATTGGAAGGTGGACTCTTAACCACTGGACCGCTAGGGAAGTGCCTAGAGTTCTTTATGTATTCTGGATACTAGACTCTACATTTTTTCTCCCATTCTGTGGATTGACTTTAACTTTCTTGATGGTGTCCTTTGACACACAAAAGTTAAACAAAATTTTTTTTGGACTTCGAAGCCTTTCTGGTTTGATCAAAGGATAGGAAGCTTAGATCTCTACCCTGTCCCTGTCCCACTCATGGCACCCACATAAAAGTCCTTAGAGTTCCATAGATTATAATTTGAAAACCACCAATTATAGCCCAAACAATCATTCTGTAAACCTGTATTAATCCCAAAGCTAGGTACTGGGAATAGGGAATGAGTAAGATACAGTTGCCACCATTAAAGAGTTTCTACTCTAGTCAGGGACACAGGCTAGTAAACGTCATGTATGAGTAGATAACTTTAAACTAAACTGCAGGAAGGGACTTCCCTGGTGGTCTAGTGGGTAAGACTCCGAGCTCCCAATGCAGGGGGCCCGGGTTCAATCCCTGGTGGGGGAACAGATCTCACATGCTGCAACTGAGAGTTCGCATGTCGCAACTAAGACCCGGCACAGCCAAAATAAATAAATAAGTAAACAATAAATAAATATTAAACTAAACTGCAGGCAGTATACGTGGCATGAGACTTAATGAGCTCTCAAAGGAGCACAGTGACTGTTGTTTTAACCCCCTCACATAAAAGGGTATTTATGACAAGGCATTTAATAATGTTTGCAGTCATATAAATTCTACATATACTAAAAGTGTGGACAAGGTGCTGGGGAAACACAGAGAGGAGAGAGAATGAAGGAGGTGATAATATACCAGAGAGCTCCACAGAGAAGGGAAGCCCAAAGGGCCAGTAGGAGTTAGCCTCAGAGATAACTTGAGGCCCGTGCGGAGTTCAGTATGGCTGCAGTGCTTGGCAAAGTATTAAAAGAGATGAGGCAATGGCTACATTTAGAAGGATCTTTACACATTGTGCCTGAAGGCATTTGCAGGGATGGAGGGGAGGGAGGTGACAGAGTTTTAAGCAGGGGATCAACAGAACCAGATTTGTGTTTCAGAAAAATCACTCTGATGGGGTTGTGGAAAGTGGATGGGGAAGGACAGTTAGGAACTTACTGTGCTTATAGGCCTGACCAGAAATTATGTGGGCTTTCCATTAAGACAGCCTTAGCATGTTTGAAGAGTATTCAGGAGATGGAATAAACTGAATTTGGTGAGTAATTGGATGTAGGAGAGTGGGGAGGTAGGGTCAGAGAAGAAGCATTTGGCTTGGTCAGTCAAACTGTCACTGAGCTGGGGCACACGCACACTTCGTGGGAAGAAGATAATTAGCATTCAGTTCGTAGGGCAGCACCAAGCACCTCGTTCAGAACTATATCAATTCCTGTTTCAGACCCAGTTATAAGAAGTTTATCAACTAGACTCTAAGTTCCCAGGCTTTTTATTTCTATCTTCCTAGTACTGCACCTAATTGATGTACAGTAGTCACTTATAAATATTTGTTGAATGAAATTTATGCGTAATTATAAGAACTTACTACTTCTTTTTTTTAAGACCTCAGAACAAACAATCCAAAAAGTAATAGTATATGACAAGGAGATATTTAGCTAATAAATACAGTCCTTTATCAAAATTCAGAAGTCTGGCCTTAACCCTAATGGTTGATAAAATGTTTCCCCAGTGTTCCCCAATGTCATGTTGCTTTCCCACAGCACTGTGTTTTACAGATGAGGAAACTGAAGGACAAAGGATGGGACTCTTTTTACTATACTATAATTGACCTTGATGGAAGCAAAAAGTGACAGCTGAACTTTGTGGCATCAAAGGAAGAGATTATTTTTTTAAACTGTAAAAGCAGACAACTTAGAAAGCATTGCAGACATGCCCCAAGGGCAGAAGTATATTGCAACACAGTTCAGTTTCGCTGTCTGTAAGAATGACTCTGTGTCTTTAAGAAATAATTGAATTCCCTTCTGCATATTCTGTTTATGTTGGCAGGGAGGAGATTGACTCCTTTTAGAAAGATTTATGTACACAAAAGGTTTGGCTCTTAAACCACTGTTATCTTTTACAAATTCATTTGTGCAGAATCACTCATTCTTGGACAGGTTAACTGAGGGCTGGTTAACCGAGAAGCTGCTGGGCTGTGAACGTAGCAGGTGCTTTCTGGGGGTGGGGGTGGGGGAGTTGAGGGTGTGGAAAATGGCTGTCTAATAATACCCCCCTGGAATTCAAAAAGTGGTATTAACCAGCTCCAGAGGGAATAATATCTATTCATTTTTTGCCTGAGGGACTTCGCCATAATTCTGGCTTCCGAAGTTAGCAAAAAAACAAAAGGAACATCCCCCATCCCTCCTGCTCCCAGCATCCTAGGATGGCCTCTTTCTTTCACAGCACCTAACTGCAGGTAGCTTAAAGTGAGACAAGACTAGATGGCCTGAGCTGTCTGACGTGACCCGTGCATGCCTAGAGCTTCCCACCACAGTGACTGACACTCTAACCACTTGCATAAATGGGTATTGATGATGTGGGATTTCATGTTATTTGTAACTTGTATGAGTTAATGACTGGGAGGCATTAGAAACTTGGTAAGTTAATACAAGTAGATATACAATAGCCGTGTCCTGCAGCGATATGGTTAACTAGACCCTCTGTCTCATAGTGTGAGGAATGTATAATTGGGATCCTGAAAACCGATATTCTCCTTTTATGTAAGGCAACCTTTAGAAATCTAATACCGCCTTTGAAAAGTCCAGTATGTTTAAATTAATGCAGTTTGACTGGTTTGAAAATTGAAAATAGGTTAGCATTAAGGCCATGATTCCTTTAGTAATTACTTTTTCTATTGGTAATAACTGTTTCTTTAGAAATGACATTAAGATTCTACCAAAACACAGCAGTAATCCAAAAGTTAATGTCTGTTCATTTATAATTATATTGAATTCATATTTATGAGCTGTCGGGAGGAAGGAGAAAGAAAGAAGGAAGTTTTAAAAATGTAACAGAAGAAACAAGTTAAAAGCAGAAATTTTCCTGACGGTCTGAAGAATGTATAAAGTCACTTAAAGTGGGAAAAAATAATTTTTTAAATACAGTTACAAAAAAATAATAAATACAGTTACATAAAGTCAGATTTTATTAGCTACTGCTGAAAAAAAATCTATATTTTTATTATTTCCTAGTGGCACTGAATGAATTCAGTGGATAGACTTTTTCCATTTCTTCTTTTTTCCTAATCAAAATATTAGCATAAACATCCCTATGATTTTGATCTCAGTAAGTCAATTAGATTTGGGTTTTTTTTTAAACCAGGGAAGATTCTGCATCTTTAGACAGTCATTGGACAAGTAGCTTTGTGTTGTTTTCTTTGAATTGTCCATGAAGCGTGATGTATTATTAATGAATTAATTTCTTGGTGGTGAAGGCCTGTGAATAGCTTTCTGTGAATGGGCAGTTGCCTGGTGGGGCCAGTTTTGGCTGCTGTCATTTAACATGTGTTGCTCTATTGTGAAGTCTCATCCAGCCGTAGGACAATGCTCGTTTAATCCACCATGATGGGACCTACACACCCTGAGCCGAAGTTGGATGCTAGGGTCAGTTACCCAGCAGCTCGGGCTGGGGCACTGCTCTGCCTCACTGCCTAGCTGCTGTAATCACTTTGCCTGCCGTTAATTTTCCCTAAACCAGGGAAAACACGGCTGTGAACAGTGCAAATGTTCTCAAAAGAGATTCCAAACTGGTCGGCTGGAGTGTTGCCTTCATTCCAGGATGGAGGCAGCATTCCAGGGAGTGTAAGTTCCTTCCTTCCTCCTGGAAATGAAAGCGTCTGGGCCCACGAGATCCCTGATGTTCTGAGGTCCAGAGTAGCAGATGGCATTATGATTTTCCAAATCCTGATGAACGTTCTAACTGAACTTGTTCATTTCACAGTATGTGGTTCTATGTTTTTTTCACTTCCCCTCCCCTCCTCCCTCCCTGTTCCTCTCTTTGTTCCTCTCCTATTGACTAATTTTAAACTGATGTGGTATCTCATCAGTTTAACCAGCTTTAAATTCCCTTCTCTCTGTTTATTGTATGGAACCAGGTATGGCACAATTTCACGTATAATTCTCAGCCTCCGAGTCACAGCCAACATAGCCTTTGAATTTGTTTATAAAAATGTGTAAGCAAATACTGCTGACACTCCTACACCATGCAGCCACTGGAAGTTCTGTTTTCCGCGTATCCATAGCTGGCAGTGCAGGTGGCAAATGGCAGTAATTATTTTAACTAACAGTCGAGTGAACATTCAGGAGGACACACAGTGTGGCGATGTGGACTTTGGATTTCAGCAAGTTCCCTGAGTCTACCTGGATAGTGTTATGGCTTGTTGATTTTTCAGGACATGGACCTGCCAGGTTCTTGCCCTTGAATGGTATGTGGATGTAGTTCAGCTGTTTCAATGTTAATGCTTTACCTATGAAAAGAGAAATGATTCCTTTCATTTAGGAGCCTGTTAAGGGTTCTTTTCCACTCCTGGATTTTCCTTTCATTTTTGTTTAATATAGTTTGTGATCTACCTTTAAGATTGCTTTTAATCAGCATTTCTACACATAGAACCTGGTGAAATGGCAGTGTGTATATTAACATTATAATTTAGGTCCTGGATCAAACATGTGTAGCTGGACTTTTCCTGAGGAAAAAAAACTGACCTTACCAGTGTACAAAATTCAAACACTATATAGGGACAAGGTAAAACCACAGGTAGGAATTGCTGAATAATTACCTTTAGACTAGCCTGAGCAGGAGGCTTCCCACGAGGGTGAACTCATTTAATGGTTCCTAAAACTCAATCTTGTGGATGTCAGTGGTCATGCTTGATTACTTGCAGCAGTGTTTTATGAAAAAGCAATAGAAATGCTTTGGGAGGCTACAGAGATAGAGAGAGGGGACAATAACAGGTTTTACTTTTGTAAATGAAATCCCTTTGGTATGAGACAAGCATGTTTTTTGCTGCTCTGCCTAAGCCATTGAAAAGGGAGGTGTATGTGGATGTTAGTTGCAGGTGTGTGTGTGTGTACCATTCAGATAGGCACCTCTAAATAATACTGTACACTATAGCTTATGACCAACGAGAGACCTAAAATAAAAAGAAAAAAGATGTTCATTGGCTTTGGAAAGCAAGCAATTGCAAATATGGTTTAAGAGATTAATTCATTTTCCATTTCTCCACCTACCTGTTTTCAAGGAATTTTATGAAACACCAAGATCTTTGCCATATGTTTAGAATATCTCTGAGTAAATGTAAGTCTTTTAAATGACAAAAAAATGAAGGGTTAGTTTTGACATAAATGACAAAGTTTGTTTCTCTTCTCTTTTATCACAGTACTGAAGAACTGCCAAAACATTTAGGAGAAAAAGAAAATAGGAAAAAATCTGTATAATCTCAAATTTCAGAGATTCCTTTAGACCTGTTAATTTACATTTTGTGTTTTTTATAAGCCATCTGGTTGTACTTGGCTAATAGCTGGTTCTCCCATGTTTTAAAGGTTTATGGGTAAGTTGGGTGTTTCAGTGGCGAAAATTCAGGCCTTTTGCCCCTGATTCCAGGTCCATCTGAGACAAGTTAAATGAACAGCTACTGTTAGCCGGAACCCAGTGGATAGAACTTCACACCAAAATGCCCACACATGTAATTTGTCACGTCTGGCAACCCAGAGCATGGGGTGACCCAGTGTGGAAATTGAATCATCTTTCACTTTCTCTGCTCAAGGCTTGATGTGGTGTGGGATGAGGAAGATGAGGGCTCTCTGGTCTCCAGCTGAAGAGGGTCAGAGACTTCCTTTTCTGATGACATCCATCTGCAAGCCTTCCTAAACTCAAAGCCTCTTTCTCACCCCAGCGCTGTCCCTCATAGCACCCTGCAGATTAGGTCAGTTCCATCCGCACTGTGAAATCAAAAATACACTTAGGGTCAAAATACTGATTGTTTCCTGACAGGGTGACCATATTTTTAAGTAAACTAGGTGTTTTGAACAGGCGTTGACTGAATTTGTACAAGTCCGGTGTGGAATTTTGGTTTACTAATATCTTAACTGGGCTGAGTCATTCTCTGAGCATTTGTCTATCCATTCCCACCTTTCTCTCTCTGATGAGATGTGACTGCCTTTTTTCCCTGGCTACAGTCTACTATAGCAAAAACTTACAGATGTGAACATTGAGGACCTTCAAAATATTAAAACTGAGCTCATTTCCCAGAGTCTACCATTGCATTACACTTTGGATAGGTAGATTTTGGGGATTTCTTCTGTGGAGATCTTTAAAGGTGAGAGTCCAGTTTTTTTGTTTTTTGTGTCCTCCCCAAATAAATGAGGTTCCCTCCCCGGTCAAGAGCAGATTTGTCCTGTGGATTCTGCCAGGTGTCTCACAAAGATGCTATTTTAAGGCAGTGAACAGTGGAGGATCAAAAAACAATTTGGGATCTGATAAGGCAAAATGCTGTCCTGCCTGATGTGAAGCCACTGGAATCACAAACAACCTTCAATCCCAGCATTGCAGATAGATGTGGAGTGATCTAGGAGAGCTGTGCCAGTTAGTGTGAACCCCAGTGTGTAGGACCAGAAAGTGTTGGGCCAGGCCAAGGGAACATTAGGCTTGAATTAAAAGATTTATTTTTAAAATGTTAGACTATAACTCTCAGTACTGGTCAGACTGTAGGTGATTCTCTAATGTTAATTAACGTGTTGGCTTGATGGCTTGACACCAAGAAGTCTAGAAATAGGCTGTTAAAAACTGTTAAAAAGGATTGCCACGTTTCACTTAATTTGCCTGGTTTAATCTAACCACAGCACAGCTGACCTCAGAATTCACCAGTGTGGCCAACACCTTGAGACTTTTGAGAAGTTGTCCTTCTATCTTCTTTACGTTTTACTGCCAATACGTATAAAATCTTGGTTTGGAGGAATGTCTGTTTTGCACAAGAGAAGGGAACATGACACAGATTAAGATGTTCAAGGTCCCTTCACCCCCAGGTGCTCTCTGGAAGTGAGGAAGGAAGAAAGTGGGAGAGCAAAAACGGTATGCGCAGCCCTCCAGACTCTCACAATAAGTTTCTTCCCCATCACTCTTAGGGGTGCACATCTTATCCCTCTGAACAACACACAAATTCTTCCAGGCTATGGATCAAGTATCAGTCATCCCACAATGCCAGCCCAGTGCCTTTGACGTGGTAGATGGTCAAGAAAATTGTTGAATGAGTGAAGCAATAAATAAGTAATGAATGATTGTATCATTTTTATACAACATTTTGTGTCTATGCCCTATCAGTGTCTGAATTAACCACCACATCATTGTCAGGTTCCATTGTCATATTTAATTATGAATTAAAGGCAAAAATTAAATCCTCAGGTATATTAGTAAAGCAAAGATCCCTCAACTTTTTTCCAGTTAAATAGTTATGCCAGGCTTCTCCATTATTCAAAGCAGAGCTCTGCTAAAAATCTAGACCTCATGAGTTTAAACAAAAATAGCTCCTTACCCTTTTGCTTTTAAACTTCCTATTTTGACATCATTTTATTTTATTTATTTATTTATTTTTGGCTGTGTTGGGTGTTCGTTGCTGTGCGCGGGCTTTCTCTAGTTGCGGTGAGCGGGGGCTACTCTTCGTTGCGGTGCGCGGGCTTCTCATTGTCGTGGCTTTCTCTTGTTGTGGAGCACAGGCTCTAGGCACGCAGGCTTCACTAGTTGTGGCACGTGGGCTCAGTAGTTGTGGCTCACGGGCTCTAGCGCTCAGGCTCAGTAGTTGTGGCACATGGGCTTAGTTGCTCCACAGCATGTGGGATCGTCCCAGGCCAGGGCTCGAACCTGTGTCCCCTGCATTGGTAGGCAGATTCTTAACCACTGTGCCACCAGGGAAGCCCTTGACATCATTTTAGATTAACATGCAGTTGTGAGAAATAATATGGAGAGATCCTATGTACCCTTCACCCAGTTTCCCCCAATGGTAACAGTTTGTAAGTATAGTACAATATCACAACCAGGAAATTGACATGATACCATCCACTGAATTTATTCAGATTCTACCAGTTTTACATGCACTTTGTGTGTGTGTGTGTGCGTGTGTGCATGCTAGCATGTGCGTGAACATTAATGACACGGATTCTTTAAAGCCAAGAAACAACAAGGTTTAAAAAAAAAATACTATGCCTTTAAAATAATGATTTCCCTTTTAAGTAAGTCATTTCAAAAGCATTTTTCTCATTTATGTTTTCTTTATTTGGAGTATCCAACTTACTTGCCTACTCTCAAGATCACAAAGTGTACTTTTTGGCACACTTACTCTGCAGGTGAACCAGCAGCAGTTGTGGTTGGAGTTGAACCTCCTTCTCCCCTCCCCCACCTCGTTGCAGGTACACACACACACACATACACTCTCGGATTTTCTGCTGCTTACCTTTTTTTATGCTTGAGTACCTTGCTGACAAGTGCTAATAACAAAATACCCAGAGAGAGTCCAGTTGAAGTTAGCATACATTAAACATTCTGAACTTGTCCTTTTGCTCATAGATTGCACATAATTAATAATTAAACAGCTTCTGTTGTAATGGGTTGACCTTCCTGAACTGTTCATTATTCACAAGGCAAAGGCATCACTCAAACTTTCTTCTCGTCCTTCGCTGTTCTCTAGCGTGCTGCCTGCTTGTGTTCCAGTTGTTTAGCAGGAGGGGCTGACCAGGTAGTTCCCAAAGCCTCTGAGACTTGGAGACTGTCTTCCGTGGTGACCAGAATTGCTTACTGAAATGGCTGCAGCAGCTGTTTGTATATAACAGTTGCCTGCTCCATAACAGGATTCGGCCTGTTTCCCTTAGCAGGACGCTAAAGTTGATTCAGGACCGGAATCTCAGGTCAAGGCTTTTGGTTAAGGTTGTGTCCACTGTTTCGTTCTATACCTCCATGCTTAGAAGTTCAACAGAAAAGTATCCCCCCAAAAGCCCTCAAGGTGAAGTATGGCACCCAGGGTCTTAAAGAGAGTGACTTTTATTAACAATTTAGAGTCCGTTTCAGCCAGTGCTGAGAGTTGCTGGTGTAACTGCTTCTCTAATTTGTGTTTACATTTTTGAAATGTATTTTTTCTTCATCTTGCCTGAACCCGTGTTCCACAGAGAACATTTTTGATAAGTAGCAGCAGTGACTTTACCAGATCCTCCGAACCCCTGGGCATGGTTCTGTCTCGCTCTAACCCCACAGTGACTGGCTACTTTCCCTCCCTGGGTGCCACGGCGATGCTGGAGTGGCTTTACTGCGAGCCTCCCTCCCTCCTTCTCACAGGTTGGAATTAGATAACGAAATAGACAGGTTCTCGGAGATTTTTTACATCCTGATCTAAACTAACTTCTAATTTTACTTGCTTAAAAGTGAGAAAAGTATACTTAAAAATCCTCCAGCATGGGGAATACTGTCAGGTCTGTTCGTTTGCCTTCTTTGGATTGTTGACAGCCTGCGTGCTTCTGTGGAGTTGGAGGCTCTCAGAGGACTCCCCCACCCCGTGTTTGCGTGTGGCATTCTGAACCCGCCCCCCACTAGTCAGTCTTCTGTATCTCAGAAAATTCTCCTCTGAGATACACAGGAGACGTGGATTTTAATGAAAAGAAATATCTGGCATTATGCTTGTGAGATTAGAATTTCCCCCCGCATCTTTGATGACTGATTCTTTCCAGGCACCACTGAGATGAGAATCCACTCTCTGTGGTTCTGCAAAGTCGACTTGGGCTGGCATTTTCACAAGTGAAATAAATTATTCATGGGTACCACCCAGGGTTCCTTAGTTTTATATTATGAGGAACTTAACAGGCTACAATATCAGGTCTTAAATAAAATTAACTACCCATGCAAAGATGTCACAGTTTCCTCGTTTTGTTTCTCATCCACGTTAAAATGACATCTTCATCAAGTTGCCTAGTCTATAATTCATTAATTTACTCTTGGTATCATACTTTGAAATGAGGCCCACATTAGCATCACGTTTTATACCAGGATCTTTGTATAAAACCAGTCTAGAATTTTAACCATCTTGGTAAATATTCAGCCACATTAAGACAGTAGGCTTTTATTTTCCTAAACATTCATTTTAAAGCAGCTACTACTCAGACACTTCCAGTACTACAGCCTCCCAAAAAATTTCAGAAAGGAATGACTTAGAAAACTACCTACCTGATCAGAGTCCGTAATTTTTGTACCTCAGACTTTGAACTGTCTTTTTACTAATAGTGTTTGAGACAGTAAAATGTCATCTCTTGAACTGGGCCTTGTAGAATCTTGCAGACTTGGTGATATATATGGCTTTCCTAAAACAGACTGGGCTGAAATTGATACCATGTTTTATTTTTGCTCTTCAAACTGATAGGACTTCTGTGACCATTTTATAGTACCTTTATCGAGGACTTGTCATGTTAACTGCGTGCCTTGTTTCTTTTGAGCAGACTATTTCATCGCCCCCACCCTCTTTCACGTCCTCTCTATGTAATGCCTGCATGTAATCCTTTGAACTTGGCAAGATTTTATTTCACTCCCATTTTCCTTTGTTTTCCTTTCCTCTTGGAAGCCATTCTCTATTGATGAGAATTTTAAGTTTACAATTACTAACCTTCCCCTCTTCTGGACAAATAATGTCAATTCAAAGAGGATAGATATGCAAAAACTAAGAAACATTTGGTTCACATTCCTTTTTTTTTTAACTTCGGGAATTTTTTTTTTTTTTTTTTTTTTTTTGGCTCCTTTGACCCTCTCAGTTCCCTTTGATTTAATTGTATTTTCCGGTAGTTTCCAATTGTTTGATTTGGAAACAAAGCCTTAATAAGAGTTCTAGTTAATTTTCTGTCTTGTAATTACCGATCTCATTTTTCTGATAATTGGTCACAGCAATTATATGTATATTTACTAATCACATAGGAGGCTGTGCAGTTGTATCTTATCTGCCACCATTGATAATGACACGCATATTGCAGAGGTGCTTTTATCATCTTCTTTTTTCCACTACATCAAAGCTATTTCCTCTCGTTCTCAATAATGAATACATGCATGCATTTGACACAGTTGTGTGCTAGAGAAATTGTTTGGCTCCCACCAAATGCTGCATGCTCTGAGTTTCTTGCCTGCAGCGCTGGAAGGTTGTATGTAATGATATATTGCTCATCCAAATGGCCAAAGCACTCCAAAGCACAGTGAGATTAAAATAAGTCATTCCTTTGTTAATTTAAATAGGTGCATGTATCATACTTTGCAGGGCACTTTGTGTAGGGATGTCAGGGAGGAAAAAAGCCGCCGAAAGGTATTTTTAATAGCAAATGAGAATAGATGAGAATGGAGTCATTTGCAGCTGCCTACTTTATGTGGCTCTCTTGTTCCAACTGTAGGTCTAATGAGATGACTGTTAAAGTACTCTGCAGTGTAATTTCATTACATTCTGAGCCGTTACACTATAAACACAGTGGCGCTCTCTGTCATTCTTGAAAAAACTCCTAAATTCTTAAAGCCTTCCTTTGCAAATGGTAATGGGGTTTGCTCCCTGTGTTACATGGTAGTTGTCGTTTGTTGCTGTGTAGTTTTCTGCTCTCTTGAGTGACTGCCACCTCCACCCTAGTTCTGTTTGTGGGCAAGGTGGGCATATTTCATTGTGTCCTTAATTCACTGGCTTTCTCATATGATGAGTTTGCCTATACTGGCAAATAGGCTGAAATTCCTTTTCAGGAAACGGTTTCCCCTATGAAAAGCTTTTCTATTAAAGTGGGAAAAAAAAAACCAAAAAACCAACTCTGACCCACATGATTCAGTTAGGGGCAAGCAGTTAAGAGCAGCTGTATCTACTAATAAATGTAAATAAAAAGGAAAGTGTAAATAGCAAACCCAGTAAAAGAAACAAAGGTCAACACAAGAATAATTTCACAGCTCTTTGTTAATTACAAGACCATTTGTGTGTTACTTAAGTAATCATTAATTTCTCATTTACACTTTCCTACCTTCTTTCCTACCCTGTGGCTATCATTGTCCTTTTTTCACCTCCCTTCCCTCTTTGCTCTCTTGTTTCTCACCATGGTAAAATGTGTGTGGCTTTAAATTTGGCATTTTTACATAAACATGTGGAAGAGAGTGTAGACTGTTTTTTTAATTGGATGAGGCCTTATTTTCCTTTCCACATGGTGGTGAATCCTTGTTATATATATTCATCTTTATATGCTCCTTTGGGATTGGGGGTGGAGGGTATAAAGAAAGGAAAGGAATTGTTGTGACTTTTGGTGACTTGTTTTTCCTCCATCCCAGGATTCACCCGTCCTTCCGGTTGGAGAGTTCTCCGAGCCATTTGTACATTTCATCACTCAGTGGTGAGCCCGTTTGCAAACATGCCATGCCCTCAATGTAAATGATACATGCCATTAACTCTGCGGCTCCGTGAGACCTTATGGCTCTCCCTGCTTCCTTTTGGAGACGGGAGGGACTTCGGGGCCTTGGGCAGATGGGGCAGCAAAGCTGAAGAAATTGTTTAAATTATGTAAACGTTATTTACACAAAGGGTCATAAACGTACTTTAGAGGCTTTTTCCTGTTTTAATAAACTGCTGAGAATCAGGCTCCTTCTTTGAGCACAGGTACTGGTGCTATCCAATTTTTTTTTTTAAGAAATACATAATTTTATAGCCCCTATTGAACAGACATATGAAGCTTATTTTTATTAATGTAACCTCAAGTTACCCATAAAAGTGTCTATCACTTAGTGGAAGCAGCATAGTTTATTAATTCATTGGATTTTCAGTAAATAACTTTTATCTTTGGTTATATTTTAGACAAAATAGTGGTGTCCCATTTCAATGAATTTTGATGTTTGAGAGACTATGAAAACACAGTTCCCACTAGGCCCACTTTAACCGTTATAAGAACTGAGAGGAGCCACAGGATTTAGATCAAAGGGGCCCTTAGAGTCTCTAGGCAATCCCTTGTCATTTTACACCTGAGGAAACAGGCATTTTTCTGCCAAGGGTTCTTTTCCAGCCTTCTGCCTTTTTCCTTCCCATAGAATGAAGTTTTCTTTTATTACCCCTTTCACATTATCCACCTCTCCCCTATTCAGAAGGACCCATGTGGTCTTGGAAGGCCTAGTTGCTCCTCTGCCATCCTTCTGCCCTCTCCCTCACCCCAGCATGGAGAGAGAGAGAGAGAGAGAAGGAAATTGGGGGCAGAGAGATGACCACCCCAAAGCAGGCGACAGGACTAACTAGCAACTGTTCTGGACATTCTGGAACTCCTTCATAAGTACCTTTACTTCTCTTTCCCTCCTTCAGTCAAAGTCCTTATTTCATCACCCCTTCAGAGTTGCGTCCACTAGTGGAAAATGAGCCCTTCATTCCTGTGGTGCCACAAAATGGTGCATTCAGGATTCCTTGCTAAACCGAAATGATTGTACGCTGTCCCCTCCCCCTCCCCCCACCATGATCCATCTGATGATGCCGCTAAAGTGAAACCAAGAAATATTCCTTAATATAAATGTCAAGCTTTATCACCTTTTTGACTAAATGTAATATGTTACCTCTTAATAAAAATGTCTCGTGTAGTTTATATTCCATAGGAGAATATGTGGGGAAAAGAATTTTAACCCCCAACTTCTAAAATTTTTATTAACACTATTTCTGTTTATGTAAAATACTTACATAATATTCCGTAGCTTGTAAAAACTGTTTTCACTCTGCAAACATTTTATTTCCAAAATATGCCATGTTGGAAAAAAGGGTACGTATTGGTTAAACACTAGAATCCTAAGCTCATTAATATTAGAGCCATTATCTAGAAATATGTATCAGTCTCTCTTAATTTCCTTTACATGAAATTCCTAGAAACAGAAGTACATGATGGGAATATCCCATTTTGAAATGCAGAAATTGAAAAATAAACCGTGCAACTCCCAAGCTGCCTGGAGCTCCAGGTTTTGGCATCACCCGCTCCGAGATGTTGGATTTGTGCCGTGACTACCGTGCTTATCCCACTATGTGGTCTGAGACCAACCTGGGGGTGGGGCCCTTTCTGAGCAGAGAGGGAGAAAAGCAGATAGGGCTTTGCCTGCCTTCTGTCCAAAAAATTAATCAGTTGTTATATAAAAGTTTTATGGAGACAGAGGGAGGGATAACCTGTGTTGAAATTTCCACAGATATCAAGCCAAAACAGAAATGATAGTGGGTAATAGCCTTGTTTTCCCAAGAGATACAGCTACTTTGGCATGTCAGATTAAGACTGTTACCAACTCCACTGGCGAGACAGCTTGAATTACTTGCTAATGGATGCAGTATTTGAGAGGTGCATATGGTTATTTATAGGGAAGGCAAATGTCCTCAATGTCATTAATGGTTCATAACTACGGTTCTTGTTTACCAAATGATCATTAGATCTCTGTACTTAAAAAAAAAAAATACTGTCAGTAAATGCAGAGATTGTATGAAGGGTTTTTTTTTTTCTTGCTTGTTTGAGATTGCCTTATATAAAAAAAAGTGTCTGTGTGATTTTCCAAGTAATAGAAGCAGCAATCTCTTTTCATGACTTCATCCCACAGATACTCTGAGTTCAGTATAAGTCGGCCATCAAGTAGGCAGCTTACCCACAGTTACCTCAGTCCCATGACTGGGTGCTTCATCACGTAGCTAAGTACATGCTATAGCTACTAATTATGACTATTGCACATAAGATGAAATACTTTGCAGGAGGAATGTGATTCTTTAAGCAGCTTAGACAAACATAACTTTCCCACAGCTGTTTAATGAATTATCAACTTGCATGGTAGCCAAAATAAACGAAAGTTGAGATAATGTAATAACCCATTTGTAGTTTTGTAGCATTATCTAGATACCTGACCTCTTTTATATATTACTTGTCATTTGGAGTAATAACGAAGGAATGAGATGTTTTCTCATTTGACCTGATAGTCATGTTTCTTTTCTTATTGTCTTATCCCAGTTACCAAAAAAGAAGTATATTGTTCCCTAAATTTGTTTGAAATGAATTGATAACTGAGTCAGGAAACGAACATTGCTGCTTTTTTTTTCACATTAGTTTCAGAAGTAGAATTAGGATAAATTTAAATTCATTCTTTATCTGTATTGCAAGAGTAACTCCCCCCAAAAAATCTTTGTGTTTTTGATTCATGAGGTTCCCCCAAAATCTGATTAATTGAAGGCCAAAATAAAAGAAAGGGAATACATGCTAATGATTTGGCCAAGAATTGAACATGATGAATTTTGAAAACATTCAAATTCCAGGAGAAATAGTCCATGGTGGAAATTATAGCACAAATTTACAAGTGATATAGATAATATGAGTTTTTCTCTTACAGCATGAGAAAACAACCAAAAGAAAGGCCAGCACCTGAGGAATTGATGGTAAGTAGATTTTTTTAGTTACATTAGAATTCTCCAGTTACATATCTGTGCTTAACATTCTGTTAAAAGGACCAGAATGGGATTTAAAGCATCCACAGACTCAGCAAAGCCAATATTATTTACTTCATTTCAGTGGGTGCTTTTGAAGCTCACATCCTCAGATAGTAGTTTTCACTTCTTAAAAACCCATCACCAATTTGAAACTTAATGCAGAATTCTTTTCCTTTGCCTCACACTCAAGGGTCACAAGTTAATCTAGGTTACTCCTTGTCCTCATTTGCTATTATAGCCTCTCAGAATTCAGAGGATTGGTAACAGAGAAGATAGTCAGCATATTAAGTTTTTAGTACAGTCCTACAGGAAATTCTGAATGTGGCGTGGAGTCCTCTTGGATTCATGTAGAATGAAATTAGATTGGCTGCAAAAGATCAAGTTAATGTGAATCTTTGGTCTTTCCTCAGAAAGAGACAACTACAAGGCTGCAAGTGCTGTGTTCTCAGCTCCAAGGCCGCTTTCTTTGATTGCAAATGACAGTTTTTAGTCAAGCAGGGAGAGGAACAGAGACGTTCCCTAACAATTCCCAAATGGTCATTTATTTAGTGCAGATTGTTGATCTGACAACGCACAAGCTGTTAGAATAACGTTAGCATCAAGCATTAATAAATAATAATTATAGTCTACTCTTTCTAATGTTTTGCATACCATTCCCTGTCTTTACATTATTGCAATCAGGACAAATTCTGACTAGTTTTCTCTCATCACTTTAAATAATAATCATTTTAAAGATATCGGTTCAAAGGTTTGTAGCCTTTGTATTTCATCCTTATAAATACTCTAAGCACCCAAACTTCTGTATAATACAGATTTCATCCCCAAATATAAAATAGCCGTATGTTTCCCTTTTATATCATAAGTGCTTTCCAGGAAGGTAGTTTTCTTCTTCATGTTACCCCTGGAGCAAAATCTCAGTTTTCAGGGTAGTTTCAAGTTAAAGTTCACCCCTAAAACCCCTGCAATTTATAACTGTGCAGGTTTCATGTGTAGAATAAACTGGTCTTTTTTTTTCTTTTTTTTGATGGGGGGGGGGATCTCTGATGGTTGGGAAATTCATGCAGTTAGTCACATTTGAGGAAACTTGGAACAGGTTCTAGAGATGGAGACCCATTTACCTTGTACATTATCATGCTATGGCTGGATAGCTCAGCTATTAAAACAAAGGAATAGGGTTTCATAAAACAGATATCTATTTGTAAATGCATGTTTCAATGCTGCAGTGAGTTGGCCACTTATAAATAAAACATCTGCAGATCATACATACACTCATAAATGCATCCGGATGTATGTGTTGGTAGGGAACACGACTCCAGGGTGGCAAGTTGTAAAGATAAGGCTGAAGGGTGAGTCCTTTCAGTGCCTTGAAAGCAAGCATACGTGGCTGTCTGTGTGGGGAGAGAGATGAGGAATACATATTTCGATATATCTGTTTACAACTATACACCCTGGTGTGTGCCGTCCCATATTTTTAATTAATAAATATCAATAAATCAATAAAATACAATGAAAAATTGTCACAGGAAGCACCATCCTATACTTAATTTAACATTATTTCTAGTACTGCTCACAGTTTGATTTAAATGAGTTTATTCCCCTAGGTATAGCAATAGTGAGGCACCCCCTGGCTTAGTACAGGCTCAGTGAGGGGGCAGGAAACAATGGAATGTGTATGAGGCTCCTGTGGTCACGGGGGTTGAGCCCTGCCCTCCTTTGGCCAAAATATTGGGCCCAGAAGGGGATAGGAAAGAAGGTGGGCTGTCCCTGGTTTGAGGAACCTGAGTCACATCCTAGGGACCCCCTTAAGAAACCAGTCTCTTTATTCCTTCCAGCATATTAATAGCTTTAATTTTTCCTTTTCCCTCTCCATCTACAACCTGTTTGGTGGTGCTCCCATCTGGAAGCTGAGAGCATCCTCTGGAATGCATGAACTGTAGAGCCCATTTGTCACTGGGGTGGGGGTGTCGGGGGGGGGCTGCCTTTCACAAAAAGAGCGGTGTATCTCCCAAGCGTGGTGACTCCAGCCAGCAGGGTACCAACATGGTCTGCACAGCTTGGGCCACATCAGCTGTGAGGTCTGCAGGATTGTTGAGGTTTCCCTATGTGCCTGCATTTTGCAAATCAAAGGGAGAGCATCAGAGGTGAAGTCGGGTGGAAATATTGAAAGTTACAGATTTGCCATCACGGAACTCTTACATGAACTTGGGTGTGACCCTGACCACCAGTGAACACAGCAAGTTCCAGCCTAAGTAAATCAGAATGCAGGGAGAGGTGTGCCCAAACACCCTCATCTCTGGGCCTGGGCCTTGCACTTAGCAGGCACTCAAGTGGTTTTTGTAGTTTTATTTGGTGGAGTCACCTTATACACCAGAATACCCAAGTCTTAAAAATCATCATCTTTGCAATTTTTGACCATATCATTCTTAAAGATGACATGTAAAACTCAAGTTTAGACACTAGAGGCTATTAAAATCCCAATGTTAGAACTCATTTAGTTGTTTAGCTGTTTAATTCTCTCTGCTTTGCGTGGTTGTTCCTAAGATGGCTACAGTTTTTCTGTTCTAAGTGGAAATGTTTTAAAATTGGACCAAGAACTTCCCTTAATGCTCACATTTGGGGGAAGCCAGGGTCCACATGAACCGGTACCGTTTTCTGGCACGTAGCCCTTAAGCTACATAAAGAATTAACTCAGAAGTCTCATCATCGGCATCCACATCATCTTGGGAGATCTCAGAACCAGGCAGACAACTGATTCAGTAGATATTTATAGACCATTATGTGCAAAGTCCTGTGCTAGACTCAGCAGAAGATGCAGGGTAAGCTTCACACATACAGTGTTGCAGGGGGTAGGGCAAGTGTACAAATAATTAGAATAAACTAAGTACTATAAAAGAATTGCAGAGTTCTGTGGGGATCCATATGGGGAAATGGGGAAAAGCTATATCGAGAAGGTAGCATTTGCAAAGGGCCTTTGGAGGATGGATTGAATTTTAATAGAGAGTTTGCAAGGGGTCATTCCAGGCAGAGGAAAGGATGGGCAAAGCATGAGTGTGTCGAGTCCCCAAACCTTTTCAGAGCAATGTGAAACCTCTAGTGTTTGCTGGAACAGAAATTCCATTGACATTGGCCTCATGGAGTCACAAACCCACAAAGGTAGAGTTCAAATAGGCAATATATTCACCACCAGCTGGGCAATCTGTTAAGAAATTCCACTTCTAATAGAAGGAACCCTAGTACCCAGGTCTGAAAACTTTGACTTGACATAGAAGCAGCACACCCACCCATAAGTACCTTTTTTCTTGAGTTAATTCTTTTGCGTGGACTCTATTCAGTTATAGGGAAGTCCTTCATCCTTGGGGAAGATCTGACCTTTCTCCAGTTCTTTAAGAGTTATTGCATGCATCAGGAGTCAGCTTTAAACCCAGCAAAGGAAAACAAGCCACGCAGGCAGCCCAGGAGCATTTGGCATGCTGACACAGCAAGACAGATAGGAACCCCACATACACTCTTTCTGTTCCTGTGACGATGATTCCGTAATTAAAGAACCCACTTTTAAATCACTCTGATGTAAAGCACAGGAAAGACCTATATCAGTGTTGCCCCAGCTCTGTGACTTAAGACCATCAAACTTAGAAAAAAGTTTCCAGGCTGTAGAAACTCTGAGGAGGTGGCAGACGGTGTTCAGAGGCTTCAGACAACCAAGCAAACATGTCACAGCTTATGTGGGAAAAGGGCAGCTTCTGCCAGTCAGAAAGGATTGATGGGATTGCAGCAAGAGGGGAGAGGACGGTGATGCGAAGGCGGTAGGGGAAGTTTCCCAAAGTGTCAGTCATCAGATTGAGGGAAGCAAAAAAGTAAGAATCATACCCCTGCACTCAGGGACAGAGACAACCTGAGGTGAAGGCACAGAGATGGAGAGGTGCGTGGCTGGCTTGGCTATTCAAATTATATGTTTACATAGTTTTAAGTAAAAGGGACAGGTGAGCAACCTTACTCTATAGACCATTTGCTTGTGTAAACCACAGAGAATTCCTTCTGCCGAATTAATCTTCCTTTCGGGTTCTGTTGTAACGAAGGTCAGGTGGATTTAGCAGGGAAGCTTTCTTTCCCTTGTCAGCAGCTCTCCAATCCCTCCCCACTTCTGTGTCTTCATCTGCAAAATGAAGGGGATGGACCAGATCAGCAATCCTTGAACTAGGGTCTGTGACTTCAGGAAGTCTGTCAGAGCCCCTGAAATTACATCCAAAATTGTCTATGTATGTGGGGATTTGCATTTTTTTAAAGAAGAATTCATGGCTGTCATCAGTTTTTCAAAGGGGACCGTGACCCTAAGTGATTGTTCTGCTCTCTCACTACCTTCCCACTCTGATAGTTAGAGCTCTGCAGCCAGGACAGGACAAGCCTCTGAGGAGGGAGGCATCATTTGGAGGGTGAAACGCTCGCCTGGGGGAAGGAAAGGGAAGGGCCCTCCCTGTGGGACGCGGCAGGGCTTCTCACCAGCTCTCAGGCGGCCCTTTAACCTCTCAGCCTATCCTGAATGTGGACCTTGACTCAAGCAGCGAAGGTGTGGGCCATGGGCTCCTATGCAGTTACAATTTGGATTCAGAGCGCTGTAGATCCTTCTATGCATTTAGAGTGTTTCCAAAAGCTTTCCATGTCTAAGCTCTATTTAATGGAATCTATGCATAGTAAGTAATCAGGTCCGAAGAAGCAGCATCCCGGTTTGAGATCAATCGCTGGCTAATACTTTAGCTAGGCCACTTTATTATCTCATGCTGATCCGATTGCCATTCTCCTCCTCCTTTGTCCCATGCACTTTGACTGTGGTAAAAGTACGTATCACATACATATTAAAAACATATACCCATTCTATCTGTATGTAAATGTATGAGGCACAGCTGGATATTGCAGAGGAGTTTGATTTACTAATAGTTATTATCTGTTCTAGCTGTTCAGTGGCAGAGAGAATTTCAGAGAAACAAGCTGGCGCAGAAATTGTCTTTATGCTATAACTATACTGCTTTAGTAATTGTTGAAAAACATGGCTTTTCTCCTTAGGTTCTAATAATGCCTGTTATTTTGTGTCTTTCCTTGTACATTCCAGAGCAGGGCGTCCTCGTTTAGCATTTCCTCAGCTTTGGTTTTCTATCCAGGCACCTGAGAAGAAACACAGAGTGCAGTTTGCAATTGAAATTTGACATTTTGCTTAGAAAGCAAGTAAATAGTGGGACTGGAAATACAAGAGAAGCAGGTGTGGATCTTGAGGGAGGGGTGTCAGTTATAATCAAAATAGTGCTTTTAGATTTTTTTTTCCTTCGTCTAAATCCCAGCAGCTGCAAACTTGAAGGCATCTCATTTCTCAGAGAAGGCTTTATGTATTGAAGGTGGTATTGTTTGGGGGCTAATAAACACCAAACTGCTCCAGAAAAATCTGTTTAAACATTTAATTACTTGCAAAGAGATGTTAACTTGTTTAATTCCTCTAAATTAAATTGTCACTGGTAGCTTTTCTGCTTATCCAAACCTGATTGTAATTACATTTTCAGATAGATTGGTGGGTTATTCTCTAAGTTAATCAAGGTATGTGATAAATTGGGCATCTGCATGGTCCCTTTTAAAATCGGAAGAACCACCACATTAGGATTTTTCTCTCCAGCACTCAAATTCCGGTGTGACTTCTGGGTTTAGACCAAATGGCTTTGTTCACCATTGTGGGACCCAACCCCACAAAATGCATGGGATGATTAAGGAGATGATTTTATTCAGGCACTTGCAATAGGGAGAATGTTTATTAATGAGGAATGTCTCAAAGCAACTGGAGGGGGCCAAGATTATAGAGGCAGGTAAACAAGGGAGTCATCCGCCAGTCTTATGGAAGTCATGAGGAAGGACGGAAAGGGGTCTTATCTCTGTGTGAGCAGGATGGTCCTTTGTAGCTAACAAGAGAGTAGGGAGATTCCTCACCTGTTACTCCTTTCTGGGAGTGCAGGGCTCAGATAAAGTTCAGCATTATCACCTCATTCTACTAACTGGATCAAAGATGAGTTCCGGTTTATTTTGATCCAGGGCTTACAGGTGTCCTAAGTACAAATATGAGGAAAGGCACATTTCCGCAGCCCCCTTGCATAGTGCTCACGGACCACGTGCTTGCAATCTAAGCTTTTTAAGATACTAATGATGGTTTATACCAAGGGGGGAGGGGGGTGGGTAGGATGAATTGGGAGATTGGGATTGACATATATACACTATTAATACTATGTATAAAATAGATAACTAACGAGAACCTACTGTATAGCACAGGGAACTCTACTCAATGTTCTGTGGTGATTTAAGTGGGAAGGAAATCCAAAAAAAGAGGGGATATATGTATACGTATAGCTTATTCACTTTGCTGTACAGTAGAAACACAATATTGTAAAGCAACTATACTCCAATAGAAAGTTTTTTAAAATAAATAAATATCATATAAGATAAATTTTAAAAAAGATACAAATGATGGTTTAATAAGCAATTCTGAACTTGGTGGTAGTTTAGTACCTTTAGCTAGTTTGTTGCCTCATATGGAGCATGTTTTAAAATAGACCGTTAGGGCCAGACTTACGTGTGTGTCTGGCTTCCAGTTCTTGCAGACATCAGTTTTGCTTTTGGTTATTCATTTGGAGGTGCACATCAGTTTATTGACCAAGGCACCCCAAATTTGCAGGGGGAAACCCTGGATAGGATTGAAACTTCAACTAAATATTTTCTTCAAGCACAAAAGGCATCACAGAAGCCTGGGGGCCAGTTGACAACCATGTAATGATTTTTTTTTTTTTTTCAAGTTCTAAAGGCCATTAAAATCATCTGTTTGTGTCTGCTTATAAATAGGAATCCACTAGTAAGAAGTTGATTTTAGCTTTTAATTGCACATAATTACAACGGCAGAATCACTGTCTGGATGCTTGAGATCACAATCAGACAGCTTTAATTTGAATTTTTGATGACACGTTAGCACTTCAGCAAGAACAGAGAGATTATAACCCCAGAAAACAAGCTTTGTTTTTCCATAGACGTGACTGCTTAATCTCTTCACAAGACTTTAGCAGATAAATACATGTGTGTTAAGTGTGTGTGTATTTATATACATGCGCATAGCAAGAGAGATCCAGATAGATAAAATCTGTCATTCCTTGATCATGGCGATCTGACAGTTTTAATTTCCCAGTTTAGGATAACTTTTTTCCTCCATCAGTCAAGTCAGATCTCTTAATACGGCGATGATTTGCCTGTTTAAGATTGCGGTTTTTTGAACTCCTGGCTGCAAGGCTTCTTTCTTGTTTTACTGGACTGACTGTCATCTTCCCAGCATCACATTTCAAGGCACAATAAGCTGCATAGACCACAGGAACCGTTTGGTTACCTTGGATGCCGTAAAGTGGATCAGTGGGGCCGCTTTTCAGTGTTCTGCCACATTGACAGCGGCTAAGCTGGCTCTTTAGAGTATGTTGTACATTCCTTCCCCCTTTGATGCTACTCAACTCACAGGGAGTTTCTGTTATTTGGGTGATGGCCTCAGCTTAGGATTCTCTCCTCTCTGGTGTCCTTGAGCTTCTCCATCCTCCTTCCTGCAGCTTTCCCTACTCTTCCCCTTCACAGTGCTTGCTCCCTTCTCGGAAGCCCTCCCCCATTTATTGCCTCTAACTTGAAACAGCGATTAATTACATAAATTGTATATTCATGGTAGATTCACAGATTGGTTCATACAGTATGGTGATTCCTAACTCGGGCAACTCATCAGAACCATCTTAGTGGGCTTAAAAAAAAAAAAAATGCCTGGATCTCAACCCAGATCAAAGAATCTCTGACATTTGGGCCAGGGAGCAGGTACTGGGGTTTTTTGTTGTTTTTAAAAGCTCTCCAGGTGAAACTCACTGGTTTGATACCTTTTTTCTCCAACTAGATTGTAAGTGCCTTGAAGGAGGAGCATGATCTTTAATTCAGTTCCTAGCTCGGTCCTATGCTGCTGTCATTCAGGCAAGTTCTCTGTTCTGATTAAAAGAAGAGAAACCACTATCGATTATTCTTTGCATGTGCCATTTGTGTTCTAATCCGTTTCAGTAAAACACTGTACTAGACATAAAGACAAACAAGACATGTCCCTTGTTCTCCAGGAACTCAGAGTAAAGTTGAGGAAACTCACCCAAGAACAAGCCATCCCTGGACTCTGTGATATTCAGTATAAGTTAGGATGGCCATATTAGAACTACATGGTCTGATCAGAGGTTTTTGTTTGACTTCCTGCTATGAGAGGTCATGTGGGTAAAATCACTTGGCGCCAAAATAATAGAATTTCTAGGACGTTGCAGTGTTTGCAGGGATACCATTCAAAGCTTTTAACAACCAGTATAGCCAGACCAATCAGAACAGGCACTAGGGTTTGGCTGTACACCCTGGAAGTACTGGAAGAGCAAGAAAGTGTAAAGCAGGCCTTGCTCAGTGGCACCTGTGATCTTTGGCGTGTGTTCTGACCACTTGGGAATTCACCTTTGACAATTAAATCCAAATCAAGAGGTCACTAGAGAGTCAAGACTTAGAGGAGACCACCTGGGCAGCACCGTCTTTGCCGGGTTAGATTGATGGCAGAGGACCCCAAGGTCTTTATCAGCATATCAGATGTGGGCCACCCCGTGCCCCCCAGCTCTCGGGGATAATGGATTAGGTTGAAAAATCTGGAGACAGCCACTTGTGGGGGAAATACAAAAGGATCCTGAAGCCCAGTCTCTGTGATTTGGGAATCGCCGTTGAAAGCAGCCAACTTGTTTTCCTGTGAGTACACGCCAATAAATAGATGCAATTCTTATCAATAATTAATGAGTCTAACCAGGAATTTCAAGGGCTGGAAAAATATTAGAAGCCTCCTATTTACAGTTGTAACCAGCTGGATTTGTTTAATGGGTTGTTTGCTTTTTAATTTGTAGCAGTTTCGAGAGAGACCTTTGGGGACTGCGAGTCCGGTGGTTTCAGTGAGGCCTTTTGTAGATACACGGCTATTTGGGGGCCACATCTGCCTGCAGATAACTTGAGGTTCACTTGGCCGTTTAGAGACTGCAGAAAGGCAGTGGAGACATTTGGGCCTTCTGTCCTCTATTCGATTTTCAAGATTAGAATTAAACATTAGGCCGTGGTCTACCGAGAGACATTTGCCAGAGTGTGGACTAGTTTCTTCCCAGTATCCTGGTTTACCATTTCTCTGTTCTCGTAATATAAATGGTCACTGATTCTGAAGTAGGAGAATAGGTACCATTCATTTATTCGTGCAAAGATTCCCTTGCTACAAATAAAAATGGAATTTTCAAATGTAACCCGATTAACTCTTAATTGTATACCAATAGCCTCTGTGTGTCTCAGCTCCCTCAGAAGACTTCTGAATGGCCTGCATCTCTTTTTAAACTTGGGGGGGGGGGGTTCAATTAATAGCAGGACTTTCTAATTGTGGGATTGTTGTGGAGTTGACAAAAATTTGTATAAATAGGGTACATTTTTCCACTTAAGAGGGCTGTGCTGAGACATTTTTAATTGGATTTTCATGGTGATTGACAGCATTTGATTATGACAGTAACTTTATTTGGCTGGACTGCTTTAGCCTCTTGTTCAGATTTTTCCATCAAAGCTCTTTTTTATCCTCTGAATCCCCAGCGGAGCAGCAGTCATTGTAGAAGAGCCTTTTAGCACCTTTGTTGTAGCCATCCCTGGTGATGATTGGGCCCAGCTGGTAGTAGATAAGAAAATGTTCCTTTCACAAAGAGGCTGTGTCTCCCGCCTCTGCGGTTTCAATAATTTTAAGAGCCCCCAAAACCTGTTGAGGATTAGAAGTAGCTTTAGATGTGAAATGAGTGTTAAGTATTAGTAATCGGGAGATTAGGGCCCCAGGGACAATGAGAGATAAACAACTGCAATTAAGGCAAATCTGCCGATGTAAACAAAATTTAGCAGAAACAGATGCCCTAACCATTTTAGGGGATTGATTTGAGGGCACCAAGGAATCGATTTTTGTCTTGTTTACACTTTCAAACCCCTGTGATATACTGGAAGGCTAAATATTTCATACAGCCTGATTTTAGTTAATTTTTTTTTCAGCGCCTCACAGTAGGTGCCTCTCTTCTCGCAGTGACCAGGCCTGAGTTTATTCGGCATTCACAGGGAGCAGCTAATTGTCTATGAAGGGCCCCCATGTTTAAATGGGCTTGACAGGAATTTAAATTTTGTTTCAATCAACCCCTGTGCTCACAGCCTGCTCCAGTTTCTAATTTTTAAATTAAACATGATTTTTTTTTTTTTTTAAGCCACAGGCTTGCCTCTGCAATACTCTCGCTCTAACTCTGGGGAAGGCAAATCGGCAACCCTGGAATGCTGGCTTTTGCAGGGCCTGAGGCACCAGCTCCAGGGCTGGAAAATTCTTTCTCCAAAACGAGCTTTTCCTTCCCCTGTCGGGGAGGTCAGCAGAGCTTTGGCTGGGCAGCTCAGCTTCCTGCCTTCAGAAATGGCCCCCTTTCCAGCTCTCCGGTGCAGGCAGCAGTGCGCATCATCTGGAAAGTGGGTTAAGTACCAAAGGAAGGCGTAAGGCTAGCTTTTCGGGGGCTGGCTGAATTGTAACCCATTGCACATCTAGTGCAGATTCGTATTTCAGCAGCCTTTTCTGCCCTTGTGCGACAGGGAGACAATGTCAGACCTGTGCGTCTCAGTACGCACTCACCGTTTTTCTTTGCTGAGTATCTGCTCTGGGTAGAGCATCCAGCCTGATGCCGAGGAAGCAGTCAGCCCTGAGTCCTGCCCTCAACCAGCTTACAGTCTAGCAAGGAAGATGAGGATATGAACAGCCAAGCACAGGATAGATTGTTAGACTCGCCAAAGGCCCTCCCCCACCTGCTCCGGCCCGCCTTCAGCTGCCCCTCCACTTCATGGCACTCCTGTACACGCAGCCTGCACTCCAACAGTCCCCTAATGCATGAGCCTCACATGGCCATGTCTTTGCCTGTGCTGTTTCTTCGGCAAGAATGCCCTTTCCTCACGTCCACGTGGTGAACTCCTACTCAGCCCCCAAGACTCAACTGGCACAGCCTCTGTGAAGCTTTCTCCGGCCTGCTTCAGTAAGGTTGCTGGCTTTCTGTTGTATGTCACCCTTCTTTCTGGCAAGTACCTGTATCAGTGCACTTTTCACACTTTGTGGTGGTAACTTAACAGCCCATAAACAAGAGGAAGAGATCATGTCTTCTTTATTTTGTATCCTCAGCATCTAGCCCAATCCCTAGCCCCGAGTTGAACGCTCAATAAATAGTTACGAATTGAAATGATATGAATTTAACAGGTACAGTGAGTTCTGGGGAAGGCAAGATTTCTTCCAGCCATGAGTATCTGGGGAGGCTTTGTGAATGGGGTGACAAATGAGCCAGACCTTGCAGGACATTGGGGTATTTATGTGAGTGTATTACTTTCTGCACACATGTGAAACACAGCTTAGATCCAATATCCGTACCGGTCAGAATCCGTACTACACCTTATTTCCTCTGAAATTACTTGAAAGAAATTGGAGCAACAATTGTGTACAACTTGGGGCTGCAGATAAATTCAGAAAGGCTTCTGATTTTTAACCTTAAAGAAAGAAAAGATTTATTTTAGAGAGAGAAATTAAGCTAAACAGATAACATTTTTAAAAACATGCATTTACAGAGTTCTTTCATATACACTATCTCATCTGACCTTCACACAAACACTGTAAAGATTATTCTTACTCCCATTTTACTGATGCATTAAACTGGGGCTCAGAGAGGTTAATTGACTTGCCTAGAGTGACACAGCCAGGAAGAATACAGGACTGTTCTGTACTACATCAAAGCTAATATCTATTGATGCATAGTGGACAGGGGGTTGTTACTGTGGTTGTGGGAATTTCAGCTAAGTCAGGCCATTTCTAGAAATCCAGAACAAAACTAATACAAACGCCCCACAAAGAAATGTGTAGAATTTCAGCAGTTTGTGCTTGTGAGACCAAAAATGCCCTTCTAGAATGCTTACTCAACTCACTCCTTATAGTCCCCTCCGCCTTGGCCTCGTCCGGAATCTGCAGGGCTGTGGTCGAATCAGAGAACTTGTATCTGGACACAGCGGCCGGGGCCTGGCTGAGGCCTGAACCTCAGTGCGAACAAACCAAATAGGAAGAGAGAAAGTAATCACCAGCAGTTTGCACCTGTCTGTTAGTTGGTACTCTGAAGGGAAGCTGTGAAAATTTGTGAGCTATTACTGCTTTTTGGTTTTGTCAACCTGTAGCAAAAACTGAAAGTGTAGTACGTTCTGCAATTTATCTGGTCACAAAACCTTCTCTCATTTTTAGTTCTACCATCGCGATTATAGAAGTGAGTGGCTTCTAAGAGATATTACTCTTTGAGTTTGGGAGAAATTTCTTTTAACTCAGCAAACCTTACTGAGCACATTCTATATGCAGAATGTATTGCTAGGTGCTATAGTTCAGTGCTACTCAAATATGGACAGTGGGGGCTTCCCTGGTGGCTCAGTGGTCAAGAATCCTCCTGCCAATGCAGGGGACACGGGTTCGAGCCCTGGTCTGGGAAGATCCCACATGCCGCGGAGCACCTAAGCCCATGCACCACAACTACTGAGCCCACATGCCACAACTACTGCAGCCCATGCGCCTAGAGCCCGTGCTCCACAAGAGAAGCCACCACAATGAGAAGCCTGCGCACCGCAAGGAAGAGCAGCCCCCGCTCACCACAACTAGAGAAAGCCCGCGCGCAGCAACGAAGACCAAAAATAAATAATAAAAATTTTTTAAAAAGGTAACTGTACTTAAAAAATATATATATATGGACAGTATGCTAGTGGTGGTATCTGAACTGTTTCTTGAACACACGATGAGGAGTTTGTACCAGAATATGTCAAGCGTGTCTCAAAGTCTTCTGTTTAACTCACCTGACATTTTTTTGTTGCAAAACTTCCTCAGTGAGGAAGCTGTGTGCTGATTTACTTTGTGGCATAGTTCCTTATGTTCTGGCGAACTAGTAGCAAAGGGCTCCCAGACCATTACTTGAGTTGGACAGCTGTAAGAAATACAGAGGCTGATGAAACACTAATCTTGCCCTCCAGGAGCTTATGGTGTGGTGAGGAAACCATTGCATCCTCTGCAGCTGGCACGATACAAGGCAGAAAGTGGCTGTTCAATGATCTCTGTTGAATAGATGATCAAAAAGAACTAAATAAAAGGCAATCTTCAGAATGGGAAAAAAAATTATAAACTACATATCTGTTAAGGGGTTAATATCCAAAATATACAAAGAACTCATACAACTCAATAGCAAGAAAAACAAACCAATTTTAAAATGGGCAAAGGACCTGAATAGATGCTTTCCCAAAGAAGATATACGAATGACCAACAGGTACATCACTAATTATAAGGGAAATGTAAATCAAAACCACAATGACATATCACCATATGCCTGTTACATGGCTGTCATCAAAACGACAAGAGATAACAAGTGTTGGTGAGGATGTGGAGAAAAGGGAACCCTTGTGCACTGTTGGTAGGACTGGTAAGGCCACTATGGAAAACAATATGGAGGTTCCTCAAAAAATTGAAAATAGGACTACCATATGATCCAGGATTTCCATTTCTGGGACTATATCTGAAGGAAACAAAAACACTATATCAAAGAGAAATCTGTACCCCCATGTTCATAGCAGCATTACTTACAATAGCCAACACATGGAAACAACCTAAGCGTCCATCAACAGATGAATAAATAAAGAAGTTGTGAGATCGATAGATAATGCACAATGGAATATTATCCAGCCATAAAAAAGGAAATTCTGCCATTAGCGACAACATGGACGAACCTTTAGGGCATTATGGTGAGTGAAATAAGTCAGAGAAAGACAAATGCTGTATTATCTCACGTATATGTGGAATCTTTTAAAAAATTTCATAGAAAAAAGATTTGTGGTTACTAGAGGTAGGGAAGGCAGAATTGGATAAAGGTAGTCAAAAGGTACAAACTTCCAGTTATAAGATAAATAAGTACTAGGGATGTAATACACAACATGATGACTGTAGTTAACACTGCTATATGATATATTTGAAAGTTGTTGAGAGTAAATCCTGAGTTCTCATCACAAGGAAGAAAAAAACATTCTTTTGTATGTGTGTAAGATGATGGATGTTAACTAAACTTATTGTGGTAATCATGTCACAGTATATGTAAACTCAAATCATGGTGTACACCTAAAACTTACACAGTGCTGTATGTCAGTTATATCTCAGTAAGACTAGAGGGGAAGAGAGAACTAAATGATATAGATGCCAAACTGATGAGTGCCTTAAGAGACATGTGAACAAAGTAGCCAGGTCACACAGAATAGGGAGCTAGACAGTGATCAGAGTCCGTCAGGAAGGCAGACGGGAGACTAAGCCTGCAAGTGTCCAGGCCGGCACAGGCATGAGAGGAATCAGAAGAGCAAAAGCGCAGGCGTGGAGTCATGACCCCGCTCATTTCTGTAACCGTGGTCGTAGGACTGGAAAGGTGTGTGGCTGACAACTGGCAGGACGTACTTTGTCCTCTGAATGTGAAGTCTGCAGAGGCTGAAGATGGGCTCTAGATCTTGCAAGTGAGTCTGTCGTGAACAAGAGACAAGAAGCGACATGGTGAATTGGAAAGAACATTGATCTGGGTTATCAGAAGATAAACTTTCAAGTACAGCCTCTGCCTCTTCTGGGTAATCAACAGTTACTTTTTAAAAATTTCTTTTAAAACTTACTTATTTTGGCCATGCCGTACAGCTTGCAGGATCTTAGTTCCCAGACCAGGGATCGAACCCGTGCCCCCTGCAGTGGAAGCTCGGAGTCCTATCCACTGGACCGCCAGGGAATTCCAATCAACAGTTACTTAGCTTACCTGAGCCTCAGCTTCTTCATCTATAAAATGGGGGGGGTAGTGATACCAGTCTTGAAGGGTGGGGTTTTTTTCCTATTAAAATAGGGTTTGTGAAAGTGTTTGTAAACTGTAAAGTGCTAGACATATGTGGGGACACTAAATCAGCCTCTTTGGGTCATGACTTGTCTCATCTAATGTTCCTGGGCATGTCTGACCAGTAGCTTCTTGAAAGACAAATATGTTTAGTGGAGCTTAATGCAACTTAAATATACATACGTTGGGCATTTGTAGCTAGTGTCTAATGAATTGGTAATTTTTTAAGGATAGACAGACCTCTGTGAGTTACTCTTCCCCAGGCATTAGGAAGTCTTAACTTTTCATGTCAGTCCTCTAGTATCAGTATTATGAACATCTTGTTGGAGGGAATTATTATGAAACAGTTAATAACAATTTGCTGTCTGCATCTTTGAGGTACTGTGATGGGTTCAAAAAGGAATTTAAGAACCATCCAGATCTTCAAGGAGCAGACTGGACACATCCATAGGAGACATTTAGAGAAGGCAGGATGAGTTGTGTGCTGCTGACTTGCACGGTGTGAGGACTCAGGACAGGGTGGCCGAGGGTGGTCAGAGGAGGCATCTCAGCTCCAGCCAGAGCTGTAAGGATTTGTCTGAATATGGAAATTAGAAAGTGGTGGCTCAGCATCGAGCCAGCTCTGGAAGGGCTTTGCACACCGGTGAGGAGTGTGGCTGCAGGAAGCTGCCATTTGTTCTTAAGCAGGGCAGTGGCCCAACCACAACAGGCAAACAGGCCACACAGGACTGATCTCTGCTTGCTCCACGTGGACCAGAATCTGTGGCTGGAACTGATTTATAAATAGGGATGTCCTAACCCCCTGGCTCTTTCTGAAATTCTATGAAGGTCTCCAGCCAAAAGAATAGGAAGCCAAGTTCAGAGCCTGTAGCTTCTTGGCAGCATGTCATTTGTCTCTCTCTCTGCATCTTCTTTTCAGTGTCCTTTCTGTCACTATCAGGGAAAATCATTAGTATGCTAATCTAGCTAGCCGTCATTTTAACACTGACCTTTGCTAACCTGCCTTTGCAATTTCAGGAACTACGTTTGACTTCTCTAAAAGTAACCTTAAATTGTAGTCTTGTAAGAATTCCAGAGCTGTATCCTTCACTCCTTCTTCTAATGAGGTTATGACCAAATGCTCATTATAATTGCTTTAGACTCCTTTTAATTTTCAAGCTTATTAATCATAAGAAGAGTTATTTAAAATTGCATAAATTAATCTTAGATTAAAAGCCCATCAAAGCCTCGAAACAATTAAGAATAAGTAGGATTTCCCTGGGGCAGCAAGTTTTATTTTAATATTGTAGTCAGGTGGATATCAGAACCTTGAAGTATGGTAGTGATTAATGTATGCAAAATTTAAATGAGATTTTTTAAATGGCAAATCTAAATCACATATTGACCTAACTGTAGGCTCTAACTGCATTGTCTGTCATATATTTAAACTGTTTACTAATCAACATTTTAATTACAGCATGTGCTGGCAGACCCTAGGACAAATAAAATCTAACGTTTTAAAATTTTGCTGTAAAGTCTGTTACCCAAAAATAACAAGACTCTTTTATTGGGAAGAATGAAGGAATGAGAAAACAGAGCAAACTTGCTGCAGCAACGTTGAAACTTGGCACAGATAGTCCTAAGGTGTGCGGCTGCCCCATCCTTCCTGACCCCCACTCTCACCTTGTGATTCTGCTGGTCTGAGACAGCTACCTCTTCATAGAGCAGCATCTGGGTTTCCTTTGAAGTTGATTCGTGCTTAATTAGGGGAACACTTCCCTTCATGTGTTTGAACCCCGGTTGCCAAGCATTGTTTACTTGAACAGTGTATGTAGCCTGGGGTCCCTAGGCCCCATCCCCTTTTGTGATGTGGAGACTAGATAGTTCCAGAAATTTGATTCAATTGCAGTCAGAGTCAGCGGCCTTTTGTCTAGCCTACCTCCTCGATCTCTGCTGGGGTTGGCGAGCTGTCTCCAGGAAGGTGGTCCTGGGCTGCGTCAGAGTCTGGAAAGATTTTTCTCTATTTTACAAATACTCTGTTTCCTTATAGAAAGTAGATGGGTAAGAGGGTCACCTTGAATAAATTATTTCACCCCTCGAAACTTCAGTTCCCACTTCATGGAAAGGGGATAATAGTGACCAACTTACAGTTTCTGTTCTTGTGAAAATCCAGACAAGAAAAAGCACAGAAAGCACTTAGCATAGAAGTTAGGAAATACGAAGCTCCCCAAAACGTTTGCTCCTGCTCTCATCATTGACTTTCTAAAACTAGTGTTAAAATTATGTTTAAAAATTCAAGTAGTACAGAAGGATATACAATAAGCTCCCAGCCCCACTCTCTAGAGTTAAGCACTGTTAACAGTAACTTGTGTCCTTCTAGAATTTTAATTTTATTGTTCTGTACCTTACTTTTTCTCTTTAAGATCTTTCTATATCACATGAAAGTCTGTCTTGTTCTTTTTAATACTGCATGGTGTTCCATTATATAGATGGTCCATATTTATTTAACCAGGACCCTGCCATAGAACATTTTGGCCATTTCCCGATCTTTGCTATGTGTTTTTTGGCCATTTGTATTTTTTTCACATACTTTGCCCATTTTTCTTTTGGATAGGTTGTTTCTTCCTTCATCTTTTTGAACCTTGATTTCCCCATCTAGAGAGTGAGGCAGGTAGGCGCACAATCTCCAAGACCCCTTCTACCTCTGTAGGCTACAGTCCAGGCCTGGATGTCCTGCAGGCAGCTTTTACGCTACTACCAGAGGTGCCCGGTCTGCTCGTGACCTTGCTGAGCCGGTGTTGAGCTGCAGGGCCAGTAGCTGTGGGTGAACTGCAAGAGGCTCGTTTTCTTCTCTTGTTCAGTTGTGTGTCTTCCTCTCTTAAAAAAGCAGGCTTGGAAATTACAGGGCAGAGCTGGGATTGAACTTCCATTAAAGCTGCCTGTAGACATCAGGAATATTTATTTTCTCTATTTGTTTTAAGCCTGGGAAGACTGTGTGGTTTTCTCAACGCTGTCCTGATGGAGCCCTGACCAGCAAGCGTGCAATGCCCCTAGCCCTAATGTGCCATTAATGATAGGTTAATGTACAGTATAATGTTTTGGGGACTACGGGTTCATTACACTTCTGAGTGTGAGGTCTTTCCACAGAGCGCCCAAGGTCCCATTGCATTATATCATGCAATAAAAATACCCTTTTCGTATCACACACTAATAAACTGTATTTGAAATGCTGTCTGAGGGCACTGCCGTCTTGTCTATAGGCTGTGCACGAGTGCAACAGTTGGGTTTCCTTTTTTCTATTTTGTGTTTTTAGTTACATGGAATTCTGAACTCAGGGAAGTCTGCTCATTCCTGTTTTAAATGGAGGAGTGAGTTAGGTCTTTAGGCCTGAGGCCCAGGGGAGGGGCTGCTCAGTGAGTGGTGAGAGTCTTTAATACATGGAGAGCAAGACCCCTCATTCTCCTCTGCCCGTCCACCCATACTGTGTGCAGCTATCAGGGGAGCTGGTCTAGTGTCTTCCAGATTTAGCACTGAACACATGTCAGGTATTACAAAAATTTCCTTAGAAAAGAAGCATGATAAGAACTGCCAAGTCTAAGCCACTGATAGTCATGACTATAGAGCTGTTTCCAGGATAGCCTATGTGCTAGGAATTTCATACACACAGCCTTCCTGTGCAGTTGGTCCTGTTCTCCTTGTTTTACAGAGCACAGAGTTCCCAGAGCGAGGGGGGAAAGAGCTGCACTGTAGAGAATGGAATCCACAGGCGCCTAGGAACCACAGGTGAATTACCTGCCTGTGGTTATTCATACCATCCTGTGAGTTGATTTAATCAGATGGTTTTCTTCTCAACAGTGAGCTGGCGGCAGAGGTAGTTTTGAAGCTTGGAACACTTTGGAAAAGGAGACTCTTCTACATCAGAAAGGAAAAAGGCATTTGAATGTAGGGATGAGGCAAAGACTGGGGTCAGAGGACCTTAAAAGACCTATTTTATACTTTGATCCAGGGCAGACTATGGCATTTGTGCTTTGTTGGGGGGTGGGGGGTTGTTTCTGCCAGTTGTAGAGTATGGGGAAAGAGTGACACGTGAGGTCCAAGAACCCGGGTTCAAGCCCAGTGTTGAGACTTCAGCCTGAAGTGCAGTCCTTACCACCCAGGGGCATCAATGTCTTTGCTTGTAAAATAGGCTCACATCTACTTCTGACAGGGCTGGGGATCATATGAAATGCTGTAAATGAAAACACCTAATTAGTATCTGGCACGGTTAGGTGCTCACAACTGTTGGCTATTATATTGCTGTTATTATATGTAATAATATAACAAAACATAACATATTAACAAACAAAACAAAAACATATTGTAACAAAAGGCACAGGCTTTAGAGCTGATGTCCAGTTCAGATCCCAATCCTACCTTAGCCAAATCACTTCTCTGAACCTAGTTTTCGAATCCACAAATAGGTAGTGACAGTAATGCCATCCTGATACTTCGTGGGATTACTGTGACACTTGAATTAGATGATGAGGTTGAAAGCACTTTGTGGAATGAAAAACTCTACTCAGCTGCTGGTAAATACATATATGTATTTTTCTCTCCAAATCAACGTATTCAAACTGAATAAATATCCTTAGAGCAAAGCCACTAAGGGCAGCTATTAGAAAGATTCACTGATCTGTCCCCCTCCCCACCAGGGAGCTTGTCGCAGCCAAATTGTAGGCCAGAGTGGTTCTTCTACCCCATGTCTTCATAACCGCAGAGGAGCGGGGTGGACCCAGGACAGAGTCTGTGCTCCCCTGAGTTGGTGCGAGGAGAACCAGTACCTGCTGAGAACAGTGGTTGAAAGATCAAGGGACCATGTTGAAGGGCTGAGCTGGTCTGGAGAGCCAACGAGATGACAGAAAGAAAAAATCAAGTTGCTGAGACTGTCCTGCAGAAGACTGGACCTTTGGCTCTAGGCAACGTTCCCTTAATTGTTAGGAGAAGCGTATTTAAGTTTCAAGGATGATTAGTTTTTCTTTTAAGGGTGATAGGGTCGGACTAAACCTTTTGTTTAGATATGGGGACTTTAGAACACTTACATAAACCTCTCAGGGGTTAAGTCTGTCTTTAGGGCTACCAGGACTTGAAAAATGCTACCTTGTATCAAGAGAACCAGAAGTGACATGTTCATTTTAAAAGCCTGGTTTGTCATTGTTTATCTAATTTTCAGAGTTGACACAGAAAATTAGACCAGCTGACACTCACTCTCTGACTGTCCCCTGGCTCATTTCCCTGGTCCTTTCCTCCCTGACCTTTGCAAGTACAAAATGCTCCAAACCCCAAAATATAAAACTTCCCACCGAGTTTCCAAGTTGCCCTGTAGTCATTCCAAGATTCTGTCATAGGATGTCATCCCTAATGTGATTATAACAAGATGAGGTTATAAATCTGCTCTGTGAGGTATTTCTTTTCTCCTTCTGCTTTGACCATAAATCTTAGAAGTAATCAAACTCTCTCCAAAGGAAGCCAAGATAAACTTGGGCCCTAAGTGGCCCCATATGTCTTTACTGAGTTCAGAGGCTCTGAAGGCTTGTCTGCCAGGTGACATCGCACGGTGCTGCTGAAAGGCGGCCAGACGGAGTGTGAGCTTTCTCCTGTTTAATATTGACCTTCCAAAACTCAAAGAGCAGCAAGTCTTCTATTCACCACCTTCAGTAAATGAGCTACTTCCAAGGAAGGATATTTATTCAGATAACTGAGACTTATTCCTTATAAAACCAAAACTTTTTAAAAGGATTATAGGCAAGAGGTTTTAAATGTATTATACACTTCCCTATCCTTTTAAACGGATTACATGCATCAGGGTTTGGCTTTTTAGAAAATGTTCTTTAGACCATCATCATGAACAGTCTGTTTGCTGCGTTCTGCTGTCCTAGTGTCTCCTGATGTTACCACGTGGAGGGCCATTTGTCCCTGCACTGGTTGACCCCAAGCTGGTTCTTTCGTTTTGTTTTTGTTGTGCAGTGTTGCTAATAGATGTCACTTAGTACTCCTGCCCTTGTTCCCCTTTCTAACAGCCCTCCCCTCTTCCTCTTCTATTTTGTGCTTTAGATTGGGAAACCAGATAGTGTGTTAGCACTAGTCTAAACTACAAAAAAATGGACTAGAATAAAGGCTTGAGGGACTAGCTAAAAGTAAAGTGTTCGAGTTTTAGTGTAACTTTCAGATTCTTAGTCTTAAGTAAGAGAATCAAATTTACAGTGGCGTGTAGGTATGTAAAGTGCCTCTAGATTTGAAAACAGACCATTTCACTATATAGGAAATATACCGCTTGATAACGTTGCATGCAAATGCCCAAGTTTGAAACAATATGACCAGTTTGCTCTTGAATCAATAATTAGCGTAAAATTATTTTGAATTATTACTTGTTGAAGTTTTTTTTTACTTTTCTGAGGGGATCAAATACGGCATGAATGTGCCAGGGGGAGTCTTTTGACTCTAAAAACCAGGTTTAGAGCCAGACACACAGAAGCCTCTCAATCCATCCATACTGGATTTGATTGACTTGAGGTCTCCGTGTAAACTGGAGCATTAACTACCAGAAGAAGCAAGTTTGCACCTAAATAACTTTGTCCTTCTTAACAGTGAAAACAGACTTGGTTTCATACAGCTCTGCAGGGAAGGCCTTCACCAGCTTATCTGTAGCCAGATGAAGTGCACCCCCTTTCTCGTTCCTTCTGCACACGGCCAGCGACGCCGCCTCAGAAAACACGGGCCACACCGCTCGCTGCCACAGAAAACGCATTTCAGCTTTCCGTACATTTAATTTTCTTCAACATTACCTTGCAAACCACAGTAAATCAATAACAGAGTAGTTAAGTACCACAGGTTCTTTGTGTTTTGTTTTAGAAAATATTGCTCAAGGCTAAAAGTGGGTTCTATTGATGATTTTTATTTGCTGCTGGGACACAAAATGATCAGAATTTTCAAATGGTTTGCTTCCTGTTTGTGGATTTCCTTAGGAAAAAAAAAAAGGAGGGGACAGATTCAAATGGAAAATGATTGCTGATAGCAGAAACTCTAGAGTAACTGGTAATTTTCAATCCTGTATTTTATAGACTAGGTCTGGTAGCTTTGACCTTTGTTATGCTTTTATTTCAAATTTTCCAAAAGGGCTGCCCGAGCCCACCCCCTTGGTTCCCTCGCACTCACCCCACCAGTAAGTAACCCTGTCTACTAAATAGACTGAGGCTCAGAAAACGGGAGCATCATAGCCGGAAACAGTAAAAAAAAAAAAAAAAAAAAAACAAGATGGCACTTCAGTTAAAGTTATTTACCCAAAAGTTCGACATCTGGTATCCTTAGCAATTTTTCCTCTATGTTTTTTATTGATTTGGTAACATCAAAAAATCTCCACCTGAGCTTCAGTCTTTGTGTGAATGGTTGTTTTTCCTTATTAAGAAACTAGAAAAGCTGTTACTAAGATAGATTTTAAGAAGTAGCAGCCTTTACTTGATTGGATGCTTCTTGAAATAAGATGAGACAACGGATATGAAGTGTTTTGAAAAGTTAAAAGTGTGATGCCAGGGCTCGAAACCTGTGACTCACCTGCCAGGGTGGTTATTTGTCACTTTTCGTTGGCACCTCCCAGTCACCACCATTATCACCCTTCCCACTGCCCCTACCATCACTCACACACACATTCTCTCCCTCTCTCTCTCTCTCTTTCTTTCTCTCTCTCCTGATGAGTCATCACACTGCATTTTCAGCTATGTTGGCCTCATATCAGTCATATGATATGTATGCCCTTATTATTTTAAAATTTTTCCCAGATTTGTGGTTATGTGCCCTTTTTTCATTCCTAATGATGTTTCCTTGTGTCCTCTCTTTACCATTTTTGTCAGAGGTTAGTCTGCTTTATTAATCTTTTTAAAGAACCAGTATTTTATTGATTTGATCATCTCTTTGATATCTAATTCCTTTGCGTTCTTTATTATTTGCTGTTTTATGTTTCCTTTGGATTTACTTTTTGTTCTGTGTATAATTTATTGAATTGGACACTTAGCTTATAAATTTGCAATCTTCTTTTCCTTAATATATCCATATAAAGCTATCAATTGCCTTTTAAGTATTACTTTAGCTGCATCCCACAAACATTTATATGTAGTGTTTTTGTTGTCATTCAGTTCTAAGTAACTTCCAATTTCAATTAGGGTTTCTTTTTTGACCAACGAATTATTTAGAAGTATTTTTTTGTTTGCAAATAGTGGTGTTTTGTTATCTTGTGATTGTTGTCTGCTTTTCATGCACTGTGGTCAGAGAACATGGTTGGTATAGTATCAGATCTTTGTTATTTGTTGAAACGCCCTTACTACACTGGTTTTTTTTTTTTTTTTTTTTCAGTGTTCTCTCTTTGCTTGAAAGGAATGTGATTCTCTAGGTGTTGAATTCGGTGTCCTATTTACATCCTTTAGGTCAAATTTGTTAATTGCATTACTTAAATATTTTGAGGCCCTACTGATTTTCTACCTGCTTTATTTATCAATTACTGAGAGAGCTGTGTTAAAATCTTTGACTATTAGTGTGGCTTTGTCTGTTTCTCCTTGCACTTTTGTCAGTATTTGCTTTAAGGCGATGATGTTAGATGCCTATGTCAAAATGCTGTATCTTCATTTTAAAATGTTTCTTTTATCTTTATGTAGTGACCCTCATTACCTCTAATATATTTTGCTTGAAATTTTATTTTTGTCTGATATTAACATACCTATGCTGTCTTCTTTTGTTTAGTATTTGTCTGCTATATGTTTTCCTATCCCTTTGTTTTCATCATTTCTGTGTTCTTTTGTTTTAAATGAATCTCTGCATTTTGCTGTTGATGTTTTTAATTTTATCTGGGACTCTCTTTTAATTGATTAGTTTAATCATTTATACTTATTGCATATTGATACACCTGAATTTTTTTTTCTACTATCCTGTTTTGTACTTTCTTCTCTACAATGCTTTTTTGACTTCTTTTTTCTCCTTTTTTCACTCTATTAGGTTAATTTTTTCTTCCTTTTTATTCTTTCCAGTAGTTTACATATTATATTCTATTTCTAGCCTCTTATTATCCCTGAGTTTCTGACTTAATTTAGCAAAGCCTAAGGTTAATCACTAAATATACCCCCCTTCCCAACAATACTCAGCCTTAGGTTCAATCTCATCTTTATATTAGGTAGAATTGGCTTTAGCTGCACATGATTAAAACGAACAGCAGCTTAAGTAAGACAGCAGGGTATTCCCCATACATATAAAGGAAGGCAGGAAGTAGGGTGCCCAGACTAGCTGGCAGTTCCTTCCATCTTTCCAGTCAAGGGGCATTTGAGCTCCAGCCAACAGGAATGAGGAAAGGCAGTAGAAATACCCCTTCATTTAAGGACAGTTCTGGGGATTGGCACACAGCATATGTGCTCACATGGCATTGGCCAAAACTAGCTGCAGGGGAGTCTGGACATGCAGCTGCTTTGCTGGGTGACACTGTTCCTTATTAAAATCAGGATTTGTATCACTAAGGAAGAAAGGGGAATGTTTATTGAGAGGCAGCTAGCAGCCTCTGCCACAGCCTCTCTCCCCCAGACATAAGGACCCTAAGAGTTTCTGATCAGTCCCTTCTTTCATGTCCAGGATATCATTGTCATCTTGTTTTTAGATCCTCACAATTAGTCATTATTCTTGTTGTCATTTTGTATAATCAGTACTTGTTGAGATTTATCCATGTGTTTAGCAGTTATGTGTTCCTTATTCCTGTTGCATCCTACTTCCTCCTTCTGAGGTTTCTCTTCCTTTTGGAAGTATATTAAGAGTTCTGTCAGTGAGGGTAAAACTGAGTTTTTGTTCTAGGATTGTCTTCACTTTGCCCTCATTTTTCTTTTGGCTGCGCTGCGTGGCTTGTGGGGTCTTAGTTCCCCAACCAGGGATTGAACCCAGACCCTCGGCAGTGAGAGCACAGAGTCCTAACCACTGGACTGCCAGGGAAGTCCCGCCCTAACTCTTGGTTGTTAGTTAAATTGGATTTAGAAGTTTAGATTGACGGTTTTTCCCAGGGCATTGAAGATACTGTGTTGTCCTCTGGTTTCTACACTTGCTGGTGAGAATCTGCCAGCTGCTCAGCTGCTGCCCTTTGTGAGAGATATGCCTGTCTCTCTCGTTGCTTTTAACATCTCTTTTCCTGGTACCCTTCAGTTTCCCTACAATATGTCTAGGTATAGGTTTTGTTATAGTTATTCTACTTGGAGATCATTATGATTTTTGAATCTGAAAATTCATATCTTTCATCAGTTCTCAAAATTTTCAGCTGTTGTCTCTTTGGATATTGACCCTACCCCACAGTGTCTCGTCTCTTCTCATTCTTTCCTCTGGGTCTTTCTCTTCCACATTAAAAAAAATTATTTTTTGTTTCTCTCTCGTTACTGACTAGAGCTCTGGGTAATTTTCTCAGACCATTCTTCCAGCTTACTAAATCTATCCTTGCTATATGCAGCTTGCTATCTGGCTCATCTATGGAGAATTTCTTTTGTTTTTTTCCAGTCACTATATGTGTTATTTCTGTAAGTTATATTTGATTCTTTTTCAAATCTCTCTTCTCTTTTTTATAATATCTTGTTCTTAGTGTTTCAATTTCTTCTTTTATGTTTTCAGTCTTTTCAACTGTACATCATTTTACATTTTCTTTCCAATTATTTTTCTGTCACCTTGGTTCTGAGAGCTCTAATCTTCCTGTGTGTTGTGTCTGCTGACTCTTGTCCATGGATAATTGTTTCCTCACACGTTTTGGAAGTTTTATTGTAAGCTCATACTGAATGGGGCTTATTACTGTGGAAATTACTGAATTCCAGAAGTATTTCCCCAGAATGTTTTTTCATGCTCCTGAGAGATACTCCAGAGTATTGCTCGATCAATATCAATGTTACATTAGTTTATGAGCAGCCTTGTGTTCTGAGACCACAGCAGTGGTACATTGAACCCCAAAGTGCACGAGGCTCAGAGCCACCTCACACAGCATCCC
The DNA here is from genome assembly GCF_009873245.2 of Balaenoptera musculus. Lineage (NCBI taxonomy): Eukaryota > Metazoa > Chordata > Mammalia > Artiodactyla > Balaenopteridae > Balaenoptera > Balaenoptera musculus. Next base: position 66,568,812 of record NC_045786.1, on the reverse strand, counting down.
CTTTGCTGATGGGCAGACTTTTTCTGGCTCACCCTTTCTGCAGTCCCAGTTTTGCTCAGGGTCTCAGGCCAGCTCCCCAGGTGGACCTTGTCTCCTGTGTCCACTTAGTCCTTCACACTTTCCAGGTCCTACATTCCTAGAACTGAGAGCCTCCCTTAGGGCTACAAGACCTCCATGCACACACTTATAATTCTGGTTTTCAGTTCCCTCTTCATTTTTGGCACTTGCAGATTTCCTTCTTTTTTACAAGTTCATCTAGTATGCTTTTTGGAAAATGTTCCATTTTATCTGGCATGGCTGGGAATTTGTAGAGGGAGGGCTTTTAGGCTTAGTCTCTCCCCATCGCTTCATTCACTCACTGTCGAATAACTTTGTTCTGTTTTGTTCAACAAGCTTACTGAGCTGCCTGCTCTGTGCCAGAAATCGTACTGGGTCTCATTCTTTCTTCCCCTTCTGCACGCTCACATGCCCACATATGCATGTACACACACACACACACACACAAACACAGAGCCAAGGTCTCAGAGTTTAAACATCAAATCTCAAGAGGTAAGAAAAAAAGAGGGCTGGAAAGAATCCATCCTTCTGAGCATTGTGTCTTTAAATCCCCCCCACCACACAGCCATCACACCGAAAGACGAACCTTGAACGTCCAGATGCCTGTAAGTGGCAGGCTTGGACCTGCAGACTCAGCCTCTCAGACAAGAGTCCTCAGCATTGTTGGAGCGAGGCCCCCCTCTCCCTCTGGCACCCTCAGGTCCTGACTTCTCTAGGTACCTGCTCAGCCCGAGACTGCGAGGGGGAGCCAGCACGCTCCCTGCTGTTCCCCCGAGTCCTGTCTGAGTTTCCTGCAGGGCAGCCACCACAGCCCCCCCTAAATGGGCCAGTGGCACCATTCTGCCACCCAAATGGGTCAGCTTCCTCCGACACAAACTCATGAGTGCCGGCATCCGCGTGTTTACCCCTCACGGTGGCCCACTGCAGTCGTCCTGTGGCCCCTCCCATACCACACTGCTCGAGTCCTGTGGCTGCCCTGTGAGGACAGGCCCTAGAATGACTTGCGGAGACCTCTGGAAACATCTTGCTCTCTCGATTGGCCATTTTCTGACCAATTACTTTGTGTAGGAACACATAGATCTGCTCAGGTGAAAGGTGGACAGTGCCTTGAGCCCCCTTAGATGCCTGTGTACAGTCTAGGATGTCTGGAGGTAAGCAATTTGCTGCTAATAATTGAATATTTGGGAAGAAACATCTATTTCTGTAGCAGTTGTGAAGATAAACTCAGGAAGGTTGATTGAAATGGCATATCACAGCTGCAAATCATTTCTGAGGTCTTAAAAGAAAATGAAGGGCTAGAAGGGACCCCCCCCAACCCCAGCCGTGGAAAAGCTTTAGGAATCAGAGGCTGAGAAAGCACAGTCTCAGAACAAACGCCTTACCTCGGAAAGTTCCGCAGCCGGGGCGTTGGCCCAGGTAGGCTGGGCTGGGCAGACAGGCAGATTCCACACTAGCTGATAGGCAAGGCTCACACCCTCATCTTACTGCCGCTCCCCGGCATGCATTCTACCTGGGGGGATAGTAACCTCCCCTCACGCTGCCCAGCGTGTATCTGTGAATCCCTGTCTGCAGACAAGCTATCTCCCACCCAACCCCAGAGGCAGGGAGGGCTGGGGTATTTGGTTGGGTGACGAGGCCAGCCAGCAGCCTCCCTGTGTTCAACACCAGCTGAGAAATAAGACTCAGGAAATGACAGAAAGGAAGCATCACCCTACTTGTGTAAAATCTGAGTTGAAGGGCGTGCTTACGTGGGTGGCCCGAGGGCCCCCCTGAGAATTTACCGCAGAGCCCAGTCAGAGGTGAACAGCCTGCCTGGAAGCTCACCAGGAGAGGGCAGGCCAGAATGCAGCCTCCCTGTGGGCAGGAGACCCCTGAGCCGGACCTGCTCCGTACTTCCTCCCAACATTGCCACGCCTCCCCCTGGGGACACGGCTGAGGGGTGTGACAACAACACAGGTCCCTCCGTGTGGAAGGATGAAGCCAGGGGAATGGAGGTTCCCCTGGAATGGTTTCTCTTGTATAGGTGAGGCCACTGTGGCCCTTCCCAAGCTCTCACGACTCCTGGGCTGGCGAGAGAAGGCTTGTTGACTGTCAGTCCAGGGCTCCTTGCCTTACCCCACACAGGGACAGACGGAAGAATTGCTGTGGCCGTGCCTCAGCTTCTCCCTGCCGAGTTGTGCCTGGGGGCTCCCCTGCAGCCACAATCCCAGCCACCTCCTTCCCTGACTCCCCCTGTTGATTAGCTCGGGCACACCCAGCCTGGAAGGAAGCGTTGACCCCAGGGATGATCATGGGTTATTATCTCATGTAATTAATATTATAAAGGCTGCCCACTGCCCTGGCACTTGTCAGCCGTTTAGCAGAGACACTGGACATATGTGCATTTTTCCAAAAATTATTTAACTTCTCTAATCTAAGTTATCTCCAGAGTAAGTAGAGATTAGATTGCTAGTTTTGAATCTGTAGCAGTGGAATGCTTTTTATTATGTAAAATTAATGCAGGATCTCAATACTAATATAGGAAAAAAGTAGTGGTTTTTTTTAGCATGAATGTGTAAGTAAGTATTCACTGTAGACACTTACTTCTTTAGAAAGGCGTCCATTAGACTTCTCTTGAAGGACACAAAAATCTGAGAGCCAGGGTCATAGGTGATGGTTATAGTCTAATATCTGTATCAGTGTCCCACTTATCTCTGATACTGTCTCAGGAGCCCCATATCAAGGAAATCCTGACTCACCAGTTGCCCTCTCAGCTTAGGCATCTTTTAAGCCCACATAGAAGCTTTAAAAAGGAATAGCAGAAAAGTTTTATTTTAGAGTTTAGTTGCTGACAGTAGCTAGCAGCTGTTCATATGAATTGCTTACGGTAAATCTACAGGTCAGACAAGAGGGACTCAAAGCTTGCAGGAGCTGACGCCACTGGAAACTCAGAGCAGGCTTGACCCACACCCCTGTCTGTGCATCGTGCACTGGGCCACTGAGCAGATGTGCTTCGTGGGCTCAGTGCACTGGCTCTGGTGTGGTGCTCACACAGTTTTATACCTACACACAATGTGAGTGGACGTCACAGCCCTGAGTTCTTTTAGGTGCCCAGTGCACCACCACAACCTTCCTAGGTGTCGGCCCATGTATGAGCAGTCAGTAATATGCACAGATCTAACAAGCAGACTGCCTGTCCTAAGAGCTGCAGAAAATCAGTTACCATCACAGTGCTGGGGAACACATTGCCAATATTCATGGTAACATTTAGAGTTGAACGTAGTTGAGTGTATATATTATTTTTTAATTAGTTTTTTAACAAATACAGCTTAAAATATCTTAATGATTTGAATCAAACATGTGGAAGCCCCAGCACACCTCACACCCTACAGCCCTGCTGGTCTCTGAGGTCCCATCCTATCCTACCGCACCTCCATATTGCCGAGAAGGACTGAAGTGTTTTACCCCTGCCACGAGGGCTGGATCCTAAAAGGACATGCAGAGAGCCTTCAAGTAGGGCTGGCAGGCCCTGTGCGGAAAGATGAAGTGATGGGCAGTGCGTTGACCTTGGGGCCCCTCCAGCCTCTCAGATCACCTCTTACAGGCACCTGCCTCATGACACGACTGGCCCTGTGGCTCGCCTGAGCGTGTGTTGGACTCTTCTTGTTTTGGACTTAGCTGGAGTGTACCTGGGCTGGGCTTGCTTACTTGAACCAGCTCGTGGGTCCTTGGCAACCTGTCCCGTGTGGCGTCCTTGGCGGGAAAGGAGGTGCCTGGTGGCCTGGAGCTCATCCTGAGAGAGAGGAATCCTGTGGTCCAGAGAGTCTAGAGCAGCCTCGGCTTGTGAAGCCTTCTCCCCAGGCCTGCCCACCCAACCTGCGGCCCTTCTCAGCCTAGCATCAGGCTCCTGGGAAGCAGTGTAACTCACCTGTCGATCCAGCTAACTTTTCTCGGCAGTTCCTATGTGATTAGCACTGCCCTGCCCTCGAGGCTTCCAGTCTGTGCTAGGATAAGGTGGGCTCGAATGACGATAAAACACAGTAGAACAAGGGTGTGCTCTTGTTGTGGGAGAGATGGCGCCTCTTGAGAGGAGACGTGAAGAAAGGCCCCACAGAGTAGATCTTAGGTTTGGGGTGCAGTCTGCTGCCAGGCATCCTATTTATTATTTCCACCCTTATGTCTAGGGTGTGGTCTCCATAGCCCTGGAAAATTTCTTCCAGGCCCTGGGTCTTCATTTTCCTGCTCCTCTAGAATCTAGACCCAAAGAGAAGGAACAGAGGCCACCTGGCGCCTGCTGTGAGGGCAGGCTGTCCTGCAGGGTGGGTGCCGCCATCCCCCAGCCCTGGCACTGACGAGGAAGGACAGCATAATGGCTGAGGCTCGGGCTCTGGAGACAGCACCACATTCAGGCGCCGTGGTCTTGGACAGATTCCTTAATCTTTCTGTGCTTTAGCTTCCTCATCTATAAAACAGGCATAATATAATACTTAATAGATTTGCTGAGTATTAAATAAATTACTGGATTGTGCCTGACACAGCTTTGAGCGGGGAGGACACAGTTTGCCTTTTTGCCACTGTCATTTCAGTTTGCCAGTTAAAAGTTACTAGTTAAAAATAATGTACCATATATTCTTTTAAAAAGTAGGAATTTAAAACTCACCGTGCCCGCCCCCAGTGAGCAGAGTAGTGTGGTGTCCTCCGCTGGGTTCAGCCCTTAACCCTGCCACTTTCTAGCTCTGTGACCTTGCCCCAGGTCACATTTATTGGCATCTCGGTCTCCTTTGTGTGTAAAGGGGGTGATGGGTGGGTTCCGGGCCATGCAAGGCAGCCGGGGCCTGGCCCACAAAAAGGGCTCGATGAATAGATGCAGACAGAGAGGACAGGCAGGTCACTTTTTCCTGCCTCAGGCCCACGGCCAACTGAGGGCCTGCGACCTGCCAGGCGCTGCAGCGGGCGGGCAGCCACGCCAGCAAGTCCTTACATGATTCACATGCAGGAAGTTCTGTAGGAGGTTATACGGGAGAAGAAACTATGGAGACCCCAAATAGGTAAATTCCTATTTGGGAAGAAACTCGAAGCCCAACTAAGGGCAGAGAGTGAGGTGTCAGTGAACGAGCACTGGCCTGGGAGACCAGACACATCAACCTCAGGCTTTACTTCGCCGCAGCAGGCTCGGAGCGTCCACCTCCTGCCCACACCGTGGGCCCCTGGACCCCTCCTCTCCCTGCCCGCTTTGGCAGAAGCATGGAGCGCTGTCCACATGGGGAGGGTCCTGCCATCAGTCATCAGGAAGGCACCTCATCACGATGACACAGGTGGGCAAAAGTTAGGGACGTTATTACAGAAGGAGAGGGCCAAACTCTAGCGAAGCCCTGGAGGCTAGTGCCCAAGTGAAGGAGGGTGTACTGAACACTCTAGTTTCTCTTCACAGGTTAGTGCACGGGCACGATCTGCCCCTCGGCCCCGTGGTGGGAGGTCTGCACCCGGTGATGCCACCGGCTTTGGTTGTTGTTGACTCATCTCTCTCACTCTCCCCTGTGCCCGCCTTTTGGATCCATCCTACGTCTTCCAGTGCCATCCTTTTCCCTTCATTATGTCTCCACCTTCTGTGGCGAAGTTTGTGGGCCATTATACTTCAACCCTCGCCGGTTTAATTGTTGCAATTGGCCCTGAGAGAATTCGGGAAATGAAAGTGGCTCCCACTGCCTGGTGACGAGGCCAGTGAGATCATTCAGCGGCTCCAGCCTGCACGCGCCCTGCCAGCCTCTGCGGAGTGACCGCTGACACACCCTCCGTGTGGGTGGCAGAGTCCTGGGTGTCTGGGGCAGTCATCTGGGGCGGAGGGTGCTCTTGACAAGCAGCATGTGGGTGTCCTGGCTCCGAGGAGATGGGCCACGCCATGCTCCCGCTGATCCTTGGAGCCTGAGGGGGCTGCGAGTTTGTCCACATCTGGATTTCTCTGCCTAGGGGGAGATGTGCATTTACCCAGATGCAGAGGAGGGTCTGGCTGCAGGGGGCTGCAGCCCTCTCCGGACCACACAGAGACCCCCAGAAGGGCTGTGAGGTCAGCTCTCCGGTTGCAGGTGCAGGAGAGCATGTGGTCCTGAGCGTGGCATTTGGAGTCAAGAGACCCACGTTGTGGTTGCAGCCCAGCCCTCGCTTGCGTGACTTCACACAGGTCCCTGAGTGTCTGTCTCCTCATCTGCAAGGGGGCCGTGTGCGCCTCCAGAGTGAGCGTGGGGATCGGTGGGAAAATGAGAACAAAGCCCTTGGCAAGGGCCTGGCACACAGCACTCAGTCCATGGTGCTGGACTCGGTATTATCCGGTGTGCAGTTTCCATCGGTCTCCAGGCATCTGGCTGTTGCAGGCATCTGCTCGGGCCTGTCAGGAGCCACCTAGGAATTCAGGCACCTCAGGGTGGCCGAGTGATCTTCATGCTTTTCCCAGAACTGTCCATCAGATTTCGTTTGCTCATTAAACTCACGAGGAGTGCCTGCATCGTGTGCGTCACGGGACTGGAGGAGTGTCCACTGTACTCCAGGGAGGAAAGGGAGCACGTGTGCTGTCAGGGTCACAGGGGATGCGGTCAAGCCCTGAGAACGTACCAGAGTAGCAGCCAGAAGCTGCAGCACTTAACCAGTCACGTCCCCTCCCCGGTGCTCAGTTTCCTTTTCTGTAAAATGGGGTGACAGTATACTTTCCCTGCTTCCCACCCAGGGCTGATGGGAGGGCGCAGAGTCAAGTAAGAGTGATCTGCCACCCTGACACCACTCTCCCAGGATGTCCCAGGGGTGACCAGGGGTCAGGACCTGCCATCTCAGTCCCCCTCTGGCCAGGCAGGCCTGAATCCCATGGCAGAAATAAGGCAAGGGGGAATTGCAATCTGGCTCTGCCTACTGCAGCTCAGCCCAGGGAGCGCCGCAGGCAGTAGGTTTGGGTTATAGAGACTTGTGATCCAGTCGCAGCTCTGGGAGATGGGGCAGGTCACCCGTGACCTCTGTTTCCTCATCTGCAAAGTGGAGATGATTGTGCCCACCTACGTGACTTAGTGTCTCCACCCCAGACCGTGAGGTGTGCCTGGACACTGTAGGCAGAGATGCTGCCAGGCTGTCATGGCCCCCGGGGTCTCCAGTGCCATCTCAGCTCCTGTTTCCCTCTGTACAACTCTCCATGTTCTCACTCCCCACATACTGGCTTTCTCTGCGTGCCCAGTCAGATGGGGGACCAGGCAGCCTACAGCTCCCACATTCTCCTGTCACAGCCAGGATGCCTAGAGAGGCTGGCGTCTCCCCTCCATCTCTGTCTCTGTCTCTCTCTCCTGTCTTTCTCCCTCTGTGATTTCCCTTCTCATTCCCCCCCCCCAAACCCATCAACAGTGGCTGGGGACAAAACCACTTGTCTCGGTCACTCCCGTGCAGGGTGGTGTAAAGCATCAGGGGTACACAGGAGATGGGGGTCACTTCCCAGTCAGGGAGGACAGGAAAGGGGCAGAGTCGCCACCAGAGCGGTGGATGCTGACCCTCTCCTCGTCCGCCTCCCGGTGCACCTGGGCGAAATGCCTCCTGCAGTGTAGCCAGCAGCCTTCCTGTAACTGGAGGAACGCTGCACTCTCCCCTCCTGTGGTTCCGCTCTGCTTCTTCCTGAACAGATGATAACAGAGATGGAGCATATGGCCCCCAAAGTCACCGGGCATTCTGGGAAAGTGACACTGTGCCACCCCAGGCTTCAGGGGAGGGGCCCATCGGCTCCTGAGCACAGCTTCTCCCTTTGTTCTTCGGCTCCTGAGCACAGCTTCTCCCTTTGTTCTTAAGAAGGGCACAAGGTCACCTCCTCTGAGCCTCCTGAAAAGGAAATGTGCTCACTGACTTCAAGAAGAATCCCCTCTATCTAGGCACTGATTTAGGCAGGCACACATAAGGTGAGATGATATGTGTCGGGGTGGGGGACATATGAAAGCCAAGATAGAGTCCCTCTTGGGCCTCTCCCACCTCAGCCCCCCCTCAGGCTTGTGCTGCCTGCGGGACCCGCCCGACCTGACCTCCCGCACCCTCCCCAGCCTGGTCCTTGACTGCTCCCACACACAGTGGGGTCTGGGCATCCGAGCCCTGGCCCCGTCCCTCCTGGCTCTGTGATGAGCTCATCAGGAAAGCTGCCTCGAAAGCCCCGCCTGGCCAGAGGGGAGGCAGAGGGGGCCCAAGAAGGGCTCAGAAAGCAGGAGGGAGCAGGGAATTCGGGAGCTCCCTTCTGGGAGCTGGATGGCTGAAGCGGGAGGGAGAGAAGGAGCAGAGGGGACTTGGGGAGATGGTAGCGGTGAGCCCCCCCGTGCCCTCTGCTTGCCCAGCATGGCTCCCTCAGTCTCAGGCTACAAAGTTTTTGGTAGGAGAGGAGGCTGCCAGGTGCGCATCCCTTAGCAGAGAAGCACTTGGCGAAGAGGAGGGAAGAGAATGCTTTCCAGTTTTCCTTTCACCTTTGACCTGTGGCCAGGGTGATCCCATGGCTGCCCCTGCGTTTTTCTGACCTTTCCTGGGAACTCCCAAGGAGGCCCTAAGATTGTGAGGAGGAATCTTGTCTCTTCAGGACAGCTGGGGAGGGGGCTGACTAAATATAACCTGGCCTGTCTGTGAGCTAAGTAGGTTAGAGCCTGAGGGGCCACATGGAGGCTGTAGCGCCCCTCCAGAGTCTGGTCCCCAGCCCCCAGCTTCTCACCACGAACCAGCACATCCGTCCTCCCCCGACACGTTTGCCTTCCCTCCACTTGCAGATTGTTCATAGGAGGGCTGGAGACAAAGAAGAAAACGGGGGTTGACGTAGCCCCTGATGAGATGATTCTCTGGTCTCTGGGCAGCAACTTGATAGGAACGCTGGCAGCTCCGGTGCCAGGCCTTGCCTGCCAGCTGTTGGAGTGATGCTGGGCTGAGGAAGGGCCAGGCAGTGTGGAGTTAAGATAGGCTCACACCCTTGGGGATCTTTCAGGCTGGTTGGAGTTTCAGGAGAAGGTAGCCAAGCACCAGGCAGAATGTGAAGTTTGCAGCGAGTGCGCTAGACAGGCATGTCATTGCTCCACCTTGGGCCTCAGTCATCTAGGCTGTGAAATGGGGCTGAAGCTGCCCTCACCTCACAGGGCTGTTGGGGAAGACTGAGAACAGGGCTTGGAAAGTGATGACGTGCAGAGTCTGGGGAATGCCTGTCACAGCTTCCTCCTCTTCCCCACAGGGCCACCCATTCATCGTTCAGTTCAACGATGGAAATGCCACCGTGGTGTCCATGTGGGTGTGCAGGGCACTGGAGGAGAGGCGGAGCCAGCAGGGCCCCCCCTGAGGCTGCAGTGTGATGCTGAAAGCCCAGGACTGGTCACCGAGGAGAAAACGTGCCTGTTGTGGCCTTCGTTTGCTGTCCGCACCAGAAGAGCTTTGCTGGACTCACCTTCGACTCCGCTGGCAGATGACCTTGCCTAGGGAGCCCTCAAGGGTGGCCAACCCCTGCAGGGCAAGCCCTCGCCCCCCCCTTGGGTCTGGAGGCCTGACTGGCAGGGTGGGTAGAGGGGTTGGGGCATCGAGAAGAGAGGCCCCTACGCCCTTGCTCCTCTTCCTTTTTCCTGACATTCTCCTTTGTAAAGGGTCAGGCCCCGTCAGTATCGCTGATGGGAATAAAAGTATTACTGCTTTGTGACTGCCCACCGCCAGGAGGGTTGTGCTGTGCAGAGGGTCTGTTGCCCGCCCAGGGCTGGGAGCGGCGCAGGGATATGTGTGGCAGTGCCAGCCCCCCAGGAGTGCTTCCTGCAGTTCCGTGACAAGGCCCACAGCCCGGCCCATTTGACAGGTAAAAAACTGAGGCGTGGAGGTCCCTGAACCAAGTCCCACGGCGAAAAGCGGCCAAGCCAGCACTAGAGCTAAAATCTCAGGACCCACGTCATGTGCCCCTTGCTGGGCTGGAGTTTGTCCCCACACTCAAGGGCCAGGCAGTCCCAGCAGCAGCTCCAGCTCCAACACAGTGATCTGATCTGGGGCCGTGGGTGAGGAAGGAGACCAAGAGCTGGGAAGAAGCCTGGGGTGGTTCTGAGAGGCCCTCCTTCCCTCCCACCCCACACCCCACACCCCACCACCAGCTCCTCTCTACAGCAAGCTGGCCCTCACTGCCCTTGACGCCACACCCAGGGAACCTCGCTCACCTCGGGCCATTCACAGCCATCCTGTTAGGCAATCCTCTCCATCACCGCCAGGTAAGTGTGTTACCCCCGTTTTACAGGTGAGGAACCAAGGCTCAGAGAGGCTCGGGTTGCACTTGGAGGTCTAAGTGGCGTCCTGACGCATCCAAAAGCAAACTCCTATGCCACGCACGCATCCAGAACCTCCTGCACCACTTTCCCGTCTCCATCCTCCCGGTGCCCACTCCAACATACTGGGACTTGGCCTTGCCTCCTTTCTTTCTCTTTCACACCGCACATATAGCCTACCTGGAAGTCCTGCTGTCTTTACCTTCAAACTGCATTGATTCCACCACTTCCCATCCTCATCCAAGGCACCATCGCTGGACCCCTGCAACAGACTCCTACCAGGCACCTGCCCCTGCAGTCTATTCTTCCCACGGCCACTAGAGGGAGCCAGGTAAAACAAGGCAGCTCCTGGCCCTCCCCGCTTGGAACCTCCAGGGGCTCCAGCTCACTCAGAAAACAAGACAAAGACCCAGCAATGGCCTGTGTGACCCTATACAGTCTGCCCCCGTTATCTCTGATCTCAACTCCCATCACCCCCAACTCTCACTCTACTCCAGCTACCTGACCACCTTACTGACCCTTGAACATCCAGGGACACTCCCCCACTCAGGGCCACAGCAGAGACACCTAGCTGACCCCCAAAGGTTCATGCTCCCTCCATAGTGTAGGGCTGTGGGGAAGCCGCTACCCAGCCCCAGACCAGCTCTCCCCATCCCCCTTGCATTTAACAGGGGCCTTGTGGCTAGTTCTCATCAATTGAAGCAGATGGTAGGTTGCTTCCTGGCCAAGAAGCTTAAAATGCAGATGTGCCTTCTGTGTTACATGTTTCTCCATCCTCCTGCTAAATGGAAAAATGACTATAGTGGGAGGTGCGGGAGGCTGAAGTCCAAAAGGAAGGAGCCTGAATCCTTGAATCACCCGTTGGAGGAACATGCTGCCCCCGGGAACCCCTGCACTGGACTGTTAAATGAGCTGGAACTAAACTATTTTGCGTTTATGTTACTGGCAGCTAGTATTATGCCATCTAACATAGGCCTTCATACCAGGTGCAGGACGTTCTTTCTCCAAGTATCCACATGACTCACTTCTGTCCCATTCAGGACTTTGTTCATATGGCATCTCAGTGAGTCCTGACGTGACTGCTCTATTTAAAATCACAACCCGCCCACACCTGCCCCCTGGGACTCATGTTCCCCTTGCCTGCACCACTGTCCTCCATTGCATTTGTTACAAACCACTAATTGTACTCGTTTATTTTATCTGCCATCTCCTCCCTTCCCCTCCTCCCCATTAGAATGTACGCTGCACAAGGGCAGAGATTCTGGTCTGTTTTCTTCATGTGGCATCCACCCCTCCGGTGCCAAGAACAGAGCCTGGCATCGTAGGTGCCCAGTAAATGTGGCCTGAGTGGAGACTGGCTGGACTGTGGTTCCCAGCACTGCTCAGCCCTTTGCCCATGAAGGGCTCAGCCCATGTGAGGCATCCTTTTGTTTCCTGGGGCAGAGTTGTCATGTTCTTGGTAACACTTTGCAAGGTGGTACAGGCCTCCAGCTGCCCCTGGGCCTGAGGCAGAGCACCTGCCGCATCCCTGGGGCTGGGAGGTCACAGGATTAGATGAGGCCCGGGCCATTGAGGCTGCTGGTCCCCAGGTCAGTGCCCAGGGCAGGGAGAGCTTCACGGAGCATGTGTTGTGGACTTTTTGAGGAGGAGACGCTCCCCAGAGGGGCCTCCCCAGCCCAGAACATGAACCAGCCACCACCCAGACGTGAAGTTCATTCTTGATTTGAGAAGATTCACCCAGCCAGCCTGTTATCCCCAAATCCCAAACCAGGGGAGGGAGGGAAGATGATCAGGCATCCCATGCAAGCACTGTGCTGAGGGCTTACTTTATCTACCTGTTTAATCTCTGCACCAATCACATGAGGTAGGAGGTATTATTTAATCTGCCCGTTTTACAGATGGAGAAACCAAAGCACAGAGAGGCTAAGAGACTTGCCCAAGGACACCCAGCAAGTAAGTAGCAAAGTACCGTTTGGAACTCAGAGCCGTTCTCTTAACCATGGCTCCAGAAGTCAGTTCCACAAACACTACATATGTAACACGTGAGCGCACACACACATACCCTGTCCTCAGGAACTCTGGTGTGCAAAGATACTATATCAGTACCTTTGGAGTGGGGCCCAGGGGTCTGCTCTGTGGCCACCCCCAGGACACAGAGGCAGAGCGCCCTCCACTGGCACTGAGAAGCACTGCTCTGGAGGGCTCATCAAGGCCCTGGACCTGGAGACCAGCTTCCAGGATGACCTTGGACAAAGCATGTCTCCATCTGAGCCTCAGTTTCCTCTTTGGTAAATGCAGGAGTTGATCCCACTGAGTCCTGGAGTTCCTCCCAGCCCTGATGTTCCAGAACAGGGGTTCTCACCTTTTGGGGCCATGGACCTCCACAAGTGTCCCACAGAAGTGACAGACCCTCACCCCAGAATAACGTGCACCCACACGCTCGCACACACAGTTTTGTCCACAACTTAGGGTTCATGGAGCCCTGGAACCCACTCACTCGTGGACTCCACGTCTAGAGCCCCAGCTTTGGGGCGGCCCTCAAGGTCTGAGTTTCCTTTGGGTTCAGTCTTGGGAAGATGGGGAGCTGGGCGACCCCTGAGGGGTTCTCCTGCAAAGAGCCCTCTGGCTGACAGGCAGGGCCCTCTTTGGCCTATTTAGGCTCGGTCATCCCCCCAGTCACCCTTGACAGCCCCAAGGCCAAGCCGCCCTTGCCCTGAGGGGTCATGGAGGACTGAGACCTGGAACACGGAGGGACAGGAATGAGCTCTCCCCTCTGCCCAGAGTGACACCTCACCCACCGTCACCCTGCCCGTGCAGCCAACCCCCACTCCTCCCTTGAGGCCCCTCTCAAACAGCACGTCCTCTTGGAAGCTTCTCTGGTACAGATGTGAGCCCCCTGAGGGTCTGACTCATCACCGCAGGACCTGGCCAGGGCGGCACATGGCAGGTGCTCTGAGTGTGGGAGGGCTGGAGGGCTGGAAGGGTCAGGCCCGCAGGCCCCTCCCCAGGGCTTGTCACTATCCTGTTCTGGTCTCTCACTCCAACCCTCAGAGACACCCGTTTGCCTGCTAACCAGGACATCCAGGAGACCAGACCCCCACGGGATGCAGCCTCGGGCCTCAGACCCTCAAGCCTGGAGGGGGGTGTTTCTGGGACAGGTCAGTCCTCGTGGAGCCCGCAGTTCACACTGGGAGGTGGGTGCCACCCGAGCTTGGAGGCAAGGAGTGGCCTCAGCACTCAGCCCGCTGGACCTTCCTTGTCCTGCCCTTGGTTTTCCCAACTGGGAAGTATGGGTTACAGGACCCCAGGGCTTTGGAGATGCTCCAAGAAGACAATGGGGACAGGGAGGAAGGGTGGGACCCTTGTTCCCCACGTGTGGTCAGACAAAGGCCTTGTGGCCCAAAGCAGTGTGACCCAGAGCTGAGCCCAGCCCATTTGGGGGTTGTCAGGCCAGTGCAAGATGGGCTGGGTGCCGTAACCCGGCTGAGGAAGCCATGGGTGCCCTGCCTGCAGGCCAAGAACCTGGGGCCTTGCACTTGAGCTGAACAGACCTGAATCTTTGGGGGGAAGGCATATGCTTCCAGATCTCTGCACACTCAGTGCTGAAGGCCAGAATATAACCTCAAAGTGAGGCCCTGGGATGGTGCCAGGCAGGCAGCTCCGCAGACCCCCTCTGTCGCACAGGGTGGTTAGACGGGGATGGACAGCTGCCTCCACGTGGGCTGGGGGAACCCAGAGAGGGTCATGATGCTGCCTCAAAGATGTCTTCCATCCCCACTGACTGCTGCCCAAATTCCCCACTGGAGCTTCGTCCTGTAGCTAAGTCTGGGCCCTATTAGGTTGGGAGCGTGTGTTCATAGAGTACAGGGAGGGTGGGGAGAGAGGCAGTGCCAGGCAAGGCTGCAGAAGAGCATGAAACAACAGAAGCAGGAGGGCAAGAAGGGAGCCAGCGCCAACAGCCCACAGCAGCCCAGGCAGCCAGCGGGGTCCTGACTCCACACTCGAGGCCAGGTGGGCTCCCAAGGCTGTACTGGGTCCAGGTCCCAACCTCCTCATTGAGGGGCTGGGGTGCTTTCCCTTCAAGCAGCCAGAAATGGCTCAATCCAACCACAAGTGGGAGGCTGAGGCCAGGATCAGTTGTGAGGGGCTTGTGGAGAAGGCCAACAGCTGTGGTGATACGGGACAAGGGTGGGGAGCCCAGGCAGGTGGAAGCAGGAAATGGCCCAGGACGCAGCCCCCAAGCCTGGTGCTTGTGGGTGCTGGCTGCTGGTGCAGGGGAGGGGGAGCAGAAGGGAGATGGGAGGAGGTCACCAGCCCTCGGTGGCAGAGCTGGGTTCTGATGGCACTTCCTGGCTTTGTCATGACTCCTTTCCGGTTGGCAGCAACCGTGTCCTGATCCACCCAAGATGCCCGTAACCTAAGAGACAGGCAGGTGGGTGCGGCTGGCAATGGGTGGGACCCTGCAGGAGGCAGCCAGGTGGAGTCCCAGAGACAGCCTGGGCTGGCACACTTTATAATCCAAGATGGATCGTAAAGTGGGGCGGGGGGAGCTGGCAGAGCCCAGGCCTCGTGATGACAAATTTTCTGCTGAACAACTACAAATATTCGCCATAACTTTGGACAGAGTCTGAAAAAGACTTTGTTTCCTCCCTTGGCGGTATCATTTGTCTTGTTTTGAAGCCACGAGATTGCAGGGACGAACTTATAGACTAAAGTCTGTCTTAATTGCTGTGGTGTCACCACCTCTCTGGCGGATAACAACACAATGAACAAGTCGATGGGGCTGAGCCCTCCAGGTCCTTCTTCTAAAGTGAGACAAATTTCCCTCCTTTGAGCCCAACAGTCCATCGGCAGCTCTGTCATTTATTTATCCCCCTAACAGTTTGCGTTAACTTGCAAGGGATAAAAAGTCTCTCCTGCCCTCAGACTTAGTTAAAAGCATCCAGTCAGGCTGCATTGCTGGTTCTTCCCCAAAATTTGCCTTTGATCTTTCCCCCATTTGGGGAGGTGGGTAGTAGGGAGAGCAATGGGGTGCACACTGAGAAAAGCAGTGAGGGTGGCAGGATGAGAAAAGAGCATGGAGGGTCCCCGGAGTTCCAGTGTCCAGATCACTTTAGTTCTGAGAAAGAGGAGAAATAGTGCTGTCTTGCAGTATCAGCTGGGCATGGCACACTGCCTTCACACTCGCCTTGGTTGTTCCTCCCAGCACCCCTGCAAAGGCAGGGGCATGGTTGCCCCACCTCTGTCTCCTACTCCACGTTCCCATCACAGGGGGTGATACTCTACTCCTTGAATGAGCTGAGCCCTTTCTGCCTGTGAGCCATTGCACAGGCTGTTCCCTCAGCCCCGGACACCTTTCCCCGCCACCCTTTTTCTCCTGCCCAACTCCTACTCATCTTCCAAGGCTCAGCTGAAATGCTCTGGGAAGGCCTTTTCTGACACCCACCCACCCTGGATCCCCGTCACCGCCCGACCTCACTGTTTTGTCCTCATTGCTTTTCTTGCACCGTCTGTCTGCCTTTTTCAAGTGAGAGCCCCAAGAAGGCAGGAGCTGGGGCACTGCCTGGCATTCAGGAGATGCTTAAGAATTAGTGATTAAATAAATGGAGGGGAGGCTGGCAGGGCTGGTAGGGCTTCAGAGAACTTAGTGACCCGGCCTCCATCATCCCCCCATCTAGGAACAAGACCCTAGTTAACACTGCACAGCTGTGGAATGTGGGTGCTCTTCAATCTCCTCTCTATTGTTCTGCATTTTCCTAATATAATGCAACAAATGTATTATTTTTATAATAAAAATAATTTGTTTTAAAGGTATTTTAAATCTCTTGGTCAGCAAGGCAGTGGGAGAGGCAGCATTCAACGTGAGTTCTTCTGACACCCAAATGGAACCCTTCTCCTCCTCCCCCCGCCCTCCACGGCCTCCTGGACCCCTTTTTGGCAATCCTGTGTGGGAGGCAGCAGAATGTAGCATTGAAAGGCATGGGCTTGGAGTCACACAGACCTGGGCCCGAGTCCTGGTTCCTCCACTGACTCGCTGTGTGACCCTGGGCAGGATGCCTAACCTCTCTGGAAAGGCCTGTTTCCTCATTGGTAAAATGGGGTAACAAGAGTGTCCACCTAATGGGTTGTTGGTGTCATTATTGAATCATCCTCCATGCTGACCATGACATGCACGAAACACTTCCAAAGGGCTGGTTTCCTCCCGCCTCCTCCTGCAGGCACCCCTGCCCCACATATACACAGACCCACACAGCCACTCCTCAATTCCTGTGACTCCCCACTTTTTCATCTGCCCCCTGCCCTTCAGGTCTGGAGAAGGACAAATGATGAGGATAAGACACATCACCGCCAGCGAGGGCCACTGCACATTTGGCGTGAGGGCCTGGCATGGGCATTCTGGCCTCTAATGGCAGTGCCTGTGGGTGACCACAGTGCTCCCCACCAGTGTGTTCCTCAGCCCACACCCAGGCCTGCCTTGGCTTCCCCAGGAGGTTTGTGCAGCTCAGGGCAATAGCTCCAGGCTCAGCCCAAGACATTGGGCCAGCCTTTGCCCAATGGGGGCAAAGCTCTGGATTCCAGGCAGTAGCTCAGGAGGCTGAGGGTGGGGACAGAAGTGCCCCCACTTGGATGCACACATGCTCTCATCCATATGCTGTAATCATCAAGTTCCCGCATACACTCCAGCTTCCCAGGGCCTCTTTTTTGAGAGACAACTGTAGTAGGCAGAATATGACAGCCCCCCAAAGATAGTCACATCCTGACACCCAGAATCTGTCAATATATACATATATTACAGGGCAAAGGGGAATTAACATTCTTATTCACCTGACTTTAAAGATTATCCTGGGACTTCCCTGGTGGTGCAGTGGTTAAGAATCCGCCTGCCAATGCAGGGCACACGGGTCCAAGCCCTGGTCTGGGAAGATCCCACATGCCGCAGAGCAACTAAGCCCGTGCGCTACAACTACTGAGCCCGTGCACCTAGAGCCCGTGCTCCACAACAAGAGAAGCCACTGCAATGAGAAGCCCTCGCACCGCAACGAAGAGTAGCCCCCGCTCGCCGCAACTAGAGAAAGCCCACACACAGCAACGAAGACCCAACACAGCCAAAAAATTAATTAATTAATAACAAAAATAATTAAGTTTAAAAAAAAGATTTTCCTGGATTATCCAGGTCAGCCCAGTGTAATTATAAGGGTCCTTTAAAGTGGAAGAGGGATGGGGCTCCCCTGGTGGCCAGTGGTTGAGACTCCACGCTTCCACTGCAGGGGGCGCGGGTTCGATCCCTGATGGGGGAAGTTCTACCTGCTGTGAGGTGCAGCAAAAATGAAGAGGGAAGCACAGGCAGAGAGATTTGAAGATGCTACACTGCTGGCTTTGAAGAAGGACCCAGGAGCCAAGGAATGCAAGTGGCCTCTAGAAGTTGGAAAGGGTAAGGAAATGGATTCTCCCTAGAGCCTCCAGAAGGAATGCAGCCCCGCTAATGCCTTGATTTTAGCCCAGTGAAACCCATTTCTAACTTCTGACCTCCAGAATTATAGAATAATATCAATACATTTGTGTTGTTTTAAAACACTGTGGTAGTTACGGCAGCAATAGGAAACTAAATGTCTCCTCTTCATTTTCCAGCCCAGGCTGTCCCAAATGCCTTTGGAATATGCTGTTCCTTGCGTACAGCCCTTTACAGTTTACAAAGCCCATATTCCAGGCCCCCATCCTCAGCTGCCCTCCCCACTCACCAGCCTTTGCCCGCTCTCCTTCTCTCTCCCTCCCTCCCCCTACCTCTCCCAGCACCATGCACCCAGCACCACCAACTCCCATTCTCCAGAAGTCAGTTTCCCTCCTCCAGCTCCACTCCCCTCCCCATTTCCCTCCCCAACAGGGCTCAGAACTCAGCCTCCTTGAGCCCTGGAGGCTGACCCTTGTAGGGCCTCAGTCATCTCAGTACCAAGGACTAGGGACTCCCCCCAGGGCCCAGTAGAGACTCTGAAGACAGTATTTATTCATCAGATCCTTCCTCAGCATCTCCTGTGTTCCAGGAGCTGGGGACACAGTAGGGATCAAAGCAAACTAGTCCCTGCACTCTGGAACCTCAGTTTCCTCAACTGCAAACTGGGGATAATAATATCTACTTTGCAGGGTTATTGTGAAGATTAGAAATGCATTTATGACAAACGTCTAGCACAGTAGATAACATAACAGAAAATAAGTAATAGCTATTATTATTATAAGTATTAGTCTTTAGGTGTGATTCATTCATTTCCTTGTAGTCTCTGATGTGTGGGGAGGTACAACTACAAAAAATAAAAATAAAAATAAAATAATAAAGCAGGGTAAAGGGATAGAGAGGGACAGGATTAGGGCTGGGGTGGAGCAGTGGTATTGGGAGGAGGGTCACTTTCCTATTTCCATTGATAGCAGCTAAGAAAACTGGAGCCCCCACTGTGTGCCAGGCTCTGGGCTGGGGCCCCTCATATCATTTAGTTCTGCCAACATTCCTGTGATGCCAGCATGCCCATTTCATGATTGAGGAAGCTGAGGTTCAGAGAGGTGAAGCAATTCACCCAAAGCCACACAGCCAGGAAGTAGTAGCCATAAGATTTAAACCCAGATCTGTCTGAGGTGAAGGCTGGTCCCTCAGCAACAGCTGTCTCCCTGTAAGATGCAGACTAGGTTCTTTCAGAACTGTCGCTCCACTAAGAGACATGGAACACTCCATTGTCACTTCATCCCAGACCGTGTCGTAAGAAAGGCACATGCCACATACATCAGGAGGCAGAGGAAGAAGAGAATTATCAGTGGGGGAAGAGGGAACACCTCAACAATATTTGCGGAGGAATGACTGGTTCCTGATTCCTGAGCAGTGAGCTTCCATTTGCATCTGCAGAGGGAGGAGGCTGGCTGGGCCCCCCTCTCTGGGGAGGCCCCATCTCTCCTGGAGAAAGGAAGATGGTCATTTCTCCAGACCAGAAAAGCCAGTGGGGTGCCAAGACAATTTAATGGGGAGAGGATAATATTTTCAACAAATGGTGCTCTGGCAACTGCATATCTGTATGCAAAAGAATAAATTTGGATCCCTACCTCCTATCAGACACAAAAAATTAACTGTAAATGGAACAGAGACCTAAATGTAGGAGCTAAAACTATAAAGGTCTTAGAAGAAAACATAGCAGTAAATCTTATGACCTTGGGTTCAGCAAAGTCTTCTCAGTTTTGACACCAAAAGCACGAGCAGCAAAAAATAAAAGAGAGAAATTGGACATCATCAAAATTAAAAACAAAAGACATCATTAGAAAGTGAAAAGACAACTCACAGGGCAGGAGAAGATATTTGCAAATTACGTATCTGATAAGGGACTTGTATCTAGAATATATAAAGAACTCTTTCAATTTAATAATAAAAATACAAACAATCCAGTTGAAAAAGTGGCCAAAGGATCTGAATAAACATTTCTCGAAAGATGTACAAATGGCTAATAAGCACATGAAAAAGATGCTCAAAATCATTACACAGCAGAGAAATACAAGCCAAAACCACAGTGAGATACCATTTCACACCCACTAGAATGGTATAATAAAAAAAAATAATAATAAAAAGTGCTGTCAAAGATGTGGAGAAATCAGAGCCCTCATACATTACTGGTGAGAATATAAAATGGTGCAGTGCTTTGGAAAACCAGTCTGGCAATTCCTTAAAAAAAGATAAACATAGAGTTACCATGTGACGTGACAATTCTACACCTAGTATGTACCCAAGGGAAATGAAAACATACAGTCACACAAAAATTTGTACATTAATGTTCATTGCAACTTCATTCAAAATAGCCAAAAAGTAGACACAACCCAAATATTCATCAGTGGATGAAAAAACAAAATGTGGATATCCATACAATGGAATATTATTTGTCAATAAAAAGGAATGAAGTACTGATAGATGCTACTACATGGATGAACCTTAAAAACATGCTCAGTGAAAGAAGCCAGACACAAAAGACCATATATTGTACATTTCCAATTATATGAGAAGTCCAGAATAGGCAAAGAGGAAGTAGACTAATGGTTGCCAGGGTCTGGGGGAGGGTGGGAAGATGGGGTGATATCTAATGGGTATGGGTTTCTCTTTGGGGTGATGAAAATATTCTAAAATTGATAGTGGTGATGGTGTACAATTCTTTGAATACACGAAAAACCATTGAACTGTGCACTTTCAATATGTGAATTACATCTCAATAAAGCTCAACCCGTCCCAGCAAGCAGACTGAACTCCACCGATGTTCAGGCAGCTGTCCAGAATTGATCTGACGCCGTCAGGGAAGAGGAACTCACAGATATTGTGTACCTACTCTGTGCCATCTGCTTTGTGCAAGGCTGGGACTATGAGGAGAATTTTCAGGAGCCTGAGAGTGAATCCCTGCTTAAATTGTGCACCCGAGGCACTCAATCTAGTCCCAGACCTGGCTATGTGCCATACACCCAGCACCTTATTTAATCCTTATGACATCCTTGTGGGACCCAGGATATCCCTGACCCTGTAAGGCCAGGAACTATTTTACAGATGCAAGTTTGGAGACTCAAACAGAGCAGAACTGGGAGTTGAACCCAAGCCTTGCTGAGTCCAGAGTCTGTTCTCTTTCCAGCCCCTCCCCCCACCATGTTGTGTGGAGGAGGCCCTGGGAAGGAAGCCCTTGCTACCAGGGAGCGCTCAGCGAGCCTGCCAGCTGCTCCCCACCTGCCTGCCAGAGCCCATTCCCCCCCTCCTGTGAGAACCAGCCTTCAGCCTTCAGAGGCTCTGCCTGAGTAGCCTTGCCTGAATCTGTGTGGAGGCTGAGAATCCCAAGACCTTCCTAGACATCACCAGGAAGCATAGAACCTACAACTCTTGAAGAACCTGATTGGCCACTAGGCAACAAGGGCACCGTTCAATCACTATGGCCAGCAAATCTGGTCACAGCCCTTCCACTCAAATGTTGTTCACTTATTCATTTAACTAACATGTTGAGCACCAACTGTGTGCTAGACCTTGTTCTAAGCCCTGGGAATACAGCAGCAAACAAAACATTCCAGTGGGAGAGACAGAAAACACGCACAAACAAATCAGGAAATATTAACCAGTGAACAATCCAATGAAGAAAATAAGATAGCATCAGACAGACAGGAGTGAGGGGTCCGGGCAAGCAGACAGGCTTAGAGGAGGGTCAGTGTAGTGTCCAGGAGAGTCCTCTGGGGCTTCTGAAAGGCAGGCACTGAGGAGAGAAATGAAGGTAGCCTGCTCTGTGGGGCGGAAGCCTCTAAGGGCCATTGAATTTTCTTCCTGTGTGTTCCTTGGGTTGGTAGGAAATTTCTAAGTGCCCACAGAGTCTCCCCTGTGCTAAAGACCTTGGAAAGAGACTTAGGGCTAAGCTGGGACTGACAGCAGGTGAACCCTCGGGGGAGGGGAGGCAACTGGGACCCAAACTAGAGATTTTGGGGTGGGGAGGAGTCCTGGCGCCAGCTGAGATACTCACCCACCCTCTTTCACAAATACCTCTGTTCAGGCCTTGGGAATATCTATGTCTGGTTGGGGCAAATAAGTCTGTCCTGGGCTCCCTCCTCAGTCCCTCCCAGCCTAACTTGCATCCCCAAGTGCAGAGAGAGCCCCAGATTGGGCAGAGCCAGGCTCTGCAACCTTCAAACCATTCTCAAATCCTCCAGGCTCTGCCCCTCCTCCAAGCTTAAGCGACCTACACTCAAGCAGTGTCCCTCAAGCTCCATCCCCCAACCCCTCAGGGCTCCAGAAGAAAGATGCTTATCTGCAGTGCCCTTGGGCCTCTGAGTCAACCCTTCACTCCTGCAAAGTGCCAGTGTGCCCATCCTACAGATGCACATATTGAGGCCAAGTCAAGATCCATGGTTACTCAAGTGGTCAGTAGAACTGGATCTAGGCTGAGATTTTTCTCCCTCCTTTTGATGTCCCCAGGGAGAAGTCCTTCGTTGGCAGGAGCGCTGGCCTGGCCTCTGATCCCCAAGAGCCGGGTCTGGGAGGCAGGAACCCCGAGTGTATGGCCTCCAGCAAGCCCCGGCCCCTCCCTGGAGCTTCAGTCTTCCCGTCTGTACACGGAGCGAGGTGGGCACCTCTGAGCACCTTCGTGCGGGTTCTGTGGCCCCCGCCTCCCCCGCGACCTCACCTCTGCTCTCAGCTGCGGCCAGCAGGCCCCGCCCAGCCACCTTCGTTTGCTCGGGCCGGGCCGCCGGGTGGGGCTAGGGTCTATCTGGTCGTCGGATTAATATCCAGATATTAAGTAAACAATAAATTAGCAAAACTACAAGAAAATTTTACAGCCCTTTGCATTTGGCAATCATTGAGTGTTAATTAGAAATTCATTACAATTAAAACCCTGCCTAAACAGGGCCTGCGCGCCTTAATTACATCTGATTTTTAATTCAGAATACGTGTTTACACAGTAAGCGCTACGTACCCCATGATTATCCCCAATCCTCTTTATACTGTACTAATTATGTAAATTAAACCTAATTAACTGACGAAAACTGCCGTTAATTCAACTGGTAAAAAATATGTGCTTGAGGAGGAGGCGCGGCCGCCCAGCCCCAGCCCAAGCGGGAGCCGGAATGGGCGTGGGACGCCCGGCTGTGTGCACGCGACGCCGGGGGCTCAGAGGCAGCACGGACCCGGGGCTGGTCGGGTGCACGCCAGGCGCGTCCCTGATCCAGAGTCTGGCCCTCCGACCCTGGTGCACACGGCAGTGGATAAAAGATTCAGCGCCGATGGGGGTCAGGAAGGCCAAGGGCACCGACTCCCGCGGGTTCCCCAGGCTCTGAACAGGGCCGCACGACTCAGAGCCGTGTCTGAGCAAGAGGGGTGCCACCCTCCCCTGTCTGAGCCTGAGTTCAAGTCCCAGCGCTGCCCCGCACTGGCTGCCTGCATCTGAGCAAGTGACCTGGCTTTGCTAGGCCTGTTTCCTCCTCACGGAGTGTTTTGAGGGCGATCCTAAAAGCTCCTCATGAGCTGCGCAGCGCTTGTCTTCCTTCACTAAACGAGGCCCTCCAGGCAGCGTGCAACGCACGACATTTGGGGTCTGGGAGATCAGCCTGCACCCCTTATTGACCGAGGAACCCGGGTGAGTTGGCTTCCACTGCCTGACCCTCGGTTTCCTGCCTGTAAAATGGGAATAAATGATCTCTACCTGTTTCCAGGGCTGTTGTGAGAAAGGGCTGTCTGCAAACTGTAAAATGCTCTTTGCGGCGATACTAACCAATTGGACGCTACTCCAGAGCAGAGCCCAGCTCCGACCCCAAGACCCGCTCCCCGGAGATCACTACCCCTCAGGTGAGCGGTGCCGCCTCCTCAGCCTCTCTCCAAACTCCTTTAAGTCTTTCTCCAGTCCAGACCCGGGTGAGAGAGCAGGGTGGGTCTGCGAAGCCGGACCGGGTGCAGGGAGCTGTCCGCAGTTTGGTTCTGACCGGAGACGCAGGGGTGAACCTGCACCCCCCTGGCGTTGCAACCCGCAAAGAGAACTTTTGTCTGAGAAGTCCCCGGGGCCCCGCGGCCCGGCTGCCGGGAGTTCTCTAGAGGCCGGCTCCAGAGCCGTTGCTGGCCCTCGCAGTCCAATAGAGGCAGGGTAGGCAGGCCCTGCTCAGGGGAATCCTCCCCATCTTTTTCCCACTCCCAAGCCCCACCACCCCGGGGGCGTCCTGGCTCCGAGACCGTTGTCACCACCACGCCGAATTCTGAGATGCCTTTTAAAAAATCATTAGGAGACTAAGAATAATTACCGAACGGGATTGTAATTATGGGGTGGGGAGGCCGGCCGAGGGAGGGGGGATGAGCAGGTGGATGCTGGGGGCGGCTCTCGGACCGGGACGGAAAATAGGTTCCTGTTTTCCTTGGAGGGAAGTGGGGCGGGAGGGAGGTAGAGATCGGCAGAGTTAGAACGGGATAGAGGCAGAGCCTGGGAAAGACGCGCCAGTGGAGGGGCAAGAGTCAGAGAGGGCAAAGGGGCTGAGCAGGCTCTGGGAGGAAAGAAAGAAAGACAAGGAAATCCAGGAGAGAAAGACGGGAACTCTGGAAGGTGAAAGAGCAAGAACCCCTCTAGAAGAGACCCCGCAGCAGAGACTAAGCCCTCAAACTTGGGGGGGAGGGTAGTTTCGTGGCCTCGGGAAACGCGTTAGCCAAGGGGAGAAGGGGGTGGCAAACGAGTCGTAGGGCCTGGCCGCCCCCTCTCTCCGAGGGTAGGCCTGGGCGATCCGCTCCCACCCCCAAAGGCATGTCCCAGGGTCCCTGCGACCCCGCAGAGAAGAGAGAAACAGAGGAGAGAGGTGGAGGAGAAGGGCGAGACGAACCCTAGAGGAGCCGGAGTGCCGGAGGGGAGAGGGCCTGTAACCCAGAGCGAGAGGGAAAACGAGGGGGCGGGGGCGAGGGCGACCCGGCGCCTCTGGCCGCGGAAGATTTATGGCGCCGCCCGGGTTCCAAGGACGGGCTGCTCTCGTCGCTGCTGCCCGCGTCGGTAGCCGCCACGGCCGCTGCGCCCCCTGCCCTGGCGGCCCGCCGCGCCCCGGGCCATGCCTGCCATTATTAACTTCTGTTTGATTAGGGTAATTGTTCAAACTTGGGCCGGACAGTATGATTAATTACAGTTTAATTAACGTGTCCATTAAGGACACTTAATGCCACGGAGGGGTGGGGGGCGAGGGGGCGTACGGGTGCGGGCACAGAGGGAGGGAGTGCGACTGATAACTCAAATACGGAAAGACGGAGATTGAGAGAGAGGGAGAAGATGAGACCCACTGGGATAGTGGGGGAAAAGGATGGTGAAGACAGAAGCCGACAGAGAAAAGAGAGGGGTGGAGAGAAATGGAGCTCTGGGAAGAGAGAAGATGCCAGGGAGCGTCTGCAGCATCAGGGGCTAGAACCCCACCACGGGGAAACTGATTTCACAGGAGAGCTAGGGAGTAGTCTAGTGGTCAACTAGTAGTTGACCCCAGGTATCTCCCAGTGATGACTTGGCTCCAGCCCTGGGCTGGTTGGTGTTGGTGGGGGGAGAGTCAAGGCCTAGGACCTCCAAACCCAGTTCCCGAGTCCACAGCTCAGTGAAGGAGGCAGGAGGTCGCCCCTCTCCAGGCTGGAGCTGTCCTGACACCTCGCATCCAAGTCTGAAGCCGTGGGGCAGTTGGTTCTGCCCCTTTCCAGCTGCCATCCCCTGGTACCCCACCCCCTGATCTCTGCTCCGGCTCCCCACGCTACTGGCTTCCCAAGGCCACTGCCTTGGCCCGAAAGTGCAGTACCCATCCCCTCTCCCTTTCCTTCTGAATCTTCCGTAGCCCCATTACCTGGCCGTGGTCTCGGTCCTGGCCCCTTAGCCGGGAGCGCTGAGGCCTCCCCACTTTGTTCTTGGGGGCAAACTTTGTGGCCCCGGGCCCTACCTCCCTCCTGGTCCCCTTAATGAGTTTGGGCCGCAGGTGCGGGGCGCAGGGAGCAGGTGTGTGGCCGCTTACCTGGGGCGCCCAGGCCCGGGGGCTGTGGGGAGGCGGAGGGCGCGGCGCGTGGCCCGCGGGCTAGAGGACCCCGGGAGGGCGCGAGTGACTGCGCGGGCGGTGGGTGTGGCGCCCCGGCTCGCAGATGTCAGACGCGCCCGCCCCGCGCTGGCCTCACCACTCGGGCGGTCACCGCGCCTTGCCCGCCGCCGCGCCATGCGCTCCAGGCTTCGGCCTCCACTCCGGGCTCGTCCGGGGCATCAGGGGCAAAGGCACAGGGCACACGTCTCCCCGCCCGGGACCCTGGAGCCCCGCGCCTGCTGAGAGACGGCGCTGCGCGGGAGGGGCCAGCGGGACCGCGAGTGTGAGCGCGGGGAGCCCGGGAGCGCGGCTGTGCGCGCGCGCGGGGAGGGGCCGCGCCGTCACCCGGAGAGCCCGGCGGATCCCGGACTCCCGCCCGCCGCTCCGCCCGCCGCGCACCTCCGTTCACCGCTCGCCCGGCTCCAGCCGCCGCCGCACGGTGAGTACCCGCGCCCGGTCGCCGGCTGCCCCCGCGCCCTGTCTCTACAGCTTTTTTCGTTTAGTTCTTCCGATTTGGGTTCTTGTGGTTGTTTTTATTATTATACCTAAAGACTCCATCGCCTCACTCTGCGCTGCCTGCCTCCCGCTTCGTCGCCCTCTCCAAGCTCACCCCTCAAGCCCCACCAGCCGGCGAGGGCTCCCTGAGCCGCCCTGGCCGCTGCTCCTTGTCGTTGCGCACAGCCCTTTGCCCGGGCTTTCCACTCTGGCTTTCGAAATTCGGTTCCTTTCCTAGGGTCCCCCTTCTCCTGGCTCCGGGGTCCGGAGCCCCCTCCCCCATTAGGGAAAACCCCGGGGGGACTCCAGACCGTCAGCCTGGGGAGGACGCGCTCGGCTCAGGACGCTCCCTTCACTGCATGCGGGCAAGGCACACTCTCCGATTTCGGGAAACCGAGAAGACATCATCATTTCCCAGAACCGTGGAGCCCTCGCCACCTCCCTAGCCTGAGAACCCTTAAAAGGGGGGTGCGGGGCTTTTCTTGCTGACCCCTCAGCCGAGGAGCTAGGACAGTGCTTTTGCCTCCTAAAATGTTGCAAGGGACTTCAACGCAAAAGGAGGGTCTGCTAGTTTCAATTCGATCCACGGAGATAAAGATGAAACAGATAACAGATAAATAGCTTGATACTTGAAGAAGGTATGAAGACAGATGGGAGAAAGAGGAGCTAGCGAGGAGAGACAGACAGCTCAGGAACAGATAAGATCGACAGATGCGGGGTACCTAGACAAACAGAGAGGGAGGGAGAGAGACAGACCGACAGAAGATCCCAGTCTCCTTGATGAAGCTTTTGAGCTCGGATGCCCTGTCCTGCTAGAGCTTCCCCCTTTAAAAATGGATTTGCCTTTTCTGCCGAGTTTAGGGGAGGGGCCCTCGGGGTTGGGCTGCCTGGGCCGCAGGAGCCCCTGCAGCCATGGGCCGGGTGGGATCCTTCGGTGTCTGAGGACACGTGGCTGGGCTCAGCCACCTAGGGGGCCCCAGGCATCAAGCCCCGGGTCCTTCCCGCTGCTGATGTCCGCAGACGCGGCTGCCTCCCTGCCTCGGCCAGAGAGCAAAGCTCGGGACCAGCAGTAACTTTTGACCTGGAGCCTTGTGGTGGCTTCAGAGACCGGCCAGAATCCTTCTCAGCCCATATGAGTCAGGACAGCCCGTCATGAAGGATACTCAACAACAACAAAAAAAAGACGCCCCCAAAAGAGGAAGCTCAGAACCTGCGGAGACTGCATTTGGCCTGAGTGGGAAAGGCATATCTGAAGGAGGAAAACTTAGGGAGTGGATACCTAGAAGCAAAAGAGAAGTGGCTTCTGAGAAACTTCCTTGAGAACCTCTCCGTCCCACATGCTGACCCGGAGGGAAACCAGCTTTGGTCTGGAACGCAGCTAAAAATGCAGAAAATGTGGTTAGGAATTGCTTGACCCTGATCCCACCGATGGCTGGAAAGAAAACGGTTTATATTTCCAGCCGGAATCTTTCTGCTCAACGAACGCGAGGCTCCGGGCGTGAGAGGAAAAGCTCGTGTTTGTGGAAAGCAGTGCTGTTATCCCGGGGAGCCGGCTTGGCGCGGAGCTGGGTGCAGTGGGGGCAACCCTGGGGCTGGGCACTCACGGCGTGCTTTGGAAAGAGTCGGGTTCAGCACCACGAACAGCGGTCGCCTCTGTCTCTCCCCGCCTCCCTCACGGCCTCTAGGCCCTCCTCCTTCTCCTTGCCACCTCCCCCCCGCCCCGCCCCGCCCCGCCCCCTACTGTCTGGAGATGGGCAGTGACCGCCCCTCCCCCCTCCCTATTCCTCCCTGCGCTGCCCCCGCCCGCGTGCATGCGCGACTGAGCAGAGGGGCGGCCTGTCCCCGACGTCAGGGCTTCAGGACCCGGACGGGTAGGGCAGCCTGCGAGGGTGGCCGAAGACGCACGGATCTGGGCGCCAGGAAGCCTGGGTTCGGCAATGGCTTTGCTGTGTGGCCTTGGGCAAGTCACTCTCCGTCTCTGGGCCCCACTTCCTCCCCTGTCCGAAAAGAGGATCAGGTTCCTAGCTACCGGGGCATTCCTGAGGTCTCAATTACCCCTACTCCTCCTCCAAACCCCGGGGGCTTTTGTTCCAGCGCCAGCACGCGTCTGAATAACAAAAGGCGCCCGTCCAGGGGGCGAATGAGCTTGGACTCCCCATTGCCAAGTTTCCCCTCGCGCCCGACTCGGCGCGCCCTGCTGGGCGGGCCCAAGCGGCGTTGGCGCTGAAAATGGCTCATCGGCTCTCTGCTTTCTCTGTTTCGCAGGAGCGGCGGCATGGAGGCTCTCACCACTCAGCTGGGGCCGGGGCGCGAGGGCAACTCCTCGCCCAACTCCAAGCAGCAGGAGCTGCAGCCCTACTCGGGCTCCAGCGCTCTCAAACCCAACCAGGTGGGCGAGACGTCGCTGTACGGGGTGCCTATCGTGTCTCTGGTCATCGACGGCCAGGAGCGCCTATGCCTGGCGCAGATCTCCAACACCCTCCTCAAGAACTACAGCTACAATGAGATCCACAACCGCCGCGTGGCCCTGGGCATCACGTGCGTGCAGTGCACACCGGTGCAGCTGGAGATTCTGCGTCGGGCCGGGGCCATGCCCATCTCGTCGCGCCGCTGCGGCATGATCACCAAGCGCGAGGCCGAACGCCTTTGCAAGTCGTTCCTGGGCGAGCACAAGCCACCCAAGCTGCCCGAGAACTTCGCCTTCGATGTGGTGCACGAGTGCGCCTGGGGCTCGCGTGGCAGCTTCATCCCCGCGCGTTACAACAGCTCGCGTGCCAAGTGTATCAAGTGCGGTTACTGCAGCATGTACTTCTCGCCTAACAAGTTCATCTTCCACTCGCACCGAACACCCGACGCCAAGTACACGCAGCCCGACGCAGCCAACTTTAACTCGTGGCGCCGACACCTCAAACTCAGTGACAAGTCGGCCACGGACGAACTGAGCCACGCTTGGGAGGACGTCAAGGCCATGTTCAATGGTGGCACTCGAAAGCGGACCTTCTCGCTGCAAGGAGGCGGCGGCGCTAATGGCGGGTCGGGTGGGCAGGGTAAGGGTGGTGCTGGTGGCGGCGGCGGGGGCGGCCCGGGGTGCGGCGCGGAGATGGCCCCAGGCCCGCCGCCCCACAAAAGCCTGCGCTGTGGCGAAGAAGAGGCCGCCGGGCCTCCCGGGCCGCCTCCTCCTCACGCGCAGCGGGGACTTGGTCTGGCGGCAGGAGCTGGCGGCCCCGCGGGCCCTGGAGGGCCTGGTGGCGGCGCCGGCGTACGCAGCTACCCGGTGATCCCAGTGCCCAGCAAGGGCTTTGGCCTCTTGCAGAAGCTCCCCCCGCCGCTTTTCCCTCATCCCTACGGTTTCCCCACGGCCTTCGGCCTCTGCCCCAAAAAGGACGACCCCGTGCTAGGCGCGGGCGAACCCAAGGGCGGCCCAGGCACCGGCAGCGGCGGGGGCGCGGGCACTGGCGCAGGCGCGGGCGGCCCAGGAACCGGCCACTTGCCCCCCGGGGCGGGGGCTGGCCCGGGCGGCGGCGCCATGTTCTGGGGTCACCAGCCCCCCGGAGCAGCCAAGGACGCAGCGGCCGTGGCTGCGGCGGCTGCCGCAGCCACCGTGTACCCGACGTTTCCCATGTTCTGGCCGGCGGCAGGCAGCCTCCCAGTGCCGCCCTATCCAGCCGCGCAAAGCCAAGCCAAAGCCGTGGCGGCAGCTGTAGCGGCGGCAGCGGCGGCGGCGGCGGCTGCTGCCGGTGGCGGCGGCCCCGAGCCCCTGGACGGTGCCGAGCCGACCAAGGAGGGCGGCCTGGTCGCAGAGGAGCGCTGCCCCAGCGCGCTGTCCCGCGGGCCGCTGGACGAGGAGGGCGCGGACGAGGCGCTGCCGCCGCCGCTGGCCCCGCTGCCCCCGCCGCCCCCGCCGCCCGCACGCAAAGGCTCCTACGTGTCGGCCTTCCGGCCTGTGGTCAAGGACGCCGAGAGCATCGCCAAGCTCTACGGTAGCGCCCGCGACGCGTACGGCGGCGGGCCAGCCCGTGGGCCCGGGCCAGGCACAGGGTCAGGCGGCGGCTACGTGAGCCCGGACTTTCTCAGCGAGGGCAGCTCCAGCTACCACTCCGCCTCCCCCGACGTGGACACTGCGGACGAGCCCGAGGTGGACGTGGAGTCCAACCGCTTCCCCGACGACGAGGGAGCCCCGGACGAGGCCGAGCCCGGCGCGCCCGGCGCGCCCAGCACAGGAGACGGCCCTGATGGCGACCAGCAGGCAGGGCCCCTGTCTACCACCTCATCGGGCGCCGACGGCCCCACAGACTCTCCCGACGGCGGCAGCCCTCGTCCCCGGCGCCCCCCGGGTCTACCCCAAGCCAGTCGGTCCGCATTTGGGGACCTGGCGGCCGACGACATGGTGCGGAGACCGGAGAGGAGCCCGCCAAGCGGCGGCTATGAGCTGCGAGAGTCTTGCGGACCGCTGGGGGGGCCCGCGCCGGCCAAGGTGAGCCCCGCGCCCGCCCCGCTGGGGGCGCCTCTTTGCTTACCCCTCGGCAGCTCTGGGATGTGGGGCAGGCCCTGGCCGGGGTGGGGGGGGGGACGGGAATTTTGTTCTCAGCGGGCGTTCCAGCAGTAGGCCCCGGCTGCTCTGGATAGGCCCAGCTTCGGGAGCTCTGTGGAGCTGGGCTCGCTGGGACCCCCGACTGAGGGTTTAGGAAGATCAGGGGGTGGGGGGCAGGCCTGAAAAATGCGTGTGCTGTGTTTTTGTTGATGGGAGTGGGGAGGAGACAGGCAGAGACTGGCAGTCACACAGAGACAGAAAGGTAGAAATAAAATGGGTCTGATGGAAAGGGACCAAAATCCAGAGAAAAGCGCTCAACATGCCGGGCCGGTAGCACGCCCTCCCGGATGGGGATCTGAGCCCCGGGGAAGACGAGCCGGTAAACAGAGGAGAGGGATGCCTCTCCACCAAGCCGCAGTACCGGGTCCCCGGAATCCTCCTCCACACGAACTCGTAGTTTTCCGAGTCTCTTCGTATTCCTGCCCTAGGAACCGCAGGGTTCGTTGGCGGGAAGCTGTCGTCGAGAAGGTGTGCGGGGCGGGAGAGGGGCTCTCTGGTTGCCGGGGCCGGGGGTTCGGGTGGGGGGTGTGCACTTGAAAGTGGGTGCGCACACCTGTACATTTCCATTCGGTCCATTAAAACACGAATCATTAGCCGGATGCGAAAGGCGTCGTTTATACCGGGGACTGGGCGCGGGCGGGAGGGAAGACGCTGAGACAGGCGAAGAGGGTGGGGGCGGCTTTCAGCTGCCCTTGGCTTAGGAGCCGCTTTGTGTTTCGGGTAATTTTCTCGAGGGCGCTAATAATTACCAGGAATCTACAACGGTGATGCGGCCTCCGAGGGCGCAAGGCTGCGGCGCGTGCGTCACGGCCGCCCGGGGCGCTCGGGTCCAGCGGGCGAGCGCACCTCCGTCACCCCCTCATGTTCCCCCCTGGCCGCGGCGCAGGGCTGGGCTGCTGCGAGCCGCCGCCAAACGCCCCCCCTAACCGTCTGTCATTTCTCGGCCGCCGCAGGTGTACGCGCCCGAGCGGGAGGAGCACGTGAAGAGCGCGGCGGCGGCGCTGGGGCCCGCGGCCTCCTACCTCTGCACCCCCGAGACCCACGGTAACGCCCCCAGCCCCCCTGCCGAGGTCCCTGGCCAATGTGATGGGGGGACCGCGAGCAGAGGGCCGGGGCCAGAGGAGGCCTGCGAGGGAAGACGAGAAGAGGAAAGACAGAGGCAGAGAAAATGAGAGAAAGAGGGAGAGGGAAAGAAAAACAGTGAAAGAAAAAGGAAGCTAAGCGAGGACTCCCAACGACTTACATCCGCCCTCTCCACCGCATAGATAGATACCGCTCACGTACACCTCAGGCACTGGGTTAAACCTTTTACAAACCACGCCTGGCGTCCTTTTCAGATCCTCTCATTTATTCAGCAAGTGTTTTGGCCGAGAGGTCCCCTGTGGTCAGGACGGATCCGGGAGGGGGTGGGGACGCTTAGCCACCCCCTTGGGGACCCCTGAAGTGCCGTGGTAGCTGCAGCCCAACGCGGAGCACGTGCGCGCGGGACCCAGTGGCTCTCAGAGAATGGACTGAGAGCCTCGGAAATCCGGGCAGGCCAGGCCGGGGAAGATGTCTCCCCCGCTGCTGCCACCCCGAGGGTCGCCGCCTGGGCCGCGTTCTCGGCGCAGGTAGACCCGGCGGCCACGCGCGCTCGCGGTGCCCCAGTATCTGCACGCGATGTAGGTCGCTTGTCCCTGGTGGGCTCGGCTGCTCGTTTTGCTCTTTTCCAAGGGGCTGGGGAGGGGGCGTGGAGCCGGAGATGAGCAGATCGCGCGCGGGGGAGGGGGTGCCCGGCCCAAAGCCTGAGGGTGCGAGCCCAGGCGCACAGCCGGGAACCAGCGGCGGCCACGACGCTTTTAATTAGGGCTCGGGCGCCCCGACCGCGGCAGCTCTGGCCGTATCGGGGTCACGGTTTCTTTGCGTCTCCTTGAAACTCGGTTTATTGCCTTTAAGAGCCAGATAAGGAAGACAATCACTCGACTGCCGACGATTTGGAAACAAGGAAATCCTATCCAGACCAAAGGAGTATCTCCCAGCCAAGTCCCGCAAATACAGACAGAGGTGAGCCCTAGGACCTTCGCACTCCACCCCCACCCGGGAGCTGGGCCCCAGGTCGCCCAGGTTTCCACCTGCTCCAGCGGCAAGGCTAAGGGGCTGCCGTTCCTCTCTCTCGGCTGGCACATAAATATTTAAATAGTGTGGGCAAGGTTCAGGCCAGGTTTCCTGAGTTGCTTACCTCCTTGGTGGGTTTGGGGCTCTTCCGTGAGGGAAGGAGGCTTACTAGGATATGAGGAACACCATCACCCACATAAAACAGGTCAAAGGGCACTTCCTGCCCTAAGATAGCCTGTTTCCCTTGGGTCCACTCTCTTCCAGCGGGTCACTCTCTAAAATAAAGGCTGTACCCCTAAAATAATGACTTGAAAGGTGGGTAGTACTGGATGCCTGTAACTGTCTCCTCTAAAGGCAGAGCGTCTGAAATAGGTTTCCAACTTAGCACAGTTCCCAGGAAGCTCACCCCTCCCCTCCCAAGGCCTCTCCCAGGACAAAACCCCTCTTACTTGCCCTTGTATCCCAGGCGAAGATGGGCTCACCCTAGATGTCACGGGAACTCAACTAGTGGAGAAAGATATCGAGAACCTGGCCAGAGGTGAGGTTAAATCTGTGAAATGGGGGCACACTGTGCTTGGGGGCGATGGGCCCTTCTTGTAAAGGGGTGTTATTCCTGTAGGAGTGAGTGTGAGAAGAAAAGGCTCTTGGGGAATCAGTCTTCATTGAGCCAAAGGGATAATTCCCTGGACACATTATCCTGGCACAGAGGTCGGGGTGGGGGGCGGGGAGTGGAAGGGTGAAGTGAGCAAGGGGAGGGAACCAGCCACCCCGAGTTCCTAAGGCCGGGCCTGTCTGAATAGCCCGGTGAGAAAGAAAAATGAGTAATGATCCTCAGAACTTGATGCATGTGGACAATCAGACAGGGCAATCAGGGTCTCTCAACCTCATCTGAATAGCAAGATTTTGAGGACGCATTTACTTTAGGAATGTCTCAGAGGTGTTTTTGTTTTTGTTTTGTTTTTTTTCATGGAATTAATGCATAACCGACTCCACCCCACCCTAAATAAGGTGAGGATGGACCTTGTTTGTGGAATGGGGTCCTGGGGTTGCTGCTCCACTGCAAAAGGAAGAGTGTGACTTCAGGCACAGAGAAAGGAGCTTCTAACCCACTTTGCTTCTCTGTCTCCCATTTTTGTGTTTTCTGAGCACCTGCTAGGGGAGGATTTCTCAGAGAGGCTCCCCATGTGGAGGACCAGATACCAATAGCTCCGTGGTCAGGGCAGCCCCCTGCCACTCCTTTGGAGCTGCTTTTGAGGGCACCAGTGGGGCCTTCCACACCCAATTGCCTCTCCCTGCCCCCACCCAGCCCAGGGTTGGGCTTGGAAATTGGTGTGGGGAGGGAGAGAAGCACTGGTGGTCGTCCACTCTTCCTAGTTACAGATTTCACAGGCTATGTGATTACCTTCAAAATCCTTGGTGCTTTATATGAGCATGTTCTTAGCATGAATTTGGGGTCTTGGGACCTCTTGAAATTGTAAACAAACTGTTGTGAATATATGTATTTTTCCAGGGCAGAGGTCCAAGGCTTTGACCAGATTCTCTCTGGTCTGTATCATTGAAGGGAGGGGTTAAGTCTGTCAATTGAAGGGGTAAACCGCGTCTTCCTAGGCCAACCTCTAAGCTTAGGCAGTTAGGGACAACTTAAAGCAGAAACCATGCTGGTTAGCGCCTGGGGCCAGGGCCTAGAAGTCCAACATGCATTCTACTATCCTGAATTTGATTCTCTTGGGCAGCCTAATCCCCTAACCCCATTTCTTGCCCAAATCCTTTGGATGCAGATGGAAAAACTGAGTGTTGAGGGCCTCTACCATCCGGTCCCATCCTCCCCTACTCCCATCTCAGGGGAACCGGCCAGGGGAGGACCTGGGCACCTTATGGGCCCCCTGAGTCCCACCACCCTCTTCCTTTACCTCCCACTCTCGCCCCTTCACAGACGAATTGCAAAAACTGCTCCTGGAGCAAATGGAGCTCCGCAAGAAGCTGGAGCGAGAATTTCAGAGTCTCAAAGGTACCCCATCCAGACCCGCCCCACCTCATCACCAGAGCCTTCTTCCCGCAAGCCCCGGGCTCAGCCCGGGACCCCAGTGCAAGCAGCTGCCGCTCCGCATGAGGCCGGGGCCACAGAACCCTCCTTTTCCGGGGTTTCCCACTAGGCCAAAGATGGAGGGGTTGGGGTGCGGCTGGGGAGTGGAGAAACGCGGCCGAGGGAGGGGGCTGTGCGTAACAGCTCCCGCTTAATCAATTTGCACAGATAATTTTCAGGATCAAATGAAGAGGGAATTGGCTTATCGAGAAGAAATGGTGCAACAGCTGCAAATTGTCAGAGGTAAGACAGGAGTCAGGTGAGCGCGTGCACGGGCCGTAACTGCCTCTCGTCTGGCAGGAGCCGCAATGTTGGCTCAGTCATTTGGATTTAAATTGAAGGTAATTTAACAATTATTTTTTTTATTTAATATCCTTTGTATACTCTGATTAGCCTCAGAATGGCAAGCGAGCCCAGCAAACGGCTTGCAGGCATCATTACATGGAGTGATTGAACTTCTTATCGCGGCAATTTCCATGGTTTCTAAATTAAAAATCGAGGCGTAAAATTACCTGGGAAGTAATGCCTAAGTTTGCTTTAATTTTGGTTAGATCCGTCTGCCTTTAAGCGCCATCCCAGGCCATTTCCTCCCTCTGCCAAGCTGCAGTTTGGAGCTTTGACGCCCCCTCCCTCAGTCTCCAGGACTTGTTTCTGCCAGGGGCTGAGCGCTGAGAAGAGGGTGAGGGCCGGGCTGTGACCCCAGCGGGCCCTAAGGTGGTCTCATTTCCTCACTGGCTACTTCCTATGTCTTCCAGATACTCTGTGTAACGAACTTGACCAAGAGAGGAAGGCGCGCTATGCCATCCAGCAGAAATTAAAAGGTGCGGAAGCCGGGGAAAGAAGGAGGGGTGCCAGGCGCTGGCTGTGCAGGCGAATGAGTGAACGAATGAATGAACGAATGAATGAATGAATGGCAGTGCTAGTGAGAGGGGAAGGCCAGGTCTACATAGATCAGTAGCTGAGAAGAGGGAAATGGGAATTGATTTTAATGGAGAAATGATGCTAGAACGGTGGGATAGGGAGAAAGAGCCCCTTGAGCTCTGAGCATTGGGAAATCTGCCACCGGGTCCAAATCTGGTTTGGGGCCGATCGACCTCCCTCTTACTGTGCCTCAGTTTCCTCTTCTGTAAAATGGGCCAATTGAACTAGAGCAGTGGTTCTGGATAACCAGGATCTCTCTACTACCCTCTCACCTTCTGATGCTCTCGCTTGAGAACCCCTGAGCCTGAAGGGGGTGGGTGAGACCCTGGCGGACAGGGGAGCGAGGGAGCCCGTGAACCGCGCAGGCCTGGCGAGGCGCCCAACATGGCCCAATCGACTGTCTCTCCAGAAGCCCACGACGCCCTGCACCACTTCTCCTGCAAGATGCTGACGCCCCGGCACTGCACTGGCAACTGCTCCTTCAAGCCCCCGCTGTTGCCCTAGGGCCGGCCCGGCCGCGCCCACGCGCCCTCAAGCCATGCTGCTCTCTTCTTGTAAATACCCGCGGCCGCGGCGGCCTAAGGCGAGATACAAGCCATTCGGACTGGACCTATGTAAATACAGCCTCCCGCCCGCCCGCTCTCCTCCCGGGCGCCTCGGCCTTGCCCGCCCCCTCCCGGGCGCCCCCGCCCAGGGCCCCGTCTCCGTTTCCAACTGTAAATACCACCTCGCCCCACGGTTGAACTCCTGGGCATCGGACCTCATGGGGTTAACTGGACCGAAGGGGGTAAGAAAGGGGAGGGGGCCTCTCCCTCCTGTACAGCCTCGGAACCCCAATTGTGAATACAATGTAGGAACTTCGCTGGCCCCGCGCTTCCCGTCCCGTCCACTTCTGAAACTCTTGTTCCCAATGACAAAGTGGCTATGTGCAATGGATATAAATGTACTGTGAGTCTCTCGGTTCAGTATTGGGTTCACTTTAACTTATTTATGCTGTAAGTTATTTGCTTCCTTCTCCTGGACCTACTTCCGGTCCCGTTTTCCATTCCCTCTTGGGTTTTGCTTTTTGGGTCTATTTTTTTGTTGTAACCTCTTGATGTAACAGCACTTTAAAAAGGGCGACAACTGACTCACGAGAGGGAGACCACCTTGAGCCTGATTGGGGAGACCACCCTGTATCCGTGACTTTTGTTTTGTTTTTAATAAAAAAAAAATCTGTTACTTCCCGGGGCTGTGGAGGTGGGAGGGCGGCGGGGGGAGGGGCGGGGGGAGACGGGCGCAACAGGTGGTGCGTGGGGAGCACAGCGCGGGTTCTGGGGCGCTCGGGCTGAGACCCGCATTTGCTCAGGTGGGCAGCAGCGAGCATCCCGACCTCTCCACCAGTCCTTTAGGCATCGCCAGCTTGCCCCACAGGCCACCCCCGCCCCACGTTTAGGACCCTCCCTTGGGCCTCGGCGGAGAATGAGAACTACTGCAAGGTCTCTGACTCTTCCCTCCAGCGCTCGCAGGGGCCGAGAGTTTACTCGTGCCCATTTCCACGCCTGCCCCACCGGAGAAGCCACCTCCGGGGCGCTCAGAGACCGAATCGGGCCCTGCCGGGAATCCCAGGTTCAACCAGCACTGCCAGGAGGCGCGGGTACTGTCCGCCAGGCCCTGGAGCTCTGGGGCGGGGCGGGGGCGAGGTAAGAGTGGTGGGCCTGGGCCCGGCAGGCCTGGAAAGGACGCGGGGGACTCGCAGCTTGTGCGCAGATGCGCTCCCGCCTGCCTCGCCGCTAGCTGAACGGAGGGAGCCCTGGCGGTTTTTGAAGTTCCGTGCATTTTAGTCCCAGCGGGTTTAAGGACGTCGAGGAGCCCAAGGAGGAAGGTGAGATATGCCTCCCGCTGGAATCCGGGGGGGACGGCCGCGGTTGCCGAGGCCTTACCTCTCCACGGGCCTCCCCCTTCGGCCTCAGTTTCCACAGGGCACCCGCTGCTTGGGCTACAGATAAATGAAGGAAACAGCAGCGCGCTTTTTGGAGGGGGAGGAGAGTGTGGGAAAGCGCACGGTCCCGGGAATCATTTGGTCCTGGTATCAAATTTCCCCTCCTTACCTGACTAGCAGAGGTACCGTGTCTTGCCCTTAAGTCTTCCTAGGCCTTTCTCTCGGCCTCTAAAATAATATTCAGGCCTTCGTCCCCGGCGGCTCGTGGACGCGCTCTGGGAGGAAGCAAGCGCAGGGCATCGCTCCGCAGCCTGGACCCGCGCGCCCCGACGACCCTGCCCTCCGACACCCCAGGACTCTCACTGCGCGTCCCCGGGCGGCCCGGCAGAGACCCTGGAGGCGGGCGTTCTGTGCCCAGCCGCCGGGCGAGCAGCAGGGGCCCGGGAGCCCTCGGCTGCGCCGGTGGGGAAGTTTCGTGGCGGGTCGTCCGGAGGGCCCGGGGCGGAGCTGGCGAGCAGGGGCGCGCTCTGGGCCTCCGGGAAGGGGCACAGGCGGGGAGACCCGCCGCGCGATCGAGGCAGGAAGCCAGGCCCCGGAGCACCCTGCGCTGGGGCTCCGAGCCCTCGTGTCCCAGGTTATTCCGAGGGCTAGACCCAGAGGGGACTGAGAGAATGGCCGGGTAAACTGTGAGGTGTCGCTGACGGATGAACTCGCCTCGGGACACGCGATCTCCCTCCAGGGACCCTCCAGGGAGCGGGAACTTTTCCTATGGGTGGAACCAACCAGATCAGTCCTTCACTTTACCAAAGGTGAAACTGAGGTCCAGAGAGAGACATGCGTCCCTAGGGAGTGCCAGGGGCGAGCGGAGCTGGGACCTGGCGGGGAGCGCGGGTTGGGAGAGCAAACGCGCCTTTGCCTCCTGGGCGGAACCGCTTCTTAGGAACCGGCACTTTCTCTGTAAAATGGGATCAACAGTTACTACCCAGGCAGGAAGTTACTGCGTCGCTGCGGCCCACACAGAGGAACCTGGCAAACATTCCTTTTCACCTTTCCTTTTCTAATTCCACAAAGTGGGGAAAAGAGCCGTAGGCAGTTGGGGCCAGGCGGAAAGGGCGCCCCACCTGGACCGGAATCTCTTTGGATTGGAAGTGTAGGCGGATGCGACCCAGAAAGCTCTCGCAAAAACCCTCCTGGGCTCCGATTCCCTTCAGAAGTGGTTTGTTTCCCTCAAATGTTAATAACCAAACGATTGGTATGGATGTAATTATCAATAATTATACGAATTATTGCTGATTGCGGGGCTCGTAGCTACTTTAATTAGTTTACCAGATTCTAATTAAGTTAAATGAAACATTAATAGGGAAAATATGCTTTGAAAAAAAACCCAGGAATTTTGAAGTCTTTTCCTCGCCACAACGTTGCCACCTTGCGACACATTTTAGGCATTACAGCCAGCGTCCGAAGACCCCAGACTAGGGAGCCTTGTCTTAGGGAGAAAAAGTGGGGCTTGGGGAATGGGGAGCCGGCTGTTCTTTCGTGGTGTTTGTTCCTCACCTCGGCTCCCGGTGGTACTCAAGGAGGTCGGGCTCTGGAGTCCGAGGTCTGGGGGTGAAGAACGAGGTAAACATGCCTCTTCAACCTCCCACTCCTTTTTCAGCGGAGGAAGGCTCTGGGGAGGCTCGTTGGGGCAGGTGATGTCTATCTTCACCTGTCCCAGCAAATCCAGGGTGATAAACTGAGCGAAGCTGGAGGAGCAGATGGAAACAGCATCAAGCTGCTTGCTTTTTCACTCCCCTGGGAGAAACCAGTAGGTCGATCCCCACCTTCGTTTCCTCTGCAATTCAGCGTAACATATCGGCAAGAGACACCTGGAAGATCTCTGGATTCCTGGGAGTAACCTCTGTGTTCCTGTGGCACTTGGTTAATGAAGGTAATAGAGTGCTCACCTCCCTGAGTTATCCTTGGTGTTTCCATTTCTCATAGGCTGTAAGTGCCTCGGCAATCGGGGCCACATCTTGCCCTTCCTTGTAACCTCCAACACAGGGCCCAATGCATCGCAGGTACTCAACAGATGTCTAGATGAATAGGTTCCAACTTTGTTGTTCATCTGGGTGCTGGAAATTTCTGAGGGAAGGAATCCCTAGGTGCTTCTGGGCAGCAGCTACCGGGAAGCAGTTTAGCTCATTTGCATAGTTAATTAAACACAGGCTTACTGCTCAGAATATCCTTCATCAATAAGATTAGTCTTGGGGGTCAGGTGTCAGGTGAGGGATTGTCAACCTAGAACAGGAAAGCTTTCTTCCTCTTGCCACTGCATCCCGAAGAGGGTGCTCCTTCACTCCCTCTAATTTTGCAAGGTCACTGGGCACACACATTCCCAGCTACCCTGATCTAAAGTCTAGCCTTGATCCTTTACAAAAATGTGACTCCTGTCCTTGAATTTAGACCACCAACAAAAGCAGAACTGGACCTGCATATTCTTTGCATTAATTCTAAACAGCCTCATGTCCCACTCTATGCCCCCACAGGGAGCACAGTGTTTGGTTAAGAGCACAGACTCTACAGCCAGATTTCCTGTGTCTCAATCCCTTCTCTGACACTGACTAGTTATGTGACATTGGTTGGGCAAGTTGTTGAATCTCTCTGTGCCTCAGCTTCCTCATCTATAACATGAGGGGGAAAAGGATACCTACTTCATAGAACTGTGCAGAGCCCTGAAAGTCAGCTAGGTCTTTGGCTTTTACAGCACTAGGAATTGCTTGTGTCTTTTGTAGTTTTTGCTCTGAGACCAGGGTTATGCCAAGAAGAGGGACGAAGGATGACGAGTTTCTTTAGAAGGAGAGAGAGCCAAACCACCATTGGTCATTTCCTTGTTGGGCATCCCAGAAAGTGACCTTTAAAACTACTCACCCAATTACCCAGGTGGCCTCCAAGGAACCAGGCATTTTTGGGGGGAGAAAAGAAAGCCAAAGATTGTCCTCTAACTCCATGAACTGGAGGCCGTGAGCCGAGGAGGCGCAATGAGAGGTCCCACGGATCCCTATTCTTGGCTGTTACCTGGAAAGGATCATTTCACCTCCACTGAAGAGAACAGAAATGGATCCTTGATGGTACGCTGCTCGGCAGCTCCGAGCACCCGGCGGGAGAGGGCCCGCCGCTGACCTGGCGAGGCCCTGGGGCTCCAAGACTGTCCTTGTGCCTTGACTGAGCAGAGCACAGAGCCTGGGAGCGGTGCGGCCGCTGGAGACAGACCAACCCGGCTCGCAGCGGCTGCGGAGACCGCCAGGCGGACTACGCGCGTGCTCGGGCACCAGCAAAGCATATGCACCAACATTTTTCTCCTGGAAAGAAATTGGTACCTCAAAAAACACTGACGAACACATCACAGGAAATCTGAACTTTGTTGGCCTTTTTTCCCTTCTCATCTTACTCATTAGGACTGCTTTTTGCAATTGAATTACCTGGGGGCAGGACCTGGGTCTTTTCAGGGTCTGTGCCTCTAGAGGTCTTATCAGGCCTTGTTTCAGCTACTTACACGATCATGCCCAGGTGGCTTTACCTCTCAGTGTCTCCTGTGAAATGGTGGCAGTAATACCCACAAGGCAGGGCTGTCAGGAATATTAAAATGAGATACTGGTGAAGGCCCTGGCCCATAGATGTTCAATAAGATGTGCATTATTATTACTTTATTTATTTTTTTAAGATTCAGAGGCAGCATGAGGAGTCAGTCTTGTTCCAAGTTCCTGGTATGGTACAACGTATGTTTATGGTAGCACTAAGGTCCTGTTGTGTTTTGGACGTGAAACGGAT
Source organism: Balaenoptera musculus (assembly GCF_009873245.2). NCBI lineage: Eukaryota > Metazoa > Chordata > Mammalia > Artiodactyla > Balaenopteridae > Balaenoptera > Balaenoptera musculus. The sequence goes on along the minus strand of NC_045786.1, from coordinate 66,527,038 downwards.
CAACTTTGGCAAGGCCATTTCCTTAAGTGTAAGGTACAGTAGAACTCAGGATAATGCAGAGGGAAGCAGAAGCAAGATTTGAAAGGTTGAAGACTGGGGCCCGAGAGCCAGATGTGAAAAGCACAGCAAAGCGATAAATCTGACTGCCCACACTTTTACTCCATCTCCAGGGACTACAGTTTCCTTTGTGTCAAACAAAAAGTAGAACCTGTATGTGAAAAGTGTTTGCATGAACGTGCAAACTGTGCACCTGGTAAACTCAGGGACAAAAATATGGAACGCTTCACGAATTTGCGTGTCATCCTTGCGCAGGGGCCATGCTAATCTTCTCTGTATCGTTCCAATTTTAGTATATGTGCTGCCGAAGCGAGCACAACAGTACTCTCTTCTCCGACGTTTATAAAGCTAAGAATATAAAATCTTTTACGGTTATGGTGACTACACTGTAGCCCTCTTTTAAAAATTTCACAATATACAAGACGTTTTGACCTTTCGTATCACACATACTCTCATGTCTTTGTGATTACGGCCAAGTTAAAGTTAATAGTCTCCATAACCTTCTTACATTCTATATGCAAATAAAGGGACCATGGGAAATTGGCCCTCGGCCCGCCCGACCTGTGCGCGCCTAGCGGACGGCGCCGGGAGACACGCTCGGTCACGTGGTGCGCGGTGCTAGCGCGCCTCTTCCGCGCCGGCCGGGCTGAGTGCGTAAGGGTCTGCCTCGGGTCTTCCCGGCGCGGCGGAGGGGAATGTGGCAGCGCTGTGGTCCGCCAACTAGGCGTGACGGCGTGTGCGGGGCGAGAATGCTTTTTTGGGACGAGGGCCCGTGGTGCCAGTGAGGTCCCCACAGGAGTGCGGTCCGGGACCCCGAAACGCTTGCGAACCGATGGTCGGGCTGAGACCCGTGACCCCCGCGAGGGCTGGAGCAGCCGACCGTGAACCGGAAGGGGCGGGGCTGGGGCGGCCGTGGGCACCAGCTCCGGAGCGGCAGTGACTTGCCGCTGCTTCCCCCGGGACTCTCAGGACCATTGCCACTTGAAGCCAAGGGGAAGAGGGAGGGTGTCCTCTGTGGGGGCCAGGCTTTGCATAGAGTGACTCGGGAGTGGTGGCGGTCTGGGAAAGGTCACCACCCTTTGATCCAGTCCTGGGGCAGACACTTAACCTGGTCAGTGCCCTCCCCCGCCAGTTTGCAGGTTAGAAAACTGAGCCTCTAGTTGGTTAAACTATCAAGGCCAAAATTATCCTGCCAGTGGTGAAAGAAGTTGGGATTTGGATGCAAGTCTGGTTTCAAAGACTGATCTTTTCCTCTTCACAGTGGAACTCGAGAGAGAAAAGATTTGGGACCAGGAGCGTAGTCTGCCCTTTTCCTCTTAAGCAATACTCCCAAGGTCTTATCAGCTCAAACTTTCATTCCTGCTTTCATTTCTTCAACAGCTGTAGAGCACCTATGACGTGAGCGCTGGGGCAGCAGGGGTCATGGAGCTTCCATTCCAGCAAGGGGGGAGAGCATTCTCAGTGCTGAGACAGAGTAGAAAGAACATGCGGTATAGAGCATGGCTGGGTAATGAAGCCCACTTCAGTGGGTAGACAGGAGGGAGGGGACAGTTGAGTTGTCACTTGATGATAGGGATGCAGCCCTGAGAGGACAGGACAGAGAGTTTCAGGCAGAGGAAGACCTTGGAGTCACGTGAGTCAGCTTCACCCATCTGGGCCAGTCCTTCAGGGGAGGGGACGCTGTGGAGGTAGTTGGTGCTCCAGGCTGAGGTCTGGCTCCATACTGTGAACCCATCTCAGCTCCAGCCAGGGAGCACCTGGCCTGGCCTTTGGGGACTTTGGAGCTCCTCCCCTCACCTGTCTTCAGTGAAATGGAAATCAGGTGCAGGCAGCCCAACTTCTCATCTGACTTCTCTCTAAATAAGCGGTAAGCAAACACAAACCTCAGAATGCTAATATGGCCTTTATTGAGTGAAAAGAGCTAATTTGGGCAATGATGTTTCCCTCAGATTTACAAAAGGGAATTGCAAATAACCAAAAAGCGTATTAGCGTTGATGGGAGATGATGCTAATCTTCAATTAGCATCCACGTTTTTCTTCATTTGTTTAGGAGAGCCTTTTCGACACAGTCGATGCGCACACGTCATGGTGACAGGTACATCTTGTGGGTTCATAACTGCCTTACTGCGGAAACCAGCAGGAGATGGACCAGGTTGTTTGCTGTTTCTGGCTACTTGAGCTTGTGTTATTTTGAACCAGGTGGGTTTTTGTTCTGTTTGTTTCTTCTTATTGAGCAGTTGTGGTATAGAGGTGAGAGATCTGAATTTTAGTTCCCATTCCTCCCTGCACCTGTGTTTGTGACCTTGACCAACTCCCTGGACCTCTCTGGTCCTGTTTTATCTTCTGCCAAGTGAGGAAAGTGCCCTACTGACGATCTTTAACATTTCTGTCAGCTTTGACTGGCTGTGATTTTTGTAACTGGGTAAATGAAGAACTTTTTCAAGACTATAATTAGCAAGATGTTAAAATTCAACACTGCTTTTGTTTTCTGCTTTAGAAGAGTACAGCATGGTGGTCATCCTTGGGGCATAGAGGATCCCAGGAACAGTCCACAGGGGCTGTTGTGGACCTAGGGTCTAGGACCTGCTGAACCATACACTGCCTTCTCCTGAGCCCTGAAGGCCCAGCAAGAAGGAGGAGTGGGGGTGGGGGCATGAGACGGCTCCGTTTCCTTTTTAGCTACTACGGGGACTGTTTTAGCTACAATGGAATGTTTTTCACAGGTCTTTTTTTTTTTTTCCTCCTTTACTGAGCTACTATGGGCACTGTTTCCAGTCGTTTGGGTTTGAGTTACCGGAGGCCCTGGTTAAAATTGCAGTTACGGACTTCCCTGGTAATGTAGTGGTTAAGAATCTGCCTGCCAATGCAGGGGACACGGTTCGAGCCCTGGTCCGGGAAGATCCCACATGCCGCGGAGCAACTACACCCGTGCGCCACAACTACTGAGCCTGCGCTCCGCAGCAAGAGAAGCCACCTCAATGAGAAGCCTGCGCACCACAGAGAAGAGTAGCCCCCGCTCGCCGTAACTAGAGAAAGCCCGCGCGCAGCAACGAAGACCCAATGCAGCCAAAAATAAATAAAATTTAAAAAAAAATTGCAGTTACCTTGCTGGGAAGGGACACCACATAGACTAACTCCTGTTTACTCAGCTTAGCATGAGTCCCTGCCCTTTAAGATCAACACAGGATCTTATGATGTACTGTTTCATTTTAATGTCTCTGAGAGATAAGCACAAGGGAGTTTATTATTCCTGATTTGTTGATGGGGAAAACCTAAGGCTAGAGAGGTAAAGCTAGTCAGTGACACTGGAATTTGCTCTCGGATCTCTCTGACTCCAAGTGCTAACTTTGTACCCAGAAGGAATATGGGAATACAGTTTGAAGGGTTCTAGGAAGCTCTCTCTCAAATCTCTCTCTTTGCTGCCTTAAATTCATATTTTTTTGAGTTGTTGCTATCTTAAGGCTTCACTGTGATTTTCGTACACGCTGAAAGAGTGGTCAAAAAGAATTGCCAAGTCCAAGTACAGAGCTGACCAGCTTCTCTGTGGCTCTGTCAGTTTCTCTATGTGGGGTTACAGGGTTGGAGAAGTGTGATACCCCTTCCAAATCCTTGCTGCACCAGAGTCCAGACATCACTCACCCCCCAGGTTACTCTGACAGCAGCTGTGGAGCAGGGGAAAAACTGCAATGGCTTTGAGCCAAGAAGAGTCGTGTGATGTCCCGGGAATGAGCCTCAGTTTCCTCATCTCTAAAATGGAAGTAAGGATTTCCCTGCTTGCTCTACAGGGTCGTGAGGCCCAATGAGAAATCCCACTGTAAAGTGCTGTACAGCAAAAGATAGGAATATTTTCTGGTCAGACACCCATCTGAGCCCCAGGCAGTTAAGTGCTTCCCTTACCTGGTGAGCGAGGCATTTGTGCATCAGGAACAGACCTACAAAATATGAGCACCAAGATGAACCATCACATTGTATTAATATTTTCACACCACTTAACTCTCATTAAAATGTACTTTGCTGAATTTAATATGTGATTTCAAATGACACAACATATTAAGTGCTTAATATACTAGAAATTATGAAACTATTATAGTTGATGCCATATGAAATAATTAGACTGAATTAAACTTTAGCAGCCAAGGGAAGGAAAGACTTCAACTTATAACATCTTAAAGTAGCTTAATCCACCACTGTCATCCCCAAAATAAACATCCAGAAGTTAGGATCTTTAAGTAAAAATGGAAACTTAATCTGTACTTACACCCAGCTCTTCTAGGATTTGGTGATGCGGAGTGCTGTTGCCTTTGGGAGCTGAGGGGCCCTGGAACCCACCCCGGGGCTGTCAGGGTTACAGCTTCAGCAGCCTCTTGCCCTGGGGCCTGGGTGGAGGGTGACTTGCATGGCTGGAGTTGGGAGTAAGGCCTTCTACTGAAGTGACAGATTGGTTTTTTTTTTTTTTTTTTTTTGGCTGCGTTGGGTCTTCGTTGCTGCGTGCGGGCTTTTCTCTAGTTGCAGTGAGCGGGGGCTACTCTTCGTTGCGGTGCGCGGGCTTTTCATCGCGGTGGTTTCTCTTGTTGCGGAGCACGGGCTCTAGGCACGCTGGCTTCAGTGGTTGTGGCACATGGGCTCAGTAGTTGTGGCTCATGGGCTCTAGAGCGCAGGCTCAGTAGTTGTGGCGCACGGGCTCAGCTGCTCCACGGCATGTGGGATCTTCCCGGACCAGGGCTCGAACCCGTGTCCCCTGCATTGGCAGGCGGACTCCCAACCACTGCGCCACCAGGGAAGCCCCGACAGAGTGGTCTTTGACCCCACTTAGCCCCTTGACAGATTCAAAATAAAAACAAACCCACTTTATTTAACATTTATTGAGTGCTTCCTTTATGCCAGCATTTTATATGTGTTTTCTCATTTAATCCTCACAATACACCCATGTGATAAGCCCCCGTTTTCAGATGAGGGAACTGAGGCTCAGAAAAAGTGAACCATATAAGGCCTTAAAGTCGGAACCCGAAGTGTTCTCTCCTACGTCCCACGCAGCCTCCTCCTTATTGTGTAGGGCTGTGTGTGTGGGTGTGTACACCACTCCCCATTTTAATAATGGTTCCATGACCAAACACATTAACCTGCTGTCTGACAGTGACCCATATCTTTATCACGTTCCAGTCACGGAGCAAGACTTGAGAGCCTCACTTTGAACAGGATGCAGTCTGGCTGACTTGCACAGGAAGTTCTCTGTGAATGCTAGCTGCTAATTCCATTCAAAAAGAATGAATTCACTGCCTCCTGAGTATCCTGACATTTACCTACATGTAGCTGTCATAAACAAGACAACTTCTTGGGGAGTAAGGAATAGTTCCTATCATAGGGAGTACCTAATTTGATAGCTATTTAAGACACTGTATCTCAGTTACTCATATCAGTATGAAATACTTATCCAGTGGGCTATTTGAAAAATATAAATTTGAGTGTGGATATTTAAATATGTTAGAATTTACCGATCAGAAAAATGATTTTAATGGAAGCAGGAAAACTTAGCTCCAGCAAACAGATGTTTATAATTAACTGAAAACATGTGTTTTCCCTAAGTATCAGGATTAGGTTGTGCCTCATATAATAGAAAACCAAATAACAGTGACTTTAAGATGACAGAGGCTAATTTCTCTCTTGCATGAAACAAATTGTCTTTCAAAGTCTGGTCTGATGGCTCCACTTTGTCACAGAGCCAGGCAAGATCTTTTATCCTTTAAGGCAACAACTCATGGTCCAAGATGGCTGCAGGAGCTCCAAGTTCCAGGTGTCAAGAAGGCAGCAAAGGCAAAGGGTGCATGTTACTTCCCTGAATAAAATCTGTAAATAAGAAAGAGGAAGAGAATGGCAATGAATGGGCAGATAGCAGTCCTTGACATAATGACCTGGCAATCAGGTGGCAGTCAGTAATTGTTATTCTTAGCTGGTGCTTTTCCTTTCTGCAGAGCATCAAGAAGGGGATGGAAAGTAATAGTCACTAACAGCATACAGAGTTCCAGGGATCACGCTGGACGTTGCACATGATCTCCTTCAATTATCATGTCCTGTGTGGGTGGCATAGCAGCAGGTCAGGCAGGAGAAGATGTTGTGACTTGGGGTGAGACTCTATCCACATTTGGAGGTAGAAAGTTGAAGGGGGAGAGTTGGAATGTTTGCATAGGAAGCCCAGGGGCTTCTGGGAAGAAAGAGATTAAACCTCTAACACTTGTTTTCTGAGATAAAAGTTATCAAAAAATTTCAGGGTGAATCAGATTGTACTGACCAAGGTCAAGTGACAGGAAAGTTAATACTATGCCCTTAAAATAAACGATAATAAAATAAAATTGCCATGAGTGCAGAAAGTGAAGAGATTCAAAAATTAAAAAGATAATAGAAAAACTGGCGAAAGACTTGAACAGGCACTTCACAGAATGGCAGCTAGAGATGGCCAGTGTGAAAATGTACTTAACCCCATCGGTCATCAGGGAAATGCAAAGTAACCACCCCACAATTAACCCTGGCAGGTCTGATGATACCAAGTGCTGGTGAGGAGTAGAGCAATGAGATGTGAGGCTGTATGGCTGGGCTAAGAAGAAACTGGTGCAGCCACTTTGGAAAATTGTCCACATACCTTCTAAAATTGAAGATAAACTTACCCTATGAGTCAGTTGATCCATTTCTAGTTGTAAACCCTAAAGAAACTCATGCACACTTGCACCAAGTTACACATAAAAGAATATTCAAAGCATCATTATTTGTAATGGCCCCCAAACTGGAAACAACTCAAGTACCCATCAACAGCAGAATGGATAAATACATTGTGGTGTATTCATGCAATAGATGACCACGCAATGATGAAAATGAGTGAACCACAGTTACATCCAGTGTTAGGCTCAACTGTAGCTCCCCTACCCTACCAAATTCAAATGTTGAAGCCCTAACCCCTATACTTCAGAGTGTGACCATGTTTAATTACATAGGTAATTAATTAAAATGAGGTCATATAGGTGGGCCCTCATCCAATATAGCTGATGTCCTTATAGGAAGAGGAAATTTGGACACAGACACATACAGAGGGAAGATAATATGAAGAATCAGGGAGAAGACAGCCATCTATCGACAAGCCAAGGAGACCTGAAGCAGAGCCCTCAGGTCTGCTCAGAACGAACCTCATAGCCCTCAGAACGAACCAACCCTGCTGACACCTTGATCTTGGACTTCTAGCCTCTAGAACTGTGAGAAAATAAATTTCTTTTGTTTAAGCCAGCCAGTCTGTGTTTCTTTGGTATGGCAGCTCTAGCAAACACATATACTCGGCCACATGGATGAATCTTATAAACATGATATTGAGTGAAAGAAGACAAAAAGAATATATACAAAATTTACCATTTCTATAAATTTCAAAATTAGGCAAAACTAAACTATTGTTTAGGGACGCAAAAATAGATTGTAAAAAATGATAAGGAAAGCAAGGAAGGGGTTACCATGAATGACAAGAAAATGGAAAGGAACACATGAAGGCTTCTGGGATGGCAACTAAATATTTTATTCACTTGGGCGCTGGTTACTCAGGTGTTCTTCCTATAATTAGTCATTGAATTGAACCTTTGTGTGTTTATTTATAATAAACTTCCCAATGTTTATTTATAATAAAATGTTGTAAAAGCAAGAAGGAGAAGGAAGTGGAGGAGGAGGAGGGAGGAGGGAGGAGGGAGGAGGGGGAGAAAGAGGGAGAGAAGGGGAAGGGGAAGAAATAAAGTGAAAGAAACCAAGGGCTGACTTCTTACCAAGTGTGTTGGTCTAAGGGTCTGTAACCACAACTGTCTGTGAATGGAGGGTCTGAGGGTCAGGTGCTGGCTCTCAGTACATCACCTGAGCCTAGAATCTCATACCTTCCCCTAGAGGAGTCTTAGGAGCTTTGTAAGCTAGGGAAAGCCACTGCATTTCTCTGAGGTTTGTTTCTTCATCTCTGGACTGGGGAAACCTCCCTGAATGCTGTAAGGCTCTTTCTCTTGCTAAGTCGGGTCGCTGCTCAGATGTTACCTTCTCCAGGAGGCCTCCCTGACCACTTCTTGACAATGGCACCTCCTTTTATTCTTTTCCCCTTTATTTTTCTTCATAATACTTAATACTGGTGATAGGTATTTATCACTGAAATTATGTCAAATATTTGTTTATTTGTTCACGAAGAGCTTGATTTTTGTTTACCACTGTATCCCCAGTGCCTAGAACAGTGTTTGGCACAGAGTAGGTGCTCAGTAAGTATTTGCAGAGTTACAAAGATTAGATAAGCTAATGCTCTGTAGTGCCTGGCCCCGAGGAGGGACCTAATAAATGCTGATCCCCTTCCCCCCCTTTTAGCTGAGACCCCCACTCATGTTTCCTGGGGCTGGACTCCACCAGCCCCCTGTCTCGTTTCTGCCTCCCCTCCAAGCTGGGACTGAGAAAATGCCCACAACTCACCCCCTGACCGTTAGCAACATTTCACCTTAGGTAAGGTCAGAAACCTTGAAGTCCTCGGGGCTGGGGTCTCCTGCATGACGACGCCTCATCCTGGGCCACTGTTTTCCCCTGAACCCAATGTGACCCGTTTCATCTGCCCTCTCCCCTCGCCCCTCCTGAGGGTCACAGCCTCCCTGCCCCAGGGGAGGGGGCCTTCCCCTCCAAGTGGCTAGCTGCCCCAGGAAGACCAGGCTCTGAATGCTGACGGCGCTTTGGGCGTGTGGAGACTTTCCTCCGTTTATAGTTAACTGTTGTGGGCTCAGAGGGAGGCCCTGCAGACTTGCCATAAAGCCTCCTCCGTTCCTCCATCAGCGTTAAGTGCTCCCTCCTCCCTGTCTTGCCATGCGGCACCGATATTTAGCACTTATTTCCTTGTGCCTTCCATTAGCTGTGTACTTGCTTGCTCCCTGCCCCCCTCCCCGGGCCGTGAGCGCCTCTCCAGGGCTGGGGCCAGGCTTTATTCATTACTGTGCTCTGAGCACGTAGCACAGCACCTGATGTTTCATTGACAGTTTTTAAAAAACGTCTCCTAAGATAATAAGACGTTAGACTTAAGATGGCATTAAACAACCTTCCTAGATAGACCATCTCCCAACTTCCCAATTTGAAAGCTAATTAAGACATAGGAAAAGATAAAAACTCAGAACCTTTCAGAAAAAGTAGCAAATGATTGGCAGGAGTCCGGGAGGAATTTTCCCTAATGATGTGCCAGTGGGCTGGGCAAGATGGCATGGTTGGTGGCCTGAGCATGCTTTGCCCTCTAATCTGGCCTAGAACCTTCAGACAGGAAGCATGTAGGGGGAATGTTTGACCCTCACTCCCTGTTCGGGGTTGTTCCAGCCAGAAAACTGGGCAGCTCCTCCTCTCACGAAGGTATGGCTTCCTGAGGTGGTCACTTCTGTCTGCCCTGGGCCCTACCGTTAGCCCACATCCATCTGGAGACTTAAGAGGCAGGGAGCTGAGTGGAACTGGCAAGAGGTCTGTCTGGAAGGCGTGCTTGCCTAATGTGCAGATGCCACAGATGGAAAGGGTGTATCTTTATTTAGCTATAGCTTATATACAGTAATATGGGTGCATTGTAGTAATGAAATTGTATTAACTCAGTTGGAGGGTCTTTGGCTTTTAGTAGAGGAGCGTAATGCATTTATATTTATTCTGGCATGTTTGGTCTTATTTTCATGTTTGGGCTTTATTTTCGTGTTTTGGTCTATGCTTTCTCTTTTTTGTGTTTCTCTTGTTTTTTGCCTTCTATGATATGTATGATTTGTTTTTTATCTTCTGTGATTTGGAAAGTGTACAGCTTATTGTTTTAATTCTGTTAACACCTTCCAGATTATAAAACACTTTCTTGGACCCATGTTTCTCCAACTCTCAAATTCAAGAAAAATCTATAATTTTTTTCCTCCCTTACAAAGTAAGCTGAGAAGTTTCCCAGCTGCCTACTTCCATGCCTCTCCATTAAAGGCTCAATTATCATATCTCTCTTTTTAAAAACTACATAGGTCTTCTTTTTTCAAAAATGGGAATTCGTCATTCAAATTTTAACCGTGTTTATGATATTTATATTGAATTCTCTATGCTTATACTGCATGTTCCAGTCACTATGGCTGCATATATTGCTCCCCGAAACCTTAATGGCTTAAAACAGTAATCATTTACTATCTCTTGCAGTCTCTGTGCATCAGGACCTTAGACAGGGTGTGGCGGGGACGGCCTGTCTCTCCGCCATGATGTTGGAGGCCTCAGCAGGAAGGCTCAGAGGCTTGAGTCTCTAGCTTGGCCTGAATCATCTGAAGGTTTGTTCATCCACCCATGGTTGGTGCTGGCTGTCACCCAGCTGGGGGCCTGGCTGGGGCTAGTAACCAGAACGCCACACACGGCCTCTTGTGCAGCCTGCACTTCTTCGAAATGCAGGGGCTGAGTTCCAAGGGCAAGCATCCCCCAAGAGAGAGATCCAGGTGGAAGCCGTACTATGGATAATTTGATGACCTAATCTCGGACACGATTCGTTGTCACTTCTGCTGCATCCTGTTGGTTGGGGCAGTTATAAAGGTCCACCCAGATCGAATGGAAGTATGTCAATATCATTACATAAGATGAGCAAGTGGGATGCTCACATACATACATACATGTACACAAACATGTACATATACATACACATTACATACATACATATGTTGGTGTGGTCATACTTGAGAAATATAATCAGCCACACTGCATTTCCTTAAATTCTTGATTTTGACTTATGTTTCAGTGGGTTGGAGTCTATCTGTACTTAAGTAATTTGAGTAATTCTTTCAGGAAGATTGCATGAGTGAATATCTGAAAGCATCCATAAAGTCTTAATGTGTAGCGTGTAAACTGCCATCTTCCATCTTATTTTAAAAATTGTAAAAGTAATACAGGTCCATTGTAAATAATTCAAATATTGCAAAAAACCAAACAAACCTCCAAACCCATAGGTAATGAAAAATCCTTCATCACTCCACCTTCCAGAGATAAAGACTGTTAACACTTTGGCATATATTCCTGTAGATTTTTCTATAAACATTTTAGCATATATTAGCATCACTATAAAATGGGATTGTACCATCCATATTGTTTTTTAGCTCGCTTGATGGCGTGGATTCCCTTTCTACCCCGCTTTTATAAGTGATCTGTGAGTGTCTCCTCCTGGCAGTCATGAGCAGCCTGGCCAGCTAGATCTGGTATATTCATATCTGAGATTGTATGATGCCTTCATCCTTGAATAGCAATCCAACTATGTGGGATTTTCTTGGGTCGCAACCTTTCACAGTACAATGAATGAGTCCAGCCAGCAGCAGACATGTTTAGGGACCTGCAGAAATTCAGTCCAGTGGGCGTTCAATTGACTTCCTTCCCCACTGTGCAAGAAGCCAGTTTTGACTCCATTTACACATTCATCTCAATATTCCTATAAACGTGTCTATAAATGTGCCTGTTCTGTACTTTTGCCTTTGAATTGGTTATAGCATCTTCCTGGGTCCCTGGTTAATAATGAGTTAAAGAATATCTTTAAATGTGTTCAGTTTGTTTCTGTATAAGAGTCATGATTGTAACTTTAAAAAAATTATCTTTCTTGAAAAGTTGGGAAATGGTGTATTCAGCATGATCTATAACAATGTAGCAGGCATGATATGATGCTACTATGTCTTTCTCTTTCTGACTTCACTTAGTTTGATAATCTCTGGGTCCATCCATGTTGCTGCAAATGGCATTATTTAATTCTTTTTGATGGCTGAGTAATATTCCATTGTGTGTATGTACGTATGTGTGTGTATATATATATATATATATATATATATATATATATATACCACACCTTCTTTATCCATTCATCTGTTGATGGACATTTAGGTTGTTTCCATGTCTTGGCTATTGTGATTAGTGCTGTTATGAACACAGGGGTGCCTGTAACTTTTCTAATTATAATTTTTGTCTGGGTATGTGCCCAGGAATGGGATTGCTGGATCATATGGCAACTCTATTTTTAGTTTTTTGAGGAACCTCCATACTGTTTTCCATAGTGGCTGCACCAGTTTACATTCCCACCAACAGTGTAGGAGGGTTCCCTTTCTCCACACCCTCTCCAGCATTTGTTATTTGTAGACTTTTAATGCTGGCCATTCTGACCAGTGTTAGGTGGTACCTCATTGTAGTTTTGATTTGTATTTCTCTAATAATTAGCAATGCTGAGCATCTTTTCATGTGCCTCTTGGCCATCTGTATGTCTTCTTTGGAGAAATGTCTATTTAGGTCTTCTGCCCATTTTTGGATTGTGTTGTTTGTTTTTTTTGTTGTTGGATATGATGCTACTATGGACAATAGAAAGCAAATATATATATATATATATATATATGCAGTATGATTAAAACTGCATTTAACATTCATAAGAAAATAGACTGGAAAAGGTATACCAAAGTAATGTATTAGACTACTTGATACTTTTCCTTACTATATTTTCCAAAAGATTTTACATATGAATGATGCTACCTTTGTTACAGAAGTCCAGTGAGGCTCCAGTCTGAGCCTTTGTTTTATTGATGGAGTAACGATTGTTTATGGATTGTGAGGGGCTGGAGAGAGGGGCATCCCATTCCCTGCACAGCTACAGGGTTCCGCGCTGCTGGAGAGTGAGGGGGGCATACGATGATAGTAAAAGCAATAATAAAATAATGAGTATGTATATTGTCCCAGGAATTGTGCTAAGCAGTATCTAATTTAACCCTCACAACAGTCCTTTGAAGTAGGTGCTATTGGTATTCCCATTCTACAGATGAGGAACTGAGGGAGTCAGGAAACTTAGGCTAGGTAACTTGTCCAACTAACACATGGTGAAGCAGGAATTGAAACTCAAGAATTGAACGTGATACCCTGCATCACGTGAGAAACAATTGGAAAGGAAATCCTGGGATGCCTTTCTGAAAAATCACCCCCATTCCTGAATCCAAGCCCTCAGAATCAGTTTATTCAGGAAACATCTCCTGAACTTCCTCTGTGTCCCAGGCCCTGAGGATAAGACATGGCCGAGTCTTCAAGTCAGTCACGAGCTAGGATGAGCTGGCGGGAATGGAAGCAGGAAGGGAGGGCGCTGTGGGAGCACAAATGAGGGGCACCCGTGGGGCAGGGGTAGGTGCTTCCAGGAGGGGGTGACAGCCAACTTGAGTCTCAAAGGAGGGCAGAGCCAGCCTGGTAAAGGGGGTGAGGGAGTGGTAAGGGCATTCATGGCAGAAGAAAGGCCAGAGCAGAGGGGTAACAAAGACACACCAGAGAAGCGCTCATTCTAGCGCTGCTGTCCCCTACCTCCAGTGCCCCTGCCATCACCTTCCCCAGTTACAGAAAGCCATTTTGTTCAGTGGGAAGTGGGCGCAGTTGGTTGTTGGGGGTGGGTACCTGAACATGCCAATCAGAGCCCATTTTTCTTCAAGATGTTTGGACTTGGGTCAGATCATCTCTCCCCGAGGGTTAATGGTGTAAGATGCAGCCTGGGGCGGGTGGAAGCAGTGATGTGCAGAGGGTGTGTCAGGCGAGTGGGGAGAGGCTGTGCGAGGTCTGAGCGGTGGCCCTACGCATCCCTGCGATCCAGCTGTCTGCCCAGCATGGGGTTCCATGCCACATGCCAGGTCATCTTAATCTAGTTCCCATTTCCTTTAGATTGTCCACATTGGGTTCCTGTCACCTGTAATGAAAGATCCCTGCCTGACACAGTCTCCGAGTTGGTCAGACTGAGTAGAGGGTCACTTCACCTGACTCAGAGAGGCTGATTTGTAGATCAGGAAGCCAACTGATTCATTTACCAGGAGAAATTCAACTGCTCATTGGATCATCCTTTCAAGTCATGATTGCTGGTGTCTCCTTTTCCTGGAGAAAAAGCACATGGATTGACAAAGGGATGCTTGGAACCTTCTTGGTGAGCAGGCCCCTGTGCCAGCGGTGATTTTTGCGGCTAGTGGCATCGGGCTAGGGCGATCCTAGCCAAGAAGGGCAATCCTCATGCCAAGAAGGAAGAAGGTTGTCAAAGAGGCTGTGCAACGGGGTGGGCTGGCCAGGGGTACTGCTGGGACCACAGCCTGGGCTTGTCACACTGGCGTCCTCTTCTCTCTGGTCATTCAGACCACCCTCTTCAGTCAGCACCTTCCTGCAGGCGAAGCTCAGGACCCATGAGTGGGCTCAAGTGCCTGAAGATGATGACACTTCCATCCTGGCTTCCCAAACTGTAGCCTCAGGCCACCTGGACGCAGCTACTCCTGACGCCTCTGAGGGCAGCTGTCCTGTCCAAGCCCCTGCAAGAAGCAGATCATGTAACCTCATCCACCCAACCCTGAGCAACAGAGGCGCCCTAGTGGGCTGCCTGTCAGAGGCCTGGCAGGGCACAGGCAGGGCAGTCAGTGACTTGGGGCCTGGCTTGAAAACACAGGCTGGCTCTGGGGAGGGGTCTTAAAAGACCCAAAGGAAGCTGCAGTTCGTGGTGGGCTCTACGGCTGGAGGTTGGGTAGACTCAGGGGCTGGGGTGGCCGCAAGTGTCCAGGTGCCAGCTGAAGTTACCGGGGAGTAGAGATTGTGGGTGAGAAAGAAGGATGGGTAGGAAGAGAAACAGAGTGGGGGCCATAGAGACAGACAGACAGACAGATTGGCTAACAGAGAGACGGTAGCTGAATCCCAGAACTTCCCTGTTTCTGGTCCTTCCCTAGACTTGACTAGGGGACTTCACAGTATCTTCAGGGCCACCACCCTGCCTTACCAAAAGTGTTGGTAAATCCCAACACTTTTCCTAGGTGATGCCAGCACATCGCTGATACGCTCCATCAAACGGAAAGCCGCAACCGAGCAGGCCATTTCTGCTGCTGGCTGGGCTGCTCCCTTGGACGATGACTTATGATTTTACTCTTGGAGGGAACTTTCAACTTCAGGTTGGGGTCTCCTTGCTGTCTTCGTATGTGCAGGTTGGAATCTTGTCAACCACTGAAACCCACAGATGTGTGACCTGGGCCTCACTATCCTCACCTCTTAAATGGCCATCCTGCAGCCTGCTCCATTATGACAGCGTTGAACTTCATCTGAACCCTGTGCTCCCAAAAGGCAGCTATATTAAGAAATTCCTGGGACTTCCCTGGTGGCGCAGCATTTAAGAATCCGCCTGCCAATGCAGGGGACACAGGTTCGATCCCTGGTCCGGGAAGATCCCACATGCCGCAGAGCAACTAAGCCCGTGTGCCACAACTACTGAGCCTGCGCTCTAGATTCCGTGAGCCACAACAACTGAGCCCGCGTGCCTAGAGCCCGTGCTCTGTAACAAGAAAAGCCACCTCAATGAGAAGATTGCACACCGCAACGAAGACCCAATGCAGCCAAAAATAAATAAATAAATAAATAAATACTTGAAACGATAAAAAAGATCCTGTAATAGGAGAACGAATGAACGAAAAAAATTCTCCCACCTCTTTAAGCTCTGGGGATACAGGACAACCTTGCTCTCGCATATGCCAAGAAAACAACCCGTCTACATCCTTTCTTGCTATTCCCACGAGACTGGTTGATGACTCCCTGGTTCACCTGCCTCTCTAAAACCTCAGGCCCCTTCCTTTTGTTTGAGAGGGTTCTCATTAATGAACTTTCTCTCTACTGCAATAGCCTGCATAAAATCTCTGTCATTGTCTGGTGCCTTTTGCTTTAACGATTACTAGAAGCTGTTGTAAGCATCTATTGGGTGGGGCATCTGGAGTCCCAGGTTCCAGTCCTGGTTCACCCAGGCCTGGCTTCCCGTTCTGCCAGGTTTCAGTCTTCGTTGAGAGCTCCCTAAGGGCCCCTTACTTTCAGGATGTGAGTGGCAACTCAGCCTCTGCACGGGGAGGCGGGGCCTATACAGCAGCTGTAATATTCGCATGCCGCCACCAGAGGGCGGCGGCTCCGCGGAAGAAGGCCCTGGCCGCTGCACCCGCTCGCTCCCGCAGAGCCTTTAAAATGCGCTTTGGAAGTGGAAGCCAGGTAGTGTTTTCAGCTCTCGAGTGCTTTCCCCTGGTACACGCCGTTGCACTCCAGGCATTTCTTTTTTGCTCCCACCTCCGGAGAGTCCTCCTCCGCCGATGTCAGTCAGAAGACTCTTGAGTGAGCTGGAGGGGGCCCAAAAGCCAGCCTCGAGCCTCTGGGCCTCTAGCGCTTGTCTGGGGACCATGTCCCTTCCCTTCTTGCGGCCCTCTGGCCCCCTTCTCTATGTAAGACAAGTTGAAGAATCCTTCAGGCTGCAGGGAAATGGGGAGGAGAGGCAGAAGGGAGGAGTCCAAGGAGGACTGCTTCGGGGGCAGCACTTAACCAGTCACTGCCATCAGCCAGTTGAAGCATCACAATGTCTCCTTAAAGTGGGCAAGGCAAGAGCTGTTACCCAGTGTGAAGGATGGGGAAACAGGCTCCCAGAGAGAAAAAGGGATTAGCCTCTGGTAGCACAGCTAGTAAATGGCAGAAATAGGACAAGAACTCGGTTATCCAGACCCCAAACCAGGAGCCCTTGGGGTGGCCAGGCACACACAGACAGAGATGGTTCACCACTTGGCAAAATTAAACATGGGCTGCTCCAACAGAAAGGGGCCCTGGACATCCTTCAGGGTGGAAACCAAAATACAGCCATTGAGAGGACTCAAATTGTCGAGTTTTAAGTATTGATGTGGTGAGATGATCACATTTGCTTTTTCAAGTGTATATGTCTACATGCACATTTGAAAAGCAAATATAAATACCAAAGCCAAATATAAATTAAAATCAAATATAGGGACTTCCCTGGTGGAGGAGTGGTTAAGAATCCACCTGCCAATGCAGGGGACACGGGTTCGAGCCCTGGTCCGGGAAGATCCCACATGCTACAAAGCAACTAAGCCTGTGTGCCACAACTACTGAGCCTGGGATCTAGAGCCCACGAGCCACAACTACTGAGCCCGCACACCACAACTACTGAAGCTTGCGTGCCCTAGACCCTGTGTGCCACAACTACTGAGCCCATGTGCTGCAACTACTGAAGCCCCTGCGCCTAGAGCCTGTGCTCCACAACAAGAGAAGCCACCGCAAGGAGAAGCCCACGCACCACAAGGAAGAGTAGCCCCTGCTCGCCGCAACTAGAGGAAGCGCATGAGCAACAACAAAGACCCAATGCAGCCAAAAATAAAAATAAAAAACAAACAACAAAAGCAAATATAAAGCAGCCAGACTGTACACAGTGGGCTGTCTCTGGTGGTTGGAATAGCAGTAGTGGGAGGAGGGTTTTCATTTTCTCTGGATTGTTCAAATTGTTCATTACTCACATATATAAACCAGAACGGAGAAGAATGATTCCGTATTTCTGTTGGACAAAAAGTAATACCTCCTTGTTAAAGAGTTAGAAAGTACAAAAGGGTATGAAGAAAATGAAATTCATCAGTAACCCATCTTCCTCCCCATAGATATTGATGTTTTCCTTTCTAGTTGGTTTCTTTCTCTACAAAACGTGAATAACAGTATTAACTGTAGAGGAATGTTGTGAAGATTGAGGGAGAGGGTGTATATAATAGCTAACATTCCAGAAGCGTTAGCCATTTTTATATATAACAAAATCAGTACCGTACTGTATATATTTTTTATATGCTGCTGTTTTCACTTACAACATTGCTTCATGAACAGTTCCCCATGTCAACTCTTCTTTAAAAATGATATTTTTAGTGACTGCATGAAATTTCATTATATTTAAGTACAGTTTATTTAACCGATCCCCGATCATTGAACCTTTAGATTGTTTCCAATTTTTGCTGTTAAAATAACAGTGAGATTAACATTTTTAAACATCTCTCCTTGTCAGCATTTCTGATTACTTCCTTAGATGGATTTCTGGAGGTAGGATTACTGGGACAAAGGGTGCAAATATTTTTCAGGCTTTTGATTCAGGTTACCAAATTGCTTCCCAGAATGATCTTGCCAATTTACACTCCCACCTGCCGAGTGTGAGAATGCCTGTCCCACAGCACACAAAGGAGGGATTTTTTGGCGATGGGTGAGATTTGATTATGTTGCTGGTCTGAGGAGAAGGAGCCCTGTAGGGAGGGAGGGTTTAAATTTTAGGAGAGAGAGAGGATGTAGAAAGGAGTGAGGTCCCTGGGAGAAAGGGATGGGGTTTTGAAGCACACTTAGAGGAATTGTCTTGGATTTAAGAAGGAACACCTCGTTTTCTGAGATGGGTGGAAAGAGGTGTGATTGGGTGTGGATGTACAGTCACTGTAAGTAGGTAGGTGAGATTCAGGAGACCTAGTCTCTAGGGGTCCCCTTTGCTCAGTAAAGTAGGAGGCTGAGTCATCTATTCCAAGGTAAAAGGTGAGTGCTAAGGAGGAGACTTGAGGTAGGGCTGAGGGACACCACCCTTTTACTTCCAGGGAGTAAAAGTGTTGACAGTCCAATTGAAGTGGATGACCTTGAGTTTGTGGTGGCACTGTTCTTTTTTTTTTTTTTTATAAATTTGTTTACTTTTGGCTGCTTTTGTTCTCTGTTGCTGCGCGTGGCTTTCTCTAGTTGCGGCGAGTGGGGGCTACTCTCCATTGCGGTGCGCAGGCTTCTCATTGTGGTGGCTTCTCTTGTTGCGGAGCACATGCTCTAGGTGCGCGGGCTTCAGTAGTTGCAGCATGCGGGCTCAGTAGTTGTGGCACACGGGCTTAGTTGCTCCGCGGCATGTGGGATCTTCCTGGACCAGGGCACGAACCTGTGTCCCCTGCATTGGCAGGTGGATTCTTAACCACTGCGCCACCAGGGAAGCCCGGTGGCACCATTCTTAAGGGCTGTGTGTACTTCACAGCATGTAGCCACCTAGGGAAAGAAAAACTTGTACACTTATTAATCTAAACCAAATCTTTCAAAATACGTGGTAAACAGTAGAAAACAATGAGGCTGGAGGAGTCACGGTAGTAAAAAGTTTATGAACTTCTGGAGTTATACCAAACTTTCAAGGAACTGTTAATTCCTGTCTTCTATAAGTTTTTCCAAAAAATTAGAAAAGGGCAAAAGCTGCCCAGATCATTTTATGAAACCAATGTAATCTTGGTTCCAAAATCAGTAAAGACAAAGCAATAAATGAAAGGATAGGCTTGTTTCAACTATGATGTAGATATAAAAATCCTAAATAAAATATCAGCTAACTAACCCAGTCATATAACCCAGTTTTATATTTTAAAAAAATTTATTTTGATCAAGTAGGGTTTATCCTAGGAATTTCAGGTTGGCTCAACATCAGAAATCACCTCATTAATAAAGGACAAAAATCATACAAGTATCTCAATTGGTGAAGAAAAAGCATTTGATAAAGTTCATTACCTATTTATGGTTCAATAACTTAGCAAACTGGGTATAGGAAAGACATTTTTAACTTGGTAAAGGCGATATATCAAAAACTTCAAGCAATCATACTTAAGAGATTTTAAGTGCATTCTTTTTAAAATCTGGAAAAAAATAAGGAATCCAGCTGTACTGCTACCATTCAACATACAATAATAGAAGTTCTAGACAAAGCTATTAGGAAGAAAGAATAAGAGATAGAAGGATTAGAAGAGAAAAGATAAAAGTATCAGGTTGAATGGATAAAGAAGAATGGAGATATATATATATATATATATATATATATATATAATCTTCTTTAATGGAATACTACTCAGCCATAAAAATGAATGAAATAATGCCATTTGCAGCAACATGGATGGACCTGGAGATTATCATGCTAAGTGAAGTAAGTCAGAAAGAGAAAGAAAAATACCATATATCACTTATATGTGGAATTTTAAATATGATACAAATGAACTTATTTACAAAACAGAAACAGACTCATAGACGTAGGAAACAAACTATGGTTACCAAAGGAGAAAGGAGGTGGGGGAGGGATAAATTAGGAGTTTGAGATTAACAGATACAAACTGCTATATATAAAATAGATAACAAGGTCCTACTGTATAGCACAGGGAACTATATTCGAGAGCCTGTAATAAACCGTAATGGAAAGAATATGAAAAAAATATACATGTATAAACCGAACCACTTTGCTGTACACCAGAAACTAACGCAAAGGTGTAAATCAACTATACTTCTATTAAAAAACCATCATCATGTAGAAATAACATTTTCATTTGCCTTGTAAAAACAAAGAGAAGCAACAGATAGACTTAAAACTATTAAGAGAATTCAGTAAAATCACTAGATACAATATTAACCTAAAAAAATAAATCCGTAACATTTCTCTGAACCAACTTCTAGTTACATTAGAAGCAAAAAAGCGTGTACAATGCCTAGGAATGAACTTAACCAAGAATATAAAAGAAACGGAGCTGGAGGCAGGCGCTCGCTGAGGCAGGAGGAGCGCTCTGGGCCCGCGGCCCGACAGGGACTTAGCCCGCAGAGCTCGGCCCCGCGCGTGCGCACACGCGACCCCGCACCCGCCCACTCATCCACCTACCCACTCCCTGCGCCGCCTCTTCCCACCCTGAGCAGAGCCGCCGACGATGATAAACACCCAGGACAGTAGTATTTTGCCTTTGAGTAACTATCCCCAGCTCCAGTGCTGCAGGCACATTGTTCCGGGGCCTCTGTGGTGCTCCTGATGCCCCTCACCCACTGTCGAAGCTCCCCGGTGGGCGAGGGGGCGGCAGGGATCCTTCTGTCTCAGCTCTAATATATAAGGACGAGAAGAGCACTGTGACCCAGGACCTCCCTGTGAACGATGGAAAACCTCACATCGTCCACTTCCAGTATGAGGTCACCGAGGTGAAGGTCTCTTCCTGGGATGCAGTCCTGTCCAGCCAGAGCCTGTTTGTAGAAATCCCAGATGGATTATTAGCTGATGGGAGCAAAGAAGGGTTGTTAGCACTGCTAGAGTTTGCTGAAGAGAAGATGAAAGTGAACTACGTCTTCATCCGCTTCAGGAAGGGCCGGGAAGACAGAGCTCCACTCCTGAAGACCTTCAGCTTCTTGGGCTTTGAGATTGTGCGTCCAGGCCATCCCTGTGTCCCCTCTCGACCAGATGTGATGTTCATGGTTTACCCCCTGGACCAGAACTTGTCCGATGAGGACTAATGGTCATAGAGGATGCTTTGCCCAAGAGCCACAGTGGGGGAAGAGGGGAAGTTAGGCAGCCCTGGGACAGAGGAGGGGGCTTCTTGCTGTCTAGGGAAGGACGCTTAGGGGCTCAGGGTGAGGGTTGCCTATTGTGTTCTTGGCATTGACTCATTGAAATTGTTTTCCATAAAGAACAGTATAAACATATTATTCACATGTAATCACCAATAGTAAATGAAGATGTTTATGAACTGGCATTAGAAGCTTTTTAAACTGCGCTGTGTGATGTGCTCTATCTAGCCTAGGGGAGGACATTGCCTAGAGGGGGAGGGACTGTCTGGGTCCGGGGGCAAGGCCTGGAGAGCTGGTGGACAGCACTCTCAGGCTGAGGTTCCCCTGCTATTGGGCTTTCTTTTTTGGTTTTTAAGACTTGTGTATTTTCTTTCCTTGCTTCCTGTCACCCTGGGGACTCGGGAGTATAGGCTTTTCAGCCCCTGGGCAGTGTCCTTCAATTGTTTTTTGACACTCCACCTGGGCTTCTCTCTGTGCATTTGTGTCTGGCCTGGAGAAAGCATGTCTGACCCCTCCTTTACAGCTTCGTGTTATTCTGGCATTTGGTTAAGCTGGCTTAATCTGTTTCATGTTATCAGTGCATTTAAAATAAGGGCATTGAAGTTCACTCCCACCACCAGGGCTTTTTTTGGGGTGCCTGGGCCTTAAAAAACACTAGCCAAACTCCAATTCTCAGATTACGGCCAGGAGTTCTCGCTCTCGGCCGCAGGCCCAAGGTACGTCCTTCCTAGGGTCACAGACAGCAGAGGGGAAGAGGAAGAGCAGCTCAGGGCCTGGGGGTTGTGGGAGAATCTGCTCCGAGGGGCTGGATGCCTTTGCCTGGCTGAGTCTAGTGCTAGCTGCGCCCCTCTCTAACAGGTTCTGAGCAGTGCCTGAGACTCTGCTCCCCAGGGCTTGGCAGTGGCACTGCGGGCGTAGAAGTGGCCTGCCCTTTTCTGTTTTCACTGAACCGCTTGTTCTAAGGGGGGAGGAAGGGGGAGAGGTCTAGACTGGGCGAGGGGGTGGGGGTGTCAGGGAGGCAAGTGTGTTGTGTTACTGTGTCAATAAACTGATTTAAAGTTGTAAAAGAAAAGAAAAGAAGCCTACGGAGAAAACTTTAAAACTCTAATAAAGGACGTAGAAATTAACCTGAAGAAATTGAGGGAAATTTTATGCTCTTGGATGGAATTACTTAATATTACACAGGAGTCAGTTCTTTATGAATTAATTTCTATATGCAATGAAATCCCAGTAAAGATTCCAGGTATATTTTCCAGGAACTTGATATACTCATTCTCAAATGTATGTGGATGAGCAGGATTAAGTCAACCTTACAAGAGTGAAGAGCAGCACACTACAAAGCCACGTAAAAAGCCAGACAAAGCAAAACAAGAAGATTGTTTTGCACAAAAACAGACCAATAGACCATGGAATAGAATAGACAACTCAGAGTCAGACCATGAGTATATGGTTGTTAGGCACCGCACATCGATGAAGAAGGGGCAGATTAAACCAGCTTAGTAGACGGAGAAAGACAAAGTAGGATTCCTGCCTGACACCGAATAGAAATGTACACTCTAAATGACAAAAGACCTCAATGTGAAAAGTAAAACTCTAAAGTTAATGGAAGAAAATATAAGAGGGTACCTTTGGGACCTGGGTTGAGAACGGAACTCCTTATACAAAACCTCAAAAGCACAAACCAGAAGGAAAAAAATGGATTAATTTGATGATGTCAAAACTAAGGATATCTGTTCAAAAGAGGATACCATGGACAATAGGTGATAGAATGGGAGAAGATATTTGTAAATCTAAAAATGATAAGGAATTACTATATAGAATATACAAGTTACTCATGCAAACCAAAAAGCAGAGAGGCTTCCAGTTTCCAGTTGGGCAAGTAAGGAGCTTGGAAGTCTGTACTCTGTCCTAACAGGTGAAAAGCTGAAAAAAAACCGAGAAAAAACAACCCTTCTTAGACCTGTCAGAGAATTGAGGACATAGGGCAAACCACTGCTCCAAAAAGTGGAAACACAGACACGTGGATACTCACAGCTACCAAAGCAGAAACCCATGGACAGAAACCTCCCTGGGAACCAGCAGTAGGGCAGGCAAACCTCAACTGTGATTGGTGAATTGCTGGAGGCTCCATGTGGACAAGTTTGAGATTTAAAAACTCCAGGGGGGCCCAGTCTCATAGAGGCACCCAAACTTTTGTGAGTTTTACCTCTAGGAGATCTACCAGGTTCTCACAGCAAATGTCAGAGAAAAATCGGGTCATGCTTCCAGCAGGGGGAGACAAAAAGTAACCATTTTGAAATATGTCAGAGGGTTCCATTCTTCTTAACACCCCCAGAAGAAACTATTTTACCTCAGCCTAACCTGCTGGGATTTCAGCAGAGCCTAAACAATCTGGGGGAAGGAAAAGCCCCAACTCCAGCCAACTCTAGCCGTCCTGTTCCACTTAAGGGGGTGAAAAAAACTGAGAAGCACTTGTGAAGTTCACAATCCAGAGGTACATTCTCACTAAAAGACTGAGCCCTGGGCTTCCCTGGTGGTGCAGTGGTTAAGAATCCTCCTGCCAATGCAGGGGACAAGGGTTCAAGCCCTGGTCTGGGAAATTCCCACATGCTGCGGAGCAACGAAGCCCGTGTGCCACAACTACTGAGCCTGCGCTTTAGAGCCTGTGAGCCACAACTATGGAAGCCCGCGTGCCTAGAGCCCGTGCTCTGCAACAAGAGAAGCCACCGCAATGAGAAGCCCACGCAACGCAACGAAGAGTAGCCCCCACTCACCGCAACTAGAGAAAGCACGCACGCAGCAAGGAAGACCCAACGCAGCCAAAAATAAATAAATAAAATAAATTAAAAAAAAAAAAAAAAAAAAGACTGGGCCCTAATCATAGGACTATAGGACTCCCCTCCTCACTTCCCCCTCTACCACATGACGACAGGCCTATTTACTGCAGTTCCTTTACATCATGTCTGGCCTTCAAAAAAATTACAATGCATACTCAAAGGCAAAAAACACAGTTTGAAGAGACAGAGCAGCACCAGAACAAGACTCAGATCTGGCAGAGCTGTTGGAATTATCAGATTAGGTTTTAAAATAACTATGATTATTATGTTAAGGGCACTTAGATGGATAAAGTAAACAACATGCAAGAACAGATGGGCAATATATGCTGAGAGATGGAAATTCTAAGAAAGACTCCAAAAGAAATGCTAGAGATCAAAAACACTATAACAAAAATGAAGAATGCCTTTGATGTACTCATTAGTAGACTGGACATGATTGAGGAAAGAATCCCTGAGCTTGAGGATATGTCTATAGATGCTTCCAAAACTGAAAAGCAAAGGGAAAAATGACTGAAAAGAAAAGTGGAACAGGATATCCAAGGACTGTGGAGAACTGCAAAAGGTGTAACATACACATAATAGGAGTACTAAAGAATGAGAGAAAGGAACAGAAGAAATATTTGAAGCAATAATGACTGAGAATTTCCCGAAATTAATATCAGACACCAAAACACAGATCCAGGAAGCTCAGAGAACACTAAGCAGGATAAAAACAAGAACAACAACAACAAAACAAACCTACTATACCTAAGCATATTATCTTCAAATTGCAGAAAATCAAAGATAAAGAAAAGATACTGAAAGAAGCCAGGGGGGAAAATCACCTTACCTACAGAGGAACAAAGATCAAAATTACATCTGACTGCTTCTCAGAAACCATGCAAGTAAGAAGAGTGTGTAGTGAAATGTTTCGTCTTGAGAGAAAAAAACCTCATCGACTTAGAATTCTGTATCCTGAGAATTATCCTTCCAAACTGAAGGAGAAATAAAGACTTTCTCAGGCAAACAAAAATTGAGGGAATTTGTTGCCAGTAAACCTGTCCTGCAAGAAATGTTAAAAGAGGTTCCTCAGAGAGAAGGAGATGATATAGGTCAGAAACCTGGACCTACATAAAGAAAGGAAGAGCATTAGAGAAGGAATAAGTGAAGGTAAAATTAAAAACTTTTAGTATTCTTATTCTTAATAGAGAAAATAATAACAGCAACAATGTATTCAATGATTATAGCTTATGTATAAGTGAAATTAATGACAGCAATTATCCAAGGCATGGGAAGAAGGAATTAGGAATATTTGGTTATTGTAAAGTACTTGCAGTACCCATGAAGTGGTACAGTGTTATTTGAAAATGGACTTCGATTAGTTGTAAATGTATATTGCAAACTCTAGGGAAACCTCTGAAAAAGTTTTTTTATCAAAAGTTATCAGAAGCATAACAGATAATGCTAAGAAAAGAGAGAAAATGGAATCATATAAAATGCTCAATTAAAACCACAGAAGGAAGAAAAAAATTAGAGGACAAAAATAGGAACAGAAAACTGGGGTAACATATAGAAAACAGTAACAAATATAGTAGATATTAATCCAACTATGTCAATGATCATTTTATTTATTTATTTTTTTGTGGCTGTGTTGGGTCTTCGTTGCTGTGCACGGGCTTTCTCTAGTTGTGGCGAGCGGGAGCTACTCTTTGTTGCGGTGCACAGTTTTCTCAGTGCAGCAGCTTCTCTTGTTGTGGAGCACGGGCTCTAGGCGCGCGGGCTTCAGTAGTTGCAGCACGTGGGCTCGGTAGTTGTGGCACATGGGCCCTAGGGTGCACATGCTTCAGTAGTTGCAGCACGTGGGCTCAATAGTTGTGGCGCATGGGCTCTAGGGAGTGTGAGCTTCAGTAGTTGTGGCGCACAGGCTTAGTTGCTCTGTGGCATGTGGGATCTTCAGGAACCAGGGCTCGAACCTGTGTCCCCTGCATTGGCAGGCAGATTCTTAATCACTGCGCCACCAGGGAAGTCCCTCAATGATCATTTTAAATGTCAACAGTCTAAATATACCAACTAGAAGACAAAGAGTGTCAGAGTGGATTAAAAAAATGACCCAATTATGTTGTCTATAAAAAACACACTTTAAATATAAAGACACAAATAGGGAATTCCCTGGTGGTACAGTGGTTAGAATTCTGTACTTTCACTGCCGAGGACACGGATTCAATCCCTGGTCAGGGAACTAAGATCCCACAAGCCACGCCGCACGACCAAAAAAAAGGAAAATAATATAAAGACACAAATAGTTTAAAAGTAAAGGGATGGAGAAAGGTACACCATGATAACGTCAATTAAGAGAAAGCTTTATTAATTTCGGACAGAGAAGACCACAGAGCAGCAAAAGTTATCAGGGATAAAGAGAGGCATTATATAACAATAAGAGGATCAATTCTCCAAGAAGACACAACAATCCTTAACATGTATGCACCTAACAATTAGACTGTCATTGTATCTGAGTCAAAACTGATAGAACTGCAAGAAGAAATAGATGGATCCACTATCATAGTTGGAGACTTCAACACCTCTATCAGAAATAGACAGCCTGACCAGGCAGAAAATCAGTAAGGACATACATGAACACAAAACATCATCAATCAAGTGGATATAATTGATGTCCATCCAACAACTTCAGAATACAAATTCTTCTCAAGCTCATATGGAACATTCACCAAGATAGAACATTCACCTGGATTGACCATATTCTGGGCCACAAAACACACCTTAACAAACTTAAAACAGAGATCATACAATGTCAGCTCTCAGACCACAATGGAGTTAAAGTAGAAATCAATAACAAAGATAGCTGGAGAATCCTGAGATACTTGAATATTAAACAGGACACTTCTAAATGACACATGGGTCAAAGAAGAAGCCTCAAGAGAAATTTTAAACTATTTGGAAGTAAATGAAAATGAAAATACAATTAATCAAAAATTGTGTGATGCAGTGAAAGCAGTGCATCGATGCATGTATTAGGAAAGAAGAAAGATCTAAAATCAATGATCTAAGCTTCCATCTCAGGAAACTAGAAAAAGAAGACCAAATTAAATCCAAAGTAAGTGAAAGGTAGCAGGTCCTATAGAATAATGGGCAAAATTTATCAACAGGCAATTTGTAAAAGTGGTAACCCAAACAGGCATGTGAAGAGAATTATTAAGAATTAAAACCATCAATAATGAGAAGTGCAATTAAGACAACAATGAAATATCACCTTCCACTTATTAGACTGGCAAAAATTGGAAAGCTGGGAAATGCCAAGTGTTAGCAGGTATGTGGAGATGTAGGCTCTTTTATGTGCTGCTGGTGGGGATGCAAAACAGTCAACCTTTCTGGAGAGCAGTCTGGCACTACATAGACAGATATATGCATAGTCTAGGACCCAGCAAATCCACTCCTGGGTGATATACCAGACAAATGATCACACAGGTACATTAGGGGATGTGGATTAGAATGTTTACTGCTGTGTCAGTTCTGATAGTGGGCAATCACAGACATTCAGTTGTCCATCCATCTGCGGAGGAGGAGATGGGTAAAATGTGGAAGATGCACACGTTAGAGTACTATGCAGCAGTTAGAGAAGCAAGGGATTAGATGCATACATAGCAACATGAATGGACCTTAAAAACAGTGCTGAAAAAAAAAAAACAGTGCTGAGTGCAAAAGTAAGAAGCAGAATGAGATAAACAACTCAATACTATTCCTATCAATTAAAGTACATGCACATATTTTTGTAATTTACTGTATATATGTCATTTATCAATTTGAAAAATGCATACCAAGGGCAGGGAGGGAATGAATAGGTGGACCACAGAGGATTTCTAGGACAGTGAAAATGTTCTGTATGATACCATAATGATGGCTACATGTCATTATACATTTGTCCAAACCCACAGAATGTAAACACCAAGAGTGAACCGTAATGTAAACTCTGGGCTTTAGGTGATTCTGATGTGTTAGTGCTGATTCATCAGTTGTAACAAGTGTACCCTCTGGTGGGGATGCTGTAAATAGGGAAGGCTATGCATGTGTTGGAACAGGGGGTATATGGGAAATATCTGCACTTTCTTAATTTTTCTGTGAACCTAAAACTGCTCAAAGAAAAATAAAGTATTTAAAAAATAAATATAAAATTTTAAAATGCATATACAAAAAACTTGAAATGGATCATAAACCTAAAACTACATAAGTTCTAGAAGAACACATACGAGAAAATCTTTGATTTTGGGTTAGGCAGACATTTTTTTAGAATAAAAAATTGCATGAATGGCAAAAGAAAAATTGATACATTGAACACGACCAAATTGAAAACACTGGCTTTTCAAAAGACACTGTTAAGAAAATAAGAGGGCAAGCCACAGCCTGGGAGAAATATTTGCAAAACACACGTGTGATAAAGAATTTTGTGCCAGTCATCAATTTTTTTTTTCTTCTTCTTCTCAGGTCTAAATCCTTCTTTGCCTGCTCTGTGATGATGGAGGTGGGCTGTGGAAATATTTCACCTGTGACATTTGGTATGATGTAATGCCAGTAGAGGAGGCTGGAAGGACAGTGAGAAAGGAAGGAATTTCCTCTTCCTGTTTCCCGAGTCCTGCAGGGTGCAGGGTCTCCTGCACTGGCCTCCTACAGGGTGCAGCTTTCTCCGTTGCCTGGCTCCTGCAGAGGGCAGCTTCCCCAGCGCCCAGTTCTGGTAGCTCAGGGCAACCAGCAGAGCCCAGCTGCTAGAAGCTTCCCTCAGAACTTTCTCAAAGTGACGTGCCACTGGCAAGGCACCTGACTGTGAACGGCTTCTTTGAGCATCCCTCAGTTGACTTTGCAGCAACTTCCAAGGTATGGTACCTCCCTGTGGACAACATCCCCCATTCTCCCAAAGGGCCCTTTTCTAGTATCCTCCGGTAAGCCATCTAGGTGTCATCCCCACCATCCACGGAACCACACTGTGCTCTTTCCAACAAGGTCTGGAGCTTCTCCTTGGACACTCCATCTCAGCCCTGCCAGTAGCTCCTATCCCTGTATTCACCAGAGTTCTCTAACTTCTACCAGTCAATTCTCCATTACTCCAATCTCCTGTTAATAATTCTCCTGAATGCACCCTGACGGATATTGACTTATATCCAGAATATATAAAGAAAACTCAAAACACAATAACAAGTAAAACACACAAACTGCTTAAAAAATGAAGAAAAGGGACTTCCCTGGTGGTCCAGCAGTTAAAACTCCACACTCCCAATGCAGGGGGCCTGGGTTCGATCCCTGGTCAGGGAACTAGATTCCACATGCCGCAACTAAAAGATTCCGCATGCTGCAACTAAAAGATCCCACATGCCACAACTAAAGATCCTGCATGCCGCAACAAAGACCTGGCCCGGCCAAATAAATAAATATTTTTATGAATAAATAAATAAATTTCCTTAAAAAAATGAAGAAAAGATTTAAACAGACACTTTACCAAATAAGATGTATGGATGGCATATAGGCACATAAAAAGATCCTCAATACGATTAGTCATCAAGCAATTGCAAATTAACACCACAGTGACATACTACTAAATCACCAAATTGCTCACATTAAAAAATCTCACAATACCAACTACTGTTGAGGATGCAGAACAACTGGAACTCTTATACATTGCTGGTGGAATGCAGAATGGTGCCTCACTTTGGAATACTATTTCTTATAAGGTTAAATATACACATGTATATATCTCATTCATTCAATTTGCAATTCCTTAATGAAAAACGATGTTGAGGATCTTTTATAAGCTTATTTGCCATCTGTTTATCTTCTTTGGTGAGGTATCTATTCAGAAGTTTTACCTTTTTTATCATTCTTTATTTTTTTTTATTGGAGTATAGTTGCTTTACAATGTTGTGTTAGTTTCTGCTGTACAGCAAAGTGAATCGGTTATACGTATACATATATCCCCTCTTTTTTAGATTTCCTTCCCATTTAGGTCACCTCAGATCACTGAGTAGAGTTCCCTGTGCTATACAGCAGATTCTCATTAACTATCTATTTTATACATAGTGGGGTATGTATGTCAATCCCAGTCTCTCAGTTTGTCCGACCCCCGCTTCCCTTCTTGAATTTTTACCTATTTTTAAGTTGGGTTGTTTGGTTTTTTACTGCTGAGTTTTAAGAGTTCTCTATATATTTTGGATACAAGTCCTTTATCAGATATGTGTTTTGTAAATATTTTCTCTCGGGCTGTGACCTTTTCATTCTCTTAACAGCATCTTTTACAGAGCAGAAGGTTTTCATTTCATAAAGTCTAACTTTTCCATTTTTTTTCTTTTATGAATCATGCTTTTGGTGTTATATCTAAAAATTCACTGCTAATCTAAGTTACCTAGATTTTCTCCCGTCGTCCTCTAGACGTTTTACAGTTTTGCATTTTACATTTCAGTCTACGATCTATTTTGAGTTAGTTTTTGTGAAAGGTGTAAAGTCTGTGTCTAGACTTTTTTTTTTTGCCTATGGACATCCAGTTTTGTAGCACCATTTGTTGAAAAGACTATTCTTTTTTCCACTGAATTGTCTTTGCTCCTTTGTCAAAGATCTGTTGGCTACTCTTTTTTTTTTTTTTAAAGGATATTTTTTTTTTAAATATATATTTATTTATTTATTTATTTATTTATGGCTGTGTTGGGTCTCCGTTTCTGTGCGAGGGCTTTCTCCAGTTGTGGCAAGCGGGGGCCACTCCTCATCGCGGTGCGCGGGCCTCTCACTATCGCGGCCTCTCCTGTTGCGAAGCACAGGCTCCAGATGCGCAGGCTCAGTAATTGTGGCTCATGGGCCCAGTTGCTCCGCGGCATGTGGGATCCTCCCAGACCAGGGCTCGAACCCGTGTCCCCTGCATTGGCAGGCGGATTCTCAACCACTGCGCCACCAGGGAAGCCCTGTTGGCTACTCTTGAATGTAAATTATACTTCAATAAAATTGACTCAGAAAAGGGAAAAATTACATGCACACAAAACAAAATTACATATTTTTCAAAAATATAAACAGAAGTATGTACTTTAAATACAATAGATTGATTGCCCAGGTATATGGGAGGGTGTGTGGTATGGCTATAAAAAAGAGTGAGTGAATGAATGGATGGAACAAGTGAGGGGACTTGCACAGATAATTGATGATCATTTTGGTGGATTGATTATTGCCATAAACGGTTCTCTCCTTCCTGGGCACTGGGCAACCCAGCTAGAAACTTACATTTCCCAGCCCCACCTTGCTACTTGGGGTGACCATGTGAATGAGCTCTCACCAGTGGGATGTGAGTAGAGGTGACTGTGCAACTTTCAGTTTCATATTCTTAAAGATATTTGCTCTGTACTCTACCTTCTATTTGGCTGTGGTGCAAAAGATGGAAGTGAGCAGAAGTCTCCCACTCCCTCCCTCCCCCACCATATATACACACAGCACACACTGGATTCCTGGGCACATAAAGGAGAGCAGGGAAGTCTTGAAGGAATAAGATAAGCATGAACGTTTTGCTAATACAGGTGGGTCCATACCTAATCATTATACTCTAGCATTCTACTAGAAGTCATTTATCACCGCCACTCCAAAATTGTAAATAAGTACCACAGTACGTTTATAACCCACATGAAGTTAAGGTTAAATTTTTGCATTTTGTGTTCTTTTGAACCTTTTTGCATAATTTTGTTTTGAGTGTGTCTCTTATACGAGGCATATGATTGATTTCTTTTTCATCTAAACGGTGTGTCTTTGTCTTCTAATAGGGGGCTTTACCTCATTTACATGTATTGTTTTGATTATGTATTTTGTTTTTGGTAATCTTGCTTATGATTCATGCTTGTTTATCATTCTCTTTATTTTTTTCCTGTCGTTTGTTATGCGGACTGTGTTTTGTTTGCTTTTATCTTGCTGTGATTTGGAAGATAGATATACTATTTTTAAATTCCACTAGGGTTTAAGTTTTCAAAAATGTATTGTTTTTTATTTCAAAGAGACCCACACATCTTTATTATCAAGCCTATTCAGCAATATATAACCTAACAAAAATATCAGTGTCCCTCTAAGAAATATATTTCTTTGTATCTTAGCATGTCACATCCAAGTGAGATGTTACAGATTCCACATACACCCCCCTCCTTTTTTGGTTTAGGGGGTAGCATGGTAAGAGTCTTGGACTTGGTACAAAATAATTATGTAATTTATCACACACACTGATACTCAGAAGTCCAGCTTTGATCTTCTTCAGTGACCCCTTTGAATCATAGCTGATCTTATTATTAGTTTTATTAGAATCTACTGACAATGTAGTGATTTTTCTTTTGTTTCTCAGCCTTTTTTACCCCCAGTGACATACATAATGAATTCACATACAAGGCACATTTTCATGAGCATAACCTATTTTTGAGGAATATCAAATATTTCATAGACAAGTAAAATAAACAGCCCTTCAATTTTTTTTTTGGCATGCTATTTATAAAAGCATTTTATAAACAAATGAGTAGTAAAGTCAGCCCTTTAAAGAACTTTTAAAAACTTAGTCATTTTATAAGGAAAAGTGCATAAATATAACCAACTTAATTTTTTTAATATGCAGCTTCATTTAAATTAAAATGCACCTTTTAATAAATTTTATTTTCCCCACATCTTCACACCATAGATAATATCAGGAAAGGAAAAAATATGTGCTGTTGCAGAATAAACATGAGCTCATTTTATTTTACTATTTAAAATTATAACAGAATTCAAATCTATATCGATGTGATTATGATTATGACAAATTGCCCTCGCACCATCAGTTTGTGTTTGATTTGGTCATTGCCACGTGGTTCCTAATAGAAATGATCCTCCTGTCAGGCTCTCTCCTGTGCCTTCTAGATGTGGATGTAACCTTTGTGTTTTGTTTTTTTTTTTAAAGATTTATTTATTGATTGATTGATTGCTATGTTGGGTCTTCGTTTCTGTGCTAGGGCTTTCTCTAGCTGCGGCAAGTGGGGGCCACTCTTCATCGCGGTGCGCGGACCTCTCACTATCGCGGCCTCTCTTGTTGCGGAGCACAGGCTCCAGACGCGCAGGCTCAGCAGTTGTGGTTCACGGGCCCAGTTGCTCCGCGGCATGTGGGATCCTCCCAGACCAGGGCTCGAACCCGTGTCCCCTACATTAGCAGGCAGATTCTCAACCACTGCACCACCAGGGAAGCCCCTAGCCTTTGTGTTTGATTCATCTTCCCTGCCTCCTTCCCTATTAAGAATTTATCTATGGGTAAAGTTAAGAAGAAAATCAAAGTAAGTATAAGAATCATGACTCACAGGCACCAGGATCGTTCATAATCCCCACAACTATTTGTGGTGCCACTGTCAGGGGTAACTGCCACCAACTGAGGCCAAGATAAGATAAGTTGTGGGTCATGTGCAATTTGGGGAACTCACTGTAGCAGCCATGAGAAGGTGCGTCATAATTCAAGGGAAGCAGAGTGAGTCATTACACTTAAATGCACTCTGAGTTTTCAGTTAACTAATTAATTAGTTTCAAATTAGGAAATATTCCAAGCAATCAGAACAGTATACTCTCCACCTAGCTTAAGAGATAAAACATTAGAGAGACAATGAAAGCTCCTTCTGATTTAAAACAAAACCAAACAAAAACCCAAACCAAACCCCTCCACTTTTATGAAGTATCACATCCATCTACTAATTTATTTTTACGAATAAATAATTTTCAAAATTCAGTTTTTGAACCACCCCTTGTGATTAGTTTCTTGAGACAACTTTGCCTCTGATGATATCATAACATGGTGTTACAATAATACAACTGCTGGACACTGAATTTCTTGAGCCATCAAATTCATGAATGAAACCGTTTCTTTTGACTTTCTTCACTGTAAGATGTTACTGCAACACTTTTTCGTCGAATATCTAAATGCCAACAATTCAACGTTCAAAACTATAAGACTAAATGAAAAGTAAGTCTCTTGTCCATCCCTGTCCTCCAATCATCATGACTTCTCCCAGGAGAGGTAGCTATGGCTACAGTTTCTTGTGTATCACTCCAGAAATATTCTATGTACTCAATGAATTTTCAAGCTCTATATATCGGTTAGGCTGGATGAAACAGAAAGGCCACTATCCCAGCTTAACCAAGGAGGAGCTTCTGTTTCTCATTAACGAGAAGTCTGCAGGCAGGCAGTCAAGCGTGGGCAGCGTCCTCATGATATCATCAATGTCCTGCTATTTTCCATCTTTCTGCTCAGTCAGCCTTAATGTGTGTTTCTTCCTTTCTTGTTCATTGTCTCATGGTAACAAGTTGATTGTTCCACTTTCACTCTCACATCTCTATTTCACTAATCAAGAAGTAGGAAGAAAGAGGGAAAAGTGTATTAAAAGCAGAAACATTCTCAGAGGTCTTCAGCTGCCTTCCATTTATATCCCATTGGCCACAGTGATGTCACATGGCCACTTGGAGGGAGCCTGGGAAGTGGAATAATTGCATCCCATGTCCATGGATCCTACTTTGTTTTTTTCACTTAACTATGTGATTCAGTATGCTTTGCCTCCTCAGGATACAGATGTTCAATGTCAGTTAGATTCATTTATTTAGTTATTCATTTAACAAATGAGAGTGTGTTGGTCACTTATGTGGCAGAGACTTCTTCCAATATCCATTTCTGCTGTTTTTAGAACCACTAATTTTTAGATGGACACGAGACTGCCCAGCATCCTTGTAGTGAGGTGTGGCCATGTGACAAAGTCCTGGCCTATGGGATGAGAGCCCAAATGATGCATCCAATTTCTAGGTCCTGCCTTTGAAGGGGACACGTGTGCCTACCCCTTCCTCTGTTTCCCTTCCTGCTGGCTACATTTTGGCCTTTGTGGTGTTCCATCATGCAGATGAGATTCTGTGTGTAACAGCAGCCAGATTTACATCCTAACTAATACGTCTGTGAACGAGACAGACATTAGCTCCAACGAGGCTAAGGGCCCACGATACAAAAAATGATAAAATTAACTTCATGCCTTCGAGGACCTCAAAATTTTGTGGGGGAAGACCAATGGATAAACCACTATCTTTGAAGGCATTGGTCAGTGCTGGGGTAGGTCAAGGACTTTGGAGCCCAGCAGATCCAGTTACCTATCTTCCCCTATCTATCCATTTGTGCAGCTCCCTAGCCATTCACCCATTTATTCATTTACCTACTTATCCATAGATCAATTCATTTACCATCCACCCATTCATCCTCCATTCAGTCATCACTCCCTTCCACATAGCTCACGAGGACCCTGCAGGTATTCTTTGTAGAGAGTTATGCAGAACCCATTCTGATGTATTTTTCTCAGATTCAAGTCAATCCGAATGGCACCTTTTACCACAGTTTTAACAGATGCCAAGTATGGAGATCATCATACACTTACAATAGGATGATGAAACTTCATATTCAGATCACATGATAAATGCTTATTTGTGCACATTTTTAGATTTTTGTAGATAATAAAAATTATATATTCACTAGATAGTCTTTTTCAAGCAGTCCCTCCCACTTCCCCTGACCTCTCACTTCCCCTGAGTCAGATGTGACACCACCTCAGATCACAGCCAAGCCTGGGGCAATGTAGGAAGAGAAGAAGGACAAATTCGGTGTTTGCTGTAATCATCTGTGATGCTATAAAACTAAGGGCTATCCCTAGCTGTGCATTCCCTATTTTTGAGGTCTAGGGTGAGGTGGCTGACTGCCAAGGGAGACAGCGGGCTTCATTCACCTCCGGGGAATGCAACTCATTCTCTCCCTCTCTTTCTCACTTAGGTCATTTAAACAAATTTTTAAAAATTCCCTTTAACAATAAAGAGGAAACCAAGGATGCAGATTATGGCAAGAACATAGTCAAGGTATGAAATTTTCTGTTTCATTTAGTGTCTGAGAAAACAGAGCTGTTGTTAAGAAATAAGATAGTTCACATATTGACCCCTATTAAGAAATATTAAATGTTACTTGTCAAAGACGCTATAAACTTATTTGGTTAAAAACATTAAATATCAAACTTCAGACAAATCAAACTTCAGCAGTTAAGTCTGATAATAATGGAGCTGAACTGGGGGTGTGGGGAGGAGAACAAGGTCGGGGAAGGAAGGGAGGGAGGGGTGACATTTTTCTTTCTGAAATCAAAAGAGCTCTGGAACCTGTAGAAATTCTACCCTGTTCTTGGTATTGGGGGGATACAAAGATTCAGATCCCTTTTTCCTCTGTTCCTCGGTAGGAAATTTACTGTCTGCTCAGGTACATGAGATACACGACGGTGAAGTCAAATAGCAGAATGGGACAATGCTACAAGCAGTGTCACCAAGGGGATATGATGTGCCAAATGTCAAGTAAATAGCAGGAATAAGAAATGTGTGTTCCTCCAAAGGCTGGTAGTCACCAAGGGTTGGAAGGGCCAGGGAAGCTACTTTTCCCTCCTCTTCCTTTCCTTCCTCCCAGTTGCAGGCACTGGTGGATACAGGGAGGAAGAAAACAGAGAGAGGCCTCTACCCTCAAGGAACTTGCATTCTAGTGGAGGAAGACAGACAATAAACAAAATAAATAAAAATAATCAAGTGTATAGGACAGTGACAAGTGCTATGGAAAGAATAAAACAGGGAAAAGGAATCAGGACGGTTGTCAGGGTGTAACTGCAATTTGGTGGTCAGGGAAGGCCCCACAGGGAAGGTGTCTTGAGTAAAAACTGAAGGAGGTGAGGGAGGGAGCCATGCAGGTAACTGGAGGAAGAGCCTTCCAGGCTGAGGGAACAGTTATTCAGTGCCTACTGTGTGCCCCGCATGACAAGACAGCAATATGTGGCTATTTGCGAAGCCATCTTCGACAAACCTTTAACACCTACTACAAAGAATGAGAGTGTTTCTTCCTTTCCCAGGAGATGGTAGGTTGAAGGTACACGGTGGAAGATTGCATAGAAGCAACAGCAACATTTGCATTTTTGAAAGAAGCAACATTTGCATTTTTGAAAGAAGCAGTCTCTTAACCCAAATGGGGCGGATGGGAGCCTAGTAATGACTTTCCAGTCAGTGTGATGGAGGAGTTGTAGAGGGAAGGGAACATAATGAAAACGGGACAGGGAGATTTTGCTACCAAGCACTCCTTTGTTCACAACTTAGGGCAGCTGACCTGCCCTCTGCAAAGATTCTGGGTGGAGATGCTTCCACGGGTACTAAGCTGCTGGGCTCCTGGAAGGGGTACACTAGGAGCAGCTCCCCAGAAGGTGTTCAATACTGCTTGAGACTCATTACACTCTCCAGAGTGCCTTAGATTACCAGGCAAAGTTGCCTCTGGCAATGTTTAGAGAAGGAAGGACTGTCCTTCCAGGCTAGCCTCTATAATCAGACTCTGGAGGAGTCTGCCTCCCTATAAAATACTACAAAAGGAGACTACAGCTAAGAGGTCATTGGGCTCTTGGCTTCACTATGAATGAGTTCCATCTCCTAGCACCAGAGAGACCTCCCGGTGCCTCAATTCTTTCATGCCTAAAATGGGAATAATAATAGTAGTACTTACCTCATAGGGTGTTCTGAGAATCACAGCCCTCAATTGGTGATAGTTATCATTACTTAGAGTTAATTATTATTAGTAGCAATACTTCCTCAGAATTGTTGCATGGATTGCAATATGTCCAAATAAACAGATTTTAAGGGCTCCCTGAAGACTGGCAGTAGGGTTGCAGTATCTGTAGAGGTTGAGTGGAGGGTCTTGGCCTGGTTTGCATCCAGGATGGCCACTTAGGCGCTGTGTGCCCTTGGACAAGTTACTTAACCTCCCTGAGTTTCTCTTTCCTCATCTTTCAAGTGAAAATAGTAATTGTGCACATTAAAAAATAATAATAATAATTGTGCACATTTCACTACCTGGAAGGAGGCTGGGCCAGGCTTTCTACAGCCAGAGCATCTGTGCTGTCCAAAGGGCCTGGCAGTGAGGGAATATTCTTCTACTAATAGAATACTTATGAATACTGATACTTTAGAATACTAATAGGATAATTACGTTATTATAGTAACAGCACCTACCTCAAAGGGTTATTATGAGGAAAAAGCGCTTGCAGAGGGCTTTACCACAGTGGCAATAACTATGTGCCATTATCATTATTCTTATCCCCATTTTGTAGATGAGGAAATTGAGGCCCAGAGAGGTGAAGCGACAGGACGCCAGGAGCATGCAGCTAGTCGTGGCAGGCCTGGCACTGGAATCCAGGGGTTCCGCCGGGTGCCCCGTCAGCTGCCCAGCCCGGGAACTAGACAACTCCTCTCCCTGCCCTCCCCACTCCACCCCGGAAGGCACCCTGGGAACGGAAAGCTGGCTGCCCTCCAAGTCCCAGGAGCCCCGGAGTCCTGGAGCCCTGCCCTCGCTCCACCCTCCCCCATCCCCAGAACAAAGTACACTCGGCCGCGGGAACATTCCAGCCCCCAGAAGGCCAGGCGGGGCGGCGGCCGGGCTCCCGGAGCTGAGCTGGACGTCTGCGGCCCCGGCCCAGCCCCGCGGTGCCCCTGCCCGGCGCCCTCCCGGCTTCTGCGCCAGCCGAGTGTGCAGACGCAATTGCACCGGAGGAATTCTGCCTTCTCTTCCCTCACCGCCGGGACACAAAACTGAAAAGGCGTGGGACGCGGTGGGCGGAGCAGATGCCGAGCAGGGCGCTGGTCCCCGCGGGCGCCGAGCGGGAGCCGAGTTCTCGGCGGCGCCAGCGCTGGGCAGAGCTGGCTCCGGGGCGCACTGGGCCCCCTGCCTCACTTTACTTCTTTATAAGAAATTAACGCATGCTTTTGTTAAAAGAAAAAAAAGGACAAGTAGAACTAGGAGAAAGCTCTCCATTCATCCTACCACTCTGAGACAACTGCGATTAAATTTGGTTGTGTCCTTGCAGACAGTTCTATGCACAAAAACACAAGTTGTATATTGACGTGAAAGGGCTCATGCTGCTATAGTTTGTTTTTAAAGTAACAGACTTTAGGTTTGGGAGCAGTTTTAGGTTTACAACAAATTGAGGACAGAGTGCAGGGTCCCTCTATCCCCTTGTTCCCACCCTCACAGTTTTCCACTATTAGTAACATCTTGCGTTGGGGTGGTACTTTTGTTACAATTGATGGACCAACATTGATACACTATTATTAACTAAAGCCCCGTAGCTTAATTAAGGTTCACTCTTTGTGCTGTAAAGTTCAAAGTTTTGATAAATGC
The DNA here is from genome assembly GCF_009873245.2 of Balaenoptera musculus. Lineage (NCBI taxonomy): Eukaryota > Metazoa > Chordata > Mammalia > Artiodactyla > Balaenopteridae > Balaenoptera > Balaenoptera musculus. The sequence goes on along the minus strand of NC_045786.1, from coordinate 66,487,780 downwards.
ATAACGCGTCATGTGTCCACCACTACAGTAGCATACAGAATAGTTTTACTACCCTAAAAATCCCCTGTGCTCTACCAATTCATCCCTCCCCCTAAGACCCCTTGCGGCCACTGATCTTTTTACGGTTTCTCTAGTTTTGAATTTTCCAGAACGCCTTATGGTTGGAGTCACACAGTAAGTAGCCTTTCCAGGCTGCCTTCTTTCACTCAACAATATTCTTTTACGCTTCCTCCATGTCTTTTCGTAGATTAATAGCTCATTTCTTTTTATCGCTGAATAATACTCCATTGTATGACCGTACCACTGTTTGTTTATCCATTCACCTCTGGAAGGACATCTTGGTTGCCTCCAGTTTTTGGCAGTTATAAATAGGCTCCTGTAAATATTCATGTGCGGGTTTATTGTACTGTTTTCTAGCTTGCTTTTCTAAGTTATGTTATGAATGGCTTTTGGTATTATAAATATAGATGTCTGTCATCATTTTAATGGCTACATACACTTCTAGCACAGTTTATTTAACCAGCTCCTTTGTTAAACATCTAGATTGTTGTCTCTAGTCTCATAAATCTGTTCTAACTAGTTGGTCTACACCATATCTTGTGGTTAAGGCTTGGCTGACTGAGTCCTGTGTTCAAATCCTAGATGCCCCACTTACTGAGTGAACCTGGGCCAAGTTTTTAATTCCCTAGGACTTGGTGAAATCTGTGAAATGGAAATAGTAGTTGTACTTACGGTGAGGATTAAATGAGCTGATACATGCAAAGTATTTAGAATAGTTTAGAACCCGGTACATATAAACTCGTAATAAAATTCGGCTCTTATAATTTATCATCTGTTGCGCACCTACCATGTGTCCTGAGCTAGCCACTGTGGAAGTTTTCAGAGACTAAGTCATGTGTGGTCTTACCTTCAAGGAACTTTGAATCAGCTCCTCATGGGGGATAATGCAAAGCAGAGCAATACTGATTCCTTATGTTGTTTTCTCTGTGCCAGGTACTGTTCTGGGGCTGGGAGAAGGCAGGGCTGGCATTTGAACAGAGGTCTGGTCTGACTACCACACTACTCTGCCTCTCTGTACATGTAGTTCCAATACAAAATACGAAGCAAGATGTGTCCTAAGAAAGTGGAGATGAAGAAGTGTGAGAATTCAAGGGACCCAGTGATGACTTCCACCTGGGCATACCAGGGAAGGCTTTATGTTAAAATCCATTCCCTTAACACCAGAAGAGCTTATCTGTACCAGGCACAGCCCCAAGCACAGGATGAATAAAGAGGCAAATAAGGGGCTTCCCTTGTGGTCCAGCGGTTAAGACTCCATGCTCCCAGTGCAGGGGGCCCGGGTTTGATCCCTGGTCAGGGAACTAGATCCCTCATGCTACAACTAAAGATCCCTCATGCTGCAGCTAAGACCCGGCACAGCCAAATAAAAAATAAAAAACAGGCAAATAAAACCAGTGGGGAGTTCTGGTGGGAGAGATCAAATGACAGGTTGTGATACAAGCCGCAAAGGAAATACAGGCTGCCATGTTGGACACAGGAGGGCGTAGTGGAGGCTACGCCTTAAGGTGGTCGGGGAAGGCACCTGGAAGGAGGTGACTTTGAAACACTGAAAACTGTGGGGTGAGGAACCAGCCACATGAGGAGTTGTGTGGGATATTATAGCCGCAAGAACGAGCAAAGGTGTGGAGGTAGAAGGGGGTTTTGGGCGTGGTCTGATTCTGTCAGAAGCCAGCGTGGGAGGAGCTCAGGGAGCAAGGGGGAAATGACTAGAGATGAAGTTGCAGAGTAGAAATGGACCGGTTTCTAAGAACTCTCCAACTTAAAAGAACTCCTGAGAGTGGCTGGGCAGCCTGGGACAAGAGCACCTACTCTGTGTGTACCTGCTATGGACCAGGCTCCATACCGGGCTGTTCAGGCGGTACTGTGTTCGACCTTTCCAACAACTTACTCTACAGGTGAGGAGACTTAGGCTTGAGTTTTATTCCAGGTGCAACGGGAAGCCATTGAAGGGTCTTAAGCAAGGAAGTAGCATAGCTGAGTTGATATGGCAACAAGATCCAGCTGGCTGCTCTGTGGGACGTGGCGTGCAGGTTTGCAAGGAACAGAGGGACGAGTGAAGCGACTCTGCAGTCAGCCAGGTGAGAGAGAGAGAGAGAGAGAGAGAGAGAGAGAGAATGGCGATTTGGCTAGAGTGGACGATGGAGAGCGAGCTGGATCAATTTGAGCCATTTGAGATTGAGAAGAGATGTTGATGAGTTGGACTGGTAAGGAGAGGAAGGAAGCTGGTATGTGCTTATATAATTTATTTATTTAGATTTATTTATTTATGGCTGTGTTGGGTCTTCGTTGCTGTGTGTGGGCTTTCTCTAGTTGTGGCGAGCTGGGGCTACTCTTCGTTGCAGTGCGCGGGCTTCTCATTGCGGTGGCTTCTCTTGTTGCGGAGCACGGGCTCTAGGCGCGCGGGCTTCAGTAGTTGTGGCATACCGGCTTAGTTGCTCCGTGGCATGTGGGATCTTCCCGGACCAGGGCTCGAACCCGTATCCCCTGCATTGGCAGGCGGATTCTTAACCACTGTGCCACCAGGGAAGTCCTATGCTCATTTGAAATGATTCAAATAATTCAAGAAAGTATAAAGAAGAAACAATTTAAAATTCTCTGAAATCCAACTTCCCAGAGAGAACTACTGTTAACTTTTATTGGAACACCCTTCTGGAACATCTTTCTATAACCAAATAGGATAAATAAATGGGCTCTTTTAGTTGTAAAAACAAGGATCCACTCAAGCTAACTTATGTAACAAGTATTTTGCTGTGAGGACTCAGGGTTATCTCCCAGAATTGCAGCCAGTCAGGCTTCATGAGACCTGGAAAGAGTGCAGAAAGCCAGGAACTCAGGTTATTCTCTTCCTCTGCTTCTCTCTGCCTGCCTGCTCTGGTCTTCGCAGCGTTTTGGTTGACTAAAAAGCACACACCTGCCATAAGTTCCTTCCCTGACGTTGTATCTCTGCCCCCAAGTCAAGTAGCTAACGAGGATGAGCTGACATCATTCTGCCAGAGATCCCATTTTCTGGAAGAGGGAATGGGATCCAGTGCACTAGTGATGAGATGGTCCATCCTTTATAACATGGAGAGGGGACATAGGTACAGAGGCAGGTAGGCTGTTTGGTGGCAGGAAGATGAGATATTTCCCTAGATTGCTTCTTTTATCTCCAGTAAATGAGTGAGGTTGTCAGCTGAGAAGCTGAGAGTAGAGTGGGGACAGGTATGGGAGGTTTATTAAAAGATGAGAAGAAATGAAGTAGTTATCTCTCAAAGCGGAGATGTGAATTTATGAGGATTAGTGCGGATGACCCACTTGAGGTTTGTGGTCATGAATTTAAAGAGAGATTAGTGGGTGCAACTGTGTTTTCCTCCAGCCACATCTGGGTGCTCAGGCGTGAGTGTGAGGTGCAGGGAATTAGCTTTTACCATTTTTCAGGACAATAAGATGAGGAAGAGAGGGGCAAGGAGTAAAGTGATGGGCTGTGGAATCGAAAGGGATAATGAAGAAAATGAGATGAGCAAAGTGATGGGCAGTGAAAGTGTTGGGGAGTCTCCCTGGGGTTGAAGAATTTGAGTCAGGATACAAGAATAAGCGAGCTGGAAAGATTGGAAGGAATGGCCAAAGAGTGGGATGCTGGAAACTAATTTTAAATGTAGTGAGTGTTGTTGATGACAGTCAAGGGCATGACCATGGCAGTGGGAGGAGGAGGTTGCATGGAGGACAAGATAGTTGGAGATGAAGGAATCAGGAAGCTGGATTACCAGACTCTCACCTGCCCCCTAGGGATTCTCACCTGGTGGTATTCACACCCCTTGTGTAGTCCCTCTCACATTCAATAGAGCTGACCTGTGTAACTAATGACTGTGTATGACTTCCAAGGTTAGGTTGTGAAAGACTTGTGGCTTCTGCTCCCCTCTCTCTTGGGAGAAGCCAGCCACCCATGGTACCCGTGTGGTGTGGACCAACCAATGCTAACTTGCCAGGCATGTTTGTGGGCCACCTTGGGAGCCAGGTTTCCTGCCCCAGTTAAGCCTTCCGATGACTGTGGCAGCTCCTGCAGACAGACTGCACATCCTCAGAGACTCTGAGCCAGAATCACTGGTCTAAGGTGCTTCTGAATTCTTGACCCAGAGAAACTGTCTGAGATAATAAATGCTCATTGTTTGAAGTTTTGTGGTAATTTTGTTACACAACAATAGATAAGTAATGTGGAACCCGAAAAGCTAAGATGTTGTATGGGTCTTTGATGGATGTTGGTTGAAGAATGGTTAGGTTTTAATGATGGAGAGAGAGGCTGAGAGCCAGGCCCTAAATCTTCAAGGAGTGAGGCAGAGTAGTCAGGAGGCTGGGAAAGACTTCAATAGGAATAGTGGTGGTATAGTCTAAGGACACAAACTTCAAGGGAAAAGGGGTTTGTAGAAAAAAGGAAGGATAATTAGTCTAGAAAAGGTAAAGAAGAGCAGGGAAAACCCCCACCCTACCTCTGGGCCTGTGTAGGGGAAAAATCAGCTGCTACATGAGAGGGTTGCAAGAAAAGCAATGTCCCCAGGCAGAACCAGATTTTAGTGCAAGCAGGAAGGGGAAATGAATGTTTGGAGAAGAAGTCCAGGATTTAGGGCATTTTGCTAAGGGTGAACCATGAGTTCCAGGGTCAGAGTGGAAGAATAGGGGAAGTAAGAAGGGTGGGAAATTGGATTAGACTAAGGGATGTGCATCAGAGTCTGAGCAATGATGGATGACCATCAATAGATTTTGAATTTTATTGCTTTTTCTATTGAAAATCTATCATAGGGTTATATGATTCTTCTTTATCCTGTTCATATGGTAAGTTTTAATCATTAATTTTCAAATTTATACCAACCTTGCATTCTTGGAATAACACAAACTTTCAGGATATATTATCTTTCATATATATTGTTGAATTCATTTTGCTGTTATTTTGTTTAGGGTTTTTTTGCACCTGTGTTCATTAGTGAGATTGACTTACACCTTTCCTTTCATTTATTATCCTTGTTAGATTTTAGTAACAAGGTTATGCTGGCCTCAGAATTCGAGTTTGGGTATGTTTCCTCTTTTCTGTTCTCAGAAGTGTATGTGTAATTGTGGTATTTTTCTTTCTTAAATATTTATTAGAATTTGCCAGTGAAGCCATCTGGGACTGGAGTTTTCTTTGTTGGAAGATTTAAATTGTAAATTAAATTTCTTTATATATATAGTATTATTCAGATTTTCTATTCCTTCTTTTGTTGGTTCTTATAAGTTGTAGTTTTCTAAGAACTTTCTCAACTCCCTTGAAATTTTAATTTATTTGAAGACATCAAGTTGTAACTTTATAATGTCTATAGGATCTGTAACAATGTCCTTTTTCATTGCTAATATTGGTAATTCATGCCTTCTTTTTTTTCTTTATCAATTTTCCTAGCGGCTTTTACATTTTACTAATGTTTTCACAGAATGGTCTTTTGACTTTGATCAATCTTTTATTGTAAGTTTGTTTTTGTTGCATTAATTTCTGCTCTTTATGGATTCCTTTATACTTTAAAAAATATAATTCGTTGAAACTTAGAGTTACCATATGACCCAGCACTCCACTTCTAAATGTACCCAAGAGAAATGGAAACATATGTTCACACAAAAACTTGTACACGAATGTTCATAGCAGCATTAGTCATAATTGCCCCCAAATGGAAACAACCCAAATGCCACCAACTGATAAATGGCAAAACAAATGTGGTATATCCATACTGTGTTCGTCTGCTAGGGCTGCCAGACTGGATGGCTTAAACAACAGAAATTTATTGTCTCACAGTTCTGGAAGCTGGAAGTCTAAGATCAAGGTTTGGCAGTTTTGATTTCTCCTGATGCCTCTCTCTTTGTCTTTTTTTTTAAAATTGTGGCACACAGGCTTAGTTGCTCTGTGGCATGTGGGATTTTCCCAGACTAGGGCTCGAACCCATGTCCCCTGCATTGGCAGGCGGATTCTCAACCACTGCGCCACCAGGGAAGCCCTCTCTGTTTTATAGATGGATGCTTTCTCCCTGTGTCCTCACAGGGCCTTTTCTCAGTTCATGTGCATCCTTGGAGTTTCTGTCTCTTATAAGGACACCAGTCCTATTGGATTAAGGCACCACCTTTATGACTTCATTTAACCTTAATTACCTCCTTAAAATCCCTGTGTCCAAATAAGTTACTTTGAAAGTTAGGGTTTCAAAATATGAATTTGGGAGAAACACAATTTAGTCCATAACAATATTATTACATGTTTGTTAATTTTTATTGCTGTATAGAAATTCTTTGTGTGAATATACTATGTTTTATTTATCTATACTACTGTTAATGGGCTTTTTAGTCTCTAATTTGAGGTTATTATGAATAGAGTTTCTATGAACATTCTGTCTTTTGGATGAACATTAAAATCTCTGTTGGATACATACCTAAGAATTGCTGGGTTCATTAAGTATTCTTATTTTCAGCTTTACTAGATACTGCCAACACTTTTCCCATACATTAATTTACACTCTTACCGGTGGTTACTGAGAGTTCTGTTTGTTCTACATCTTTGTCAACACTTGATATTACCTGGAGTTTTTTTTTTCCATTTTTTTTTAGTCAATTGGAGGTAGTGTGGAATATCTGATGATTTTAATTTATATTTCTGTCATGACTAATGAAGTTGAATACCTTTTCTGTGTTTATTGGCTGTTGGAATGTAATTTATTGTGAAGTGCCATTTTCTTATTGATTTGTAGGGATTTTAAATATATTCTGGCCATATGAATACATCCTCTGTTATTGAAAATATCTTCTTGCATACTGTAGTTTGCCGTTTTATTCTCTTTCAACTAGCAAATACTTTTACTCTTAATACAGTCCAATTTATCATTTTCCTTATATAGTTAGCCTAGTATTTTGGTCCTATTTGACAAATCTTTGCATACTCAAGGTTGTGAAAATGTTCTCTTATGTCTTCTTCTAAAAGCTCTTTTGTTTTTAAAAGTTCATATTTGGATCTGCAGTCTGTTGGAATTATTTTTCATGTGTAATGTAAGATAGGGACCAAAATTCTTTCTTCCATATGGACATCCAATAGCCCAAGACCATATAGTAAAAGAGTTTCCTTTCCTCAATGTACTGCAGTGTTACTTTTTCTATAAATTATGTGAGTGAATAAGTATGAATTGGATTCTGTTTATTGGTTTATTTGTCTATGTTAGGATTGATATATTTTTATCATTCTATTTCCATCTTCCATTAACTTGAAAATTATATATTTTAAAATTATTCTATTAGTGGTTACCCCAGTGATTATAAATAAACCTCTGATTTATCAAAGTCTAATATTACTAGGTAGTTTTACCTTCTTCCCAGATAATGTAGGAAATTTAGAACACTTTAACTCCATTTATCATCTTTCCCAACTTATATGTGATTTTTTAAAAATGGATTTTAGTTCCATATGTATTTCAAACCTCACAAGACATTATTATTCCTTTTGGCAATCGGTAGTCAATTAGATTTTTCTATGTATCTGTTTGTTTTGTTGTTCTTCATTTCTTCCTGCATCTCTGTACTTCCGTCTGATACCTCTTCCATCTGCCTGATGAAAACACTTTAATGTTTACTTTGAATCAAATCTGTGATGAATTCTCTTGATTTTTATTTTGCTGAAAATGTTTTTATTTCATCTTCAATCTTGAGAAGTGTTTCTGCTGGGTGTAGTATTTTAGTACTCTGATGGTATTATCACATTGTATTTTAGACTTCATTGTTTTGTTAAGATCTTATATGTCATAATTTTTCCTTCTTTGAAGGAAAGCTGTCTGTTCTCTCTTCTAAGGTTTTCTTTGTGCTAGAGTTTATGATTTTTCTAGGTGTGGTTTTCTTTTTTAAATCCTCTTTGGGAGTTGGTAGTAATTCTTGCATCTGTGACTTGATATCTTTAATCAGTTTTGGAAAATTCTCAGCCATTATCTCTTCCAGTATTGTTTCTGCATCATTTCTCTCTCTTTTACATATGGGACTCCATTATACATATGTTAGGCCTTCTTAATGTATTGCTTGCTTTCACTTCTATATTTTATTTATTTTTGACTCTTCATGCAATCTGGATATTTCTTCAGTTCTATTTTTTAAGTACATTAATTCTCTCCTCAGGTTTGTCTAATCTGCCATTAATTCCACACATTAAGTTTTTATTTGCCAGTTATGGTATTTTTCATATCTAGAATTTTTATTTTGTCCTTTTTTATGGTTTAGTTCTTTGATGAAGTTTTGAGGGAATGCAAAGAGTTACTTAGTACATTCTCAAGCAGGTAGACTCTTGCCCCAAGACTGGCTTTGGAATCATCTGAGGATCTGTTGGAACGTGGACAGTGCCCTGTGAACAGCTCTCTAATGACCAACAAATAACTTCTTGGTTTATGAATGGAAGTTTCAAGATGAGTAGGCAGCATCTTGTTTGGAAGCCTGCTACTCTGATTGAAAAGGGTAAAAACAAATTGGCTCAGTGGTCTGAATTGCATGTTGTTTGCCTCCATGTTTGGGCTTTTACTGACTTATGGGCAGTGGTCAATGGCCCAGCCTTATGGTTAGGCAGAAGGACAAAGGAAAACAGGCCTGTGAAAGAGATACCCATATGGGGCACAGCTCTATGGGAGTCATCTTGGGAATTTGCATTAAAATAGGACATACTGATGCCCATCTTATTTGCACCTGGATTGTCATTTATAAAGGTGACCGAGTGATGACACTTAGAGATCAATGCCATTGAAAGGAGATTTTTATCACTTACATTTCCTGAGAGGAGGGGGCTTGTTATGCCATACAGGGCCACCAGGAGAAGCACTAGTGTTGGTCAGGAGACAGAAGGGAGCAAAGGGAAGGCATAGGTCACAACTTTTATTGGGGTTTCTGTGGGAAATGCAAGGCAGGACAACATAAATAGCTTAGGACTGGCTAGTTTGAAAAGTTCCAATAAGCTTTGGAGCATGGGGGCTGTCTCTAGTAGTCTGGTATCTGACCCTGGGATGGTTTAGGGCAGGGGAAATATTGGTTTCGTGTGTGAGAGTGAGATAAAGAGGTGATTCAGGGTATGGACTCTGGATCACAGGTGAGATTTAAACAACTTTGGCTGTTAGTTTGGCCCTGTGATTAATGGATGCCAAACAGACAAATATAGAATCTAAGAACACACAGTTTCATGATCAGAAGGTCATTGGAGCTAGCACGTAGATATCCTGGTGTGCTCACTTGAGGTGGCCACCTAGGTCCATGAAATAAGTGGATATGGGAGCTGCAAAAATGCAGATATGGGCTGAATTTAGGTATATTTCTCTTGCATCCTCTGAGGCATGAAATGCCAGTAAGAACTGTTTTATCTACTAAAAAGAGAGGCAGAGACTGCAGATACCTATGTGATGCCAAAAACTTGGCCTCTGTGCACCGGTGCCGAGTCGAATCTTGGAGACAGAGTTTTAGGTGAAGTAGAAAAGGATAGCTTTATTGCTTTGCCAGGCAAAGGGGGCCACAGCGAGCTCCTGCCTCTCAAAACTGTGTGTCCCAACCCCGGAGGTTTTGGTGAGGAGTTTTATAGCAGTAGTTCAAGGGTGGGGTTGTGGTAAGATTAGGGTGTGTGCAGGGCCTGCACTTCTTTAATCTCATCTCAGGTGGTGTCCTAATCTTGATGAGCTTCTCTGGTTCCTTTAATCTTAACTCAGGTCGTTTCTTGGCTGCTCCTCCCTTGTCTCTGCATCCCCTCCCTTCCCTGATTAGCAACTGTTCAAATCTGCCCTTTGGAACCCAGGGAAGATCATGGAGTCTGGAGTCTGTTCCCTACAAACAAGAAATGGGGGACAGAAAGACTTCCATGCCCAGGAGCCTCACAGGGTCCTTCTCGATTTCACATGGAGAAGATTCCTTGGGGGGAAGGCAAATGGGACTGATACTGGTAGCACTGGGAGGCTACAAATGGGTCCTGACAAGAACAAACACTTACTCTGGTCTGGGCTTTGCATACCCAGCTGTAGATGCAGATGTTCAGGGTACTGTAAAAGAACCGGAACAAAGACAATGTTATTGAACACAAGTTCATGTGCCCGATGCACAGTGAGGCCAAACGAACTGAAATGTTGGAGTTTGGAGCAGAGAAAGGTTTATTGCAGGGACAAGCAAGGACAATGGGTGGCTCAGGCTCAAAAACCCCGAAATTCCTGAAGGTTTTGGGGGAGAAGTTTTATAAGCAAAATTTGGGATGAGGGCTGCAGGGTGTGTGACTATCTTCTGATTGGTTGGTTGTGAGGTAACAGGACGGTGTTCCAGGAATCTTGTGCCCAGCCTGAAGTTATTACCCTCCACCTGGGTGGGGGCCTTAGTTGCTGCAGAAGAACTCAAAGATACTTTTATGTATATTCCTTGAGGAGGAACTAGGACCCTGCCCCAAGGCTGCACTATTATTTCTTGACTGCTTCTCCCTTGTTTCTGCATTCCCTCACTTCCTGGTGAGCAACTGTTTGAACCTGCCCTTTGGAACTCAGGGAAGGTCATGGAGGCTGAATGAAGCCTATTTCCTACAAACAAGAAATGGGGGACACAGAAAGGATTTGTACCTGGGAGGCCCACAGGGTCCTGCTTGGTTTCAATAACAAGAGATGATATTGTCTCTTAGCTTATACCAGATACCTGAAAGTGTGACGCCATGTATTTCTGGGGCCACTCCTGCTTTTGACATGATCATACAGAAACCTACAAACCCGAGTGACCTTGCCCTGGGACACATTTTGGTCATATGATATGATAATGAACTAGACTAATTATTAGTAACTGAAGGGGACTCTAGTAATGTGCCAGTATCTTTTTACTCTTATTTTTCAGGTTACATCTACTATAGTGTGATAATAATGTAACATCGGTATTGTTTGTAAGAGTATAATAATATTAATGATATTGATGGCCAAGTGTGTTGGGAAATTGAGTTAAAAGCCTCCTATCCCTATCCCGCACTGACTTTTCCTTATGTTAGGCATATTCATGTTGGAATGTTGCTGTATATGTTGTATAAATGTTACACCAAATGTAGATGCTTAGGTAGGGTTGATTGTTTTGTTATATGGGAACCATAACCAAAGATGGGGCAGGGTGGGGTGAAGGGGTGGGGGGTGGCCTGTGTTTATAAGAAAGAATTTGTCTGGTCTTTGTCCAGCGTTCCTGGCACAGAGCTTCTAAAACCCGTGGAATTTCCCAAGAGATCAGAATGTCTTTGTAATTCATGAGCTGTTGGATCACATCTGAGTTTATGCTAATGAGATGACTCAGGGTGAGCCTGTAGATAGCCTCGTGTCAGGGACTGGTTGAGACTGTGATATTAGCCTGACCTCTCAACCTCCAGGGAGGGGATGGGGCCTGGAGATTGAGTTCAGTCACGTGGCCAGTGATTTAATCAAGCTTGCCTGTGTAATGACACCCCAACAAAAACTGAGACACTGAGCTCCATGGAGCTTCCTGGTTGTTGAGCACATCCGCGCACCTGGAGAGCGATATGCCCTGATTCTAGGGGCAGAGGGCATAGAGCACTATGTGCGGGGACTTCCCAAACCTCACCCTATGTCTCTCTCTTCATTTGGCTGCTCCTTTATAATGAAACTGCAGTCATAAGTATTGTGCCTTCCTGAGTTCTGTGAGTCATTCTAGTGAAATATTGGACCTGAGGGAATCATGGGGACCCTCAAGTTTGTAGCCAGTTGGTCAGAAGTGCAGGTGGCCTGGGGACAACCCCACAACAGGTGTGGCTTGTGTCTGAAGTGAGAGACAGTCTTTTTGGGAACTGGCCGTTCCCTTACACCTGTAGCGTTCGCTGCTAACTCCAGGTGGTCATTGTCAGAGTTGCATCTCGGGGCACCAGTCGGTGTCAGAAGAGACTCTGATATTTATCCCTTGCCCCAAAGGCTGACAAATACTCTGCCCAGCTTCTCAACCTCTCAAATGCCTTTTCCGGACTCATCTGATGCCCACTGGGGAAAGGCAACACTAAACCCTGAGCTTACCTCTCTAGGTTTTCTTTTTCTGGATTTTGACCCTCTAAGTTTTCATCGCCTTGTTAGATCTTCAATCCTCCAATCAGATGTTTTTCATATTCTGCCCAGATTTTCTGATTGTCCTCAGTTTGGTCTGTGAATACAGTCTATTCATTAATGGAAACATAAATCTCTCTTTTCATAGATTTTTTTTTCATTGTGATTAAATACATATTAACTTAAAATGTATCATTTAAACCATTTTTAATGTGTATAGTTCAGTGGCATTTCGTACATTTTCAGTGTTGTTCAATCATCACCACTGCCTCGTTCCAGAACATTTTCATCACCTCAGAAGGAAACCCCACATCTCTTACCAGGTACTCACCATCCCCTCTCCACCCAGCACATGGCAACCACTCATCTGCTTTCTGTCTCTATGGATTTGTCTATTCTGGGCACTTCATGTAAATGGAATCATACAACGTGGAGGCCTTTTGTGTCTGGCTTCTGTCACTTAGCATGTTTTCAAGGTCATGGATTTTTTTACATGTGTTTTCTTTGTTTTCAGAATTTTCTGCAGTTACTGTTTTTGATTTCCTCTTTGACTCAGAAGGCATTTAGAAGACTGTTTTCTAATTTTTATTCTATTTTTATTATTCATTGGTTAGTTTTGATGCACTATAGTCAGAAAATATGACTGATTCTATTTGGTTTTTTTGTAAATCATTTTCTTTATGGCCTGTTGTACTATGAGATTTTGTAAAAGTCTCATGAGGGCTTGAAAATAAGATATGGTCTCTATATTCAGGATATATACGTACGTATATACATTTAGCTGTCTAACCTGCTAGTTAGCTATCTCTCGTCAATCTTATTAAAGATATTATTCAAAATCTCTGAATCACAACTTATTTTCTGTCTGTCTGATTTGTCAATATCTGAGAAAGGTGAGTTAAAGCACCTTATTACACTTTTATTTCTGTACTTATTTCAGTATTATACTCTGTAAATTAATCCTTATAATTGTTATATTTTTACTTTACGTTTTTCAATGCTGTTATTTGTTATAGCGTTCCTTAGCTTGAATTCAGCCTGTTACTATTAACAGAATTCTTGCCTACTTTTTGTTTGTATTTACATACAATATGTTTGTTTCTCCATTAATACCAACCTTCCTGGGTTTTTTTTGTTTTAGGTATATCTCTCATTGATAACATACAACTGTCTTTCATTTTTTTTTAAACAGTGAGCTTATATTAGTTTTATTCATTCCTGCAACAGATCGGCTTAGTCTACTTCTGTCATATTTTGTGTTCTCTGCTTTTATGCTTCTATGTGGTCTGTTTTTTGTTTGTTGCTTTCTGGCAATTTGGAAGGTATTCAGACTGTTTTTAGTTCTACTGGTGGTTACCTTTGTAATTTTAAATAATATGTTTAACCAATATTTTTCAATTTATTGTCTTCAGAGAAGAAACCATATCGTTTATTCTCTCCTAAGAAAAATAAGGACATTGGTGATTTAAACAATATTCCTTGCAGCTGCTTTGGAAAGCTGTATGGCAGTTCTTCAAAAAATTAAACAAAGAATTACCATATGACCCAGCAATCTCACTTCTGAGTATAGAAGTGAAAGCAGAAACTCTAACATATATTTGTACACCCATGTTCATAGCAGCATTATTCATGATAGCCAAAAAGTGGAAGCAGCCTGTGGGTCCATCAACAGGTGAATGGACATAAAAATGTGGGATTCAAATATTATTCAGCCTTAAAAATGAAGGAAATTCTGACACATGGTACAACATGGACAAACCTGGAAGACATTTTGCTAAATGAAAGAAGCCAGTCACAAAAGGACAAATACTGTATGTTTCCTCTATACAAGATTCCTAAAGCAGTCAAGTACATAGAGACAGAAAGTAGGTGGGTGATTGCCAAGGGCTGGAGGAAGAGGGATGGGGAGTTAGTGTTTATTTGGTACAAAGTTACAGTTGGGAAGATGAAAAAGTTCTGGAGATGGGTTGATGGTGATGGTTGCACAACAATGTGAATGTACTTAATGCCCCAGAATGGTACATTTTAAAATGGTTAAAATGGTAAATTTTATTTATGTCTATTTCACCAAAATACAAACAAACACCAATCTCTTTTCCTTCTATTCTCTCCCATCTGTCATTGTTAAATGACAATTTTGAGATTCTTTCCCCCCATAACTTATCATCAACAACAACAACATTCTGTAGGCCTTTTTGTGTTGTTGTTCGCAGTAACTATACGCATAGTATTATCTTCCTGGTAAACACAATCATTACAGCTATAAAAGCTTACTTATATCTTTAAATAGATTTAATGGCCACCACCAATCTTTTTATACCTCATTTCCTTCTACGTTAAGTTCTTTTTCTTTTTTGCATTTTAAAAAACATTTTTATTGAAGTACAGTTGATTTACAATGTTGTGTTAGTTTCAGATGTACAGCCAAGTGATGCAGTTTGTAAGATCTTTTTTTTTTTTTTTAATTAATTAATTAATTTATTTATTTTGGGCTGTGTTGGGTCGTAGCTGCGTGTGGGCTTTTCTCCAGTTGGAGCGAGCGGGGGCTACGCTTCGTTGTGGTGCGCGGGTTTCTCATTGCGGTGGCTTCTCTTGTTGCGGAGCACGGGCTCTAGGTGCTCGGGCTTCAGTAGTTGTGGCACATGGGCTCAGTAGTTGTGGCTCATGGGCTTAGGTGCTCCGCAGCATGTGGAATCTTCCCGGACCAGGGCTCGAACCCGCATCCCCTGCATTGGCAGGTGGATTCTTAACCACTGCACCACCAGGGAAGTCCAGTTTGTAAGATCTTAATTTGAATTCATCTTTTGGTTGTTTTTATCATGCCTTCAAATAGAGAGAGAGATTTCCTGACGATAGAATGAATGATAAGAATGTTACTGCGATGTCTTTGGAGGAAACCCTTCCAGCCGGGGCCTGGGAACAGCTTCCCTGATGTTGCAGACTCTGGGGTGCAGCACATTCCCCTTTGGTTTCCCTCAACTCTTGCCTACACTTCGTCCATCATTCCTTCATTAAACTCTCCTTCCTCATCCAGCTTGAGGGCTCTTTTACCACCATGCCTGAGAGCCAGTGCCCCCTCTTCCTTTCATGTGCCCAGCCTCCTGTCCCCTTTCTCTCCCTCTCCTTCCCTTTTGCCATCCCTCACTCCTGCCCCTCGCTCTTCTGTTTCTTCTTCCTCCTTTCTTCTTCTCCTTTTGGAGCTGGTGACAGGCGAGTATGTAGGTTAGCATATCAAGCTCATCTGGTCTGTGGTTGCCCTCGTCCCTGGGTGGTCAAGAATACAGTATTCCTTTCTGCACTGCTCTGTATTCTGGCTGGTTTTCAGAGTGTGCAGCCCATTGCCCAGCCTCTCAGCAACCCAACAGAGCTCACAACTCTGTCCTATGCTTTCTTCCTATAGGCAACCCATTTATTTCCTAGTCTGACATCTCGGGAGGGTGGGTGAGACCAAATCTCTTACATCAGTGTCTAGATGGAGCATTTGCTGGTTCAGGCCAAGACATTATGAATTGCATTTTTATTGCTTTCCCAATCCTTGTGTTCAGATTTTATTGTGCTAGGAGTTTAAAATGTAATAAACAAGGAGAAAAAAAAATTTTTTTAAGTCACTCTGGCTAAAGACTCCAGCCTAACAAAATCTTTAACAGACCCTTGTAAGTCCTGTTGTTGGGGAGTATTTGTCCAACAGACCTGGAACAGTTTAAAAAAGGAGTGGAGGTTTGGTTAACATTAAAGAAACACAAAGATTTTTCATCTGGCTCTGGGGGAGACCAGAGCCACAGAGGGAACAAGAAAAGAAAGAGGGGATTGAGCATTTTTGCAAACAAATGATAAAACTGCCTTTTAAAGAAGGAAGGGGGGGACCCCTTGTCCAAACAAGACTTTTGCCAGGGTAGGAAATCATTTCTGCATTTGTTTACAATGCTCAGGCAGCCCGTCCAAAGTCAACATGGCCTGGGAGCGTTGCCCTGGAACCTTCTCCTCTTTGCCAGCTGCCTGCCAGCTCGGGCTCAGCTATTTCTGGGACTTGGTTCCCTCCCTTGAAAAACAAACTGGCCCTCACTGTCATCCCCAATAAAACCCCCAGTTTCTGCAGCCTTAATCACGTTTTCCAGAAGAGTTGTCCAACTGGGGGCCTAGATGCTAAGTGCTGGGTGTCAGAGAGCCAGTGGGGGGGGGGTGGGAGAAGCCTTTCATTTGCAAGGTGCCAAGGTGGAAATTTCCATTGCACTCCAAGATGGCTTCCCCTGTGGCCAAGGAAACCTGTTCTGTCCAAAGAGGAGACCCTGGCTAATGGGCATCCTGAAATGTATGCCCTTTCCTACAGTTCATTCTACAAATCCACAGCAAGGTTTGCCTTTACTAAAAAGCACTGTGATTACTAGTAAGAACCCTGTACATCTGGCTCTCATTTTCGTGTAGAAAAGACTTCTGCTTCTGTTATCTTATTTGATCTCCACCATGAGAAAGGTATTAAGCTCATTTATTTAATTAATCCATCTATTTGTTTCCTAGTTTTGCGTTAATAATACAGTCACATGGTTTGAAAATTTTCAAGTGAAAATAAAGTCTCCCTTCCACTCTGTCCTCCATCCTCCCAGTCTCCACCTGCCCATGGGTAACCACGGCTGTTCATTTCTTGTGTATCTTTCCAGAAATGCTTTCTGTCTTTGTAAGCAACTTGGAGTGGTACAAGGAGAGAGTGTTGCACTGAGACAAGAGTCCCAGGCACTAGTCTTAGCTCTGCCTCTGATTTGCTGTGTGACATTGTGCATGCCACTCTCCCTCTCTGGACTTCGCTTATGTCACTTGGGAAAATGGGAATACTAATGGCCGGTATTCATTAGGCTTATATGTATTACATGTGAAACCGAGCAGGACCCTGTGGGGCTCCTGGGCATGGAAGCCTTTCCATGTCCCCCATTTCTTGTTTGTAGGGAACAGCCTCCAGCCTCCATGACCTTCCCTGAGTTCCAAAGGGCAGATTCAAACAGTTGCTAATCAGGGAAGGGAGGGGATGCAGAGACAAGGGAGGAGGAGCCAAGAAACAGTAGTGCAGCCTTGGGACAGGGCTCAAGGGATACACATAACAATATCTTTGAGCTCTTTATAGAACTAAAACCCCCAACAAATGGAAGATGTCAGCATTCTTCATTCCAGATTAAAGGAACAAGAGAAGCTCTTCAAGAAGACCACCTGAGGCCAGCTTAAAGGAACCACAGAAACTCATTAGATTACCTGAGACCAGATTAAAGGAGTGCAGGCCCTGCCCATACCCTAGTCTTATCAGCAACCCCACCCTTGAATTGTTTGCTATAAAACTCCTCATCAAATCCTCCCGGGTTGAAACATAGTTTTTAAGGGGCACCAGCCAACTCTTTCCCCCTTTGCCTGGCAAAGCAATAAAGCTATTCTTTTCTCTTTTTTTTTTAGTATTTATTTATTTATTTGGCTACACCAGGTATTAGTTGCAGCATGCGGGATCTTTTAGTTGTGGCATGCGGGAGCTAGTTCCCTGACAAGGGATTGAACCTGGGCCCCCTGCATTGGGAACATGGAGTCTTAACCACTGGACCACCAGGGAAGTCCCTATTCTTTTCTACTTTACCCAAAAGTCTATCTCTGAGATTTGATTTGGCACTAGTGTAGAGATACTGAGCTTTCAGCATAACATGTATTAGTTGAATTAAGTTCACCACAACACTATAAGGAGGCGTTATTAGCCCCATTAATCAATGACAAAACTGAGGCATAGAGAAATTAAATGACTTACCCCTGTCATAGCTAATTAGAGGAGAGCCTGCATTTTATGAAGCTAGGCAGTCTAACAGTAGAGCTCATAGCTGCTTAGACCACTGTGCCACTACACTGCCACTCACTGATTATATTGACAATGCTCATAATGGCTTGAGGCAGGAGGCTGAAGTGGTTCTTCCCAAGTCTGATATCTATGGTCCTGTGTCCAGTTCCTGTGACACTCTGGCCAGGCAGCTCTGACTCACTCAACTCCATTTAGATGGACAGCTGGCAAAGAGCAGCAGACAGCAGGGCAAAGCTCAGGCTCAGGCGTGAACCCTGATGTCAGTGTCTCCCTCTCTGTCCCTCCAGGGGCATCAGGACAACTCTTTAAAAACAATTTTTTATTTTTATCAAAAGCAGTAATGTACATAATTTAAAAAGTCAACTAGTCAACTAGTGTTTGGAGACTTATCGCAAGAAGACCGCATCCCAGGACAACCCCTTAACCCCTTTGGCTACTTCTTTATGTATTTATCTCCGTTATTCGAAATCAGCAGTTTACTTTTCTGTAAAAGGGCAAACTTTTTCTGTAAAGGGCTACATAGTAAATGTTTTCACCTTTGTGGACCATACAGTCTTTGTTGCAGCTACTCCACTCTCCTTGTAGCTAGAAAGCAGCTAGGAAATATAGGTAAATGAGTGGGTAGAGATATGTCCCAATACAACTATATTTCCAAAAACAGATTTATTTACAAAAACAGATTTGGTCTGTGCGCTGTAGCTTGTTCTAATTGCTTAAACTTCTATTTCTTAATTTTCTTAATTTGTAATTTTAGGCATTGCCCATTAATTTTCTATTAGAGCAGATAAAACTGTACCTTTCTTATTTACCCTCTCTGTATTTATTTATCCTCCCAAGTCATCCTAATAGAGTTATAGCATAATTATCAGTTAAATCAATATTCAATGTTTGCATTATTGTGACTGAGTAAATACTATTCTCTGCTGAGTCAAGTAGTATACTATGTGACATTTCCTATTTCCTTTCTCAGGCAGCTTTTGTTTTTACCTGGACTTAATAACTATTTCATTCTTTTTTTCATTTGTATAATTTCTTTGACCTTCAACAGCCTCTCTCAGATAATTTTCTACATGGTTCAACAGAGAGTGTATCAGTGTCTCTCCCCCCCACCCCCCACCCCCGCCCACATGTGCCATTGTTTTACTGGAGCCCATCCCAGAGCCCTTCAGCCTCCCGCTCCAATGTGGTCTGGGTACTCCCTCTGGGCTTGGGCTCAGCTCTTATCCTAGGATGTCCTTTCTCCCAGGAAAAAGGAGAAATCCACTTAACTTCTTTTCTGTGTTGGATCTCTTTTTCCCAGATCCCATGTCTACTTCTCTGACTTACTTCCTCATTTTGCTGGAGCACATCCTCTAGTAGCTTCCTGAGAAAGGGTACATGGGAGGTAAAATTTTGAAATTTGGTATATCTGAAAATGTCTTTAATCTATCACCACTCTTGAATGATAGTTTTGCAAGGTGTAGAATTCTAGACTGAAAATCATTTTTTCCTCAATATTTTAAAGCATACAGATTGTTAAAGGTCTGATATCTTTTGGATACTCAGTTCTTTGTATGCAGTCTGTTTTTTCTTCTCTAGAAGTGTTTATGTTCTTCTCTTTATTCCTAATGTTCTGCAATTTCCATATGATGTACCTTGGTGAGGCCTAATTTCTAGTCATTGTGCCAGGCACTCAGTGGACCCTTTCAATTTGAACATTCATGTCCTTTAGTTTTGAGAAATTTCTTTGTGATATTTCTTTCATAATTTCCTTTCTCCATTTTCTCTGTTCTTTCTTTCTGAAGCTTCAGTTCATTGGATTTTAGACCTCTTGGGCTGATCCCTTAATCGCATTTTTTTCTATTTTCTGCCTTTTTCTTTTTAATTTACTTTTGGAGGAATTTCCTAGACTATAACTTCCAGTCCTTCTATTTAAATCGTTTTTATTCTAGCTACCATACTTTTGATTTCTCAATGCTCTGTCTTGTTCTTTGTTGTCTTTATAGCATCATGTTCTTTTTATACATTCACAGGATCTTCTCTTACTCTTCTGAGGATATTAAGTACAGATGGGACTTTTCATTTCATTCTGCTCTCTGCATTGTCCTTGTTTCCTCCAAGTTCTTATATTCTGTTTGTTTTATTCTGTCTTTAATGTTGGAGGCTTTCTTCAACTTACTGGAAAACTTTGTCTATCTTTGTTAAAGAGTGGGTCACTGAAAAGTTTTATGGAAGTTCTGTATTCATAGAGAGGGTTATCAACTGGTGGGCCACACTGAAGGGAAGAGAGCAGGGAGAGTATTTTTTGGAGGAAGCCCTTATGTGTCATTATCCACTGAGCCTCTTGCTTTTAGCCTTCTGTATTACCTGGTGCCCCCAGTTACGGAGCCTTTCTGGGTTTCTACAGGGTGAATGGGCTTGCTTCTCATGGTGTCATCAATCTCTTAAGAGTTGGCTTCTGCTACCCTGATAAGACAGAGTGGATCCCTCTATCAGCTTTTCACCCTCCTAACATATTGACAACTCTTTCCCCCGATTGCTTCCATTCTTGTACTATTATCCTTCTGAGCCTAGAGTTTGTTCTTACTGCAGTGACATCCCCCAACTGGTCTCTTGGCTTCCACCTTTGTCCCTTTATGGGCTGTTATTGACACAGAAGCAAGAGGGGGCCTTTAAACATGTAAGTCACAATATCAGAATGTGGACATTCCATAGGGCACTGCCCTAACCTCCTTGATAGTCAAAGCATGATAAAAAGGGGAGTGGGGAATGGGGTGAGACACTGTCCTAGATTTTAAAATTTTAGGAAACACACTAACAAATGCAATGTCTGATCCCGAGTTAAGCCAATTTGGGGAAAATTGGTGAGATTTGAATACAGATATGAAAGAATCATTAATTTTGTTAGGAATAGCCTTATATCATGGTTATGTAAGAAATGTCTTCATTTTCTAGAGATGCGTATTTAATTATGATGAAATGTCACAACGTCTGAAAATTTGCTTTTAAAAACTCAGCAAAAGAAAAAAAGGATGAAGCAAACATGGCAAAATGTTAATAATTATTAAATCCAGGTGGTAGTGATACCAAAACCTCTGCCTCTATGATTTGATTCACCAGTGCCGAATCAAATCTTGGAGACAGAGTTTTGAGTGGAGTAGAAAAGAACAGCTTTATTTCTTTGCCAGGCAAAAGGGGACACAGCAGGCTCATGCCCTGGAAAATCTGTGTGTCCAAACCCGGGATGCTTTGGTGAGGAGTTTTATAGCTCTAGTTCAAGGGCAGGGTTGCTGATAAGATTAGGGTGTGTGCAGGGCCTGCACTCCTTTAATCTGGCCTCAGGTGGTCTTCTCTGGAATGAAGAGTGCTAACACCTTCCATTTGTTGAGGGTTTTAGTTCTATGAAGAGCTCAAAAGATATTGTTATGTGTATCCCTTGAAGTGAATCAGGACCCTGTCCCAAGGCTACACTATTATTTCTTGGCTGCTCCTTCCTTGTCTCTGCATCCCCTCCCTCCCCTGATTAGCAACTGTTTGAATCTGCCCTTTGGGACTCAGTGAAGGTCATGGAGTCTGGAATCTGTTCCCAACAAATAAGAAACGGGACAGAAAGGTTTCCGTGCCCAGGAGCCCCACAGGGTCCTGCTCGATTTCACTAGTATGTGTTATCCTACTTTCCCTACTTTTACATATGTTTGAAATTTTTTTAAAAAGGGGAGAGGGGAGTAATATTATGCTATTCTTTCTATGGCTTCCCAGCTCCTTAAAGTAAAACCCAAAGCTCTTATTGTGGCTGTTAAGGCCCTGTGAGATCTGGCCCCAGATACCCCTGGATCTCAGCTCTGGCTGTTCTCCCCTGTTCTCAGGGTCGCAGCTGCAGTCGCCTCCTCACTGTTCTTATGCAGCCCATAACTTCTGCCTCAGGGCCATTGCATTTACTGTTGCTCTGCCTGGCACATTCTCCCCTGACCCCCCACCCCCCATAGTCAGTGGGCCACCCCCTGCCTCGTTCAGGACTCTACTTCAATGTCCAGCCCATCAGAAAGAGCTTTCCTGACCCTTCATCTAAAATAACATTTTCTTCTCCAGGGCATTTCCTATTTCCCTTTTCCTGCTTTTGTTTATTACCACCCGCCTTTTTAAAAAAAGTGTGGTAAAATGTACCTAATGGGAAATTTACCATTTTAACAATTTTAAAGTGTACAGTTCGGTGGCAATAAGTACGTTCACTTTGCTGTCAAACCATCACCACCATCCATCTCCAGAACTTTTTCATCTTCCCCATCTGAAACTCTGTACCCATTAGACACTAACTCCCCATTCACCCCTCCCCCAACCCCTGCTACCCACCATTCTCCTTTCTGTTTCTGTGAATTTGACTGCTCTAGTTACCACATATAAGTAGAATCATACAGTGTTTGTTCTTTTGTGTCTGGCTTATTTCACTTAGCGTAATTTCTTCAAGGTTCATATATGTTGTAGCATGTGTCAGAATTTCATATCACCTGCATTTTGTCTATTTTTTTGTGTATTTGCTTATGATCATTATTGTCTCCCATCCCACCCCCCACTGGAAGGTAAGGTCCTTGGGGGCAAGAACTCTGTCTGTTTTGCTTGTTCATCTAGAGCAGTGCCTGGGCACAGAGTAAGTATCAATAAATATTTGTTGAGTAACTTGCCTCCTGCTGGGGCAATTTCCTTTTTTTGCAAAGAGCTGGCCTTCTTCTCTGAGCATGATTTGTACATTCAGCAAGCAATTTTTAGCTCCCACTGTGCTGAACACTCTGGAGGATGGAAAGATAAGATAGTGAAATCCATGTAGCTGAGAGGGTAAAAGTGATGGAGTGGATATCTGTTTTCACTGGTGTTTTTGTACCCATCATTTACTCCCCTTTTTCTTTCCTTTTTTTTTTTTTTTTGAAGTATAGTTGATTTACAATGTTGTGCTAATTTCTGCTGTACAGCAAAGACTCAGTTATACACATATATACATTGTTTTTATATTCTTTTCCATTATGGTTTGGTTTATCCCAGGAAATTGGATATAGTTCCCTGTGCTATACAGTAGAACCTTGTTGTTTATCCATTCTAAATGTATTAGTTTACATCTACTAACCCCAAACTCCCAGTCCATCCCTCTCCCTCCCCCTGCCCCCCTTGGCAACCACAAGTCTATTCTCTGTGTCTGTGAGTCCGTTTCTGTTTTGTAGATAGGTTCATTTTGCCATATTTTAGATTCCACATATAAGTGATATCATATGGTATTTGTCTTTCTCTGTCTGACTTACTTCACTTAGTATGATAATCTCTAGGTCCACCCATGTTGTTGCAAATGGCATTATTTAGTTCTTTTCTATGGCTGAGTAGTATTCCATTGTATACATGTACCACATCTTCTTTATCCATTCCTCTGTTGATGGACATTTAGGTTGTTTCCATGTCTTGGCTATTGTGAATAGTGCTGCTATGAACATAGGGGTGCATGTATCTTTTTGAACTACAGTTTTGTCTGGATATATGCCCAGGAGTGGGATTGCTGGATCACATGGTAATTCTATTTTTAGTTTTCTGAGGAACTTCCATACTGTTTTCCATGGTGGCTGCACCAACTTACATTCCCACCAACTGGGTAGGAGGGTTCCCTTTTCTTCACACCCTCTCCAGCATTTGTTATTTGTAGACTCTTTAATGATGGCCATTCTGACTGGTGTGAAGTGGTACCTCATTGTAGTTTTGATTTGCATTTCTCTAATAATTAGCAATGTTGAGCATCTTTTCATGTGCCTACTGGCCATCTGTATGTCTTCTTTGGAGAAATGTCTATTAAGGTCTTCTGCACATTTTTTGATTGGGTTGTTTTTGTTCTTGTTGTTGAGTTGTATGAGTTGTTTGTCTGTTTTGGAGATTAAACCCTTTTCGGGTGCATCATTTGCAAATATTTTCTCCCAGTCTGTAGTTGTCTTTTCATTTTTTAAAAAATGATTTCCTTTGCTGTGCAAAGCTTGTAAGTTTGATTAGGTTCCATTTGTTTATTTTTGTTTTTATTTCTATTGCCTTGGGAGGCTGACCTAAGAAAACATTGGTACAATTTATGTCAGAGAATGTTTTGCCTATGCTCTCTTCTGTATTCTGCTTTTTCTGATAATAGAAATGAGATTTTCCTTTGGGGAGTCTCCCTTCCCCACTCTCAGTCTATGTGGTTCTGAGGGATCCATCTTATCCTCTGGCTTCTAGGAAACACAAGCAACCCAGGCCTGCCAATAAGACCCAGGGCTGGGACTTTTGTTGCAATCATGGGGAGAAATGCAGCCACTCCACTGAGGCTATAGAACTGGGAGAATGTTAGCCTTGAGTTATTATGACCTACTGCATTGAAAGTTTGTGTTTGAGAATGAAGGCAACACAGAAGAAAACAGAATTAAGAGATGAGCAAAATGACACTGAGTCCTGATAACATTGATTCCCTGGATCCAGCCATGCCTGAAGGCAAAGATCTAGTTCCTGGAATTGTCAGCTTTGTGAGTCAATAAATTCTCAACCCCTTTCCCTTATTTGTTATTAGTCTTACTTTGATTTGAATTGGATTTCTATTCCTGACCAATATAAGGGAGATGGACAAAATGGTAAATGGGTTTCCTCCTAGGCAACATAAAAGGAAATCCGTTCTGCAGAGGGAGGACCAGGCTGCTTGTGGGATTAGGAAACTAAGAGCTGTTATCCAGGAAGAAGTTAAAGGAGCTGGGATGTTCACTCAAGGAAGAGAAACTTCTGGGAGACAGGGCTATATCTTTAGATATGTAAAGAGTTGTCACATGGGAGGGGAATTAGATTTGCTTTAGATGATACAAGAGGGAACACCAGGACCAACAGATGAAGGTTTTCGAGAAAAAGATGTCGGTTGAGTTGAAAGAAAAATGTTGAGGTTTCAGGAGCAGCCCAGAAGTACAGTGGTGACTTGGGAGTGAATGGGTCCAAGGATGGGATGGATATAGTAAGAAAAAAAGGCAGCCCTGTATGGGCCTAATTCTAGATAACCCTTATGTTCCATCTAGTTTGGAATTGGGGACTTTGCCTATGCTGACTGATCAGATAGAGAATAAGTTTGTCACACAAAGACATTAAACACACGGTCCCTCCTCCTTGCCATTGGGTCTAGTATCAACATCCTAGAAGTTAATTACAAGATTGTCTAAAACCACAATGGACATGGGCTGAAAGTCATGTTGGTCCATGGGTTATAAGAGAAGTGGGCTTTTCCAAGATTTTGAAAAAAGTTTTTCTTATTAGATTAGTCTTTTCTGTAAAACAATATCTGGAACCAAAACACGTGCTTTGGGTTTGTTAAGAATTATTTTTAGGGACTTCCCTGGTGGTCCAGTGGCAAAGACTCCACGCTCCCAATGCAGGGAGCCCAGATTCAATCCCTGGTCAGGGAACTAGATCCCACATGCCGCAACCAAGAGTTCTCATGCCGCAACTAAAAGATCCTGCGTGCCGCAACGAAAAAAAAAAAAAGATCCTGCACGTGGCATTGAAGATCCCGCAGACGCAGCAATGAAGATCCCATGTGCCGCAACTAAGACCCGATGCAGCCAAATAAATAAATATTTTTTTTAAAAAAGAACTATTTTTAATGTGAAGAGTCTGGGTCACAGCCCTGGGGAGTTTCTGGATGGCAATTGCAGCACAGGCCTGAAAAAAAGATGCTCCCATATAAAAAGGAGGACAATGACACCCTCTTAATGGGGTATTTTGAGGATTAAAGATGATACTATTAGGTGCTCATTATAGAGGATGGATGGTAATTGAAAGAATGAAAAAATATTTAAATAATCATTGCTACTGGTCCAGGAAGCAGAGAAGTACAAAGCTGAAGATGAGCTTCAGCGGGACAAGGTGTCTTCTCAGAATTCACTTGAATCCTATGCTTTCAACATGAAAGCTACTGTTGAAGATGAAAAACTCCAAGGCAAGATCAATGATGAGGACAAACAGAAGATTTTTGATAACTGTAATGAAATAATTAACTGGCTTGATAAGAACCAGAATGCAGAGAAGGAAGAATTTGAACAGTAGAAGGAGCTGGAAAAAGTCTGCAACCCCATCATTACCAAGCTGTACCAGAGTGCAGGAGGCATGTGTGGGGGCTTCCCTGGTGGCAGAGCTCCTCCATCCGGTGGTGCCTCTCCTGGGCCCACCATTGAAGAGGTTGATTAAGCCAACCTAGCATACAGATGTAGCATTGTTCCACACAAAACACTGAAGGACCCCAAATTCCATGGCACTTTTAAAGTTGAGCTGCTATGGTAAATAACCGGGCATTCTTGATACTTGAATATGGGTATGTGCACAGGGAAAGGAAATAACATTGCACTTTATAAGCACTGTATTATAAGTGGAAAATGCAATGTCTTAAATAAAACTGTACTTAAAATTGGCACCAAGAAAAAAAATGATTGCTAGAAGACCAAAGGGCCTTCAAAATGCAAAGGTGGCCCTTAAATGGTTGGTTGTTAGATACAAGGAGGTGAGTGAGAGAGAGAGAGAGAGTTATTTTCTTGGGAGGAGGTCAAGGAAAGTATGAAGAATAGTTGGAGACTTTCAATGCTTTGTGTGGGAGATTCTGCTAGTCACCCCACCAAATCCATCTCCCTTCTTTCCTGGGCACATAGCTAGATCATATTTTCCTTCCCCCCTTCTAGTTAAGGGTAGCCATGTGACCAAATTCTCTCCACTGGAATGTGAATGATAATGCTATGTAGCTTTTGGGGGCTTAGGCCTTAAAATTATGGACATGCTTCCTCCTCTTTTCCCTTCCCACCAGCTGCAACCCAGATGTGGCTGCAAAACCAGCTTCAGTCATGCAAATAGTTCATAAATGGGCTCCAGAGATGGCAGAGCAAGAACTTGGAAGGAAGCTGGGTCTTGACAAACTGTGTGCTGCTGAGCTGCCAGCCATCATAGACTATTACATGAGAGAAAAATAGACTCTTTTGCCCCCTAACCCGTGGTTTTATCAGATCTCTTTATGATAGTCGCTGAGCCTTGCCCTAACATCTGGTATGGACCATCTTGGGTAGGGCATCCATTTCTCAAAGTTGGCTTCCTTTCAATAAACAATAGACATTTGTGGTATAGTGGGAAGAGCCCTAGACTCAAAGTTAAGAAAGTTGGCTGCTTAATGAAAATAATTAACATTTTGTGCTTTGCATTATAATTGACAAAGATTTCCTTTGCAAGACCTCGCTTCCTCATCTGTAAAAGAGCAACCACGGAAGTATGAGGAGTAAGTGAAAGTTTCATACATTGTCAAATGTCATACAAGTGTAAGGGCCTCTCAGCATCCTGGGCAGTGGAGGGCACTAGACCTGCTCTATCTCAGCTGAGAGGCAAGGTGGGGTCATCTGAAAAGGTGCTGGGGAACAAAAGTGGTTGGAATCTGATACCTTGTCTCCTGGACCAATTCATATGCCAGAGGCCAACGGTGGAATGTATGTACTCCTAGTCAGCTAATCGTAAAAATATGCAGAATTATAGATATAGTGAGAGCTTGTGTAACACCTTACATTACAAAGAACAGTCTGCAGAGGAGTGCTGTACTGAAAGAACAGCCGTGGCTGTCATGAGGCCGCCTTTGAGATAAATGTCGGCGTTTGGCTCTAAATGCCAACATCCTTAGCTAATCTAAGTAATGCATGAGCAGGAAGAATTTGGTGGCTGGCAGCCCAAGTGGAGTTGTATAAAGAACTCTTAAGAGCAGCTAGTAACCTCCCAGCAGAAGGCCCAAGTGCATGACGGGAACTGTAAAATTTAATCAAATCTGGGGGGACAGGGGTTGCCAAGAGGGCTGGGGCTGGGGGTCTTGGCGAGAGGCAGGCTGCTAAGGGGCCTCTGGCAGGGTCTCCACCACACCACAGATGGATTTTGTCTCTGTGGTTCATTTGTTCTGGGTGAGATCTGCCCCTTCCGAGTCAGAAGTCCCAGATTAGAGGGTCCACCATCCTCTTGTTAAAGAGGCCTGGCGGGGCTCAGCCAAAAGTTAGGGGGAAAGACTCATCTCCTGTTGAGGAAGAAGGCAGCCACTTACCTCTGATGTGATGGCCCCGTGACTTTTTGAACTGGAAAGTCCTTCTAGAGATTGTCTCATCCATTCCCCACTTCCTCCCCCACTGCCATCTCCAACTCTCATTTTATAGTTGAGGAAACTGAGGCCCAGAGTGGGGAAACGCAGTTCCTAAGGTCACACAGAAGAGTTAGGGTCCTTGGAGATCATCCCCTCCAATCAGAACCACTCTGCTGGTCCCCACCCTGTTACTTTACAAACACGGTACCAAAGTGCAGAGAAAGTGACAAACTCGACATCAGGGCAGAAGGTGGAGTAGTAGCCAGGTTCCCTGGTCCAAATCCAGGGAATTTTGACCACCACAGTTCAACATCTTCTCAGTTGAGGGTGATGGGCATCAAAGGCTCCTCTCTGATCTGGATTACTGGGTCTTTCTGCAGCTGTTAGCAGCTGGAGAAGGGATCCCTGTAGGACAAGGAGTGCTCTGCTGCCCAGACTGGGTCAGATACCTGCTCTTGAACTAATCAGCTGTGGCCTGGAGGCAGGATAATCGCAGATGATGGCAGCTCCTACAATAAGCAGATGGATGGAGATAAGAAAAGATCATTCCCAGGAGAAGGGGATGCTGAGCAGACAATCCCCGTGGACACATACTGCAGCCTCCTTGCCTCAACTCTCTTCATCTGTGAAATGGGGGCAGTAATTATTCCCACACCATAGGGCTGTTATGAAGAGTAAACAGCATAATATATGTAGAGTCTGCTTTACATAAGCACCTAGTACATATAAGTTCCCTTCTCCCTTTGTTTTTGCAGGAGTATTTCTATAATTGGTAGCTATCACCTATACCAAAATTCACTTTAAAAGAGAAAGTGAAAATTTGGCCTGAAAACTCCAATATGAAGAAGGGGAGCAATGTGATCAAGAAAGGAGGTGGGGAAGGAAGCAGGGAGAATGGTTAGGAAGCTATTGCAATAGGCCAGGGAAAAGATGCTTGTGGCTTGGTCCAGGGTAGTCGGAGTGAAGATGGAAAGAGAGAAGTGGGACAGAATTAAAAACACAATGAGATATCACGGTGCACCTGTCAGAATGGCTGTCATCAAAAAGAACACAAATAACAAATGTTGGGAGGATGTGGAGAAAAGGGAACCCTAATATACTGTTGGTGGGAATGTAAATTGGTGCAGCCACTGTGGCAAAACAGTACGGAGGTTTCTCAAAAAGCTAAAAATAGAACTACCATATGATCCAGCAATCCCACTCCTGTGTATGTGTCTGAAAAAAAAATGCTAATTTGAAAAGATACACGCACCCCAATATTCACAGCAGCATTGTTTACAATAGGCAAGATATGGAAGCAATCTAAGTGTCCATCAACAGATGAATGGATAAAGAAGATGTGACATATATATACAATGGAATACTACTCAGCCATAAAAAGAATGAAATTTTGCCATTTGCAGCAATGTGGATGGACTTGGAGGGCATTATGCTAAGTGAAGCAAGTCAGACAGAAAGAGACAAATACTGTATGATATCACTTATATGTGGAATCTAAAAAATACAACAAACTAATGAATATAAGAAAAAAGAAACAGACTGAGAGATATAGAGAACAAACTAGTGGTTACCAGTGGCGAGAGGGGAGGGAGAGGCAACATAGGGATGAGGGGTTAGGAGGTACAAACTATTGGGTGTAAGATAGGCTACAAGGATGTATTGTACAACATGGGGAATATGTCCAGTATTTTGTAATAACTGTAAATGGAGTGTGACATTTAAAAATTGTATTAAAAATAAAATAATAAATTAAAAAAAAAGAAGTGGGACAGATTTGAGATATTCTGAAAGGAGAGTTGACAGTGCTTGGATATGGGGGATAAGAGGCAGGTACAAAATCAGTAATAGCTCCTCAGTTTGAAGTTTGATTAATTGCTTTTTAAAAAACTTTATCTTCATTTTGTTTTTCCTGGGTGGTTTATTGACTGATTCTTTTAAAAAAAATATCGTGCTTACTTTTTGAAGAGTCAACAGTTTCACATGATACAAAATCAAGATCTAAAATGTATGCAGTGAAAATTCTCCCTCCCCCAAACATTAGGTCTTCTCCCTGGAAGCAACCCAAATTCTGAATTTAATGTATATCATTCCAGGGATATTTTATGCATATAGAAGCAAATATATATATGGATATACATATATGTGGATCACACACACACATAATGGAAATATTTCTCCCTTTTATACAAATAATAACATGTAACGCACCTTTTCAGCACCTTGATTTTTCTACTTAAGAACACATCTTGAAGATTATTCCCATCCTAATTATCTTGCTACATAACAAACTACTTCCACACTTAGTGGCTTGTGACAACAACATTCACATCTCAGTTTCTGTGGGTCGCAACTGCACACTTGGGTCTTCTGCTCAAGGCCGCTCCCAGGCTGCCATCAAGGTGTTGAATGGAATCAGATGCCGAGTTCACTCATGGGGTTGTTGGTAGGATTCAGTTCCTCGGAAGCTGCTGGACCCTTGGCTTAGTCCCTCTCGGGTCCTGGCCACATGGCCTCTCCGACGCGGCAGCTTACATCATCAAGGGGAGTGCCCTGAGAAGGAAGAGAGTGAGCAAGCTAGAGGTCCCAGGCTTTTAGAGCCCAATCTCCGAGTGACCTCCTTTGCCTTTGCTGTATTCTAGTTGTTGGAAGAAGGCGTTAGGTCTGACTGTTCTCCACCCGCCCTCCAACCACCACACCCCTCCACACACGCAAGGAGGGGATCACACAAGGGTGTAAATCCCGGGAGGCTGGGATCACTGGGAACTATTTCAGAAGCTGCCAACCACGCTTCTCTCGCAGCACATAATAAAAAGCATGCTCGGTCTGTCCCAGCCTTCCGTCATAAGGATGGGCCCTTGTCCCTTTAACCGGGGCTCTGAGGATAGGCTGACGGGTTAATGTCTTTTACCTCTGCTGGTGGGGAAGCTACCGTGAGCAGGGGTCTTGTGTGTGCGCGGCATGTACCTGGCACTCGGCTGTTACTGTGCTCTTTGGGGCGCGTGGAGGGTGGAGAAGAGTTTCTTGGTTCTGTCTTGATCAAGAGGGCACTGGGCCATCAACTGTTGCTTGTTCTTTATGGAACTGTGGGTGCTTTGAATGGATGTTTTGGAAGATTGGGGGAACTCCAATCCAGAGGACCGCAGAAAGCACATTTGAACCTGATTGTCCCCTGGAACAGAAACTGTGAAAAGCGCCTGGACCAGGCTGGGCTGGACACACATGATATATACACAATATCCTGAATTGTCCTGATCTTGGACTTTCTGTATTCCTGCAACCGTCCTGCTGTTTGCAAAGAGCAAGGCCACGGCCTTAGGAGGGGGGTAAATGCCATTAAAGGAAAATACCCACTACCAGTCATCCTGGGAGGAAGACTGTCCTGGGGCAGAAATTGAGGACTCAAGACGGGGCCCTGGGAATGATGCAGAAGTTTCTCTCTCTTTCTCTCTATCTCTCTCTCTGTCTCTGTTTCTGTCTCTGTCTCTCTCCTCCTCTTCTCCCTGTTTTAAGAAAGTTGCATCTGCCCTGTGATGGAAGACATGGTCCAAGCAAACCTTGGCGGTGGTGCTGGGCTGGGCCCTGCCATGCGGAGCAAGCCAGGGCTGGCCAGGTAGGTGGCCCTGTGACATTATCTGGGTACCAGCCTGGGATCTGTGGGCTCTGAGAAAAACCATATCGATCAAGGTTGTGAGTACTTCTCTTTGTTTTACTCTTCTTGCATGGCCCCCTAAATTTTGTCAGCTCCTTCTAGAAGCTGTGCCTGGTTTCTGATAAGTATGATGCGTTGAGAAAAGAGCCCCGGCCACGCTTGGGGCTAAGTGGCTACGAGGAGGCCAGTGGCGGGCTCAGTGGCGGTAGCCACCCACAGAGGATGGCCATGCCCAGCTGGGTGGGAGCTCACAGAGGGTGTGGGGGCCACTGAAGAAGCTGGAGGGGAGGAACAGAAAGGGCGAGCTCGGGCTGGTGTAACCCAGCACTGAGGGGCTCTCCAAGACAGCTTGGAACACTCTGCAGGGGCTGGGTTCCCATGAGGGACAGTAGGGTTCAAAGTAAATTGTAATTTGAGTATTTAAAGGAGATAAGACAGCTTATCATCACTGGCTGGGGAAGCCTGAACAGAGCCATTCTCTTAGATGTTGTAGTAGTAAAAGTTGATAATATAAACTAGTGTGTCAACATTTTATTAGAACTTTTTTTTTTTTTTCCACATGCACAGCTTGCGGGATCTTAGTTCCCTGAGGAACCCAGGGATTGAACCCAGGCCCACATCAGTGAAAGCGTGGAGTCCTAACCACTGGACCACCAGGGAATTCCCGGGGTTTTTCACTTTACAAAGCATTTTTACATATGCCCATCTCTAGGTGATCTTCAAATAATCCTATAAGATAAGTAGGACAGATATTAGATTAATTGTTCTTATTAATTAACAGGATGAGCCATATGAAATCTCTATATTTAAAGGTCAGATGTGGTTAAATGTCGACAACTTACATGGTTCAGCTGAATATTATTGTATAAACTATAACTATAATTATTATTATGCATAAAAACAATAATAGGTACCTTCAAAAAAAATTATGTGCCTGGCATATTGCTAAGCTCTTATCACATTTTCTCTCATTCAGTTCTCACAAGAACTTGCTGAGATGGTACGATAGGCTGTAGCAGTGTTCCTCCTGGGCCCCCCTTCAGGGCCCACAAACCCATTCCCAGCTGCTGGGAATACTGGCTACTGGTGTCTCACTGCTCCTTCCCTCCCTGGGACTTGTCCTGGCTACAAGTTGTTGCCTCCACCAAGGTGAGGCCCAGTCCCCGTATGGGGCAGTCCGCAGCCAGTGACTGGTTGATGTGGGAATGTCATGCCCTGGCCTCCTTGCCTCATTCCGGGACCCTCTGAAGGGCCATCCCAGCTCAGAGCTCCCTGTAGGATCAGCTGAGGCCCCGGTTGCAACCACATTGGGATCGGCTTCTCCCTCTTTCCAATCCTGTTCTCTCACAGGTGTATCTCCCAAGAGCACTGTCTGATAAACCTTCTGCAGACAATTCTCCATCTCAGAGTCTGCTTTCAGGGAACCCAAACCAAGACAGTTTGGGCCAGAAGTGGTCCTGGGAAGCAGAAATGGGAATTTGGAGAGGGACCATTTGCCAGCCAGGTATCAGTGAAGACCCCATAACTGGTATAGAAGTAAGTTTAGTCCCTGGCATGCCGTAACCTCGTGATTGTTAAAACCCACTCACTGTTGTGAACTGGGCTGGGATATGGGTGGAAGGGGTCACACTGACTGGTGCAATGTCTTTAGTGATCGAGGGAAGTAGTGAGTGTAAGGACTACAGAAATGAATGCCTTTGCTGAGCCCATTGATTTGCTCACAAGGGTTAATGACACTTTCAGTGAAAAATCACCTAGGCAAAAGGCAAAAGGCAAAAGCCAGAGGACCTCCTGGGCAACATTTGAGGAAATCCTGCCTGCAGAGGGAGGACCAGGCTTAAGACTTACTGGGAAGAGTAGCAGAGCTCCAGAGAAGATGGAATCTTCCTGTGTGCTCAGGCCTTGTGTGCCAAGGTCAGAGCCCTGTTAGGAAAGGGGTGGGAACCTGAGGCCGGGGTTGGACATAAATGAATAAATGCAGTTGAGAACCTTGACCTCTCAGATTCTTCTGAACCCACTGGGCCTGGAGAGGTAACCCACTTCTTTTTTTTTTTTTTTTTTTTTTTTTGATGTGGACCATTTTTAAAGTCTTTAGTGAATTTATTTCACTAAAGACTTATGGTTTTTGTTTGATGTTTGATGTTTTGGTTTTTTGGCCCTGAGGCATGTGGGATCTTAGCTCCCTGACCAGGGATTGAACCCACACCCCCTGCCTTGGAAGGTGAAGTCTTAACCACTAGACTGCCAGGGAAGTCCCAGTGACCCACTTCTTCTTGGCAAATAGTGGTCCCCCTTCTAGGAAGATCGCACTCCGTTTCAAATGGGGCAGGTGCCCTACAAGATAAAGCTTGTCTTTCTCGTAGCCTACCTCCTCCTCCTCTTTATCTATCTGATGGACAAGAGTCAGGTCCCAGCTGTGGCCGGGCCTGCTAGGGAGGAGAGTGATTATATGCTGAATCCGGCTCACACACTCAGGCAGGAAGTGTGCACAGAACTGAATCCTGAGGGGGCCGGATCAAGAGGGGAGGAAGGTGAAGTTGGATAAGAGCAGATGTTGATACGGAAGTACTCTACCATGGTACAGGATTTAACAGCCTGGCCGGGAACCCAGGAGGTGGTGCTAATACACTTTAAAGATGGATTTTAGAAGCATAGGCAAAGCCATGGTGCACACAAGTGAAGTAGAAATGTCAGAGCTGCCGTGGCAGATGGTGGAGGAGCAGAACAAAAGGCCCAGAGGAGTGGGCATGTCAGAGTGTTTGTGGTACATGAGGCCAGAAAACCCACCAGCCAACTCTGTTCTGTGGGAGGCAGTAAGGAAGGAGCTGGTGGGGGGGAGGGCACAGTAGGAGACACTATTACAGAACTGGGCTCTCTGATACCCATGGGGATTAGAGGATGCCAACATAACAGAGGTCAGGTGGCAGTGCTTAGCCTTTAGAACCCAGGTGGGTGCAATGATTGTAGTGAGCAGCAAAATCTGAGTGGCACAAGCCCTGAAATTGAAACTGTGATTAAAAACCTTCCAACAAACAAAAGCCCAGGACCAGATGGCTTCACAGGCGAATTCCATCAAACATTTAGAGAAGAGCTAACACCCATCCTTCTCAAACTCTTCCAAAATATAGCAGAGGGAGGAACACTCCCAAACTAATTCTACAAGGCCACCATCACCCTGATACCAAAACCAGACAAAGATGTGCCAAAAAAAGAAAACTACAGGCCAACATCACTGATGAACATAGATGCAAAAATCCTCAACAAAATACTAGCAAACAGAATCCAGCAGCACATTAAAAGGATCATACACCACGATCAAGTGGGGTTTATCCCAGGAACGCAAGCATTCTTCAATATATGCAAATCAATCAATGTGATACACCATATTAGCAAACTGAAGGATAAAAACCATATGATCATCTCAATAGATGCAGAAAAAGCTTTTGACATAATTCAACAACCATTTGTGATAAAATCTCTCCAGAAAGTAGGCATAGAGGGAACTTACCTCAACATAATAAAGGACATATATGACAAACCCACAGCCAACATCGTCCTCAATGGTGAAAAACTGAAACCATTTCCACTAAGATCAAGAACAAGACAAAGTTGCCCACTCTCACCACTATTATTCAACATAGGTTTGGAAGTTTTAGCCACAGCAATCAGAGACGAAAAAGAAATAAAAGGAATCCAAATCAGAAAAGAAGAAGTAAAACTGTCACTGTTTGCAGATGACATGATACTATACACAGAGGATCCTAAAGATGCTACCAGAAAACTACTAGAGCTAATCAATGAATTTGGTAAAGTAGCAGGATACAAAATTAATGCACAGAAATCTCTTGCATTCCTATACACTAATGATGAAAAATCTGAAAGAAAAATTAAGGAAACACTCCCATTTACCATTGCAACAAAAAGAACAAAATACCTAGGAATAAACCTACCTAAGGAGACAAAAGACCTGTATGCAGAAAACTATAAGACACTGATGAAGGAAATTAAAGATGATACAAACAGATGGAGAGATGTACCATGTTCTTGGATTGGAAGAATCAACATTGTGAAAATGACTCTACTACCCAAAGCAATCTACAGATTCAGTGCAATCCCTATCAAACTACCAATGACGTTTTTCACAGAACTAGAACAAAAAATTTCACAGTTTGTATGGAAACACAAAAGACCCCGAATAGCCAAAGCAATCTTGAAAAAGAAAAACGGAGCTGGAGGAATCAGGCTCCCAGACTTCAGACTATACTACAAAGCTACAGTAATCAAGACAGTATGGTACTGGCACAAAAACAGAAATATAGATCCATGGAACAGGATAGAAAGCCCAGAGATAAACCCACACACATATGGTCACCTTATCTTTCATAAAGGAGGCAAGAATATACAATGGAGAAAAGACAACCTCTTCGATAAGTGGTGCTGGGAAAACTGGACAGCTACATGTAAAAGACTGAAATTAGAACACTCCCTAACACCATACACAAAAATAAACTCAGAATGGATTAAAGACCTAAATGTAAGGCCAGACACTATAAAACTCTTAGAGAAAAGTAGGCAGAACACTCTATGACATAAAGCACAGCAAGATCCTTTTTGACCCACCTCCTAGAGAAATGGAAATAAAAACAAAAATAAACAAATGGGACCTAATGAAACTTAAAAGCTTTTGCATAGCAAAGGAAACCATAAACAAGATAAAAAGACAACCCTCAGAATGGGAGAAGATATTTGCCAAAGAAGCAACTGACAAAGGATTAATCTCCAAAATATACAAGCAGCTCATGCAGCTCAATATCAAAAAAACAAAAAACCCAATCCAAGAATGGGCAGAAGACCTAAATAGACATTTCTCCAAAGAAGATATACAGATTGCCAACAAACACATGAAAGGATGCTGAACATCACTAATCAGTAGAGAAATGCAAATCAAAACTACAATGTGGTATCACCTCACACTGGTCAGAATGGCCATCGTCAAAAAATCTACAAACAATAAATGCTGGAGAGGGTGTGGAGAAAAGGGAACCCTCTTGCACTGTTGGTGGGAATGTAAATTGACAGCCACTATGGAGAACAGTATGGAGGTTCCTTAGAAAACTAAAAATAGAACTACCATATGACCCAGTAATCCTACTACTGGGCATATACCCTGAGAAAACCACAATTCAAAAAGAGTCATGTAGCACAATGTTCATTGCAGCGCTAGTTACAATAGTCAGGACATGGAAGCAACCTAAGTGTCCATCGACAGATGAATGGATAAAGAAGATGTGGCCCCTATATACAATGGAATATTACTCAGCCATAAAAAGAAACGAAATTGAGTTATTTGTAGTGAGGTGGATGGACCTAGAGACTGTCATACAGAGTGAAGTAAATCAGAAAGAGAAAAACAAATATAGTATGCTAACACATATACATGGAATCTAAAAAAAAAAAAAAGAAGGTTCTGAGGAACCTAGGGGCAGGACAGGAAAAAAGACGCAGATGTAGAGAATGGACTTGAGGATATGGGGAGGGGGAAGGGTAAGCTGCGACAAAGTGAGAGAGTGGCATGGACATATATACACCACCAAATGTAAAATAGATAGCTAGTGGGAAGCAGCTGCATAGCACAGGGAGACCAGCTCTGCTTTGTGACCACCTAGAGGAGTGGAATAGGGAGGGTGGGAGGGAGACGCAAGAGGGAGGGGATATGGGGATATATGTATACATATAGCTGATTCACTTTGTTATACAGCAGAAACTAACACAACAGTGTAAAGCAATTATACTCCAGTAAAATATATTTTTTAAAAAGTTAAAAAGAAAAAAAAAATCTGAGAGGCAGTCAGGAGGGCCTGACACACAGAGGGCTATGGAGATGGTTAACAGAACACAGTGTTCCTAAAGGCAAGATAGATGGGTGGCCAACGGTATATTGCTTAATTTAGACAATCAAAAGAAATCAAGGATGGATGATCAGGGGGCTGAAGGCAGCCACTCCCAGTAAAATGTCATGAGTCCTTAACCCGTTTCTGGACCTGAGCCATTGACTATAGGACATGCAACATCATGGCAAATGTACTCAGTAGTATTCCCACCAAGTCCTTTCCAAAAAGAATCCATGACCATTTACTTGTGTAACTGAGCATGAGAGAGGAGGAATAGCAAAGACGTGGAAGAATTTTTGACCACAGGGTCTGAATTGGCATTGGTATCTGGTGACCCAAAGTGCCATCATGCCCCCCATTAGAGTGAGGGGGCCAGGGAATAATGGAGTCCTGGCCTTGCTCCAGCTCACATTGAGTTCATAGGTCCACTGTGGTTATATATCTGTTCCTGGGTGTGTATTGGAATACATATACTTGGTAGAACCCCAACATTGGTTCCTTGGCCTATGGAATCAGAGCTGGTACAGTAAGGAAGGCCAGTTGAAGTCTCTAAAATGCTCCCTCTCCCTGGCCAAGGTGGTAAATCAAATACAAGACTGTATCCCAGGGGGAATGGCAGGAATTAATGCCACCCTCAATGATGAAAGAATGTAGGGATGGTGGTCTCTGTCATATTCCCATTTAACTCACCCGTCAGGCCCCTACAAAAACTGGATAAAATGGCTGATGAGACTAAACTACCAACAAACCTAACCAAGCAGGAGCCCCAGTTGTTGCTGTTTTGCCAAGTAGGGTATCTTTGCTGGAGCAGATCAACACAGCCTCCAATACATGGTGCATGCCCATCGACCTGTTTATTGCTTTCTTTTCTATCCCTATCAGAAAGGAGAATCAAAGCAATACACATGGAGCAGAGGACAGGATACATTTGTGTCTTGCGTCAGGGCTATGTTAACTCCCCCACCTTCCATCATGATGGAGTCTGAAGGGACCTGGACCATCTGGACACTCCATAGAGCAGCACATTAATGCACCGTATCAATGACCTCACGTTAATGAGACCAAATAAGCAGGAACTGACAAGTATGATGCATTTAATCTAGAGAGGAGGATATAAATCCTACTGAGATTTAGGGTCCGACATATCAGTGAAGCGTATAGAGGTCGAGTGGCCTGGGGACATCCCCTCCAAAGTAGAGGATGTAAAGAACAAGTGGTGGGGACTTCCCTGGTGGTCCAGTGGTAAAGAATCCGCCTTCCAATACAGGGGATGCGGGTTCGATCCCTGGTCAGGGAGCTAAGATCCCACATGCTGCGGGGCAACTAAGCCTGCACACCACAACTATTGAGCTTGCGTGCCTCAACTAGAGAGCCTGTGCGCTGCAAACTACAGAGCCCGTGCACTCTGG
Source organism: Balaenoptera musculus (assembly GCF_009873245.2). Classification (NCBI taxonomy): domain Eukaryota; kingdom Metazoa; phylum Chordata; class Mammalia; order Artiodactyla; family Balaenopteridae; genus Balaenoptera; species Balaenoptera musculus. The sequence continues at coordinate 66,448,801 of NC_045786.1, read as the reverse complement.
AGCCTGAGCGCCACAAGTAGAGAGAGAAAACCCGCACACCACAACTAGAGAGAAGCCCGAGCGCCGCAACGAAGAGACCGTGCACCGTAAGAAAAAGATCCCATGTGCCTCAACAAAGATCCAGTGTGCCGCAACTAAGACCCGACGCAGCCAAAAAATAAAAGGAAAATAAATAAATTAAATAAATAAATATTAAATTAAAAAAAAAACAACAAATGGTGGAACACTGCCTGCACAGGTGAGTCTGAGCTTCTACGTAGCTGTATCACAGGTAAGTTGAGAGGATATGACATAGGGCACTAGAGGTGTCTGCTCTATCCCATTTTACAGATGAGGCAACTAAGTATCAGAAAGGTTAAATAAACAGACCGTTAACACAGAGCTGGCAATTGGTGGGTTTGGATTAAAATCTACATCTGTCTGACTTCAAAGCCTGTCTTCTCTAATACCTGTGTTGCATAGCTAAGGAGCCTGGGAACAGAGAAAATAAGTGGCCTCTTGCTGCATTTTGGGTTCCCTGGGAAGCAGGCTCTGTGGCGGAGTGACGTGCAGGGAGCTGATTGGGAAGTGCTCTCAGGATTGGCACCCCACAGGGAGTGAAGAAGGCAGGACTGGGCAGAGAGAGAGGTTGGGCTGTGATGCATCACGTAGGCCTTGGACAGTCCCACAGGTTGCTCTGGAGCTGGGGTGGCTCTTCAGGGTTGTCCCTGCCGCCAAGAGGGGGCCGAGCCTTTGTACTCCTGTATAGAGGCAGTCCTTGGGCTTGAGACAGGTGGTCCTTTTCAGCCAAGGGCAATTCCCCCACGGGACTCAGCTGAGAGCCATCGATTTTCAGCACTACCAGCTGCTGGGGGAAGCACGGTTTCAGCCCCGCAGAGGAGCTCTGGGTGATTCACCACAATATCCACCACTTCTCTCCAGCCCACAGCTAGTGGCTGAGCAGGAACTTACACATAGGTTCTCTGTCTCCAAACCTAACGAGGTTAGCCTTGTTTTTCCAGCTCCATCACGTGCTCCCCTATCTCAGCGTGCATGAGCAAGACCACAGGCTCCAGCTGGGGATCGTTGAGTGGCAAGAAAGGAATCTCCATCTGAGGAGAGACAAGAAATTTCATTCACTCAAAAATATTTACTGAGCGCTTACTATATTCCAAGCTCTAAGTGTGGGAGAAATGAGAAGGAAGTAAACAGAGGGCTTCCCTGGTGGCACAATGGTTAAGAATCAACCTGCCAATGCAGAGGGCGTGATCCCTGGTCTGGGAAGATCCCATATGCCGCGGAGCAACTAAGCCCGTGCGCCTTGACTACTGAGCCTGCGCTCTAGAGCCCGTGAGCCACAACTACTGAAGCCCGCACGCCTAGAGCCCATGCTCTGCAACAAGAGAAGCCACTGCAATAAGAAGCCCACGCACCGCAACAAAGAGTAGCCCCCGCTGCAAGCAACTAGAGAAAGCCCGCGTGCAGCAACGAAGACCCAACGCAGCCAAAAATAAATAAATTTATTAAAAAAAAAAAAAAAAGAATTCCTCATGGAAAAAAATGTCTTATTAAAAAAAAAAGAAAGAAAGTAAACAGAGCTCCTGCCCTGTAGAGCTTCCTTTCTACAGAGGAGGACAACGGGGAAGTAAGCCCTGGTCCTCCAGGGCTCCAAGCAGATTTGCCTACTTGAGAGGACGAGGAGCAAAATAGGTCTCTTGTTTTTTCATAAGATGCCTGCAGGAAAATAACGTCCAGTTTCTCATCTGATTATCTGCCACTTCGAGTGAGTAAGGAAAGGTGGTAATGGTTGCTACCTGTGGGAGGAAGTAAGACGGGTGGAATGGGGGAGTACCGGGGACTTTAATTTTCTCTCTCTCTCCCTCTCTCCCCCGACCCCCGCCTCCCCTTCTTTTCACCGCCTCCCTATCGCCCGGGTGCCCGGGTGCAGCATGTGTCTGAGGCAGCCCTACTTTCCCCTCTGCTCTGTTTCAGCTGGAACAGCACTTGGAGTTCCCCTACTCTGTCCCCTCTGTCCCTTCACTCTAGGGACTCCTCTTGGGGTCCACTGAGAAGGGGGAAGCAGGTACTTGGAGATTCCTTAAAATGGGGCTCATGTTTGGGGAGTTTGGGGGAATGAAAGAGTCATTCTACAGACTTTAATTTTTTCCTCTACGTAGCTCTGCGCTACTTGAATGTTTTATAATGTGTGCTGTGTGTATTGCAATGTCTAGTGTTGCTGTTGTGAGTTTCTTTGCTTGCTTATATCTCTTTTTGGGGCATTGCAGGAAGAAGACTCCGGCTGACAAACCAAGCCTGGCTCCAGACTTCTCAGAGTGACGACCTCTAGACTAGCACCTACCTTTGGCCAAATTATGAAGGTAGTCGGGCTGCGTACAGGAGCCCAGGCCTCTCTGTCTATGTTCTCCCTTGGTGGGCATGTCCCCTTTCCTGTCTCCCTGACACCCATTCCCTTAAATGATTCTGATTGTGGGTTATCCCACTGAGGACAAGGTTGTCTCCAGATGGGCTTCCTCTCCCCTGGGGGCTTTACACTTTATGCTGGACCTTCTTGCTTGGGGTGAAAGGCTCTGTGTCCTGAGAAAGGAACACTCAGCAGCAGCTGGTGATACTGGTGATCTGGTGATGGCAGGCTCTCCCTAGAGGGGACCTGTGAGTCCCTTGGGGAGAGCCAGGCTGGCTTTGGAGACAAGTTGTAGGATCCATTGTGGATAACTTTCATTTGTTTGTTTGTTTGTTCGTTTGAAGTGTAGTCGATTTACAATATTGTGTTAGTTTCAGGTGTACAGCATAGTAATTCAGTATTTTTGCAGATTATATTCCATTACAGGTTATCACAAGAGAATGGGTATAATTCCCTGTGCTATACAGTAAATCCTTTTTGCTTAGCTATTTCATATATAGTAGTTTGTTAATCCCATACCCCTAATTTGTCCCTCCCCCCTTCCCTCTCCCTGTTGGTAAGCACAAGTTTGTTTTCTATATGGATCTGTTTCTGTTTTGTACATAGATTCATTTGTATTCTTTCTTAGATTGCACATATGAGTGATGTCATTTAGTATTTGTCTTTCTCTGTCTGACTTCACTAAGCGCAATATTGTTGTGGATAGCTGTGAACTGCTTCTGCCCAGCATTCAATGCCCACCTTTCTGGTGATAGCACCACAATTTTGCCTTAGTAATTGACCTGTCTTTCATTTGATACAGTTTTGGTGAGACTGGCCCTCAAGGGACCCCATCGTCCCTGGCCAGGGGACGGGCCATGCCACCCAAGTTAGGCCAATCAGATACTCTCTCCTAGGAAAAGAGAGCAGATGATACAAAAACAGAAAATATTTGGGACCAGTTCACGCTAGTTCTGGCGACTACCCACTGGTGTCTGCTTCCCAGATTCCTGGAACTGCCCTCCTGCCTATCCTCCTGGCTTCAGCTTTTCCTTGAGTTCTCTGTTGCCTCACATCTTCCAATAAAATTCTTTCTGGGTAAGTTAACCCCAGTCAATTTCTGTTGCTTACCGCCTAAGACCCCAGGTAATACGGCACCCATGCCACCTAGGTCTTTCAAGCCCCATTTCCTCCGCTGACAATGGTTCAGGCTTCTCAGTCTGTGTGCATATGTGTGGTCCTGCTGCGTTTTATTTATGCTGTGGATGTGGGCAGTGGCTGAGCAGGCCAGGTCGAGTGTTAGGAGCTAAGGGAGATGGTGGGGTTAGCTGGATTCATATCTTGGGTCCTGAGCCACACTGTCAAATGGGGATTGCACGGCCACGGAAGGGGGCCTGTGGCAGATACAGGCGGAGCATGAACCCACAGGCTGAACACACTGTGTCTCCTCGAAGTGACAGTTTGAAGATTTTATGGGGGTAGGGAGACATGGTTGTCGTTTTTTGGTTTGGGGTTTTTTTTGGTTTTTTGTTTTAAAATTAAGTACATGTATATTTTGGCATAGAATAGAAGAATCTGCAGGAATTTTTGTGCGAACACAAGTGTATTCTAAGAAATTTCCTACGGGCAGAGAGCCAGTTCCATATGCATATCTAAACCTCTTGGCAGTATACATTCTTTTCTGCAGCTATAAATGGTTCTTTGGTGGAAATTTCGAGAAACACAGCCCAATGGTGTTGGGAGCTTTGATTAAACTACACAGACTGTTCTAATCCACGTCCCCTCCTCTGTCTACCTTCAGATTCCTTTTCAGGTTAAGCTAGAAGTAGGAGGCTCGCAGAGTCTTGCTGTCCCTGACATCTTTCCCAGGCCCTAATTATTGCTACCTTGTTAAAAATGGGCAAACTTGTTAAAAAGTATTCAGAGGAAAGAGAGCCCCTTCTTCCATGGGTAAATGCAGAAAGCTTAAAATCAGTGTGGTGGGTCTTATGATGGAGAAGGAAATCAGTAAAGGAGCCCCAAATATCTCTCTTGTTGTGTCTAAGATGCTACATATATGGATTCCTAGTCTGTTCTGGGCATTTCCCACATTTAATCATTACATCCATAAGGCAAAAACAGTGTTATTCCCATGGTATAGATGAAGATACTGGGTCAGTGAGGCTGGGTAAATAACCCAAGGCCACATAGCTAATCAGGCCATTTTTCTTAAATATCGTTCTTGTTCATCTCCCCTTTTGAAATTGTATTCATTAAATCCACAAAACTTCAGCCCAAATGAGTTTATTGTCTGCTGCCTTCCTCCTAAGGGGGAGCCTCTCCTTCCCCAGAGGACCCTGGCCACCTGGGGCTGGGGCTGCTGGAAAGAGGCCCAGAGAGGAGGAGGGGTCTTGAAGACAATTTGCCCCCAACCCTGTACTGTAGCGGGAGAGACTGTGGGCTTTGAGAACAAACAGAGCTGGATCTGAGCCTCCACTCTCCTACTCATCATATAGACAAGAGGGATGGGGCAGGGAGCAGAGAAACCCACCACCACCAGTACCCCACAGGCCACGGCTGGGTTCAAAACCAACTCTGTTGCTAGTGTCTTTACAAAGAGGAACAGCGGCTGCTACATTGCCCACGACATCTGATCAAGGGTCCTACAGAATGTTACCAGTTACAGAGAAGCTGATGGCACAGTGGCTGTGCCTGGGTTCCACAGCCTGGCCCTGGCCAAACCTACCCTCATGACCTCATCCTGACCTGAACTGTCTACCCTGCGGGTGCTCCTGCCTTTCCCCTGACACTGCTGGCCAGGGATCCAGGACCAGCACAGGGTGGGACCTCAGGACACCCTGCCTTGACTCCTGGGCTGGAGTCTGAGGTGGTGACTGCTCCTTGCCAAGGTCCCTTTGGTGGCAAGATTATTGTCTCCTGCCCCCAGCTTCCCCGGGACGTCCTGTGCAACAGGGACTGATAACACTGCTCAGGGCCCCGGGGCAGACATCCCTTGTAGCCAGGCCCTGAACGCTCTGACCCGAGCATGGGACTCTGGCAGCTGGGGATCCATGATCACGGTACCCTCTACACAGAAGAGCAAGAGTCTGCTACTTTATTGCCAAGTTAAAAAAAAACTTTAAACTTCTTTTCCATTATATATTTCTTTTAAGGGAAAAAATTCCATTGTGCATTGTAACACTGACCACTTTTATGCCGTCCAGTGTCCCACGGGGACAATTCAGGCCCTTGAGGAACCACTAGAGTTTCTGCTGCTGGAGGGCAGGGGCCTGTCCTAGAGGCACGGATGCTCTGCCTGGAAAGGCCTTAGGGATGGTCTAGTTCAGCCCAGAAAGGGGAGAGAGCTTGTTCAAAGGCCTGAGCTGATGAAATGCCCCGCAGGGGGAGGAACTGCGTCTGTTTCTCACCGCTGCATGTGCGCCCCCAGCCCAAGGCCTTGCCCATAGTTGGCTCTCAAAAAATGTATGATGAAGGAAGGAACAAACAGACCAAAGATCAAGTGGACCTGGAGGTTGTTCTCCTGTTTTGCAGTTAGGCGGTCTTGCACAAAGGAAGTTTGCCCAGTGAATGGATTTGTCGGGTGGGTATGTGGATAGGATGCTCTGCCCTCCCAGCTAGTTGGAAAGCTTGGAGGAGGTTGATCTCCCTAAAGCAGACCCTGAGACAAGTTTGGTGGCAATTACTTATTTAGGAGATGATCCCAGCAAATCAAGGTCAGGGAGTGGGGATGTGGGACAGGGAAAGTAGAAAAGTCACCGCTTTATTAAGAGGTTTTTTTTTTAAAATTTATTTATTTCATTTATTTATTTTTGGCTGCATTGGGTCTTCGTTGCTGCGCGCGGGCTTTCTCTTTGTTGTGGTCCGCGGGCTTCTCATTGTGGTGGCTTCTCTTGTTGCAGAGCACGGGCTCTAGGCACACGGGCTCAGTAGTTGTGGCTCGCAGGCTCTAGAGTGTAGGCTCAGTAGTTGTGGTGCACGGGCTTTAGTTGCTCCGCGGCATGTGGGATCTTCCTGGACCAGGGCTCGAACCCGTGCCCCCTGCATTGGCAGGCGGATTCTTAACCACTGCGCCACTAGGGAAGCCCTATTAAGAGGTATTGATGAGCAGGTTATTCCTCTGGGCAACTGGGGCTCAGTCCTCTAAGGGGCTAGGAAGCTGTTATCTATCAACAACTGTTCCTCACTGGGTGAGGTTTAAATCTTGGGCCATTGATCTTCTACACCTTTGTCCTTCCTTGTGCTCCTGCTGCTAGAGAGAGCCCTTCAGCAGAGAGAAGCAGGCTTTGACATGGAAAGCCTGTGAATGCAGGGACTGTCCACCACATCTGTAGGTGACCTCCAGCGTGGGCCTTGGGGATCCAGGTGGGGCACTGACAGCATCTGCTGGAGGGACATCTAAGCTGTCATCCCTACTCCCTCACTGCCAGCCCAGGCTGTCTGCAGGTGCAGCAGGCTCAGAAGGCAGCAAAACCGTCTGTTGGGCACAGCCTGAGTCTGTGACTCTGGCCTCCTCCCAGCCAGACAACCGTCTCCCTACAAACAGTTCCAGAATACCCCGTTGAGTTGATGGTCCCAGCTGCTCTGAGGGGCTGGTGGGAGATGAAGATAAAGCACTCCCTTCTCTTATGTTGCTGTGAGTCTTCAAGGGGGTAAGGAAGTCAGGCACCAAGTGGGGAGCACAGTCTGGGGGTGTACTGTCAGCTAGCCTGGGTCGCACTGTCCCTAACTCGCTGGGTGGCCCTGACAAATCTTGTTCACTCATCCGGAGTCTCATATAGGCTCATATAGCCCTTCTAGGTTAGAGGCAGGTATTTTCAGCCCTATTTTTGAGTTGAAACTGAGGTCTAGAGAAGGCGAGTGACTTTCTTAAGGTCACAAAGCTAGAAGTGCCAGCACAGCGTCCTTATTTTGCTCTCCCTCATTTACCACGAGCTCTCTCCCAGGGCCAGTCTTTTGTGAATTATGGTAAAGAAGATGGAGACAAGAAGACATGTTGAGTGACATGGTGACACTCGATGGGAATAACCCATTACCTTTAAAGAGACTTTTTTGAACCTTAGTGGAAACAGTCATTTCTCCATTCATTCATTCCTTCGTACATGGGACAAAACTGGGGGAGGCATCGAACATGTGCTAGGCATGATGAAAGGGGCGGGGTGGGGGGGATAAAGAGAGTGGTCGGCCGTGACCCTTGCCCTTGAGAATTCAATGCATTTTTAGGAAGACAGACATTGAGACATACCCATATTAGAAAAGTCACTTATTTATTTATTTAAAAGTCGCTTTAATTTGTGAAAGTTGTTTGGTCTTCTGATCGCCCTTATGGAAGAAAACACCCGGAACAAGACCTCTTAAGGAGGCGGTGGGCGCACATGGGATGGGGCTGGGGGGTTTGAGCACAAACTTCAGCAACTCGCAACTGTGTTGCGAGTCCTGTGCGCATGCGTGTGCAGGGTGTGTGTGGGGTGTGGCTGAGCGCATTCTCGGAGCTCAGAACCCCTCCCACCGCATTCCCCACCGCGTCTCCCCAGTCACAGGAACTTTGTAATCACATCCAGCCTGGGACTTAAGCAAACACAGCATTCCACCACCCTCTGCAACCTCTTTGTTTGATCTTCCCCCTGGAGACACAGGTCATGAGGAAGAGAAGGGGGAAGGGGGCAAACTGCAGGGAGCATGTGGGGAGCTTCCTCCAAATCTTCTTTTAGTTCAGGAACTGAAAACAAGATGCCGTTTCCCAAGGCCTCCTGAGCTAGCACTGCCTTACATTGATGGAGCTCGGTCACAGAAACCCAGAGCAGGGGCCACCTAGGAGGTCACTAGTCCAACCCACTTGGTTTACAGAGCCCAGAAAGGGGCAGTAACTTCTTTGATGTCACACAGCAGAAAGAAGCTTTGCTGAAGGTAGCCGCCCGTAGAGCATGATTTCAGAAGCCCCATGATTTCAGAGACTTCCACTTCAGGGGCTTCGCCAGCAGTTACTGCTGATGCCTCAGCTGCCTTCTTTCAGCACCCAGCCTTCTAGTGCATCATCAGAGATCAGCCTAACAGGCAAATGCAGTGGGGGAGGGAGCGTGGTAATGGAAACTCATTTATGCTAGGGTGTAGATGACTGATAGGCATGGATGACTGATATCATGGTTTTTGACACCTAGAGGTTTAGGTGGGCGGGGTGGGAGGCAGAGGAGAGAAGCTTAGAAGAGCACCGGATCCTGCAAAGGCAAGAGGTGACAGGCTCAGTCTAGAGGGAGGAAGGCACAGAGCTAGGAGGCTTAAGGCACCAAAGAGAAACTTAATACTTGCTTTGTAAGTCCTGGGTCCTGTGCCTGATTTTCTCTTTCCTCTGGGAAGGAAGCTGGGAGCTTTCTAAAGTGTCAAATCACTCTTCGAGTCTAATCCTGTTGCCTTCTAGAGAGAATGTGTTTTAGATTTATTTTCAAACTGCATGTAAAGATATCAGCAGGGTCATTCATTTAAGCTACCTGGGTCTGGTGGATGCCTCAGCAGTAAGGCACCGTGACATTTCCTTCCTCCAGCCCTGTGGGAAATGAGGTATTTCTCAGGGTGAGGTTTTGTTGTGTCTTGTTTTGTTTTTTAATAATTTAAGCTCCCTGCTTTATGTATCTAATCTCTTCATATTTTCAGTATGAAATTAGGTCCAAGGGGCATTTTACATTCTCTGAGTGTGTTGTAATTGGTGTTTATCATTTAAATTTAATCTTTTCTTTAGTGTTTTTAATTACTTAAGAAATACATACTCATTGTAAAGGATGTAAAAAAGAGTAAAGTATGTGAAGTACCAAGTAAACATCACTTTATCACTTTCTACTGCTAGAGATAGCCACTGTTAGCACTTCGGTATGTATCTTTTTTTGTTTGTTTGTTTTTTGCCTCTTTATTTTTAAGCAAAAAAGGGATCATAGGCTACATCAGCAGTTCTCAAAGGGTGGTCTTATGAATTCTGGAAGGTCCCTGAGACCATTTCAGAGGGTTCACAAGGCCAAAGCTATTTTTATAATTATGCTGAGGCATTATTTGCTTTCTTCACAGTATTGACATTTGCACTGATGTTACAAAAAGCGAAAGTGGGTAAAACTGCTGGTGCCTTGGATCAAGGTGGTGGCACCAAACTGTTCTAGTGGTCATTGTATCCTTCACCAGCACACTCTCAGAATAACAGAAGTGCCAGTTTCCTTAAGAATGCCCTTGATGAAGCTGTAAAGATGATTTATTTTATTAAATTTCAACCCTGGAGTACTTGTCTTTTTAAGATTCTGTATAATGAGATGAAAAGAACACATCAAACACTTCAGATGCATTCCAAGGTACAGTGATGGAGCAGTACTTGTGCCATTGTTTGACTTGCAAACTGAATTCGTTTTTTTTTTTAATGGAGAAATATTTTTACTTGAAATAATGACTAACAGGCAAACTATGGTGGGTCAGAATTGGGCATTTTTCAGACATTTTCTCAAAAATTAATAAGCCTGTCACTTCAAGGAAAACCGGCAGTGTTTATTACTAATGATGGAATTCAAACTTTCAAGCAAAAATTAGGATTTTTTTTTAACAGAAAGGGGATTATAAGCTACACAGCAGTTCTCAAAGGGCGCTCTATGACTTATATTTGTCATTGTGAGCTGACAGCTTGCCAACACTTAAAGACTTTAGTGATGAGATTGGTGGTGATATTTAAGAATGTGATTTTTGATATTGTTAATAAAATGTGTCAATATACAAAGCATCTATATAACTCAGTGAACCAATATTTTTTTTAAATGACCAATTATGATGTTACAGAGTCATACATGGGTAAAAGAATCATTCAAATTCAAAGTGGAAGATAGACCAATGGATTTTATTTTTTTTTTAAGATTTTTTTTTTGATGTGGACCATTTTTAAAGTCTTTATTGAATTTGTTACAATACTGCTTCTGTTTTATGTTTTGGATTTTTTTTTGGCCGCGAGGCATGTGGGATCTTAGCTCCCCAACCAGGGATGGAACCCACACCCCCTGCAGTGGAAGGCAAAGTCTTACCACTGGACTGCCAGGGAAGTCCCAGACTGGTGGATTTTAAAGTAACAGAGTAAGAAATGTTCATTGATATGGTTTCAGAATCCACATTGCAACTAACCTTTGAGTAACCACCACTTGTTGAATTTTGGTAAACTCTCCAAGAAGAATAGCCAAAATGATCTGAAAAGGCTATTAAATTATCCTCCCTTTTCTGACTACATGTGAGTATGAGGCTGGATTTTCTTCCTGTACTTCAACCAAAACACCATATCACAACAGATTGAATGCAGAAGCAGATACGAGAATCCAGCTGTCTTCTATTAAGCCAGAGATTAAATACACTTGCAGAAATGTGAGGCAATGCCAGCCTTCTCATTAAATTGTGTTTTGACATAGTTCATTTTTATAAAAAGGATGTAACTTATGTAAACTTGTAATGAGTTCATTGTTGTTACTTTAAATAAATTAAGAAGTATATTTTTTAAATGTCTTAGTTTAACTTTCTAATATGGTAAATACCAATAGACATAACCTACATAAAAAAAGCTCTTTGGGATCCTAATTAATTGATAAGAGTATAAAGGAGTCCTGAGACCAAATAATTTGAGAACTGCTGCTCTATGTATTGTTTCATACTTGATCATCATCACATGTCAGTAAACATAGGTCTAGAGCACCCTTTTTCACTATTGCATGTTTTCTTTTTTATAAATTTATTTATTTATTTATGGCTGTGTTGGGTCTTCGTTGCTGCTCGCGGGCTTTCTCTAGTTGCAGCGAGCAGGGGCTACTCTTCGTTGCGGTGCGTGGGCTTTTCATTGTGGTGGCTTCTCTTGTTGCAGAGCACGGGCTCTAGGCATGCGGGCTTCAGTAGTAGTTGTGGCGCGCAGGCTCAGTAGTTGTGGCTCTCAGGCTCTAGAGCACAGGCTCAGTAGTTGTGGCACACGGGCTTAGCTGCTCCGCGGCATGTGGGATCTTCCCGGACCAGGGCTCGAACCCGTGTCCCCTGTATTGGCAGGCAGATTCTCAACCACTGCACCACCAGGGAAGCCCCTGTTGCACATTTAGATTGGTTATAATTTTCATTATTATTTACAATGAACAATGAATGTCCTTTGTACTATATCTTATGCACTTTTGCCAGTATTTTAGTAAGACAAACTCCTAGAAGGACTGTTGAATCAAATACCATGTACATTTAGGAAATTAATAGACACTTCTAAATTACATTCTTAAAAGATTGCATCATTTTAAACTTCTTTCAAAATGTGCAAGAGCACCCACTTTCTTATGTTCTTAAATCAAGTATTTTATGTTTATTCTTTCCCTTCTTGTTTGACCATTTTGCCTCAGAAAGGATTAGAGAGGGCTTACAATGAAAGTCAGAAAGAAGGATAAGGGACTTCCCTGGTGGCGCAGTGGATAAGACTCTGTGCTCCCAATGCAGGGGGCCCAGGTTCGATCCCTGGTCAGGGAACTAGATCCCACATGCATGCGACAACTAGGAGTTCACGTGCCATAACTAAGGAGCCGGCAAGCCGCAACTAAGGAGCCCTGGAGCCACAAGTAAAGAGCCCATGTGCTGCAACTAAGGAGCCTGCCTGCCGCAACTAAGACCCAGTGCAACCAAATAAATTAAAAAAACAAAAAACAAACAAACAAAAAAACAATAACTTTAAAAAAGAAAAAAAGAAGGATAAATTTTAAAAAGCCAGGTAAGGGGTAGGACTGTAGGGAGGTGATACGCTAGAAATCTAGATAAATGGAAGATACTGTAACTAAGCATTACATTTTGCTCTGCCCTAACAGGCAACTAAGGTAAAAAGAAACATGGTGATTTATATATCTTGCCTTATCTGATAGCAGGAAGTCAGTGAGAACCCAAAGAGAGAAAGATCTATTCCTAACATTCATATGCTGAGTATATCCTCACATGAATTTTTTTTCTTTATTATCTTTACATTTTTATTTTCGTTTATTCTATTTTATTAAGTAGACAATACATCTGTATGGTTAAAAAAATCTAATTAATATAAAAAGATACACACTAAGCAGTCTTTCATTCCGTCCCCATCCATCCTATTCCCCTTGTCCAAGAGGTAAACTTTTTCATTTGTCCTTTCACTGGGTTTGTGCAAATTCATGCAAATATGCTTTTTACTTCTCTCCCTTTTATTCACAAAAAGTAATATCCTCTATACATTGGTCTACACTTCCTGAATCTTGTTTTTCACTTCACAATCTATCTTGGAGATCATATGATACCAATGTATTGAGGAGCAGGGTCCATTAAGATAGCCTACTGGCCACATGTGGTTATTTAAAATAAAATTAATAAAATTAAATTTTAATACCTTGGCTGAACTAGCCCCATTTCAAGTGTTAAGTAGCTACATGTGGCTAGAGGCTACCGTATTGGACAGAGTAGAATACTTTCATCATAGCAGGACAGAGTAGAACACTTTCATCATGGTAGAGTAGAATACTTTCATCAATACAGCTAATGTATTCAACTGTGTGGTTGTAACATAGTTAATGCTACCAGTCCCATATTGCTGGACATTTGGGTTTTTTGCACTATTTTTAGTGTTGTAAACAGTGCCCTATTATCACATGAATTTTTTTTTAGTTTTTAAAAAATTTTTATTTTATATTATAGTTGATTTACAATGTTGTGTTAGTTTCAGATGTACAGCAAAGTGATTTAGTTATAAAATCACATGAATTTTTTTTGAAGTTGTTTTTAAAAAATTTTTATGTACAAAGAACGAGCGTTGTTTATTCACTGGATAGGTGTCTTGGATGATCCAGTCAAGGAAAATCACTTAGCCTGACTTGATGAAGACTGTATCCTCTGTGTACTGACAGAAACACTGGGGGCCCATATTGAGGCCATGTTTCCAGATCAGACCGTGTTGTTTTGAGCAGACACAGCAAGAGTGAGAACCCTGGCTGAATTTTCCCAGGTGGCTCTAGTAACACTGCTAGTGACCCAGCTTACTTTCAGGGGTGCAAGGAGGCAAAAGGCACATGAATTTTTATAGAAGGGGCTCTGCAATAACAAAAGGCATGGCAAGATAAGGACATCACTCAAGGCGGTGATTTCTCTGCAGGGTGGAACCTCTATGTTCATGGGTCTATCCAGTCCTTAGCTTTGCAGGTCTGGAAATGCTCAGGCCCAAGTCACATTAGCAACACTCATAAGACACTGCTGGGCATCCAACATTAGCAATTAAATGATATTAAGTGGAGGTGATTCTTTAGATTTACTGAAATCCTCATGCCTACTGCCTAGGACACTACCTTGCCAGAAGACATCTCCCACCCAGGGCACATGGATAATCCTGTCAGATATTTCATCCAGACATGATCCATTCCTGTCCCCAAACCAAGTATGTCTCTCCTTTTATCAGATAACTTGTGTCCACTGGGTTCACAATTCTCTGCACAGTATTACCCCTCTGGGCCATCTTTTCATAGATGTCTCGGGAATTAGCCCTCTTCTGTTAACCTGCTCTTTCTTCAGACAGAACACAGTATGCTTGGGAGATTTCACCATGCTTGGTGATGGTCAAGTTTCAGTGTAGTTTAAAGTCTTCCCTAAGTTCTTCAATCATATAACCACATTATCTTTGATATTGTTATTGTGATATGTGGTTGTTTTAGAATATGTTCACAAAGTCTTTCCTAATCTCATTAAGAGATGGCATTTAATCCCTGCCATGTACCTGCCCTCCCCCACAAGAGTGGGTTGGGCTTTGTGACTTGCTTCTAATGAGTAGCATATGGTGGAAGTGATGATAGTGTATATCTTGTGAGACTAGGTCATAAAAGGCACTGTGGTTCCTCCCTGCTTTGCTCTCTTGGATCACTCACTTTGGGAGAAGCCAACTGCCATGTCCCAAGGACACTCTAGCAGTCCTGTGGAGGGGTCCATGTGGTGAAGAACTGAGGCCTCCTGCCAAAAGCCAACACTTACTTGCAAGGCCAGTGAATGAGCTGCATAGGAAATGAATCCTTCAGCCCAAATCAAGCCTTCAGAGGACGGCAGCCCTGGCCAACCTCTTGACAACCTCATGACAGACCCTGAGCTAGAACCACCCAGCCAAGCTGCTCCTGACCCACAGAGACTGTGTGAAATAATAAATGTTTGTTATTTTTTATTACTAAGTTTTGAGGTAATTTGTTAGCAGCGACAGATAACTAATATACCCTAGATGACTGCGATCATCGCTTTTTGTTTTAATTCTTATGAATTTCCTTCTCAGAAGGTAATCTCAACTGCTGTCCTACCAGTGGCACTGAAGAACACAGTAGCCTGTGAACCATCCTTCCCTTACCTGTAAAAAGCAAACTGGTGTGAAGGGCATAAAGCAGGGGCTCATATGGAAGGTGTTATTAATATTGTTGTCCTTAATGGCAGAAGCACTGGACATCTTCTATTTGCCCCTCTATATCCACCCCTCATCTTTTTCCACTCTATTCTGTGCCCTAGGAGACTGACCTCCGTGGACTATATCTCTTGCACTCAGGCTTCCAGTAGGGTTTGGCAAATGGGAAATACTGGAGATAGGAGGGCCAGAGGAAAGTGAGGAGAGAGATATATTTCCTTGGTTTCCTCTCTGCCAGGTCACCATGGTTTGGCTTTGTGCCTCTAGCTAGGGCTACAGCTCCTGTCAGGGGACCCTCTCCATACATATCCCCTGTCCTGGTCCTGGTCACCACTTCCTATGCTCTCTCCCCTCTAAGCCTAGGGATGGTAACTGCTCCCCATGGGTGCTAGCCCCAGGGTGCTGCACTGTCCCGTGGTAGTTTCCCTAAACTCTGCCCTCAAACTTTTGTAAATAGTCCCTTTATAAACTCTCCTCAAATCACACAGATCCCCTGCAGGGATCCTGAGTGACACATATAGCTTAGAAATGATGTAGAAATGTTAGTTATGGCTGTTTTTAATAATAATCCTGGATTTTTTTAAAAAAATGGTATAATCTGAAAGATTGCCATGAGTCCAAATCGATATAAGAGGGAGTTTAGAAATATCTCAAGAAATGGTTGTTCAGAATATCCCAAGTTGAGTGCTCTGACAAATGTGTGTATTCTGCCTGGTGTCTGCACTAAGATTCCGCAAGGTGCCCTACAGATGACTGTTGTCAGTGGAATGAAGGGGTGATGACACATCAATAATCACAAACTTAAGTTGTTCTTAACCACTGAGTAGACAGAGTCTTTAGAACCCAGCTTAGTAATTCCACGGTTCAAGTATTATTCTGCATCTCAAGTATTCTTCAGTGCTGTAAAATAGGGGTAGACTGGCATCACAGAAGGAGGCAAGGCTTGTTGTGACACTGCATGGCCCCATTTGGTAGCTTCTTGAGTTCTTATATGTCAATTATACTTTTTTATATTATACTTTATGGCCTATTTCCTCACTGTAGGCCTTAAGAAACCATATCTTATTCCTTAGAAAGTGATAAATGTTGAAATGCTAACAAATGGTGGTTAATGAATAATATTTGACTATGATTGTAAATGCTTTCTCATCTTCCGTTTCCCTTCTTTAACATTCTAATCTACTATAAACTGGGTAGCCAGATGTCACACCTTGTTGCAGTGGGCATGATGCTGGAAGGAGTGATTATTGGAAAGCAGCTTATTTTACTCTTGAGGCCTTAATGCCCATATGGAGCTCCTTTGGAGGAAAGCTGGCCACGTGACCCTGCCACCATGGAGCAGGGGTGGGCAACAAACCCAAGAAGAGTTGGCCGTAGATTGACCAGCTGCCAATGAGACAACCCCAAAAGGACACTAGTAGCTAGAGCCAGTCGGACCCTGTCTTTTGGAGAGTTTGAGTATGAGTCTCAAGAGGGCATCCCATGCGAAGGAGGCCTGGAAGGAGGCAGAAGTCAGTGGTGCAGAGAGAAGGCAGTGAGCAGAAGCCCCAGGGCTGTAGGGGCCATAACTGCAGAGGCAGAGAGTAACTGTGTTGCCTAATTCTGGAGCCAGAGTCACGGGCAATGGATGCCAGGGACCATTAGGCAATGCTCCAGCCATCAGCGCTGCAGTGATCTCAGATGACCCTACACCATGTCCTGTTTATCTCCAGGGCTGTTTTCATGAGAGGTAGTTGGTACAGGGTAGGTGCTCCCGCGTATGTGGTGACCTGAGCTGTTTTTGTCTGTTCATTTAGGAAGGTGAACTGTGGAGAGGTAAGGAACTCAGACTTACTCTAACCAAAGTACCATTACTTTCTTGATTTTTTTTTTCTTAATTTAAGCATTTGATCTATGGAGCCTGGAATGTCTATTATAATTTACTCAAGAAGAGACATACTTTTGAGCTGAGGTCCTATTTTCCAATTTCTTTTTCTTTCACTTCGAGTCTGGCAGGAGGTTTTTATATTACCTCCCAGGTGTGGGGACCAGCCACTATGTAGTGCTTGTAAAGAATGAAATGAGTTGGAAAAAAGTTCAACGAAATTCCTTTCCAAGATGCCGTTGGCTTTAAAATTCCTACTCAGAATATCAGCTAGCGTGACTTTTAGACGCTCCATTCAAGGTCATGAAATTCTTCTCCCTCCTCCTCTCTGCTTTCTCAACCTTTCAGCTCTACCAACTGCCACTCCACTTCTTTCACTGCCTTCTCTGACTGTCTTGGCTCCTCCACCCTTGCCTCTCTCTGTGTTCTCTGACACAATGTAATACTTGCCAACCCCAGACAATGATTACACCGTGTTGATAGATAAGGAGCCCAAGGTGCTGGCATGAGGGACAGAGCAGGGCTCAGTGAGGACATTCGTTGCCAGCTGTCACCCAGGAGTGGATGGAGAACATAGCAATAGGTCCAGGAAAGCCAGAAAAGAAAGGCTTGCTAAACAACCCAAAAAGAGGTCCAGATGCCATAAAGGAAAAATAAACACATTTGACTACATAAAATACTAAAAATTTCTGAATAACAAAAGATACTATAAATAAAGTCAGAAGGCAAAGTACAGAATGGAAGAAAAATATTTGCAACACATGTAAAAGACAAAAGGTAAATGTCTTTCCTATACAAAGAGTGCTGTACAGTTTAATAAGAAACATGGAAAAGGCCCAATAGAAAAGTGGGTTAGGGTTTGAACTGGCAATTCATAGAGGAGAAAATGCAAACCTCCAGAAGACATAAAATGATGCTTGATCAGAGAATTGCAACCTGAAACAATGAGATGCTATTTTTTGCCCATCAGATTGGAAAAAAACTAAAAAGACAGATAATACCCAGTAAGGAATGGCTGCACTCATACATTGTTCATGATACATTAAGTGAAAAAAGCAAGTTAAAACGTTAGTTAGATAGACTGCGTGATTCAATTTCCATCTTTTAAAAAAGCCTGGAGAGAGAGGGAGTGACCAATAAGTAGGTCCAGTTAAACTTGAAGAAAAAAATAAAGAAAGAGACACAGCAAATTATTAATCTGGGAAGTAGAAAGTGGGGTCTTGTGAGGTCTTTGTACAGTTCTTTCTTTTTAAGCATAAAAGATGGCTTGTGGGTGGTTTTTGTTTTATGTGTTTTCACTAATTTTCAACCAAATTATAAAATGTGATATCAATGGTAAAATGTGATATTGCAAGGATGCTTGTGATAACTGATTGATCTGTGACGTGTCTATCTTGCTTTAGGAACTGTACTAGGATATTTTCACATGTTAGTTTCTTTTATCCTTACAAAGCAAAGGTGTGGTCAACATAGGTGATACCCAGGTTGTCATAAGGACTAGATTTAAAGACTTCAATGTGATTAACGCTCTTTAAAGGACATGAATAGTCCTTAAAAACTGGGTCTCAATGTATACTTCCCCAGCTGAGATGAAGTCCCCCTCCTTTTGGCTTTTGATGTCCCAACTTCAGAGAACTGCCATACTCCCAGGAGACCCAGTGAGGGTGAGTGAGGGTAGGGGTTTGAAGCCCCAAACACTAGAAGGCAGTTTTACCTCCCACCCACTTGATCGTGGATTAAGCAATACCAAACAGCTTGTCCACTGGACACATTTTCAACAATACTTCCGACTCTTTTTTTTTTTTTTTTAAATATTTTATTTATTTATTTATGGCTGTGTTGGGTCTTCGTTTCTGTGTGAGGGCTTTCTCCAGTTGCGGCAAGCGGGGGCCACTCTTCATCGCGGTGCACGGGCCTCTCACCATCGCGGCCTCTCTTGTTGCGGAGCACAGGCTCCAGACGCGCAGGCTCAGTAATTGTGGCTCACGGGCCTAGTTGCTCTGCGGCATGTGGGATCTTCCCAGACCAGGGCTCGAACCCGTGTCCCCTGCATTGGCAGGCAGATTCTCAACCACTGCGCCACCAGGGAAGCCCAATACTTCCGACTCTTGCTTCTTCTTTTTCTGGATAAGTCCCCAGCTGGGAAATCTCCAGAAGCCCCCCTTCCACAAAGCTGGCAGCCCTTGCCCAGGCCTTGGCAATGACTCCAGACCTCCGGTGAGTCTAAGTTTGTATATAGGGGAGGGGGTGCTAGTCTTCCTTGCTGGGGTGGAGGGAGGAGGAGTCTGGGTTGGGCCAAAGCTACCAGGAGAAATTGAACCCAGGGAAGCCAGTGACATCTGAGAAGGCAGGGGCTAAGGGGAGTGGGAAAGCTAGTAGTTTTGAAATGAGTCTGCATGGGTCATCTAAAAGGCAGGGGAAGGTGGGGACTTCTGGAACCACAACACAAACCTGGGGAATAAGGTAGCCTGGAAAATACAAAATACTATGAAAGAGACAGCCAAACACCTGAGACAGGTCCTTGGTTTTTGCTTAAATGATCCTAGTGTGTATTTATGTGTATGGGGGGAGGGAGTGGGGGTCTTCCAAGTTCTATTGACTTGATTCAAGTATCAGGGCACCTGTCCCACCCTTTGAATCTCCCCACCTCCCAGCTGAGGATTCTTCCCTCCTCCTGGCCTCCAGTCTCCAATGCAAGCCACCGTCCTAGCTTTGCTGGGGGATGGGCAAATTACCTGAGTTCATTCAGTCAGTCCTGCCCACCAAATCAGATCTGCTTTCCTAGGGCAGACAGCCCTCCTCAGCTCAGCTCAGGGACCTTTGGGAAGCCCCTGGGTGTTACCAGATCATGGTCTTCAAACTTCTTTTACTGCAACCCTCAGCAAGAAATACACGTTATATCACAACCCATTACCTATGTGCTCGCTAGCATGTGCGCGTGTGCACACACACACACACAAACTGAAACAGAAGCTTCAACAAACAATACTGAATATTTACCCTAATTACCTACGCTGCACTCTGTTTTCCATTCTATTCTTTTGTTTTTCATGTTTTGAAATGTTTGTAACTGCTCACAACCCACTCAGTTGATTTCAGTACCAATGGGTTAAGACCAGTGGTTTGAAATACACTCAAGACAACCAAAGTATGCAGACATTTTGGAGAGGAAACCTCAGTTTGCCACAGCCATGTGTACTACAGGAGAAACAAGGATGAAGGGCAAGTTGGGGCCCAAGGTCATCTCTTGGACCCTCCTCAGAGAGAGATTCTCAGTCACCATAGGATTGACTGTATTGAGTTATACGATGAAAGGGACCCCTGTAATTCTAGAATAAAAATAAGATTAATTATTGAGGGCTTTCTATATGCCATGTATTGTTCTAAGCTCTTTACTGCAATTAATGCATTGAATCCCCATGACACCACCATGCCATATGCAGTATTATTAACCCCTGGTGAACAGACGGTTTGAGAACTTAACTCCAGGAAATAGCTAGTAAGTATGGATGCGGGAATCAAAGCCAGGCAGACTGGGTCCAGAGCTCCCAACTCCTAAGCGCCACACCTACCTCCTCCCTACCCCAGACATTCTCAGGCCCTTCGCTATAGTTCATCTTGTCATCTTTCAGAGAATGCCACCCAGTGCTGAGCTCGGCAGGCTCTGGCCAGAATTCCACAGGGAACACGGACTAGAGCTGGAGCTCCGGCCTGGTCACCAATCCAGGACCCTTTAATTCTGGTGGCCTCAGCCGAGCAGTCCTTCAACACAGATTTACTATGCATCTCAAACTCAGGAGATCAGGGCTAGAAGGCATCTCAAAATCTATTCAGTTGCTCAGGGCTTTTCATATGAGGCGAAATGGTCATGGACACCCCCTGTCCCAGGACCTCCACTTTTATCTGTTTCAGATATGGAGTTTCTGCATAAGCTCATACTTGAACAAAATAGTTTTGCGGTTGAAACCAGTTTGCTTGTTTGTTTATGGAGAGGTGAGCAAAAATTTTAAGGGGTTCTCTTTCTTTTGGAAAAAAATTCATTGAACATTTTATTATTGTGGTAAAATACACATAATGTAGAATTTACCATTAGCAGCAGTTAGAACCTTCACAATGTTGTACAATATTCACCACTATCTCGTCCCAGGACATTTTCATCACCCCAACAGGAGACCTCATACCTATGAAGTAATCACTCTCCATTAACCTCTCTCCCTAGCCCGTGGCAACCACTAATCTACTTTCTGCATCTATAGATTTGCCTATTCTGGATATTTCATATAAATGAAATCATACAATGCATGGGCTTTTGTGCCTGGCTTCTTTCACATACCACAATGTTTTCAAGGTTCATCCATGATGTAGCATGTATCAGTACTTCATTCCTTTTTTTTTTTAACTTATTTATTTATTTATCTATTTATTTATTTATTTTTGGCTGCATTAGGTCTTCGTTGCTGTGCGCGAGCATTCTCTAAGTGCAGAGAGCTGGGGCTACTCTTCATTGCGGTGCATGAGCTTCTCATTGTGGTGGCTTCTCTTGTTGCGGAGCACGGGCTCTAGGTGCGCGGGCTTCAGTAGTTGTGGCATGAGGGCTCAGTAGTTGTGGCACATGGGCTCAGTAGTTGTGGCTCATGGGCTGTAGAGTGCAGGCTCAGTAGTTTTGGCACACAGGCATCATTGCTCCGTGGCATGTGGGATCTTCCTGGACCAAAGCTCGAACCCATGTCCCCTGCATTGGCAGGCGGATTCTTAACCTTAACACAGGACACTTAACCCAGTGTCCCTGTGCCAGCAGGGAAGCCCTTCATTCCTTTGTATGACTGAATAATATTCCATTGTATGTATATACCACATTTTGTTTATCCATTTATCAGTTGAGGGACATTTGAATTGTTTTCACTTTTTGTCTATTATGAATAATACTGCTATGATCAGTTTTGTACAAGTCTTTGTTTGAGCACCTGTTTTCAATTCTTTTGGGCATATACCCAGGAAAGGAATATCTGGGTCATATGTTTAAGTTACTAAGGAACTGCCAAAGTGTTTTCTATAGTGCCTGTACCATTTTGCATTCGTACCAGCAATGTGTGAGTGTTTTGATTTTCTTACATCCTTGCCAGTACTTGTTATAGCTGTTCTGGTGGGTGTGAAATGGTATCTTATTGTGGTTTTGATTTGCATTTCCCTAGTGACTAATGATACTGAGCATCTTTTCATATTCTTATTGGCCATTGAATATTTTCTTTGGAGAAATATCTATTCAAGCCCTTTGCCCATTTTGCAATCCAGTTGTCTTTTGTTGATGAGTTGTAGGAGTTTTTAATATATTCTGATAAGGGAATAAGTCTCTTGTCAGATATATGATTTGCAAATTTTTTGTCTCATTCTGTGGGTTGTTATTGCACTGTTTTGATAGTGTCTTTTGATGCACAATAGTTTTTAATGT
This sequence comes from Balaenoptera musculus, assembly GCF_009873245.2. NCBI lineage: Eukaryota > Metazoa > Chordata > Mammalia > Artiodactyla > Balaenopteridae > Balaenoptera > Balaenoptera musculus. Next base: position 66,426,699 of record NC_045786.1, on the reverse strand, counting down.
TGATAAAGTCCAATTCATCCATTTTTTTTCTTTTATTCCTTGTGTTTTGGGCCAAAAATTGCCAAATCTGAGGTCATGGAGATCTCCCCCTATGTGTTCTCCTAAGAGTTTTATGGTTTTAGATCTTACATTTAAGTCTTTGATTCATTTTGAGTTAATTTTTAAATATGGGGTGAGGTAGGATTCAGACTTCATTTTTTCCATGGAAGTATTCAGTTTCCCCACCACAATTTGTTGAAGAGACTCTTTCCCCATTGAATGGTCATCACACCCTTCAAAAATCAATTGACTATAGATGTACAGGTTTATTCCTAGACTCTCAATTCTATTCCATTGATCTGTATTTCTATTCTTACACCAGTTCCACACTGTTTTGATTAGTGTAGCTTCAAAGTGAGTTTTGAAATCAGGAAGAATGAGTCCCCCAACTTAATTCTTTTTCTAGATTGTTTTGGCTATTTGAAGTCCCTTGTAATTCCATATGAATTTTAGGATCATCTTGTCCATTTCTGCAAAAAAGTCTTTCAGATTTTGATAGAGATGGCATTGAATCTGTAGATCGCTTTGCACAGTACTACCATTTTAACAATATTAAGTCTTTGAATCCATGAACCCAGAATGTTTTTCCATTTATTTAGATCTTCCTTATTTTCTTTCAGCAATATTTTCAATGTAAGTCTTGCATCTTCTTGGTTAAATTTATTCTAAGGATTTTATTATTTTTGAAAAATTAATGGACTTTGGGGGGACATTTAGTTTTACAGAAAAAATGAGCCAAAAGTAAGGAGAGTTCTGGTAGACCCTCATATTTTATTCTTTTTGATTCTATTATAAATGAAATTGTTTTCTTCCTTTCCTTTTCTGGTTGTTAATTGTTAGTGTATAGAAATACAACTGATTTTTCCATATTGGTCTTGTACCCTGCAACTTTGCTGAATTTGTTTATTAGCTCTAGTTGCTATTGATATGTGACCCTTGCTCTAGTCCACACACCTTCTTTCATCCCCATTTAATTGTTGAAGAAACCAAGTAACTGGGACTCGCCCACAGTTCTACTGCCTCTTATGGCCCGACATCCACCACCCAGCTTAGCACTCTAGCTCGCCCCCTGAATTGAACCCGGAGTTTTTCAGTGTAATATGCAGACACAAATTCCAGCGAGTTCCCTCTACAAAGCCCCCTGTCCATCCCTTCCAACTCCGCAGTCTCTGCCTCCTGTTTGCCTCCGTTTAACTATTATCACGAGCCTAGCTGGATTCCTACCCTGACCCAGGCCCTCAGCTCTGGCCACTTGGTAGCAGAGATAACTCTCAAAACATGAAACCCCAGGACACTTTACCCACAACTTCCTACCTGTAACAGAGAACCGCTGGTGGCATCCACCGCTTCTGTCCACCCCCTCCCCGCCCCCCAGACCCCCCTACCCCCAGCTGGATGGCAACCCTGGTCTCCAGTGAGAGAGCCCTGGCCTTAGGCCTCCCAGAGCTCTGCACTCACTGCAGTGGCAAGGTCAGACCCTTTGCTTGCAGCATGCCTTCCAGGAAAACAGGCAAATTCGCGTGCAAGCCAAAATTATTTTAGGGCTTAGGGGCCCCCCGCTTGGAATCTGGGTTTCATGTTCACAAAAAGACAGCCCCAAAGGTAGGATTTGCATCTTTCCACGCAGAGAAGCTGTGGACAGACAGAGGGGTGGGAATGCAGCGGCCTGGAGTTTGAGTGGGTGGGGAGGGAGGGGGAAGGAGGAACCGCAGGCCCAGTGTCCTGCCTGGTTGCCTAGGTGACAGGGAAGGGTAGGGGAATGAAGGAGAAGTGGCTGAGTGGGCTGAGTTGATCTGAGCATCTCAGATCTTAGCACCACCTAGTAGCACCCATCTCCACTTCTTCTCCCAATAGCTTAGCCCCTACAGGGAAGCGGAGTCTACCCTGTTCTTTCACCCTGGTACCCAGTGTTCTGTGATTGGTGGAGAAATAGAATGTCAGCCCTGGAAAAAGGTTTGCGGAGTCTCCTGGCTCAATAGTTTTCAAGCAGTTTTGTAGCAACAGATCCTTTTTTCAAAGGAAATCTTACCCAGAACCCCAATGTGCAAACCAAACACAGAGGGTGCTGCTCACTCCATCCACCGTCGCCAGGACTCTAGAGTTGCAACACCCAGAAAGTGAAAATCTCTGTTCTGGGCCCAAACCCTCACAGTACAGATGGGAAAACTGAGGTCCCCAGATGGTCACTGACTCGATCAAGGATACCCAGTAAATGAGTTCGTGGCAGAACCAGGATGGGACATGGCCTCCCCAGGACCCTAACAGAGCCAGCAGAAAAAAGCAGAATCCTTGAGGTAAGAGGGAGAAAAAAAAGGGCACAAGTTGTCTTGAAGCCTGGAATTTCCAGATCTGCCAGGACAACACAAGTCCCTCATTTTACAGACGAAGAAACTGAGGCCCAGCAAGGGGGCAATGGCTTGTTAGTGGAATGATCCTAAGAGGGAGTACTATTCCCTTAGAAAGAAGAAAAATTTGAACATTTGGCTCTCTGGCTCGCTCAAGCAGTCTTTGATGAAATTCCGAGGTGCCAGATGGTGCAGGGGGAGGAGCACTGGCCTGGGAATTTCAACCCCCTCTGTTACAGACAAGCCCGGTGACCTTGGGAGATTTATTTTAGAGAGCCAAAAGGATCATCCCCTGGTTTATAAGAGGTCCAGAAGAGTAATAGGATTAAATGATGCTCCAGAGTGTTTTATATTGTTTCTAAATGTCAGGGCCTCCTTTAGGGGGAAGGGGAGTAAACACACTACTCTTTAAAGATTGAATCTGACAGTGGGTTTTTAAAAGGCTCTTTATTTTTATTTTACATTTTTCATGGCTAATTATAAAGTGACACATGGTATTCCAGAAAATGTGTAAAGTACAGGAAAAAAAAAAAAAAAAGCAGAAAACAAAATCACCCATAAACACATTGCCCAGTACAGCCATTGTTCAACATTGTTGTACATTTCCTTTCAGTCTTTTTTCTATACTTTTTTCCTTGTACAGAGTATATTATATTGTAATTTAAAAACTTCTATTTAATGATTAACAAAGCGATTCCTTTTACCTGGTACATCATATCTGACTGTTAAGAAAAAATTACAAGTCATACCAAAAGGCAAAAAACGAAAACAACAACAAAAAAAAATTGAAGAGACAAAGCAAGCATCAGAACCAGACATGGCAGGGATTTTGGAATGATCAGACTGGGAATTTAAAATAAGTCTGGTTAATATGCTAAGGGCTCTAATGGATAAAAGTAGACAGCATGTAAGGACAGATGGGCAATGTAAGCAGAGAGATAGAAATCCTAAGAAAGAACAAAAAAGAAAGGCAAGAGATTAAAAAAACACACTGTAACAGAAAGAAGAATGCCTTTGATGGGTTCATTAGTAGAGTGGACACAGCTGAGGAAAGAATTTTTTTTTTTTTTTTTAATTTTAGGATTTTTTTTCTGTTTTTCTTTTTTTTTTTTAATTAATTAATTAATTTATTTTTATTGTGTTGGGTCTTTCTTTCTGTGTTAGGGCTTTCTCCAGTTCTGGTGAGCGGGGGCCACTCTTCATTGCGGTGCGCGGGCCTCTCACTGCCGCAGGCTTTCCTATTGTGGAGCACAGGCTCCACACGCGCAGGCTCAGTAGTTGTGGCTCACGGGCCCAGCTGCTCTGCGGTATGTGAGATCTTCCCAGACCAGGGCTCGAACCCATGTCCCCTGCATTGGCAGGCAGATTCCTAACCACTGCGCCACCAGGGAAGCCCCGGAAAGAATTTTTGAGCCTGAGTATGTCTCAATAGAATCCTCAAAATGCAAAAAGCAAAGAGAACAAAGGTTGAAAAAAATATAACAGAATATCGGAGGTCTGTGGGGCAACTACATAAGGTATGACATATGTTTAATGGGAATACTTCAAGAAAGAGAGAAGGAGCAGAAGAAATATTTATAATAATAATGACAGAATTTTCTCAATTTAATGTCAGATTCAGGAAACTCAGAGAACACCAAGCAAGATAAATATTTAAAAAACAATGTCTTAGCATATTATTTTTAAATTATGGAAAAGTAAAGATAAAGAAAAAAAATGAAAGAAACCAGAGGAAAAATACACCTTATCTATAGAGGAAAAAAATGATAAGAATTACATCCAACTTCTCCTCAGAAACCAATCAAGAAAGAAGAGAGTAAAGCAAAATATTTAAAGTGTTGAGAGGAAAATATCCAGCCACGTAGAATTCTGTACACTGCAAAATTATCCTTCAAAAGTGAAAGAGAACTAAAAATTTTTTCTCAGATAAACAAAAATTGAGGGAATTTGTTGCCAGTAGACCTGCCTTGCAAGAAATTTTAAAAGAAGTTCTTTAGAGAGAAGGAAAATAATATACAGTTGTCCCTTGGTATCTGCAGGGGACTGGTTCCAGGACCTCCCATGGATACCAAACTCCATGGACGTTCAAGTCCCTTATGTAAAATGGCGCAGTATTTGCATGTAACTTATGCATATCCTTCCATATACTTTAAATCAGGGGTCTCCAGCCCCTCCGCAGCCTGTTAGGACCTGGGCTGCACAGCAGGAGGTGAGCAGCAGGTGAGTGAGCAAAGCTTCATCTGCTGCCCCCCATCGCTCTCATTACCGCCTGAACCATTCCCCGCTTCCGAGGAAAAATTGTCTTCCATGAAACTGGTCCCTGGTGCCAAAAAGGTTGGGGACCACTGCTTTAAATCATCTCTAGATTACTTATAATACCTAATACAGTGTAAATGCTATGTAGATAGTTGTAAATACAATGTAAATGCTATGTAAACAGTTGCCAGGGTATGGCAAATTCAAGTATTGCTTTTTGAAACTTTCTGGATTTTTTCCAAATAAATTCAATCCAAGGTTAATTGACTCCACGGATGTGGAACTCACGGATATGCAGGGGCAAGTATAGGTCAAAAACTCAGAACTACATTTAAAAAAAAAAAAGAGCATTGAAGAAGGAATAAGTGAAGGTAAAATAAAACTTATTTTTCTTATTCTTAATTGATTTACTAGATAATAGTTTGCTCAAAATAATAATAGCAACAATGTGTTCAATTATTTTGCTTATGTGTGTGTATATATATATATGCTTATAATAAGTGAAATGATAACAGCAATGATACAAGGGACAGGATAAAGGAATTAGGATGTTTTGTTACTATAAGGTACTCACACTACCTGTGAAGTGGTATAGGATTATTTGAAAGTGGATTTAGATTAGTTGCAAATGTATATTGCAACTTTAGGGAAACCACTAAAAGAAGTATAACTGGTTTGTTAAGAAAGGAGAGAAAATGACATCATATAAAATGCTTAATTAAAACCACGACCAGCAGAAAGAGTGGAAGACAAAAAGATGGACAAAGAACAAAGGCAACAAGTAGAAAACCAGTAACAAATATGGTAGATATTAATCCAACTATTATCAACAATCACTTTGAATGTCATTGGTCTAAATGTACCAATTAAAAGACAGATATTGTCCAGGTAGATGAAGAAACATGATTCAACTATGTGTTGTTTACAAGAAACCCACTTTAAATATAAAGGACACATATAGATTAAAAGTAAATGGAGAAAAATATACTATGCTGACATTAACCAAAAGAAAGCAGGAATAGCTATATTAATTTCAGACAGAGCTAACTTCAAAATAAGAGCATTATCAGAGATAAAGAACGGCAATACATAATAATAAAGGAGTCAATTCTCCACGAAGACATAACAATTCTTGACATGTATGTGCCTAACAACAAAGTGTCAAACTACGTGAGGCAAAAACTGACAGAACTGCAAGGAGAAATCGATAAATCCACTATCATAGTTAGAGATTTCAACACTTCTCTGTCAGAAATGGACAGATTCATCAGGCAGAAAATCAGTGAGGACATAGCTGAACTCAGCAGCACCATCGATCAGCTGGGTATAATTGACATCTATAGACTACTTCATCCAACAACAGCAGAATAAACATTTTTCTCAGGCTCACATGTAATATTCATCTAGAAAATAAGATGAGTAGCTTTCCCTCTTTTTCTCTTCTCTGAAAGAGTTAATATAAGAAAGGAATTATTGGTCCCCTTAATGTTTGGTAAAACTCTCCTATAGAACCACATGGACCAGTATCTTTTTAGTGGATAGATCTTTGACCATAATTTCAATTTCTTTTGTGGTTGATAATTTAATTTTTCCTGTTTCCATTTCATCTGGGTTTCATTTTTTTGCATAATGTTGGTTTATTTATTTATTTATTTATTTATTTGTTTATTTGTTTATTTGTTTATTTATTTAGGCTGCGTTGGGTCTTTGTTGCTGTGTGCGGGCTTTCTCTAGTAGTGGCGAGTGGGGGCTACTCTTCGTTGTGATGCATGGGCTTCTCATTGTGGTGGCTTCTCTTGTTGTGGAGTACAGGCTCTAGGTGTATGGGCTTCAGTAGTTGTGTCACACGGGCTCAGTAGTTGTGGCTTGTGGGTTCTATAGCGCAGGCTCAGTAGTTGTGGCTCATGGGCTTAGTTGCTCCACAGCATGTGGGATCTTCCTGAACCAGGGCTTGAACCTGTGTCCCCTGCATTGGCAAGCAGAATCTTAAACACTGCGCCACCAGGGAAATCCCCATAATGTTGTCTGGTAGTCTTTTATAATTTTAAAATCTCTTCTGAGTCAGTAGTTGGTAGTTTGACCATTTTGTCAATCTATATAATGTTAATTTGCCCTCCCTTTGTTTCAATTGATCAAGTTCTTTAAGACTTTTCAAAGAATCACTAGTTATTTATTAACTTTTTTTCCTATTTTATTGCTTTCTACTGCAGTCTTTGCTGTTTTTCTTTATTCTAAATACTTTATGTTTCATAGGGTTTTTTTTTTCAATTAATTTTTTTATTTGAAGCTCTACTGGGTTGAATGGTGTCTCCCAAAACTGATGTCCATCCATAACCTATAAATGTGACCTTGTTTGGAAATAGGGTCTTAGCACATGTACCCAAGTTAAGATGAGGTCTTACTGGGTTAGGATGAGCCCTAAATCCAATATGACTGGTGTCCCTGTAAGAAAAGAGAAATCTTTCTCTGGAACCAAAGACAGACACAGGGAGAACACCATGTGATGACAGAGGGAGAGAGTGGAGAGATGTGTCTAAAGCCAAAGAGTGCCAAGGATTGCATGCAATCAACAAAAGCTAGCAAGAAACAAGGAAGTATCTTCCCCTTGAGCCTTCAGAGGGAACATAGCCCTGCCAATACGTTTATTTCAGTCATGTAGCTTCTAGAACTATGAAGCAATAAACTGTTGTTTTAAGCCACTTAGTTTGTGATAATTTGTTATGGCATCTCTAATATAAAAGCTAAGTTCATCCATCATTCATCTTTCTTGTTTTTTAAGTGCCTGTAAGTCTATATATTTCCCTGAAAACTACTTTGCATTCTAAAGTAGTACTTCATTCAATTCTAATTCTCTTATGATTTTTCTTCATCCCATTAATTATTTAGAACTGTGTTTTTAAGTTTCCAGATGTATACAAGTTTCTAGTCATCTTTATACTGTTGTTGACATCTAATTTTATTTCTGTGTTGGCAATAAATGTTTTATATTACATCAATTAAAAAAATTTTGGAGACTTACTGTGCAGCGTAATAGTCAATTTTTGTAAATGTTCCATTTGTCTTTTAAAAGAATGTACATACATTCTCTGTTGGGTTCAGAGTTCTATACGTATCCATTAGGTTCACAGGCTTTTTTGTTTTTTGTTTTTTTTAAAATCAGTTTTTGTTTTATTTATTTATTTATTGGCTGCATCAGGTCTTAGTTGCTGCACTCGGGATCTTTCATTGCGGCGTGCAGCCTTCTCTCTAGTGGTGGCACCTGGGTTCCAGAGTGCGTGGGCTCTGTAGTTGTGGTGCACCAGCTTAGTTGCCCCAAGGCATGTGGGATCTTAGTCCCCCAACCGGGGATCGAACCGGCGTCCCCTGCATTGTAAGATGGATTCTTAACCACTGGACCACTGGGGGAGTCCCTCATAGGTTGTTAATTACTGTGTTAAAGACTGGCTAACTGACAAACAAACCTGTTTCCACCTTCTTCCTGGGCACACAACAAGGCTATATTTCATGGCCTCTCTAGCAATTAGATGTGGCCATATGATTGAGTTTTGGCCAATGGAACGTGAATAAAATTTATAATGTGTCAGTTCCAGGACTGGCTCACGTGTGGGTCTCCATTCTCTCTTTTACCATGACTGTCTGCTAGGATACAACACTTAGGTGACCGTGGAAGTCACGTTTTGAAGCTAGCAAAGTATCTATCAGCTTGAATCCCTGACTGACTCTCTGGAGCAGAGACCCTTCCTCAGTAGCCCGTGACCTAAGATTGGATTTTACATGAAAGAGAAATAAACTTCTATTGTTTAAGGTTTAAGGTCCTGATGTTTAAGGTTTGTTTTTTTTTGTTGTTGTTATAGATGCTAATGTGACCTAAACTGATAAACATTTTTGCTCTCAGATACTACATACCTTTATAATTTTTGTCTTACCTAGTAGTCAAATCTGAGGGATGTGTGTTAGTCTCTCAATATAAATATCAATTTATAAATTTCTCTTAGTAATTCTATAAAATCTTACTGTATATTTCATAGTATGCTGTTGGGTACACACAATCTCATAAGTGTTATAAGTTCTTAGCAAATTATTCCTTTTGTCACTATGAAAAATATTTTTGCTAATTATTTTCCAGGTGTTTTTTTTTTTCAACTTTCCTCTGTAATTTTTAAAAGTATATTTTCTACCTAAACAATATATAACTATATTCTTGAAAAATCCCCAAAATGAAAACACTGTCTATTAATGGGTCAGTTTAATTAACCACAATTTTTGGTAATTATTGATATTCTTGCACTTATTTTTTTTAATAAACTTTTTATTTTGGAATACTTTTATATTTACAGAAAAGTTGCAGTTGCAATAGTACAGAAGTTTCTAAATACTGCACACCCAGTTTCATTTCCTGTGATGTTATCTTCTTACATTATTGTGGTATATTTGTCAAAACTAAAAAACCCAATATTAGTAGGTTACTGTCAACTAAAACCCAGACTTTTTTCAATTTTACCAGTTTTTCCACAAATGTCCATTTTCTGTTCCAGGACTGAATCCAGGACACCACATTTCTTGCACTTATTCTTGACCATCTTATTTGTATTACCATTTCTATGCTTTCTCCAACTTCCTCCCCCTCCCCCCATTCTCCTAGATTTTTTGGAATCATTAAATTTTATTAATTCAATTTTTTCGTCTACTGATTTGAAACTTGCATATTCTATTTGAGACTTCTAGTGGTTAACATTCATTTTTTACTGTGGTAAAATGTACATGAAGTTTACTATTTTAACCATTTTAAAATGTACAGTTCTGGGGCATTAAGTACATTCACATTGTTGTACAACCATCACCACCATCCATCTCCAGAACTTTTTCATCTTCCGCATCTGGAACTCTGTACCCATTAGACACTAACTCCCCATTCACCCCTCCCCCAACCCCTGCTACCCACCATTCTCCTTTCTGTCTCTATGAATTTGACTACTCTAGGTATCACATACAAATGGAATCATATACTATTTATCCTTTTGTGGCTGGTTGATTTCACTTAGCATAATGTCTTCAAAGTTCATCCATGTTGTAACATTTTTCAGAATGTCCTTCCTACTTTTAGTCTGAATAATATTACATTCTGATGCTAATTTTTTTAATAACAGCTTTATTGAGATATAATTCACGTACCATAAAAGTTACCCTTGTCAAGTGTACAATTGAGTGTTTTGGGTATAGTTATAGAGTTGTCCAACCATCATCACTGTCTGATTTCAGAACATTTCCATCATCCCCAAAAAGACACCCAAAACCATTAGCTGTCACTCCCCATTCTCCCCTACCATTAGCCCCTAGCAACCATGAATCTGCTTTCTCTCTCTATGGTTTTGCCTCTTCTGGACACTTCATATAAATGGAATCATACAATATTTGGCCTTTTGTGTGTGATTTCTTTCACTTACCATAATGTTTTCAAGGTTTATTCGTGTTGTATCATGTGTTAGTATTTCATTTCTTTTTATGGTTGAATGATATTCCACTGTGTGAGTATACCACATGTTGTTTATCCATTCATCAATTGATGAATATTTGAGCTGTTTCCACTCTTTTGCTCTTATGAATATTGCTTCTATGAACATTTGTTTACAGGTTTTTGTGTGGACATATGTTCTTAATTCCCCTGGGCATATACCAGGAGTAGAATTGGTGGATTATATAGTACATCTATATTTAACATTTTGAGGAACTGCCAAACTGTTTTCCAAAGTGGCTGTACCATTTTAGAATCCCACCAGCAATGTATGAGGGTTCCAATTTCTCCACATCCTCACCAATACTTACTATTGTCTATCTTTTTTATTATAGTTATCCTACTGGGTGTGAAGTGGTATCTCGTAATTTTGATTTGCATTTCCCTAATGACTAATGATGTTGAGTACATTTTCCTGTGCTTATTAATACTCATTTTTTAAAAATTTTATTGAAGTATATTTGATTTACAATGTTGTATTAATTTCTGCTGTACAGCAAAGTGACTTAGCTATACATATATATATTCTTTTTCAAATTCTTTTCCATTATGGTTTATCACAGGATAATGAATACAGTTCCCTGTGCTGTACAGTAGTACCTTGTTGTTTGTTCATCCTATAGATAACAGTTTGCATCTGCTAATCCCAAACTTCCAATCCTTCCCTCCCCCATACCCCCTCCCCCTTGGCAACCACAGATCTGTTCTCCATGTCTGTGAGTCTGTTTCTGTTTCATAGATATGTTCATTTGTGTTGTATTTTAGATTCCACATATAAGTGATATCACATGGTGTTTGTCTTTCTGACTTACTTTGCTTAGTTTGATAATCTTTAGGTCCATCAATGTTGCTGCAAATGGCATTATTTCATTCTTTTTTTTTATTGAAGTATAGTTGATTTACAGTGTTGTGTTAATTACTGCTGTACAGCAAAGCAACTCAGTTATACATATATATACATTCTTTTTCATATTCTTTTCCATTATGGTTTATCACAGGATATTGAATATAGTTCCCTGTGCTATACAGTACGATCTTGTTGCTTATCCATTCTGTATATGCCAGTTTGCATCTGCTAATCCCAAACTCCCAATCCATCCCTCTCCCACCTCCCTCCCCCTTCGCAACCACCAGTTTATTCTCTATGTCCTTGATTTGGTTTCTGTTTCATAGATAGGTTCATTTGTGTCATATTTTAGATTCCATATTATAAGTGATATCATATGGTATTTATCTCTTTCTGACTTACTTCACTTAGTATGATAATCTCTAGTTCCATTCAGTTGCTGCAAATGGCATTATTTTGTTCTTTTTTATGGCTGAGTAGTATTCCATTGTATATATGTACCACATCTTCTTTATCCATTCATCTGTTTGTGGACATTTAGGTTGTTTCCATGTCTTGGCTATTGTGAATAGTGCTGCTATGAACATAAGGGTGCGTGTATCTTTTTGAATTATAGTTTTGTCTGGATATATGCCCAGGAGTGGGATTGCTGAATCATATGGCAACTCTATTTTTAGTTTTCTGAGGAACCTTTAAACTATTTTCCACAGTGGGTGCACTAATTTACATTTCCACCAACAGTGTAAGAGGGTTCCCTTTTTTCCACACCCTCTCCAGCATTTGTTATTTGTAGACTTTTTATTGATGGCCATTCTGACCAGTATGAGGTGGTACCTCATTGTAGTTTTGGTTTGCATTTCTCTAATAATTAGCATAATGAGCATCTTTTCATGTGCCTATTGGCCATCTGTATGTCTTCCTTGGAGAAATGTCTGTTTAGGTCTTCTGCCCATTTTTTGACTGGGTTGCTTGTTTCTTTGTTATTGAGTTGTATGAGCTGTTTGTATATTTTGGAAATTAAACCCTTGTCGGTTGCATCATCTGCAAATATTTTCTCCCGGTCTGTAGGTTGTCTTTTTGTTTTGCTTATGGCTTCCTCTGCTGTGCAACGGCTTATAAGTTTGATTAGGTCTCATATGTTTATTTTTGCTTTTATTTCTAGTGCCTTGGGAGACTGACCTAAGAAAACATTTGTATGATTTATGTCAGAGAGTGTTTTGCCTATGTTCTCTTCTAGTTTTATCGTGTCTTGTCTTATACTTAAGTCTTTAAGCCATTTTGAGTTTATTTTTGTGTATGGTGTGAGGGTGTGTTCTAACTTCATTGATTTACATGCAGCTGTCCAACTTTCCCAATACCACTTGCTGAATATACCACTTGTATATTCTTGCCTCCTTTGTTGAAGATTAATTGTCCATAGGTGTGTGGGTTTACTTCTGGGCTCTCTATTCTGTTGCATTGATCCATATGTCTTTTTGTGTCAATACCATGCTGTTTTGATTTAGCTTTGCAGTATTGTCCGAAGTCTGGGATGGTTATGCCTCCTGCTTTGTTCTTTTTTCTCAGGATTGCTTTGGCAATTCTGGGTCTTTTATAGTTCCATATAAATTTTAGGATTATTTGTTCTAGTTCTGTGAAAAATACCATTGGTAATTTGATAGGGATTGCATTAAATCTGTAGATTGGGGGCTTCCCTGGTGGTGCAGTGGTTAAGAATCCGCCTGCCAACGCAGGGGACACGGGTTCAAGCCCTGGTCCAGGAAAATCCCACATGTCGCAGAACAACTAAGTCCATGCACCACAACTACTGAGCCTGCGCTCTAGAGCCTGCAAACCACAACTACCAAGCCCGCGTGCCACAACTACTGAAGCCCACTTGCCTAGAGCCCATGCACCGCAAGGAAGAGTAGGCCCCACCCGCTGCAACTAGAGAAAGCCCAAGCGCAGCAACAAAGACCCAACACAGCCAAAAATAAAATAAATCAAATAAATTTATTTAAAAAAATCTGTAGGTTGCTTTGGGTAGTATGGCCATTTTAACAATATTAATTCTTCCAATCCAAGAGCATGGGATATCTTTCCATTTCTTTGAATCATCTTCAGTTTCCTTTATTAATGTTTTGTAGTTCTCAGCATATAACTCTTCCACCTCCCTTGGTTAGGTTTATTCCTAAGTATTTATTTTTTGATGTGATTTTAAAAGTGATTGTTTACATTCCCTTTCTGATATTTCTTTGTTAGTATAAAGAAATGCAACCAACTTCTGTATTAACATTCATTTTTAATGCACATATGCAAATATATTTTTTAAAGAATTCATTAGAATCTATGTCCTCACCCAGACAAGGCCAAAATTCTATTAAGAAACTTTTTTATTTTCCTTCACTTTTTGTGCGATATTTCTATATATGTTGACTTTGCTGATACCTAAAATTTTAGTTCCAGGTGGTTATTTTATAACTTTTCCAGGAAGTTATTATGATTTCTTAAATTCTTGTTTTCCTCTGGTCTTTGCATGACAGTTTCCTCTTGGATTTTTTTTCTTTAACTGGAGCACAACATCTAATTGATCTTTTTGTTCGTTTTGGTTTTTGTTTTGGCTGCATTGGGTCTTTTATAATAAGTTTATTTATTTATTTATTTTTGGCTGTGTTAGTCTTCGCAGTGGCGAGCAGGGGCTATTCTTCCTTGCAGTGTGTGGGCTTCTCATTGCAATGGCTTGTCTTGTTGTGGGGCACAGGCTCTGAGCATACAGGCTTCGGTAGTTGTGGCTCATGGGCTCTAGAGCACAGGCTCAGTAGTTGTGACACACAGGCTTAATTGCTCCACGGCATATGGGATCTTCCCCGACCAGGGCTCGAACCCATGTCCTCTGCATTGGCAGGCGGATTCTTAACCATTGTGCCACCAGGGAAGCCCTGCATTGGGTCTTAATTGTGGCACATGGGATCTTTGTTGAGGCATGCAGGATCTTTCAAGCCTGGGGTGCGCAGGCTTCTCTCTAGTTGTGGCATGAGGGTTTTTCTTTCTCTAGTTATGGTGCTCGGGCTCCAGAGTGCATGGGCTCTGTAGTTTGCAGCACTCAGGCTTAGTTGCCCCGCAGCATGTGGGATCTTAGTTCCCCAACCAGGGATCGAACCCGCGTCCCCTGCCTTGGAAGGCGGATTCTTTACCAGTGGACCACCGGCGAAGTCCCTCTAATTGGTTTTTGTTTTATTTTATTTCCTTTTCAGAAGGGATGTGGAGAGAAGAGCTGAGTAAACTTTCTGAGTACTTCATGTCCGAAAATGTCTCTCTTTTATCCTCACATTTAAATAGTAATTTGGCTATTAAATAATAAATTCAAATGTCTCTACGGTTAGCATTTTGAAGATATTGAACTGATGTTGCCAAAAAGAAACCTGACTTCATTCTTTTGCAGTTGGTAAATCTGACTTTTTAAATGAGCATTTAATTTAGAATTTCTACTTTAGCCTTCATGTTCTGAGATTTCACTATGATGAATCCAAATGTGGGTTAAAAATTTTTATTGGTACATGGTGGACCCTTTCAATCGGAAGACTTACTTTTTAAAAAATTCTGGTAATCTCTGGCTATTATTTCTTTAAATAGTGCGTCCTTTCTATTGTCTTTGCCCTATGTCTCTGAAACTCTTATTAGATAAATATTAACACTTCTGAATCTATCCCCTGTATCCTTAAGTTTTCTTTTTACCACCCATCTCTTTTATTTGTGCTGCATTCCAGAAGAATTCCTAGATCTCATCGTCCAGTTCCCTTGTTCACTCTTTAAATGTGCTCATTCTGATATTAGCCCATCTATTTTTTAATTTCAATAATTATATTTTTATTACAAAAATCTCTAATTGTTTCTTTTTTACAACCAGTTCTTTCTTTTTCTTAAATGAAGTACTCTTCCTTATCGCTCTTAGGATTTATCATTACATTTATTTTATTTTATTTATTTTTTTTATTTTTGGCTGTGTTGGGTCTTCGTTTCTGTGCAAGGGCTTTCTCTAGTTGCGGCAAGCGGGGGCCACTCTTCATCGCGGTGCGCGGGCCTCTCACTATCGCGGCCTCTCTTGTTGCGGAGCACAGGCTCCAGACGCGCAGGCTCAGTAGCTGTGGCTCACGGGCCTAGTTGCTCCGCGGCATGTGGGGTCCTCCCAGACCAGGGCTTGAACCCGTGCCCCCTGCATTAGCAGGCAGATTCTCAACCACTGTGCCACCAGGGAAGCCCACATTTATTTTAAAGTCTAGTTCTGGTTACCCTATTAACTCCCTTTTCTCAGATGTGCATTTATCTGTTAGATTTATGATCTCTTTTTTATAATATTGCACACCTCAAGCAATTGGCGATTCTTGACTGTGTATGCATTTTTGCAGTTGCAGTGTCTGGTTAGGCTGACAGCTGTCTCTGGTTGAGCAGTTTGCTTATAGAGAAGGGCAAAACAGCTGCTGGGACTTGTACTCCACACCACTTTGATGGGCAGGACCTGCTGCTGGGTGGAAGCTCGGCAGCTGGTCTTCTGGGCTTGGATGTTTTTCATTCCTTCCAGACTTTGACAGCCACTCAGTACGTGGCCCTTTCTCATTAATCCAAGTACTTACCCCCAGAGCTCTTACATGCAAGGTACGTGGAGAAATACGAGGTCGATTGGCCTGGCTGCTCCGCTACAGTTCTCCAAAATCCCCCCATCAGTTTCCCCATAGGCACGATTTTTTTTTTTTTTTCACTTTTCTCCCATCACCTCTGGACATGGAACACCTTGGTGTTCTTTCCTCCTTTGGGGTGGCTCACTTGAGCTATTGCTGCTGCTGATTTCCTCTTTAATCCAATCCTGCCTGCTTTCAGTCTCATGGAGATCCTTCACACTGTTGGACCATAAAGAAAGCCTGTACTTGTTTTTGAATTATATCTTGTCCCCCCTATCTTTTCTAAGGCTGGGCGTGGGCTCAGTCTGCCATATATGTATATGTAATTCTGTATTTTTCCACTTAATATTTTGTTAAAAACATATTTTCAGATATGTGAGTATAAACGTATGCTTGTGTGTGTGTGTGTGTGTATTTCCTAGCTGTGTCTGCTGACAGGGCCCAGAGGCAGTGATACTTTAGTAGTAGAGAGTACACTTATTGTCCAAATCTTAGTTTCTAAATACTATTATGCGCTAAAAGTAACCAAGGCTTCTTTGGAGAAATGACAGATTCTAGGACTGAGGCACGGACAGTACAAGGTAAGCCTGGAACTTACCAGTACTATCTAGTTGCATCAGATAGTATGGAAGTGCCAGAAAAAATGATGGGGTTCTATCAAAAGGATGTAGGAGTCAGTCAAAGGGGTTTCCACTGGCCAAATCTGGGGCAACTTAAGCATCAAAATAAATAATGATATAATAAATAATAACCCATAAAATAAAAATAAATAAGAATCAATGCTGATAAAAAATGAATAAATATATAAATAGGGGAGAAGGGAAAGTTCTTCCTTAGGGCAGAATTACAACTAGTAAAAAAGGACTGATGGAATCAGGAAATTGCCACTTGGCAACCACCATAGTAAGAAATGTTTCGAACAAGTATCATCAACAGATGCTAAAACTAGTGGGTAAAAATTTAACAGGAAACAGGATATTTACATAGTCTCAGAGTATCTCCCCATGAGATGCTTATTATTTATAAAGGGAAGAGTAGTAAATTTACAGTGGAGAAACCTGACAGTCACCACCTTAATTGAGTGATTACATCACCAGTTATGTGACAAGGAGACACCATATGCTTCTTGATTTTTTTTTCTTTTTAAAATTTATTTTATTGAAATATAGTTGATTTACAATGTTGTGTTCATTTCTACTGTACAGCAAAGTGATTCTGTTATACATCTATGTACATTCTTTTTCAAATTCTTTTCCATTGTGGTTTATCACAAGATATTGAATATAGTTCCCTGTGCTACACAGTAGGACCTTGTTTTTTATGCATCCTATATATAATAGTTTGCTTCTGCTAACCCCAAACTCCCAATCCTTCCCTCTCCCACCGCCCCCCCATCCCCTTTGGCAACCACAAGTCTTGAACCATGTTAATTTTCACATACTCAGAAAAAATTAAATGAACAACAATATGGAAAAACTGTAAAATGAAATTGTAGGGGAGGAAGACATTTCTTGGTTCTTTGGCTGGCCAAATAATTTTTTTTTCCAGTTTATTCTTTTTTCTTTTTGAATTTTATTTTATTTTTTTTATACAGCAGGTTGTTTTTAGTTATCTGTTTTATACATATTCGTGTATATATGTCAATCCCCATCTCCCAAATGACACCATATGCCTCTTGATTTGATAAGGACACACCATCACCTCTGTCATGTTTCTGACAAAAATTCATAACCAGAATCTAATCATGAGGAAACATCAGATAAACACAAATTGAGGGACATTCTACAAAATTACTGACCTGTGCTATTTAAAGTTACCAAAATCATGAAAGACAAAAAGGAGTGAGACATTGTTCCAGATTAAAGGAGACTAAAGACACATGACAACTAAATGCAACGTGTGATCCAATTTTGTATCCTGAACCAGAAGAAACATTTTTTTCCCCTTTTGCTATAGAAAACATTGCTGAGACGCTGGTGAAATGTTTGTCTGTGGATTAAGTGATGGGATCGTATCATTATTAATTTCCTGACTTTCTTTGCTTCTTGTTATGTAAAAGAGTCTTTATTTTTAGAAAAAACACACTGAGTATTTATTGATAAACAAACCAACACACACACGCGCGCACACACAGGCACATATTTTTATGCCATTAAAAAGTCTTCCATAAACATGCATTGTAGGACCTGCATAATACTCCACTGGCTGGGTACACTGTAATTTATTAATCATAAGCTTCATGTTGGACATCCTATTATTTCTCATTTTTCCCAATGATAAATAATACTGATGTGAACATCATTATATTTAATACTCTGTCCACATTTCAGATTCCTTCCTTCGGATAACTCTATAGAAATGTTCATTACTGTCCAGGAGTATGAACATTTTAAGATTCTTAATACATACTTGATTCATATGAATAGGAATAACCCACTCCTGTTCATGCATGTTCTCATTCATTTAAAAATTTTACTAATTTGAGGGGAAAGAGGGGAATTATATTTTGTATTGTTTTAATTTGGCATTTCCTTAATCATTGGAGAGGATTTTTTTTTCCCTAAGAAGAATAGATTCTGTGTTTGTTCCTGAGGGGATTTGTGACAGTCATACATTCTTCCTGGGGGTGAGAATAGCAAAGCGGCTTATAACTTCTAAGAAGTAATAAATAGTGATTACCATACTAGAGCATGCAGTCAAATCATTTGTGACACAAACACATTACCACACAAGATTGAACTGACTATTTAGACTCCTAGAATGAAGAAACACAATATCTCCAGGGAAGGGTAAAGAGTAGGTGACAGAAGGAAGTAATCTCCTTGCCTGTTTGTTTACTTACTCCCTTCTTTCCCTCTTCACATCTCCCCCCCCTTCTAAATATATGCATATATAATCTGTAGTGTGTATATATAATATGGATGGATAGATAGATATACACACACATATAATATATGCATTATAGTATAATGTTACATATTATTGTTATTAATATAATATAATCCATGATAATGTAATGTATGCATGACTTTGCCAGGCATCAAGAGGATTCAGAGGGGTGAGGCCAGCTGTCTTTCCTCTGGGGGCATACACTCGAGTGAAGGCAGCAAGATACATGCCTCAAGATTCCAAGTCAAGGGGGCTAAGCCTGGCCCCCACATCCTTTACAAGCCTCTTCATTGCCTACCAACCTGAGCTCTGCATTTTCTCTAAAACCCTCTTGCTTTTCTTTCTTGGCACTTTGCTATGCCTGGAGTCCCCTTGACTTACTGCCCCTCAACTAACCTAATCATCCTTCAAAGGCTCACTCAGATGCCACCTCTTCCAAAAAGCCTTCTCTGACTTCCCACTCTTAGATGCAATGGTGTCTGGGCTCTCTCTGCACTCTCTACCTCTCGCATAGCACTCGGCACTTTAGACTTGGCGCTGCGGCTATTATTGCACTTGTCATATATCCTCAGTTAGGCTGTAGGCTCCTAAAGGGCAGGACCTGGTCTGATGCATTCCTGAATCCCTACGTCACCTATCACAGGTCCTGGCATAGAGAAGGCACTCCGTGAACATCGGGATAAGTGAATGAATGAGCACCTCCATACAATATCCTTCAATATCACAGTTTTCCCACATCATCTAAAATGTGCACAATGTGTGTACAAGAATCGACTGAGTGTTATCACCTCTGAGTGACTGAACACAGGTTGGTCTGTGGGCAAGTTGCCAAAGGGAAAGCAGGAACTGGACATGTGAGTGTGGAAAGGGTACTGGACAGGGAATCGGGAAGCCTGGGTTTCTACCCCAGCCCTGCTGCTACCCAATTGTGTGACCTTGGAAGTTCATTTCTTCCTTCCTGGACCTTGATATCCCCATCTGTAGAATGGGAGCTGGGAGTGATCTCCAAGGATCTTTCCTTCTTACACATTTACCCTTTGGGCACAAAGTGTGTCCATTGCCCTGGCAGCTCCTGAAAGCCCTCAGTACTCAGAAACTAACCCAGAAAAGAGAAAGTACCTGGAAGCTATTGGGAGAATATGAGCTCTCTATTTTCTTAAAGGCTGTGGAGTTTCTAGAGATATTTTCCATGTGATACCTTTTCTCTCTTAGGTTTCATAAATTATTTCACTTACATACACTTATATACATGTGGCCTGTCTTAAAAAGTAATCATGAATATGAAGGGCAAGCCTAGGCACAGCCCAGAAGATTAGCTGTCAAAATACAAAGATGAGTCCATTTTCTATGGAAATGTATATATTCCCATAGAAAAGGGCTGCGAAGTTTACACACCAAACTGATAATAATGGTTTCCTCTGGGGAGGCAGGAAGGGTACCGGAGTCAGGGGCTCCAAAAAGACTTTAGCCTTATCAGCAATGTTCAATTTTTTACAAGGAGAATGTATCTATGTATTATTTATATAGTTAAATATTAAATAATAATAATAAATTAAACGTTCAGGTGGTATTTAGTGCTGCACTGCCATAAATTTGGGTCTTGACACCTATATATCTCTTTATTTTTATTTCTCCATCTGTGTGTCTGTCTACCTATCCATCTTCTGTCTAAATATGAGGATGGGAAATCATTAAACTTCTAGCAACAAGGGACTGGTTAAAGTTGCTTCAATTCATATGAATATTCTGCAAGCATTAAAACTCCTGTTTCCTAAGAGTATATACTTTCATGGAAAAGAAGCAGGCTAAGTGGGGGGAAAAAAAAGAACCAACAGTCAAAGCTTTACAACAAAGGATAGACTTAAAGTAAGAGTAGTATCATGGAGAATGCAGTCCAGGAGGAGGAAATGGCAGAGACATTCACAAAAGGGGTCACATGTTTTCTGGGATTGGGCATCAGACTTGCTTCTGAGCTTCCTGGCAGCCAGGGAGAAAAAAGGAAAATACAATTCCTTCCATAATTATTCAAAAGAAGGATGCATATCATTTAGGCAGAAGAAGAAGACTTGCTATGAAATTCTAAACATAATTTAATCTAAGTATCGTTATTATTGTCCCATGAGGAAACTGAGGCTCAGAATGATATAGTAACTTGCCTAATATCCCATAACCAGTAAGTGGTATGGCAGGGCATTAAACTGGTGCTCTTCCATTCATTACCTTGTTTAATCCTTGCAAAGGCAGTAAGAAGAAGGTCTTATTGTTCCTGTTTTAGAGATAGGGAAATGGTGGCTCACAAAGGTTAATGTGAAGAAAAAGGCAAAACTAGAATTCAGACCCATGTCTTAGGACTCCAGCTCCAGGAGGCCACCAAGGGCCTCTGAAGCACCTCATCTCCCACCATCGTGTTGTCCCCTCCCCTCCAAGGGGTGCCCAAATATCCCACTGCTTGCCCTTCTGCAGACATAGTTCTTTTCACCTAATTCCCCATTACTGGCATCTCTTCCATCATTGCACTTCTTGGAAAAGTCTTCTTATTCTTTAATATCTATATCAAACCTCACCTTCTTTGCTCTCCCTGGTATTTGGGATCATGACTTCATTTGAACACTTACCAGGACATACTATAATTGTATATTTACAAGTCTATTGTCCTCTCCAGATTTTGCGTTTCATGAGAATCTGGATTTTATCTTAATCATCTTTATGCCCAGAGCCTAACACTGTGCCTGGCACATAGTAGCTGCTCAAAAATGTTGGCTGAATGGATGTGTAATATCTATGAGTCTGCCCTTGTTCTGGGTGGCAGGGGGCATACAATGATGTATGACAGTGTGCCTATCCCAGAATGATTTTTTCTTAATTGAAGTGTAGTTGATTTACAATGTTGTGTTAGTTTCAGGTGTACAGCAAAGTGATTCAGTTATATGTGTGTGTTTGTGTATATATATATATAAAAATATATATATATATATTCTTTTTCAAATTCTTTTCCCTTATAGGTATTATAAAATATTGAGTTTAGTTCCTCATGCTACACGGTAGGTCCTTGTTGGTTACCTTTTTTTTTTTTTTTTTTGGTCACACCATGCGGCTCGAGGGATCTTAGTTCCCCAACCTGGGATTGAACCTGTGCCCCCTGTGGTGGAAGTGTGGAGTCTTAACCGCTGAATAGCCAGGGAAGTACCGGTTACCTGTTTCATATACAGGAGTGTGTATATGTTAATACCAAACTCCTAATTTATCCCCCCCCTTTCCTCTTAGGTAACCATAAGTTTGTTTTCTATGTCCAGAATGATTTATAATTTCATTGAAAATACAAGAAACAACACATGTGAAGCAAGCAGAGAACAAAATATATGCAGTCAGATGGCAAATTGTGTGGTTCAAATTCCAAGTGTTGATGTGGAAAAGGGGGGTGAGATTTTATGGCCAGGAGTGTCAGAGGAAGATTTAGGGACTTGAAGTAGATGTGGGTGTGGGTTAAAGCCCTCCCCTTAGTGGGCTCCACAGTACTTTTTATGCAACAGTGTAGGTTGATCAAATAAGCTGAAGAAAGGCTGAGTAGAATGAATACATTGATGGGCAGAATGAATCTCCACGGATCATGGAGTCTTAGACTTTCCTAAACTAGTAAGAAAGATAATAAAAATTGTTCTGCCAAACAAAAGAGGAAAGGGAGGCCCAGAGAAATTCACTTCTGTTCATTTCAACCAAAGTTCTTTTTGTAAAATTTAACTTGTTAGAAGCTCAGTGTATTTTTAAAGTATCTGAATGCATGATTAGAACTTTAATAATTAATAACCTTAATATCTTATGATTGAGAGTTAAAATTTGATAAGCTATTTAATTTCTAAATCTGATACCTCTATTTTCTCATAAAGTGAAATGTGCTGGGATTACTTTCAGGACAGTCACACCCTCCTTGGTGTGTCATTGAGAAGGTCACTGAGGGTCATAATGATCTCCGCCTTAATGTGCCATTGTCCAGCTGAGACATTTCTTGAAACACTTTATTCTTGTCCAGGGTTTCTAAACCTGTCAATGTCAATTGCTTTCGCTCTTACACTAACACATGTTGTCACATGAAAACATGAAGCCCTTTTTGTGATGATATGGGAAACTATTATGGGAGCCTACCAGGACTTTGAGAATAAGGATACCCTCTGTAATGATCAGGGTCAGAGTAAGAAGTAGGATTCACCCCCCACCCCCCAAGGTGGTTCAAATGAAGATACTTGATAGAGGGAGATACAGCAATATGAGTAGAATTCAGGGAACCAACAAGGGATGTTGGGGCACTCAGAGAGCAGCATCTGAGAGAGGGAGGGAAGCTGTTACCACCCTTAGGTCTGAAGGGATAAGAAGAGTAGATAAGGGACTTCCCATCAGGAGCTATAGCCTTGGAGGGAGGCAGCCGAAAACAGGCCATCACAGCAGGGAGACGGAGGGAAAGAAAAAGATCTGACCCATATCTCTTTGTGTCCCCAGTCTCCTGCCAACCACAAGTGAACTGGCAAAGGAGGCCAAGGGTGCATCCACAGAAGCAGACTTTGGGGCACGGAATAGAGCAGAGAATAGCTCTGGGTAGGGTGTGTGTGTGTTGCCAGGGAGCAGGGGAAGGCTACCCAGTACCCTCTCAGAGAGCCAAACTAGAAAAATCTACACATCATGGATGCCATCAGCCACTCTAAAGCAACCCTCGGTGGGTGACTGAAAGGTTTGAGTGCACCCAAGACTCATTCCTGGGAAGCAGACCCGGAATGTGATTTCAGTTAAGGCACTTGAATCAAAATCAATTGCATTGTATCCAATCTGGGAGTTGTAAGAACTCTCCATAGGAGTATGGACAGCTGGGTGAGGACTCAAAATACAGAATTTGGCCACGTGTCTCCACACTGTCAGGGGAGAAGGTGGGCTCACTGTCAGCCCCCGTGAGCCTGCCTCCAAAGAGAGTTGGATGCATCAGACTGTCATAGCTTCGTGACACCTGCCATGAAAGCACCTGCTCCCTCCCAAGGTTCTGAATCAAACTCCCCAAACAGCCTGTGTTTAGCATTTGACTTCTGTATGTGCTGATCAGCCCACAAAGGGTTCTGATTCTCTTGACAGTTATAGCTCATGCTAAGTTAATAAATTGGCCTCTGGTGTATCTGATGAACTTGGGAATTCTGAATCAGGACCCACTCTATAGATCCCCAACCACCTTTACTTTCATTTCCAGAACCCAGTCACATCCAGATTCTATACCCAAGTGTCTAAAGCTCTGGTGCGGAGGACCAGATTCTGGAGTGAGGGGCTGCACCGGGGCTTCGCCTCTCTGGACAACGAGCCAGCCTCACCAGAACACATCTGTACTTCGTTTCTCCAGCTGTGGTGGGCTGCTGGCAATCCGCACTCTACTTGCCTTTTCAATTCTTGTTCTTACTACACTTTAAACCCCAAAGCTGGCCGGGGGCTGTAAGACCAGGCATCCCAATCCCTCCCCACCTTTTTTTTTTTTTTCAGAGAAGAAGGAAATCCCAAAAACAGGGAATGACTTTTCCAGGGTATTAGCATATATTTGTGTCTCACTTCAAATTCTTTTTCATAGTAGGAAGGAGCATGATGAATGGATGATGAATGGATAGATAGATGCGTGCATGGTTGGATGCCTGGATGCTTGAATGAATGGATGGTGCGTGGATCCTGTCTGGAGGGATGCATGGACGGATGGATGGTGCTATGGCCAGGAGTACCCCTTAACACACACTCTTTTGTGGTTGGGCAGAGGCTCTGGGCCACCACTGAGGCCATGATGGATATTTCCAAGCATACTGACAGTGTCCCACCTCAGGCATTTTATCTCCTTTTCTGCCTCAAATCTTCTTTTTTTAAAAAATTGAAGTATAGTTTATTTACAGTGTTGTGTTAATTACTGCTGTACAGCAAAGTGATTCAGTTATACATGTACATACATTCTTTTTTATATTCTTTTCCATTATGGTTTATCACAGGATATTGAATATAGTTCCCTGTGCTATACAGTAGGACCTTGTTATTTAACCATTCTATATGTAATAGTTTGCATCTGCTAACCCCAAACTCCCACTCCATCCCTCCGCCACCCCTCCTCCCCACAAGTCTGTTCTCTATGTCTGAGTCTGTTTCTGTTTTGTAGATAAGTTTATTTGTGTCATATTTTAGATTCCACATATAAGTGATATCATATGGTATTTGTCTTTCTCTTTCTGGCTAATTTCACTTAGTGTGATAATCTCTAGGTCCATCCATGTTGCTGCAGATGGCATTATTTCATTCTTTTTTATGGTTGAGTAGTATTCCATTGTATATATGTACCACATCTTCTTTATCCATTCATCTGGCTATTGTGAATATTGCTGCTGTGAACATAGGGGTGCATGTATTTTTTTGAATTATAGTTTTGTCTGGATATACACCCAGGAGTGGGATTGCTGGATCATATGGCAACTCTATTTTTAGTTTTTTTGAGGCGCCTCCACACTGTTCCCCATAGTGGCTGCACCAATTTACATTCCCCCCAACAGTGTAGGAGGGTTCCCTTTTCTCCACACCTCTTCCAGCAGTTGCTATTTGTAGACTTTTTATTGATGGCCATTCTGACTGGTGTGAGGTGGTACCTCATTGTAGTTTTGATTTGCATTTCTCTAATAATTAGTGATGATGAGCATCTTTTCATGTTCTGCCCCAAATCTTTTCTCAAAGCTGCAGAAACTCACTCAGCCTAAGTGCAGGGCAGCCTCAAAGTGCAGAGGAGTCAACATCCCCAGGGGTAACCCTCTGCCATGGAGGATGAAAATCAGTGCTCGAATGCCCCAGCCTCCCATCCTTCAAAGGAACAATTCTAAGATGCTTTCTAGATAATTCTTCAGAGATTTGCCAGCAGGATTGAGGCCCACCTGCCCACAGCAGTAACCAACTCACACCCTTTACTGACTTTCTACCCTTTCCTGTCTCACTCCCCCCATTCACTCAATCCTGCTTCCTGGGATCATCTCCCCAAACCTACCTGCACTCAAGTCCTTGTCTCAGGCTCTGATTTTAGGAGAACACAAATGAAGATCCTGCTCAAACTGGTCTATTCCTCTTCCCCTAGAAGAAAAATGCTGATACGTATTGAGGCATGTATGCATGTCCTCTTTCCCAATGAGAAATCCAAGGCTCAGAGGGGTTAAGGAACCTTCCCAAATTCACAGGACAGTAAGTGACGTTGCTGTGCTGGGTGGGTACCAACTCAGAGGACACTTCTTAATCACGGACCGACAGAATCTCATAGCTGGAAAGACTCTTAGAATCATCTAGTGCGGTGTTCTCAACCTATTATTACCTTCCCAAGAGTGTTTTCAGACCTTTTTTTTTACCCTAATCGCTGCTCCCATGAAATTTTAATATCACAGATGTATTGTATATCCATTTATGCACTGTGTGTGTGTGTACTTGTCTAGATATTCTTTCAGATATTGTTGACATTTTTTCTTTTCAGCACTTGACATAATTATTGATGGATTGAATAACTTAGAGGAATGAAATAGTAAAATACAACTTTTTATTTAATTCTCAAAGCCCAAGTCACACACAGAATCACTGAGAAATAAACATAAACAACACCCAGGAGGCGGTGAATGGCAGCCAATAGGACACACGAGCCACCTCTTGTGATAGGACTTTGTGATGGAGCGAGGAATGAAGAGAAAGTCCTCCAATCCATCCCCCGTAGTTTTGCAGTACTGATCTTGCATGCATTTTGTGTATCCTTCGCGAACTTAATGATAATGACAAAGAAAACCTGATGAGAGAAATAAGTTAAACACTAAGAAATAAGATTTTGCCAGATAGGGTTGAGCTTTGGAGGGCCACAAGCCATTGTAATATCTAAGACTGTTTTGCCTCCAGAACCAATGTTCACCCCCTTGAGTGTGATGAGAATGCGTGAGTTAGTCCAACACCATCATTTTACTGATTAGAAGGACACCAAGAGCTGGAGGAACGGTCACAAGAGGGGATCAGGTAGAGCTGGAATGAAAACCAGCTCTTCAGATTCCGAGCTCAGAGCCCATTTTATGTCACCCAAGAACCCGGCTCACCAGTCCATGTGAATTGGGCCCAGGCTCAGCCAGTCTTGGTGCTCTTTGACCCTTAGTTTTTGTTGGGAGAAAAAAAAGTCTTCATTTTGCTGTGGAATGTACCACGATTATTAAGCTATGTTACAGTTGCTCCCCAACTCAATTTCTGCTGGGACATATGAAAGCAGAGAGCTAATTATATGATAGTAATTACCTGGAAATTATATGCTTATTGGTTTTCCACCAGCAGATACTACTATTTTTGAACTTTTCATTGTTCTGCTCAGTGACAGGAGTCACACTGTCTCTACTCCAAACGTGCCCTCCGTTCTCATGATTAGCAGACTTTTTAAATTGAGCCACTGCCACGGAAAGCCTCCTGGGTAGGAAAGGGAGCTTGTTGACTCAGTCCGTGCAGGAGGCACCCAGAAGTCTCCATCACCCACATTCACGTGCACCTCACTTCTTGACGGGAGCCTTTAATTATAAAGTGCTCAGCACCCTCTGGTCTAAATGAAGCACATTCCTATCTTTGCCCTTGGATACTGGGAATAGTATCCAATAGGAAGGGGCCTCATCTGCCACCGGATATATTTATCTACCCCTCAGTTATGTGCCTTGGTTAATCGTCACTTTTCTACCAGCTCTTCTTACGACAGAGATCCTGAGCCTTGCCTGTAATTATAGTGAGAAAATATTTCTATGAGCTTTTAAAAGGAAGCCTAAACTGGGTCAAAACGTTGAAGCTGGGACGGTCAGGGAGCAAGGGTCAAAGTCAGCTTTTCTCTGATGAGTTGGTTTCCAGGGGCTTTGAGTGCTTTCTGCCACTTGAGGTCCCTTGCCTGAAACTCTACCATCCGCATCTCATTCAACTGTTGTTATTATTACAATTTAGATTTATAGACAACATCTTGGAGGATTTTGCAGTTGACGAAGTGCCTTTTACATGAAGTGCCTCGCTTATCTGCAGAAGTGCTGAGAGCAGTTAGGTGACTTGGCTGTACTCACTCAGCCATTAAAATGTATCTCCTTGCCCGTCTGGAAGGGCCAGAGGGCAAGCTGCATCCAGTCCTACTGACGCTTCAGTGTGGGTAAGGAGCCAGCATACAGCACCAGTCGCTCTGTATGTGCCTTCTATTCACAGTAGGACCTCAGCACCTAGCACAATGCCCAACACATGGTAGGACAGAGGAAAGGCTTACTGAGTGAGTGATTGCATGCACCTAACACAGGGATTTATGAGATTATTGTCAATTTACAGGTCCCCTCCCTGTTCAATACATTGTCACCTCCATGCCTTTGCTCATGATGCCTGCTTGGAGCCCCCTCCTGTTTCTCTAAACGTGGCCATCAGCTTTGCATAAATTCTACTAAGTCGGAGACCCTCTCAGGACAACTGACCCCCAGGGATCCCTTCCTTTTCTGTACTCTTCCAGCCCTCCTCACCTAAATCATCATCCTACTCACTTAACCTTGACATCAGGTTGGAAATCAATTAATCAACTGCCCAGCCACTTCATTTAACAGATGAAGAAACCGGTCTGCAGAGGTAAGCAGCCTTGCCCAAGCCCCAGATAGCCCAGTGCGTCAATGGCAGGGCTGACACCAGAGTCCTGGTCTTTAGATTAGCCATCCAGTGTAATCAAAGGATAGGAAATAGGTTTCATCGTAATTGTCAGCTTTGCTCAGGCTGTGGTGGCTGCCTGGAGTGAGGGACAGAGAAGGCTTGTGAGGGAGTAGTCCACTTGGTGGGAAAGAGTGCTGCGATTGTTTAATCGCGTCTGCCAGGCTGTGGGAACGAGTGTGTGGGATGGAGAGTGGCTCACATTGCAGCATTTGGGACCTCCTGTTAACCTGACCTGAATCTTCTACTGCCATTGATGCTCTTGGCTGCCCCTTCGCTCTCCCAGGTCTTAGTGAACTGATTCACTAAGCTCTTCCTGCTCACACTGAAAAGAACACCACAGCCTGAAGGGCAGTCCCAGAGCCAGGTCAGGACCTCTCTCCCGCTCAGTTTGTGATAGGAATATGGTGTTGCCTACGCTTCCCCACCATCTTGCCCCAACCCCAGAGATGATTTCAAAACGTTGGCCATGTGTTTGTATAATTACAGGAGCAACCTTTAAGGGACAAGCAGCTCAGTAATGGAATTTTTAAAAAAAATTTTATTGGAGTATAGTTGATTTATAATGTTGTGTTAGTTTCAGGTGTACCGTAAAATGAATCAGTTATACATATACATATATCCATTCTTTTTTAGGTTCTTTTCCCATATGGGCCATTACAGAGTACTGAGTAGAGTTCCCTGTGCTGTACAGTAGGTCCTTATTAGTTACCTATTTTATATATAGTAGTGTGTATATGTCAATCTCAATCTCCCAGTTTATCCCTCCCTCCCTTCCCCCCCACTGGTAACCATAAGTTGTTTTCTACATCTCTAACTCTATTTCTGTTTTGTAGATAAGTTCATTTGTACCCTTTTTTTTCAGATTCCACATATAAGTGATATCATATGACATTTGTCTTTCTCTGTCTGACTTACTTCACTCAGTATGACAGTCTCTAAGTCCATCCATGTTGCTGCAGATGGCATTATTTCATTCTCTTTTTATGGCTGAGTAATATTCCACTGTATATATGTACCACATCTTCTTTATCCATTCCTCTGTTGATGGACACTTAGGTTGCTTCCATGTCCTGGCTATTGTAAACAGGGCTGCAATGAACATTGGGGTGCATATATATTTTTGAATTATGGTTTTCTCTAGATATATGCCCAGGAGTGGGATTGCTGGATCATATGGTAGCTCTATTTTTAGTTTTTTAAAGAATCTCCATACTGTTCTCCATAGTGGCTGTACCAATTTACATTCCCATCAACAGTGTAGAAGTGTTCCCTCTTCTCCACACCCTCTCCAGCATTTATTGTTTGTAGATTTTTTGATGATGGGCATTCTGACCGGTGTGAGGTGGTACCTCATTGTAGTTTTGATTTGCATTTCTCTAATAATTAGTGGTGTTGAGCACTTTTCATGTGCTTTTTGGCCATTCTGTAATGAAATTTTAAAATGCCAACGGAGCCAAGGAAGCTTGTTTGAAAGGAGGAAGGGGGTTTAAGGAAAAGATCAAGCACGATGCAGTAATAATGTGCAGTACCAGCTCCACTGAGAGAGAAGCAGGTTTTCAAATTAGGGGACAATTAGGAAAATGTTTCTCTTCTTCCTTGTGAGTTTGGAAGAGTAGTGGCAAACACAGATGCCTATAGGGGCAACACAGATAATATAAATGAGTGAATCAGCCTAGGTGTAGGACACTAGGGAACAATGGGGACTGTGGCTAATTGAGAAGGCATGCCCTACTTAAAGGAGTTCAAATTCTCATTTTTGAAAACACAGCACTCACCAAATAGAAGATGTTTGCAGTCTTTATTTAGCTTTAGGGCTTTAGACTAAAACTCTGTCCATTAGAGATGAGTGTATATCTGATCTAAAGTTACCAACTGGTTAATCAGAAAAATAAAGAAGCCTACCTGATTCTCACAGGGTAGTGGTAGTGGGGACTGGGGCAGGGGGTGGATTCTAGAGGAGACTGGTGAGACCCTCCCCAACCTCTGACTATCTTGTGGAAGAGAGTGCCACTACCCTGTGTGGTCTGTCCTGCCGCACTCTGGCTATCATTCCAGACTGAATAACTCATACCTAAGGAACTGTACTGCTGGGGTAGGGAATGCTGTAAAGTGAGATCAAGTCCTGGGATTTAAAGGTGGGGTTTCCTAAAAAGTGGGAGCAGATTTTTGAGGCAGAGTGGAGAGATTTGCAAGTCAGATCTGCAAGGCAGAAGTAAAAAAGAAGAAGTTTTCTCAGAGAAACGTGAGGCTAGGGCACAGGGTTAGGGACTGGCAAGGCCCCAGGTGGGGCTGAGCTGTGCAATGTGGCAGCCCTGGAGGCCTGTGGTACCCACAGACATACCTGGGATGACTTCTTGGCCCTAAACTTCTTGGTTTCACTTCTTGGCACTCTCTCTCAGTCTATGGGGGAAGAAATCATATTTAGCTTGCATGCTTAAAATTTTTTTCCATTGCTACATTGAGATTGTCCCTAGTTACCCTACCCTCCTAGTTTAGCCTCATATGATGATGCCGGTGAAGGATAAAGGGAGGGGGCAGGAGAGTGAGAGTGGCCTGCCCCTCCCATTTGGAGCAAGCAGCTTGAAAGGAGGAAGGGGGGTTTAAGGAAAGGGGACCATGAAAAGGTCCCAGGAGGCCCCAGTGAGGAGAGAGGAGTACATGGTGATAGAGGGTCCCTGCTATTCAAATCCCCTCTTTTCTAATACACCGTGCAGAACTGTAATCCCCAAAAGGGGAAGCCGCTGAAATTTGGAGTAGCCTGCCTGACCTAACCCTCAGAAGGAGCCAGTGTAATAAATGCTCCAGCTCCTTCACAGGAGGGTTGGGTGACTCAGTGCAACGGAAATTGTAAAATGCTTGGGAAAATAGAGTCCTATAAATGCAAAATATTATGATGAACCGTCCCTCCTCACACTTTTCACCGTCATGAGATGTTTGTCTTTAAGGCCCAGTCAGAATGATTTGTCTTATTAAACTCAACCAAACTGATAAGCAAACATTCAGAGGAACTGCAGGCCCTTTGAAATAGCAGCCCTTGCATCAGCATCTCTTCCCTGGGAGGAGAGAGAATGTGGGCCAGTGGGAAGAGCATGGACTGGGGCTTCTGACAAGTCTGGGTTTGAATCTCAACTTCACAAACGGTGGAACTTACCCTCTCTGAGCCTCAGTTTCCTCCCCTGTAGGAGGGGGTGATGTCACCTCCCTCACCAAGCTGCCACGATGCTGGTTGAAATGGTCCCTCCAAGTCCCTGAAAATTTGAGCAGCATAAAGTGGTGTTACGGGTAAATTTTCGCACAGATGGGAAGGAAAGAAAGTCTGTTGGATGCTCAGATGACGTTTATACTTTCTGTACAGAAAGTTCCCCAAGGAACAGACCAGGGACAAATGAGCTGTGTCTCTAGTAAGATAGCATTCTTTCATTATAGAAGATGTATGATTTGCCACAAGGGGCCTGTGAAAACTACCTCTTGGGCCTGTGAAAACAGACTCTGCAGCCCTTGGGAGCCTGAGAGGCCAAAGGTCAAGGCCCAGGGAAATGGCTGCGTCTCAGGACTTGGGGCAGTGGGACTGCTTACCCACCTGAGGCCCCCTGGGTGTGATCACCGGGTACTGCTGATGTCTGCACACCTCTGAGCATTCTCTCAAGCAAAGCTTTCCTGTGACTGGGACATCTGCAGCCCTACTCAGCACATAGGCAGTGACAGAGCAGCAAACAGCTTGTGTCTGTTTCCTAGTGGCTTGTTCTCCGGGACACAGAAGAAAACATACCAGCATTCAGACCCATCTAGTAAGGCAATGAGAGCTCCTGGGTTCAGAACCACCTCTTCTTAATTGGAAAGAAGGTCTTCCTCTTTGGCTAGAGGATAAAGTCTAAGGCCTGAAGCCTCACCTAAGGCTCCCCAACGTGGCTCAAGCCCAGTGGCTCAGGCTCATTGGTACCCACGGCCCCTTGAGCTCAGAGCCCAGCCCTTTACATGCTTTCTGCCTTTACGCACACACTCCCTCATGCCCCATTTCCACCAGCTCCATACCTGCCTCTTTTTTTTTTTTTTTTTTTAATTTATTTATATGTATTTTTGGCCGTGTTGGGTCTTCGTTTCTGTGTGAGGGCTTTCTCTAGTTGCGGCAAGCGGGGGCCACTCTTCATCGCGGTGCGCGGGCCTCTCACTATCGCGGCCTCTCTTGTTGCGGAGCACAGGCTCCAGACGCGCAGGCTCAGTAGTTGTGGCTCACGGGCCCAGCTGCTCCGCGGCATGTGGGATCTTCCCAGACCAGGGCTCGAGCCCGTGTCCCCTGCATTGGCAGGCAGACTCTCAACCACTGCGCCACCAGGGAAGCTCCATACCTGCCTCTTTATCAAAGTGTCTGAGAAAACTTCTCCCTTTCCCCCCCAAAAAGGGCAAGATACTCCCTTCATCGCATCCTAAACCATCAAACTTGGCTGATCCACCTGCATATCACCCCCCTGGCAAGCATGTAAAAGGCATCAAAACAGAAGCAGGCCCATCACACAACTCCGTCCTGGGGGCCCCTGGTGGGCCATCTGAACCCGTTGGTTGCTGGATCATGGGGAGGTCCCAGGGAAGGGACAGGGATGTAGGAGCAGCAGGGGGTACTCAGGCAATTGTGGTCAATCTGGCCCCCCTATTTTCCCAGATCTGGGGCTCTGTGCTCCAACACTGAGTTGTCTCTGAGCCCTTTGCCTTGTCCATGCCAGGACTTTCATTCCAACTTGGGACTTCGGCTTTCTGCATGGACCCTGGACTTGGGTCAACCTTCTGGTTTCGGGGGCTCAGCAATCTGTGATGGGGAATTCCCTGCCCCGGCCCCAGATTCTCAGTTCCTCACCCCTATTTCCATCCTCAAGGGAGGAGTCACGCTGCTTCTTCCTCTGTGCTTCCCACTGTTTTTGATCTGTAACTTATTTCATTTTGGAACTATTTGTTCATGACTGAGCCCCTCTGTGGACTGTTTGAAGGCAGAAATACGATAGGGTGGATGTCAAAACATTTTTTTTTTTCCTTCAGAGTTTTTCTTTTTTTTAATGAGGTATGGTTGATTTACAACAGTATATGTTTCAGGTGTACAACATAGTGATTCACAAATTCTAAAGGTTATACTCCATTTATAGTGATTATAAGATATTGGCTATATTCCCTGTGCTATACAATATATCCTTGTAGCTTATTTATTTTATACATAGTAGTTTGTACCTCTTAATCCCCTACCCCTCTTTTGCCCCTCCCCCTTCTCTCTCCCCACTGGTAGCTACTAGTTTGTTCTCTGTATCTGTGAGTCTGTTTCTTTTTTGTTATATTCAGTACTTTGTCTTATTTTTTAGATTCCACATGTAAGTGATATCATACAGTATTTGTCTTTCTTGGACTTATTTCACTAAGCAAAATACCCTCCAAGTTAATCCATGTTGTTGCAAATGGCATAATTTCACTCATTTTTCTGGCTGAGTAGTATTCCATTATATATATACCACAGCTTTTTTATCCATTCATCTGTTCATGGGCACTTAGGTTGCTTCCATATGTCAGCTATTGTAAATAATACTGCTCTGAACATTGGGGTGCATGCATCTTTTGAAACATATCTTTCAAATGAACACATAAATAAATTAGGGCCAGTCTCTTATAATACTACAAATGATACTACATAGAAAATAATTTTTTCTCATCCCTGACTTCCATTTCAAGCCTCCTAAGAGGGGAGGAAAAAGAATCTCTGCCTCTCTGGCCCCATTTGGAGTCAAAGGAATATTTTAGTTCTTTTCCTTATAGTTTTCTAATGCCACTCCCGTCTTTGGGGCTTGTCCACCTTACTACCTACTGTTTGAATGTGGATTAAGTCTGTTGCTTGGTTATGCATTTTGAACTTCATCTTAAATTGGTCACGGCTCATTGCTGTTGCTTCATATTTCATCCGTTGTGTTTCCTCTTTTATTACTTCTATAGGTTGTGAGTTAGGAAAATAAAGTCAAGATAAAATCACCCCAAGCCATTTGTAGCTCTGGGAAGCTGCAACAGGGCTGTCAGAAGCTGGCTGGGTGGCATCAAGAGGAGGAAATGTTCTTCCATGTTGCCAGCCGTATCAGGACTCCTAACAGCTTCTTGCCAAAATTTTAGGAAAGTGGTGATATAGTCCCTGGAGCTATCCTGTATGTTTCTATAGGTGGGGAATCTTTCAACAAGTATTCTGACTATGAATACCTCTTGTGTTTTTTCATTGGATTAAGTCTGTAATTTGAGCTCCATATTGTAAAATACTGACATAGAAATATTAATCACTGTTCAGAGTTGTGGTATCATTGTCATCACCACCAGCCACTCACACTAATTTAGGGTATGGAATCCTTTTCAGGATATGCTCATGAAAGAATAATTGGAGCCTTTTTTTTTTACCGACAAAAATGTTCTTTTGAGGGGGATGCGAAGCAAGGAGAATGGAAAGAGCTTATGAAAAGCTGGTAGGTAATCACAATTCTATTCTTTTAAATATTTCTATCTCTTCTGTATCTCTTTGATGCCAATTCAGATAAGAACTCAATTCAGATAATTCAATGTATTTGTACATGTGTGTTGTTTTTCTTGTTTGGTAGAGGAGTTTGTCTATCGGGCCTGGACAAACTGAATCTCAAATTCTTGTTTAAGTGTTGAGAAGATGTAGCCGTAAGCATGTCTTTCTCCAGCCAATCAATTGAGCATCAATCAACCATGCCTACTGAGCATGGACTACGTGCCCAGACCTGTGTTTGGAAGAATACAGAGGGGAATAGGGCACGGTTTCTCTCTTCTCTAAATGAGTTTATAGTCTGGTCAGATAGTCCTGGGTTCAAATCCTAGGCCTGTAATTTAGTAGCAAAGTGTAACTTTAGCAAGTGATGTTGTAATTCTGAGCTTTTGTTTCTGTCAAAATGGGGATAATGATAACACCTATCTCACAGGGCTGCTGCAGCAGTTGAAGGAAAGAGTGGGAATCTTGTGCAGGGTGCATCTACAAATGTTGGCTTTCTTCCCCTTCCCTTAGTCTTTGGCCTGGAGAAGCTCCAGTGGAAAGGGTCCTAGGGCCCTATGTGAAGGTCCTATTCTCAAGGCCAAGAGCCATTACCTCCATGGTCACATGAAAGGAGGACCATGGTGGCTGGCTTGAAACAAAGGCTGTCAACTGGCTGCCTGAGGACCAAAGCCAAGCTTAGGCATTTCTAATGTGTCCTATGTGATGTGAAAAAAAAAAAGAAATTGAATCCTTTGCAAATGTTTAAATATCAGAAGATATCCATAAAATCCAGAATTTGGGGATTCTCTTGAAAAATCAGAAGATTCTGGCCTTTGACACTGAGATGGAACTGACCAGAAGCCACCTTCTTTGAATGGGTCAAGTATTCTCCTGGTTGCTTTTGGCTTCCCACAGGGAGATGAGCTATGGTGAAAGGACACCATTTAATTCAGATCCAGTCAGAATTCAAAGCTTAAGTGAAAGAACCAAGCCAAGAGTGATAAGCTAGGGCAGCAGAAGCCCTAAGAAGATGCCCCAGAAGAGTAAAGGCTTAGTTCATTCATTCATTCATTCACTCACTCATTCATTCAACAAATATTATTACTGAGCACTTTGGTGTACAAGTTGGCTAAAAAAGAAAGAACATTTATTGAGAAGCTACTATGTGTCAGGCCCTAACATGCACTGGACAGCCCCCCACAACAAAAAATTATCCAGTCCAATATATCAACAGTGTCAAGGTTGAGAAACCCTGAATTATAGGCATTAATATGGATGAATCTCACAAATACAATGTTGAGTGCAGAAAGCATGTTGCAGAAGAATATATACAGAATAATACTATTTTTTTTAAAGTTCAAAGGCAAGAAAACAAACAGAGGGGCTTCCCTGGTGGCGCAGTGGTTGAGAATCTGCCTGCCAATGCAGGGGACACGTGTTCGAGCCCTGGTCTGGGAAGATCCCACATGCCGCGGAGCGGCTGGGCCCGTGAGCCACAACTACTGAGCCTGCGCGTCTGGAGCCTGTGCTCCGCCACAAGAGAGGCCGCGATGGTGAGAGGCCCGCGCACCGCGATGAACAGTGGCCCCCGCTTGCCACAACTAGAGGAAGCCCTCACACAGAAACGAAGACCCAACACAGCCAAAAATAAATAAATAAATAAATGTATAAAAAAAAAGAAGGGGCTTCCCTGGTGGTGCAGTGGTTGAGAGTCTGCCTGCCAATGCAGGGCACACGGGTTCGAGCCCTGGTCTGGGAGGATCCCACATGCCGCGGAGCAACTGGGCCCGTGAGCCACAATTACTGAGCCTGCGCGTCTGGAGCCTGTGCTCCGCGGCAAGAGAGGCCGCAATAGTGAGAGGCCCGCGCGCTGCGATGAAGAGTGGCCCCCGCTTGCCACAACTAGAGAAAGCCCTCGCGCGGAAACGAGGACCCAACACAGCCATAAATAAATAAAATTAAAAAAAAAAATTCTATAAAAAAAAAAAGAAAACAAACAGAATACATTGTATAAGAATTCACACATATATAGTAAAATTATACTGAAAACAAGAGAAATAACAACAACAACAACAAAATCAGTTTCCCTGGTGGGGAAACTGGGGGATGGGCTTGGGAAGGCATATACAAGAAGATTCAGTGCTATCGGGATTTATAATTCTTAAAGTGGGAGATGGGTTCATGGTTATTATTTTTATGCTTCATAACTTAACGTATACATTACATATATTCTTTTATAAGTATCAAATACTTCAAAAATAAATTAATCTATTTAAAAGTATATTTTAGTTTATTTTTGAAAGAATATACACTGTTCTGTTTACAGTGGTATGTCTGGGGACCAAGTTGATGGGGGACTTTCTCTTTCATTTCGAAATTGGTTTTATCTTTCATGATGTATATGCAAATGTTTGTATTGGGAAGAAAACAATAAGGAAACAAACAAGGAACAACTATATTAGAGTCTCTTCACTCACAAGTGCCATGTTTTAAAACTTCAGATATACCTAAATGCAAATATTACCACCATAATTCATCAAATCTAAAATACCTCAGTTATAAGATACAACCATCATTTTATGTATCACTAAGAATGAACAAAAAAATGCTGCCAAATAAATACACAGTACTTTCTTATCACTTAGACTTTTCATTTTATTTTATTTTACTGAAGTATAGTTGATTTACAATGTTAATTTCTACTGTACAGCAAGATGATTCAGTTATATACATTCTTTTTCATATTCTTTTCCATTAGGGTTTATCACAGGATATTGAATATAGTTCCCTGTGCTATATAGCAGGACCTTGTTGTTTATCCATTCTATATATAATAGTTTGCATCTACTAATCCCAAACTCCCAATCCATCCCTCCCCCTGTCCCTTGGCAACCACAAATCCGTTTTCTATGTCTGTGAGTCTGTTTCCGTTCCATAGATAAGTTCATATGTGTCATATTTTATATGTTGTTTGTCTTTAATTTTTCCATAAGGTACGAACAGTTGCATATTTTTAGGGCTGCTTGTTTAATACATATTGAAACATTTCTTTAACAGGTACTATAAAAGTATTTATCGGTACTTGGTGGGAACATATTTGTAGTTTAGAAGTAATTGCACATTTTAAAATTTGCAAGTCGTGGCCCTGTTTGCTAATATTTAAGAAGCATGGTATACTTTTGACTTCCATTTGTACATGGTTATTATAAGTATTCATGTATCAGAAATAGACCATTATAAACCAATCTTTTAACATTTCTGATAGCTAAATTCTATCAGTGGCTTTCAATTAGATATCCTAAAATGAGAAATTCTTTATTTTAGCCTAGAAACTAAACCTTTGTTTTTTCTAACTCAGTAATTTAAATTATGATAAATTGGCCTGTTGAAATTTACCCTTAGAACTCTGACCTACCTTAAAAAGCAGAGTTCTGAGAGGTTCCATATGTGTCATATTTTAGATTCCACATATAAGTGATATCATATGGTATTTGTCTTTCTCTGTCTGACTTACTTCACTTAGTGTGATAATCTTTAGGCCCATCCATGTTGCTGCAAATGGCGTAATTTCATTCCTTTTTATGGCTGAGTAATAGTCCATTGTATATATGTACCACATCTTCTTTATGCATTCATCTGCTGATGGACATTTAGGTTGTTTCCGTGTCTTGACTACTGTGAATAGTGCTGCTATGAACATAGGGGTGCATGAGTCTTTTTGAATTATAGTTTTGTCTGGAAATACACCCAGGGGTGGAATTATTGGATCATATGGCAACTCTATTTTTAGTTTTTTGAGGAACCTCCATACTGTTCTCCATAGTGGCTGCACCAACTTACATTCCCCCCAACAGTGTAGGCGGGTTCCCTTTTCTCCACATTCTCTCCAGCATTTGTTATTTGTAGACTTTTTGATGATGGCCATTCTGACCGGTGTGAGATGGTACCTCACTGCAGTTTGGATTTGCCTTCCTCTAATAATTAACGATGCTGAGCATCTTTTCATGTGCCTATTGGCCATCTGTATTAGACTTCTCATTTTATACTTATTGAAAGAACTCTCTCAGACTCATTTAGACATTTGCTTTTATTACATAGCATTCATGTGCAAAAAGGGAAATATAGACAAATAAATTGGCTAAGGTATTCCTGAAATATCTTCACATTCCAAGGCCAACTCTCCTAGGTCACTTTTCAGCTGAGAGTATTCGAAGTCTGTTTCGACACAATATTGTCCTCTCTGCCACCAAGAGCATTAGTGAGGCAACGTATCCTCAAGGAGTACTCCGTAATTGTTTCTGACAAACCCCTGCCTTCCATTCTGTTAGTTGATCTTACCAGAAGATGTCAACAGAGGTTTTCAAACAACAAGCAGGACTCATGGTCCTTCCCCACATGTTTTCTAAATGGTTTGTTGACAGAGACATTGGCAGTTTGCAGCAGTCTACTCAGGTCACAAGCAGTCTACTCAGGTCACAATAACCAAGTTCACATATGTATGGGTGGTGCCAACTGTGCCATGACCCCTAACTGGCCAAAAGCCAGATGCCATTGATTGCTATAGATGTCTCAATTTCAGGGATGTTATAATGTGAAAATGATGTACATATCAGAATTGATGAATTACAGAACAAATGTCACCTCCCCCCAAATGCATTTGTGCCCCAAAG
Source organism: Balaenoptera musculus (assembly GCF_009873245.2). NCBI lineage: Eukaryota > Metazoa > Chordata > Mammalia > Artiodactyla > Balaenopteridae > Balaenoptera > Balaenoptera musculus. The sequence goes on along the minus strand of NC_045786.1, from coordinate 66,387,270 downwards.
TAGAAAATAATAAAGTAAAAATGAGGTAGAGGGTAGAGAACTGCAGGCAGGTCACAGGCCTTCAGGGTCTCGTAAAAACGGGTGTAGGGACTTCCCCGGTGGTCCAGTGGTTAAGACTCAGCATTTGCACTGCAGGGGCGGGGAACTAAGATCTCCCTGTGCGGCCAGAAAACAAAAAACAGGGGTGTAACAAGAACTAGTGTTGGAAATATCGTATATTAACACATATATGTAGAATCTAGAAAAATGGTACAGATGAACCGGTTTGCAAGGCAGAAATAGAGACACAGATGCAGAGAACAAATGTATGGACACCAAGGGGGGGAAAGGGGGGAGGTGTGATGAATTGGGAGATTGGGATTGACATATATACAATAATATGTATAAAATAGATAACTAGTAAGAACCTGCTGTATAAAAAATAAATTAAATTAAATTAAAAAAAAAAAGAACTAGTGTTGGGAGTAGTTCTCCCCAGGTACAGGCAATAAAGGAGTGGGGTCTCCCTAGAGGACTTAAAAACAAAGATAACCAAAACTTCAGTTATGAAATCTGCCAACCCTAGGAGTCTTCTATGGTCCCTTCCAGGGACTCTGTCTTCAAATTTCCCTGTAGTTCCCCAAATCCCTCCTCTAGGCTGTAATCCTTTGAGTTATGACTTTTTTTTTTGTTTGGCTGCATTGGGTCTTCGTTGCTGCGTGCGGGCTTTCTTCTAGTTGTGGTGAGCGGGGGCTACTCTTTGTTGCGGTGCGCGGGCTTCTCATTGTGGTGGCTTCTCTTGTTGCAGAGCACAGGCTCTAGGCCTGCGGGCTTCAGTAGTTGTGGCACGCAGGCTCAGTAGTTGTGGCACATGGGCTTAGTTGCTCCGCAGCATGTGGGATCTTCCCGGACCAGGGCTCGAACCGGTGTCCCCTGCATTGGCAGGCAGATTCTTAACCGCTGCGCCACTAGGGAAGCCTGAATTATGACTTATTGTTTTCTCAATTTCTTTTCTGTAGTCCAGCTGTTACAGAGTGTGGTTCGTGGACCCTTGTTGATCCCAAGACCATTCCAGGGGGTCTGTCAAGAACTATTTTCATAATAATATGAAGATGTTAATTGGCTTTTTTCCCAAGGTTAACATTTGCACTGATGGTGCAAAAGCAATGATGTGATGGTACAAAAGCAGTGATGGGCACAGTTGCTGGCACCCTAGCATGAAGTAAGGCAGTGGCACCAAAGTGTACTGGTAGACGTTGCATTTTTCACCACTTTGCACTCTCAGTTTGAAAAAAAAAAGAAAAGCTGGATTCACTCAAGAGTGTCCTTAATGAAGCAGTAAAAGAATTACTTTTATTAAATCTTGACCCTTTAGTACCTGTCTTTTTAATACTATCCTGTATGATGAAGTGGAAAGTACAAGTAAAGCACTTCTACTAGATACTGAAGAACAATGGTTGTCTCAAGGAGAAGTGCAATTGTTTTGAGATGCAAACTGAATTCCCTGTTTTTTTCCTGAAACACCGTTTTTACTTAAAGAAGACTGACAAAAACTGACAAGGGTGGTTATTGAAACTTGAATATTTGGTAGACATTCTCTTAAATATAAACAAAGTAAGCCAGTCACCTTAAGGAAAGCAACTGATAGCACTTGTTGCCAATGATAAAATTCAGGTTTTTAACCAAAAACTAGAAGTTTGGAAAACCTGTATTTGCCATTGAGAACTTGACAGCTTACCAATACTGAAAGACTTTTCTGATGAGATTAGTGGCAATATTAACAAACATGATTTTTTTTTTATATTATACAATGAACTATGTCAACATTTGGAAGTTCTGTATAACTCAGTGAGCCAATACTTTCTAAATGACCAAAACATAATGTTACAAAATCACACACAAGTAAAATGATCCATTCAAAGTGCATGGATTTTAATATAACAGAGTGGGAAATGTTCATGATGTGGTTTCATAATCCACATTGAAACTGACCTTTAAGAAACTTATTTGATTTAATAAAGTTAAACTTAATGAGTTTTAGAGTGGTAGCAAAAAGGAATATTCACAATTATCTGAAAAGGCTTTTAAAGTACTCCTCCCTTCTCCATCTACATATCTGTGTGAGGCTAGGTTTTCTACATGTACTTCAACCAAAACAACATATCACAGATTGAATGCAAAAGCAGATATGAGAATCCAGCTGTCTTCTGTTAGCCAAACATCAAAGGAATTTGCAATGCCACTCTTCTCACCATTTTTTGTGTGGAAAATATAGCTATTTTTCATAAACGATATTATTTATGTCAACAGGTAACATGAGTTTGTTATTGTTATTTTCAAAAGAATAAAACAATATTTTAAAATGTCCTCATTTTTAATTTTTAATACTGTAGATAGTGACAGATACAGCCCACATAAACAAAAGTTCTTAGGATCCTTGATAATTTTTAAGAGGGTAAAGCAATCCTAAGACCAAATGATTTGAGAACAGTTGCCCTAGTCTAAGACATCTATTTCCTTTATCTCCTGTCCCATTTTGGTCTCTGGAAGAGTTGCATTTTTTGAGTGCCTACTGTGGGCAAACACTCATAAGTAGGATGACAGAGTTATGAAATTCACAGGACTTGGCATCTCATCCTATAACTCCTGGTCTCTGCTTTCAGCAAATGTCTACGTAGATTTTCTCCAAGTTATTTTCTTCCTCCTCCTTTCTTTGTATTCACTCATTCATTTAGTAAACATTATAGAACACCCTTTAATAATAAACAAAATTAACTAATTGTTATCAAACTCTTACTTGACCCAGACACTATACTTCATACAGTTATCTCATTTAGTCCCTTAACAACCCTGTGAGGCAGGTATTTTACAGGTATTTCCCATTTTATAGGTAAAAAACTAAAGGTTAAATGAATTAAGTGAATTGATCAAGTGTGTGCAGGAAGTAAATGACGGAGTCAAGATGTGACCCCAGGCCTAGTGAGCTGCAGACCTGGTGGGTTTAGCCTCTGTCTTACACTGACCTAAAATTGTGCTTAGGAGGGATATGAATACATTGATAAGATTTAGTCTCTGTTGTTTAGGAGCTTATAGACTAGTAGAGAAGATTAAACACTTTTGCAAACATTCGGTATTTTAAAATTTATTTCTGCCCTGTCTTGTTCAAGGAAAAAAAAAATTTTTAAAGACCTTTGGTGGTTTATATTCGTTTACTGCCTGATTCTCCCAAGTGTTTGGGAACATTAATAATCCCGCGCTGAGGACTGACCATATACTTAGCAGAGCGTTGGAGAAAGAGGAAAAAAAAAAAAAGCAAAACTGGACTTCCACTCCAAGAGCTCACTGATTAGTGTGTATTATGGAGAGGTTGGGGGGTTGGTGGAAAGGCTCACAAATAGCTACAATACTGGGGAGAATCGGACAAGTTCAGTAAAAAAGGTACACCATCTGAGGTGGTGACAGAGATTACTGGATGGAGAGAATACGTCTGATTGGGGCAACTAGGCAAAGCTTCTGAGAAGAGGTGGCATCTGAAGGGTAGGATGAATTGAGGCAGGAAGAGATGATAGGAAATGGGAAACCTAGGTGGGCAGAAGGATCCGTGCAGTTGTCAAAGCTTGGCTCCTCTGGAAGCAGACACCGAGACAGAGTGCATTAGAGTCAACATCCATAGAAGGAAGTGAGAGGAAGCAGGAAGGACAGAGGAGGAAGTGGAATTGCAATGCAAGCTTGGCAAAGCCTCAGCCAGCTGGGTGGGGAATTCTGCCAGGAACAGTGCCTGGCAGCGTTATCCCAGGTCAGGTTAATGGCCAGGACTATGGACCCACCACCTCACTTGGTCTCACTGTAGGGCAGCTATAGGCTGCCCTGGGGCATGACCACTGGTGAGGTGACCCTGCAGCTGAGGTCAAGTTGCTGAGTGAAAGTGACCTGATCAGAGCACTCCTTTGGGAAGGATAGCACTGTGGTGGCTTGCCAGGCAGATTCAAAGCCAAAGGTGTAAATTCATCCTTGGGTTGTTTGTCCAGCTCCTCTTCTCTGGTAATGGCCCCACCTCTTCCTCTTGGCAACGGTACTCGATCATGGACAGTCTTTGTCGCAGTTGGATGCTGTCCCCAGAACACAACTGAGTGATTCCAGGGCAGAGGTCTGACCCAGGGGACTAATCAGAGTCCCTTGCATGGGAATTTGGTATTGAGCCTGGAAGATTCTCATCCCTGTCCGGTGTGGTCTCTTGGAAGCTGATGTAATACTTCGGTGTGTGGGTCAATGGCCATGATTTCCACCATGAGGTCTGAGGAACAGGAGAAAGATGCATAGACTAAAATTACCAAGAAGTGCCCAGAAAGTGGCAGCAAACGAGCCTTGGTGACTTTTCTTGTCCCTAACTCTAGCTTTCTTTTTTTTTTTTTCTTTTTTTTGAGGTTCCGTAGGTCATCCCTGTAATCTTTTCTTTTATATATATAAATTTATTTATTTTATTTATTTATTTTTGGCTGTGTTGGGTCTTCGTTGCTGTGCGTGGGCTTTCTCTAGTTGTGGCAAGCGGGGTCTACTCTTCGTTGCGGTGAGTGGGCTTCTCGTTGTGGTGGCTTCTCTTGTTGTGGAGCACGGGCTCTAGGCGCGGGCTTCAGTAGTTGTGGCACGTGGGTTCAGTAGTTGTGGCTCGCGGGCTCTAGAACGCAGGCTCAGTAGTTGTGGCACACAGGCTTAGTTGCTCCGTGGCATGTGGGATCTTCTCGGACCAGGGCTCAAACCTGTGTCCCCTGCATTGGCAGGATTCTTAACCACTGCGCCACCAGGGAAGCCCCATCCCTGTAATCTTTTAATGAATCTTCCCTTCCAGTCTTTTTTCTTTTCTTTTCTAAAAAATCAGTCCATTTCCATGTCACAAAAAGTTCTAATAGGGAGACCAGGTTGGAACAATTAGACTAAGAATCCAGGAGAATCTTAACAAGGGGGCCAGTGATGGGAGTGGAAGGAGGATTGATTAAAGAAACATTTAGTTTGGCAGCAAATGGAAGGTGGAGGGGGACAAAAGAGAGAGAAAAGAGGAGGAGTTTTGGTGCCTTTGTGACAGGGAGGATTCCAGTCCCAGAATAGGGATGTCAGGAAGGGGAGCTGGCCTGAAGTGGGGCAGGGTATGGGGATGCCAGTGTGGCTTGTGCTGGCAGGTGGTCTATGAGTGCCTCACTTCACTCTGGTCTTCCTCCTGTCTGAACACAACACTTCTAAATAACCTTCCTACCGGCCCTCTACTCTACCCACTCCCCCACTTTTCATAATTCCATTCTTGTATATCTAATCATCTCGCCCTAGATAAAATCCTATAGCCCTTGCCACCTGAGTCTTCAATTCCATTTATTCATTTAATTATTTATGCCTATAACATTCAACAATAATTTGTAGAATAACCACTGTGTGCTAGATACTGGGATACAAAGATGATGAAAGAAGCATCCCTGGATCACAGTCTAACAGGACAAATAAACCAGCTACAGTAGAGTGACAGACGAAGACAGAAACATATACAAATCATTAACGTACAGATTCATGAATTTTTCACAGAGCAAACACATCCATGTAACCAAGAACTCAAATCAAGAAACAGAACCAGATCAGCGTCCCAGAAGACCCTTTTGGTCACCACCACTTTGCAAGGACTCAAGTGCATTTGCAAAAGTCCTCTCTAGCAGCAGCTCAAAAGCTGGGTCCGTCATGGAAGCAACCTAAGTGTCCATCGACAGATGAATGGATAAAGAAGATGTGGCACATATATACAATGGAATATTACTCAGCCATAAGAAGAAATGAAATTGAGTTATTTGTAGTGAGGTGGCTGGACCTAGAGTCTGTCATACAGAGTGAAGTAAGTCAGAAAGAGAAAAACAAATACCGTATGCTAACACATATATATGGAATCTAAAAAAAAAAAAAAAAAAGGTCATGAAGAACCTAGGGGTAAGATGGGAATAAAGACGCAGACCTACTAGAGAAGGGACTTGAGGATATGGGGAGGGGGAAGGGTAAGCTGGGACAAAGTGAGAGAGTGGCATGGACATATATACACTACCAAATGTAAAATAGATAGCTAGTGAGAAACAGCCACATAGCACAGGGAGATCAGCTCGGTGCTTTGAGACCACCTAGAGGGGTGGGATAGGGAGGGAGACGCAAGAGGGAAGAGATATGGGGACATATGTATATGTATAACTGATTCACTTTGTTATAAAGCAGAAACTAACGCACCATTGTAAAGCAATTATACTCCAATAAAGATGTTAAAAAAAACAAACAAACAACAAAACAAAACAAAACAAAAAGCTGGGTCCGAGGGGTTGAAACTGAAGACGGAGAAATTTGTTAGAGGGCGAAAGCAATGGTACATACAAGAGATGGTGAGGCCTGACTTAGGGTGGTGATGTTGGAAAGGAGAGAAAAGGTTCGATTTAAAGAGCTGTGACTGTAATGGAATTGACAATATCCTCTCTGCAGGAATTCACAATATGCATTTACTTCTGAGGCAATTGTGATCTGACCCTAAGAATTTCCAATGACTTCCCTTATAATTTGAAAGTACCCAGGACCTGCTTAAGAATAAGCAAATGCCTCCACCCTCGAAGTTACATCTCAATGCATTGTGGCTTATAAAGGAAGGGAGTGCTTTGGTCCACTTCCTGGATTATTTAAAAACAACAAAGGGCTTCCCTGGTGGTGCAGTGGTTAAGAATCCGCCTGCCAATGCAGGGGACACGGGTTTGAGCCCTGGTCCGGGAAGATCCCACATGCCGCGGAGCAACTAAGCCCATGCACCACAACTACTCAGCCTGCGCTCTAGAGCCCGTGAGCCACAACTACTGAACCCACGTGCCACAACTACTGAGGCCCGCGCCTAGAGCCCGTGCTCCTCAACAAGAGGAGCCACCGCAATGAGAAGCCTGCGCACCGCAATGAAGAGTAGCCCCTGCTCACTAATACTAGAGAAAGCCCACATGCAGCAACAAAGACCCAACACAGCCAAAAATAAATAAATAAAATATAATTAATTAATTAAACAACAACAACAAAACCCAAACCGGACCTTGTCAAAAGAAACTAAAGATACTTCCTTAGTATCTTCAGCCTGGAAGTGTTTTTTGCAGGTTGGAACTGCTCACTGAGGCACACTGGCAGAGCTATGGGGCACAGACTCTAGCCTGTTAATTTTACAAACACCCACACAATATTATAGGGGAAATTTTTTTTTAAAGCAATAAAAAAAAAACCCAAATAATTGCCGTACATGTTTCTGCAATCCTGACACAGTAATAACTTGCCTATAAACACCTTCCTTGAAGAGTTGGTTAATAGGATGCATAATACATGGCAAAGGAAATCGTTTATCACACAGAGGCTTTAAAAATGGGCCATTGATTCTTCTTGTGAGGCCGTGATGATTCTAGAAGATTGGAGAGAGTAAAGTGACAACTTTCTAAAGATGTAAGGTGGAGTAGGTTTATATGAGATAGAATTGTTCCCTGACTGTGGTTGTCTCATCAGCAAAATGAAGGTATTGGGCAAGACCTGTGGGTTTCTGATTTTGACCTGAGGAGGTGGGTCCGTGGGTCTCTCTCTCTCTCCCTCTCTCTCTCTCTCTCTCTCTCTCTCTCTCTCTCTCTCTCTCTCTCTCTCTCTCGGCACCACCATCTCCTTTGCTTTAACTAGAGCTTCTCTGTTCTCACCTATTTAAATATCAGTTCCATGTAAGATTTTGTTTGAAGAGGGATTGCAGAACTAAAATAGAGTTCGAAAACCACTGGTTAGATGCACTCCAAGGTTCCTTATAGCTCTAAAATTCTAGGAATTTAGAATCCATCTAACATATGCCTGACTTGTGAAAGGCGCTGAAGGAAAACCTGTCCATAAATATTCACTAGCACAAGGCCTGACTGTGAGTACTTGGGAGGTGAAGCAACATGTGTAGTGTTAATGATAGTAACGTGATGGGGCCTAAGATGGAGGTATGTATCAAGTGTTTGTGAGATGCTTTTGGAAGACTTTTAGAGAAGATGGCATAGAACTGAGTGTTAAGTTAAGAATAGGAGCTCATCAGGTATAGAAAGGGGGAGGGGCGGTATTAGAGGCAGAGACCAGCATAAGCAAAGTTATGGAGGCCACAAGAGGGTGCATGGTTGGCGAACTACAGGTAACTCATTACGTTCCCGCTGTACCCAGGGACAGTGGCTGGAAGTGGCCAAAAAGGTGCTGAGGGACCAGTTGAATAGAGTAGAGGCACTCCTCCCAAACTCCCAGCTCTTTTTGGGCTGATGCTAGATTCTGCAAGAATGTGACCAACAATAGGTTGGTTAATCATTGATGAACCACTCCTTCCTTCTATTGTTTTGCAACTCCACAGGGTTAAGTAAAAGAGATATGTGTTGATGAGACAATGGGTGAGTGCACAACAAAAGCCTAGAAAAGGGAGAGTCATAACTTCCTGCCCTGGTGGTGTTGGTCCCACACTCTTTTTTTTTTTCTTTAATAAATTTACTTATTTATTTATTTTTGGCTGTGTTGGGTCTTCGCTGCTGTGCGCTTTGGCTGTGTGTGCTTCGTTGCTTCGTTACTTTCTCTAGTTGCAGTGAGGGAGGGCTACTCTGCGTTGTGGTGCGCGGGCTTCTCATTGCGGTGGCTTCTCTTGTTGGGGAGCACGGTCTCTAGGTGCATGGGCTTCAGTAGTTGTGGCGCATGGGCTCAGTAGTTGTGGTTCACGGGCTCTAGAGTGCAGGCTCAGTAGTTGTGGCACACAGGCTTAGTTGCTCCGCAGCATGTTGGATCTTCCCGGACCAGGGCTCAAACCCGTGTCCCCCGCATTGGCAGGCGGATTCTTAACCACTGCGCCACCAGGAAAGTCCAGCCCCACATTCTTTCTGGGCCCAGGTATGTGACCTGCTCAGACCAGGCCAGGGCCAGGATTCTCCTCTATGCCAAGTGGATTGCTTCATCCTGCCAGGCCAGGTACCCTTCAGCAAACAGGACTTTGTGCTGAACTCTGAAATTAGTTTCTCTGGGAGAAGGAAGTCTTCCAGGGTTGAGGAGGCAATCAATTTCCCCAAGACAGGCAAGGGACAGAGTGTTCTGGAATAGGGGTTTCATGGGTGGTGAACTCCTGAGCAACCACTGGCACACAGTACCCCAGATTGAGGGTGGCCCAGAAAAGCCAGACCCTAGACACTGGGGCCTGGAAGTCTGGGTGAAAGATCTTTGTGACCTGCTTGACTCAAAGGGGATGGAATTGGCTCATAAGCTGGGTAAATAGCATGTCAGCAGTGAGTGACCAAGATGGACCTAGGAGGACCACACTTTCTGGCTTGTTGGGGCCTCCTGGGATTCTTGTATAATTCTAGGAAAGAAGATAGTCAATAATAAGCCACCCTTCTGGAAAATGGATGCTCAAAGTCAATTTAGTTTGATTGAGAAAGATAACGAGATGCGATGTTTCTTGCATCCAAATATTGTGGTGCAACTGCTTGCCACTCTAATGGCTTTTCAGTGTGTGTTAAGACATGACCAGACCTGTATTTGGGAAAGATCACTCTGGTAAGTGCAAGAGGAGGTTCTAGAGGAGGACGGATTGACTAGGGGGGACCGGTTAAGAAGCAACTATGGTAATCCAGGTGAGGGAGTGACGGAGCAAGGAGAGTAGAAATGGAGATTTGCAGTGGAATTGAAAGACGTTTTGGAGGCAGAATTGACTGGTCTTTGGCAGCCAATTTAAAATAATAAATGCTAAGAGGGAGTCAGTAAGGTTGACACTAAAGCAGTGGTTTGCAACTTGGCTGAACATCAGAATCACTTGGCAATCTTTTAAGCCTCCCCGCCCCCAATGCCCAAGCCACACCTCAGACCAATTAAGTCTGAATTGCTGCCTGTGGGACTCAGGTGCAGGTATTTTTGAATGTAGCCAAGGCTGGGAGCCACTGCACTCAGAGTTCCACCTTGGTAAACAGAGTGAATTGGGATGGTATTAAATGAGACAGGAAACAAATAGTTCTTTGTGGTTAGGGTGTAAAATAGGTGAAGAGGGGGGAGGAAGAGCAAGTTCAGGCAGAAAATAATGAGTTTGGTTTTGGATGTGCTAACTGCAATTAATGACCTGATGTCCCAGAGGAGATGGTTGGGAGCTTGAGCTTGGGGCTGGGGGAAGAGGGATTGGAAAGGGTGGGGCATCACTTCTTTTGAAAGAAGGATGGGTAAAAATTTAGAAGCTTCCAAAGGGAATGAGAAAGTTCTGACTTAGAAAGAACAACAACAAAAGAATGTATGTGTCATGTCAAGCACTAGCAGTAAAGAGTTAGGTGAGATTACTCTGTATTAGCTATTATATTAACCCAGTATTAAACCTGTATGTGAACTTGACCAACAAACATTCATCTTAATCAGTGGTATGCTAGAGCCAGCTTGTACAAGTTTGCAAAAGCAGATGGTCAGATTTACAGGAATTTCAGTTATTAAACAGCCATTATTAAAATTAAATCACGTAAACTGGAATACATTAAATACATTCTGTTTAAAACAAAAGTGATAAATACTTATTCAATACTCATCACTTCCTAATTATTTTACTACATGTTACTATTAGCAATGCTCTTGAGGTAATTTACATCCTTTGTATGTGTATTGTAGAAATACTACATAATAGTATGCTGCTCTAACTCTGTGTGTGCTGACTTCACATAGATAGCTTGAAACTGGCCATGAATGGAACATTTACACCTTGGAAATTGGCAAATGCTACAAATTAGGGCTTACCCCTCCCACCTCCCCACAAACAAAGCCCGTTAAGCATTTACCAGCAAATCACTAATCTCAATTCATTCCACAAGAATTTCTTGACAGCGACCTAGCACCATTGTATTGTATGTGCTCAAATTCCTATTGCAGTTTATACTTACCACAAAATTGCCTGTGTATTAGTTTTGAATCTTCTGACCAATAGATTAAGCCAAATTGGTAGTGGAATAAATGTAATTGGTAATTACAAATCAGTAATAGAAACCAAATTGTGCCAACTTAAGCAAAAAGGGATCTATTATGAGGATACAGAAGAGTCTCATGGAATCCCAATAAGTAGCCAAGTTTCAGAAAAGAACATGGAATGTTATCAGAAGTTTCTCTCTCATTTTTCATCCTCTCCTTCTTTCCTTTTTTCTGACTGCATTTTGGCTCTCTTTGTTCTACAGGCCATGTGGCAGAAGTCGCCACTCCCAGATCCTGAGTTTGTAAGTCCTGTCTATAAACCAGTCCCACTGAAAATGGAATCTCTTTGTCTTGGTTCTAGATTCCCAGGGAAGGCAATTCTTGGCTCAGCTTGCTCCAGATACCCAGCCCTGGACCCATAAAAGTTTTTTCTTCTATAAGACAAAGCTGAGGGAGATATGGAAGCCAGACAGGGAAAAAAACTCTGTAACTCTATGTCCATTTTTTTCCTTAGGAGTAAATGCATCATTTGTACTCTGAGTTCACTGGGTGTTGCAAAAGACAGCTCTCCGGAGACTAACCATCCAAAACTTTATAGAAGACCTCATTGTTCTCACTCCAACTTAAGATAAAACCAGGATATCACATACCTGTGTCATCTCTGCAGAGAGATAAACAGCTCCAGAGGGCATCAGGCAAACAAAATAAGTTAGACTAAGTGGCAGTTTGTGACTTTAATGGCCTAGCTGCTTGCCGTGGTGTTATGGGAGACATTTTCATCTGGTTCTGTTTGCGGTAAGACTGAATTTTCCCCCATCATTCATTGTGAAATGTCTGTGGCTGCTCAGTCTAGTCAATATTTAGGGCAGTTGTTGGTTTAGGGCTTGGCTGACTTCTTAGTTCATTAACTTCTCATTGACCAGTTCAGGTACAGAAGACAGGAGCACACATCTGTGGACTTGAGCAGAAGCCAAGGTTAAGATGGGAATGGTGGGGCTTCCCTGGTGGCACAGTGGTTGAGAGTCCGCCTGCCAATGCAGGGGACACGGGTTCGAGCCCTGGTCTGGGAAGATCCCACGTGCCGCGGAGCAACTAAGCCCGTGTGCCACAACTACTGAGCCTGCGCGTCTGGAGCCTGTGCTCCACAACAAGAGAGGCCGCGATAGTGAGAGGCCCACGCACCGCGATGAAGAGTGGCCCCCGCTTGCCACAACTAGAGAAAGCCCTCGCACAGAAACAAAGACCCAACACAGCCGAAAATAAATAAATAAATAAATAAACTCCAATCTCTTTAAAAGATGGGGATGGTGTACTCTTTATTATCTTCCAGTATTAGACTGTAAAAACTTGAAGGCCGGACTGTCTAGAATCTAGACTTTAGATTACCCCAGCGATCTCATAGCTCCTGGCATCAGGCCTTAATATACTAGACTTTGATATTTTTTTAAGAGGAAAAGACTTGTTCCCAATTCCTATAATTTATGAAACACAGAACACATCTCAGCTTGTGGTGAGCAGTAAGAATTTATGCAGTGAATTCTGTCCCCACACTGGTCAAGGAAGGATATATTATGTTGAACAATTACTCAGCAAATGTTTCTTTTTTTCTTTCTTTTTTTTCCCTTAGGTTCAAGAACTTTTTTAATTGTTGATTTACAATGCTGTGTTCATTTCTGCTGTACAGCAAAGTGATTCAGTTATACATATACATACATTTTTTAAAATATTCTTTTCCATTATGGTTTATCTCAGGGTAGTGCATATAGTTCCCCGTGTTATACAGTAGGACCTTGCTGTTTATCCATTCTATATATAATAGTTTGCATCTGCTAACCGCAAACTCCCAGTCCATTGCCCCACCCCCATCCCGCCTGCCCTTGGCAACCACAAGTCTGTTCTCTATGTCTGTGAGTCTGTTTCTGTTTTGTAGATAGGTTCATTTGTGTCATGTTTTAGATTCCTGTATGGTCAGGCCACTCAAGATGGCTGCTCTCTTGCTCTCTGTACGTCCCCTGGCTGACCAGTGCCTGCTTCACCTATATCTTACACACATGACTGACCTTCCTACATACTTGCCCCAGGGCCGAGCTAGTGATTGTTCTTATCAAAGGGGCACTGAGGGACCTGCTCCTCTACTGGTTTCCCTGGTAACTAATGAGCCCACCTGACGTCAGTTCCCCTATAACTGATAATCTCCCCTTCCCCTCAGGAGCAAAGACCACCACGATGTCCTGCCCACGGTCCGCGGCACACGGTGGGGTGTCCCTCCAGGACCTTGCTTCAGCTGTGTAAGCTCCCCCATCCATTAAACCACTGATGTCTCTGTTGCTGACTCTGGACTCTTTCTTCAGTTTTGAGGCTGGGCAGGCACAGGCCTTGTAGGCCTGTGGGGTGCAGCTCAACAATTCCACATATAAGTGATATCATATGGTATTTGTCTTTCTCTTTCTGACTTACTTCACTTAGTATGATAATCTCTAGTTCCATTCAGTTGCTGCAAATGGCATTATTTTGGTCTTTTTTATGGCTGAATAGCATTCCATTGTATATATGTACCACATCTTCTTTATCCATTCATCTGTTGATAGACATTTAGGTTGTTTCCATGTCTTGGCTATTGTGAATAGTGTTGCTATGAACATAGGGGTACATGAGTCTTTTTGAATTATAGTTTTGTCTTGGTATATGCCCAGGCATAGGACTGCTAGATCACATGGTAATTCTATTTTCAGTTTTTTGAAGAACCTCTATACTGTTTTCCATAGTGGCTGCACCAACTTACATTCCTACCAACAGTGTAGGAGGGTTCCCTTTCCTCCGCATCCTCTCCAGCATTTGTTATTTTTAGGCTTTTTAATGATGGCCATTCTGACCAGTGTGAGGTGGTACCTCATTGTAGTTTTGATTTGCATTTCTCTAATTATTAGTGATGTTGAGCATCTTTTCATGTGCCTATTGGCCATCTGTATGTCTTCTTTGGAGAAATGTCTACAGTATTTAGGTCTTCTGCCCATTTTTCAATTGGGTCGTTTGGTTTTTTTTGTTGTTTAGTTGTATGAGCTATTTGTATATTTTGGAAATTAAGCTCTTGTTGGTCGCATTGTTTGCAGATATTTTCTCCCATTCCTTAGGTTGTCTTTTCGTTTTGTTTATGGTTTCCTTTGCTGTGCACAAGGCAAGCTTGTAAGCTTGCCTTGGGAGACTGACCTAACAAACATTGGTACGATTTATGTCAGAGAATGTTTTCAGCAAATGTTTCTTGAACTTTCTTAGGTAAGCCAAAGAATTATCAAGCCCTTCAAGGAGCAACTTATGTTCTGCTTATGGGTGGTTGGTGACTAGCTATGTTATATTTAAACTGTATTTGGATTACCAATTTTTAGGAAATTCAATTATAGTAAGACATACTTGGCACTGAAACTATTGGGGGCCATAAGTGAATCTGTGTTTGATGACTCAGAGGGTATATTTGTACCTTCCTTCATTTAACAGATTTTGCAATACTGAGTGTCTATTATATGTGAGGCCCTCTTCTAGACCTTAGAAATACAACGATAAACAAGACACAGTCCCCACTCTCCAGGAGCTTGCTAGTTTAGTTGGAGAGGGGAGGCTGAGGGGAAGTGGAGTGTGCTGATGGGCTGGTGAGTGAGGAAATTTCAGTGCTAAAGGGGCAATGCATGCAGGTAGGGCTGCCCAGAGAAGGGGCTTGTCACACATGGTTCATGGTGGGCCTTCAGAAGCAGTGACATTTTACAGTGAGACCAGATTAATAGGAGTTTGCAAAGGGAGGGGAGGGCAGGGCAGGGCAGGGCAGGGCAAGATGTTCCAGGAAAAAGGAGCAGGCTATGCAGAGGTTGAGATCCCAGAGAGCTCGGCCTCCAGGAACTGAACTGCCCTAGAAGGTCCAGCAGGCCTCAGGGCGTCACTATTACTATGAAAGTGCTAGTTGTTATTGTTCTTCCTGATATTTTTCCTAAACCCAGGCATTTGTTATAGTACATTTCATCTCCATTATCTTATCTCATGCTCACCAGGAACCCTATGATGTAGGTGTTGTAGCTCCATTTCACAGATGAGGAGCCTGAGGCCAGGCACCGTCACATGGCTCAGTGAGTCTTAGAGAGTCTGAGGCTATGCCAGCCTGAGCTCCTTCACCTCCCACAGCTGCCTCAGGAGAGCGGTCACCTGAAATTGTGTCTGATACACCTTCATGCCTCTGGGACAGAAGGGTATCAGTCACTCCTCAGGAAGCTGATGGAGGTGTTAAGGCACTGAATTTGTGCAATTCTATAGGGTAATTGGGGGGGTAAAGCCGAGAGACCTGGCCTTAAATAACAGCTCTGCCATGCGTTAGCAGTTGTATAAACGTGGGCAAGTTACTTAACTGATCCACTGGCCATCCCGCTGAGACTTGGAACTGAGTTCTTCCCTGCTTCCCCGACAGGGGCGGTGCTACACAGCTCCAGAGTCTCCCCCAGTGCTGAGGTGGGGGTGTGTGGCAATGTGCTCCCATCAGACATGTGGTACCACTGAGACAACCATCAGTCCTGCCCACATGGTCCCTTTAGGCCCAGCAATTCTCTATTATCTTTGTGCCACGCTGGGGATTTGGGCATCTATTGTGAGTCTGCTTATAGTCACCCAGCCTAGATGCAGCCAGTAGCCATTCCGCCCTGGGGACTTGCTGCCTCCCAGGAATCAGAACCAGGCTCCCTGTGGAGCAGGGACCTCCCCCACCAGGGAACTCTGTTTTTGCCCCTAGACACTATCTATACCTGCAAATATCGTTCTTCCTTTCCTTCCTTTGCAAACCCTCTAATTTTCCCTCAAGCTCCTTGGGTTTTGGGAAAACAAAAGTGAGAAAGCTTTGCCTGCTTCTGCCTTCTGCTCTGCATTAGATCTTTCTCAAGGTTTCAGAGTTCAGAGCTGACCCTCTGCTTGAATGGGAGGAATAGAGAATAGCAAATATGGGGGTGGATGGGAACTGACAACATATTAAAATCTCAAGATATAAAATCTAGTTATACAGTCAAGAGATGACTGAGGTCCCTAAACTGTAAAAGTAGGGTGGAGATAGAAGGGGATAAAGTCAAGAGATGTGTAGAAGAATCATTCATTTTTGCCAACCAATTCAATGTGGGAGTCACGGAATGCGCAGGTCAGTCAAAGTGATCACTAGTTGTCATTTTAGGTTGACCTTGAGTTACCTGCAAGTAAATTAGTTGATTCATCATCTATTGACTGCGTTCACTCAACTGAACAAAGTAGAATAAATATGTACATTTTAGATAAATTAGGCTGGATGATGGGTACATGAAGTATTATCATATGATTTCTTTTGTGTATGTTTAAACTTTTGCATACTAACATTTAAAAAAATAAGTAAATAAATCCATTTTAAAGCAACTTTTTACGATCCATCAACTTTTATATTATGACAAAAAATATTTGAACTAATATTTCAGACTCACTGTGAACACTTTATTCTACTAGTTAGATGTTCTCCATAACCCTTAGTTCTGACCTAATGAAATTTTAAAACTTAAGAAGGTTTCTTGCTAAAAGATGAGACATGCAGACAAAGAGAGCAAGAAATGAGGGGAACAAAACTAAAATTGTAAGAAGGCATGTCTGTATTTTCTTAGAGGTGAAACTAAAGCCAAAAATGAAAAGGAGATTATAGAACCTGAGTGTACTTGGCTGTACTCTCAACATCATGGGATAATGGGGAGAGAAGGGGAGCCAGAGCCTGAGGGCGTGGAGCTAGGGAAAATGACCCTGCCATCAAACTAGCCCCCAGGGGGGGCAGCAATCCAAGACAGTGTCCAAAGGGACATGCAGTACTCACAGTCAGACAGGAGGAAGCACTTTTGTTCTGGGTCATCAGTTGATTCAGAAGAAGACGGCAGCCAGAAGTTGGGGGTTTAGAGAATACTGGCCAGTTCCTCAAAGGGAGAGGCTGACGAATGTGGGCAGAGTGTCCTGGTCACGTGGTCCCAGAGTCAAGGCAGGAAGTGGAAAAACAATAAGGACAGGAGGCAGATGCCCAGCTGAGTGTGGTCCTAAGGCTCTTTCTGGTTAGAAGGAAAGGAGACAACTCAGGTTACTTCAACTGATTTTAACAATGCATTGGGAAAGTGATTTGAGCTTTCTCAACTTTTCTTCTCTCCTTTTAACTGTAGCTCCTGACTTCTGAATGGTTTCTGCGAGGACATGGTGTCTGCTACCTCATGCCTTTTGCTCAGTGTCTTCTCTGAATGTGTCTAGGCTTCTGTTCCACTGTCTGCTTCCCCTTCTGTCTTAGAATTCCCTAGGAAAAGACTCTGAGGTGGCTATTTGTCTGCAGGAAGTTTATTGCGAAGAACTCTCAAGATCAATACCTATGAGGAGTAAGAGACAAGGGAGAAGTTGGACTTTGATGCAGTCAGTACAAAGGCCTCAGCCAACGCCATGGGGAATTCTGGAGCTGGGATGGCCTTTCAAAGGTGCTTCAGATTGAGACAATGGGGTCAGACCTTTGTACTCTCACAAGGCATTAGATGCTGGCTGCTCCTGGGGAAGGGGTATAATTTGGCTGAGGGCAAGTCTAGGAGAGGGGTGGGTTGTGAATAGCCAGTAATGCCTGCAGTGGGGAAAAATGAGTGCCTCAATCCTAAAGGGGGGATGTAGTGGCACATCACAACATCCCCTACATCTTCTGTTTGACTGTGCCCTAAAGAGTAGTTCTGGTGGGTCCACCAGTCACTCTGCTGTGGAGAAGGTGCCTGTTTGTCAGAGTCTCATGCCTGACACCCTCCAGACTTCCCGTATTTCCAGTCTATAAAGATGGCCACCATTGACCTGGGCCTTATCCTCTATCTAATCAGATGGGGGCATAGGTTGCAGAGCTACCTGACTCAGAGCAAGACAGCTTTCTCAAAAGGGTCTGTAAGAATGGTGTCACTGGGGCTTCCCTGGTGGCACAGTGGTTAAGAATCCTCCTACCAATGCAGGTGACACGGGTTTGAGCCCTGGTCCGGGAAGACCCTACATGGCACGGAGCAACTAAGCCCATGTGCAACTACTGGGCCTGCACTCTAGAGCCTTCAAGCCACAACTACTGAAGCCTGTGCACCTAGAGCCCGTGCTCTGCAACAAGAGAAGCCACCATAATGAGAAGCCTACGTACCTCAGTGAAGAGTAGCCCCCGCTCGCCGCAACTAGAGAAAGTCTGCACGCAGTAATGAAGACCCAATGCAGCCAAAAAATAAAAATAACAAATTAAATAAATTAATTAAATTAAAAAAGAAATCATTGTTAATTTTTTAAAAATGGCATCACGTGCTACCAGTGAGATAGGCGTTGGAGAAATATATAACTGGTGCCCAGAGGCCCCAACAAGGGTGCAGAAGCTCACTTAATCCCAAACCCACCTGCCTGAAGGACCTGTGGTGGCTAATGCTCTCTCTATGGTGGTCAATACTGGCCTGGAACCTGTGTGGAGTTGAGGCTGCACATGGCGGGCTTGATGGTCTCTAGCTGAGAGGGCCTAAGGAAGTGTCCTAACTCCTCAACTTATTAATTTTGAGCAAGTCATAGGTCCAATTTTAGTTAGTTGGCAAATATTTAGTTAGCACCTATGTGCCAGGAACTATGCCTAGCATTTGTGAATCCCTCTCTGGGCCTCATGTTCTTCTTCGTAAAATAAGGGTGTTGGAATAGATGATATAAATGGATTAAAATGGCCATATTCTCAGAAATAAAAGTCCAAGATACACTGTCTGCTAATGCCACAAGATTTGATATTAAGTGTGCCCCCAGAAAAATCCAAGATGTATGACTTCACTGTACACCTGGACTCCATCTCCCCCACCCTCTACCTTTATTTCCCCCAGACATTCCACATAAAATGACTTGATCCTCAGAACCCAGGGTGGAAGCTCTATAAGTTGTATAGTCTCCTATCTTGCTTATCTTTAAAATCATTTAAGTGTTTACCCTTATTTTTTGAATTCTTTAGAATTTAAATGATCTGAGTTTAAATAGTCCTGAACGCATTCCTCAAACACTCTTATTTAAACAAAGCCAAGCCATGGTGATTACACAGCCAGGTTTTTTCCAAACCCTGGAGACTTTATAACAGTTTTATCTTAGGTACGAGCATCCATACCTCCTAAGTGTTTTGCCTTTGAATGGTCTTTCTGAGGTTGGTATCAGAACTAGAGTTCTTTTTTTTTTTTTTCTAAATTGTATTTATTTATTTATTTATGGCTGTGTTGAGTCTTCGTTTCTGTGCGAGGGCTTTCTCTAGTTGTGACAAGTGGGGGCCACTCTTCATTGCGGTGCGCGGGCCTCTCATTATTGCGGCCTCTCTTGTTGCGGAGCACAGGCTCCAGATGCGCAGGCTCAGTAATTGTGGCTCACGGGCCTAGCTGTTCTACGGCATGTGGGATCTTCCCAGACCAGGGCTCGAACCCGTGTCCCCTGCATTAGCAGGCAGATTCTCAACCACTGCGCCACGAGGGAAGCCCAGAACTAGAGTTCTTTACAGCACCGTCCACAGTAGTTCAGGCAGATCTGGTAAGATGGGGCCACTAGCATCCCTTCAGTCACATGCACACTTTCCCCCTGGTGACAGAGCCACAGAGCTGAATGTTGGGAGCTGGACAGGACAAGGATTAGAGGCCCAGTATTTGGCTTGATAGGGACGGGCACAGGGGTGAGTGAAAAGTCATCAGAGTAGTGAGGGCTTAGTAAGGATAAGATACTTTTCCAAGTGCTGTAAGATATAAAAGGAAGGGAAGGAAATTAAAATCTACGAGTTTGTTTTATGTTAGGCACTCGTATACATACTACTAATCAATCAAAAATAATAAAAACAATAATAAGTGCTTTGATGCACTTGCTATGGTCTAGGCACAGTGCTTAATGCTTTATGTTTTCTTTTACTTCACTTATTTATTCAACACATTTGTTTTAGGTGTAAGTGCTGGGAGCCATCAGTGGACAAAAATCCCTGCCCTGGAAGAGATTTCATTCTGGTGGGAGAGACAGGCCCACAGAGGTAATAAATAAGTAAATTAAGTGGAGTGTTAGAAGATGACGTTTACTGTGGAAAAGAATAGAGCTGAGTTGGGTGGATCAAGAGTGCCTACATTAGTGAGGTACAGAGGGGGATTGAATATTAAATAGGTGGTGTCTCTGGGAAAGTGCCGTTTGAGTGTGATGGAAACCCTCAGGGTGTTTTAGTTTGTTTTGTTTTGTTAATCTGTGTTTTAAAGCAGGGGTTGGTAACTTTCTCCGTAAAGGGCCCGACAGTAAATATTTTAGCTTTTGCTGGCGGTATAGTCTCTGTCACAACTACTCAAAAAGCTGCTATCTACCATGGAGGTACGCTGTGTGAACAAACCAGTGTAGCTGTGGTCCAAGAAAACTCGATTTATGTACACGGTTGGAATTTTGTATAATTTTCATGTGTCACAAAATATTATTCCTCTTTTGATTTTTTTTCCCCAACCATTTGAAAATGTGAAAACCATTTTGAGCTTGTGGGCTGTATTTGGCCTGTTAAGTCATAGTTTGCTGATGCCCACTGGCAGGGAATGACAGAATGTAATGGAGCTTCAGCTGGAGCACCCTGGCTGTTGTGTTGAGCAGAGCCTGGAGGGAGAAGCATGGAGACGTGAGGAGGCCAAGGCCGTCAGCTGGGGCAAAGGTGATGCTGATCCTTGGACCAGTGAGGTCATCACGATTACATTCTCATTTACCCTCCACCAAACCTCTGAAATCGGTATTACAATGATTCTTCATATGTAGAGGAGGAGATCCAGGCTCAGAGGTAGAGTGACTTGCCTAAGGATACAAAGCACACAAGTGGTAGAGCTTGGATAAGAAGCCCAGTTCCTTTCCAAAGCCCTGACTCTTAGCAGTTACACCTCTACGGTCATGTCACGTGGACCTTATTATCCCAAATTGCAGATGAGAACACTGAGACTCAAAGAACTCAAGACACTTGCTGGAGATTAAGTAGGTCTTAATGACCCCAAAGCTATCACTCATATTACGAACTGAGACTAATTCTCAAACTAAAATGGGAGTCCTGCCCGCAAGGTGCTTCTATTCTAGGTGGGAGGATTCTTTATATGAATGCCTCTGAGGTGCCACTGAAGTACCTAGGACATGCAGAGGAGGTGGAGTGACATTCACCTGGAGTGGAAGGAGGAGGGGATGGATGGAAAGATTGCTGTTTGCCATAGGCTTTGAAGAATAGCTGGCTAGTTCTTAGGCAGTTCTTGCTGGGATCAGGACTGCTTGTTGGTTCTTAGAGCTACTTTGTTTTACTTTGTTGTATGGGATGCCGGAAAGCAGTAACTTAGGAATTGTAATATTACTCTGTAGCTAAAGAGGTACAGGTGAAAAAGCAGTAGGGCCCCTAAGTTGTATCTCAAAGATATATATAAATCAATCTCTCTCTCTCTCTCTCTCTCTCTCTCAATCTCTCTCTCTCTCTCTCTATGTATGTGTGTGTGTGTGTGTGTGTGTGTGTGTGTGTGTGTATATATGACACATCTAACGTTTCTCTTAAAAGATACAAGGATATAAAAATTTTAAATAAGGGGCTTCCCTGGTGGTGCAGTGGTTGAGAATCCGCCTGCCAATGCGGGGGACACGGGTTCGAGCCCTGGTCTGGGAAGATCCCACATGCCGCGGAGCAACTAGGCCCGTGAGCCACAATGACTGAGCCTGCGCGTCTGGAGCCTGTGCTCCGCAACAAGAGAGGCCGCGATAGTGAGAGGCCCGCACACCGCGATGAAGAGCGGCCCCTGCTTGCCACAACTAGAGAAAGCCCTCGCACAGCAACGAAGACCCAACACAGCCAAAAATAAATAAATTAATTAATTAAAAAAAAAAAATTACTCAAAACCCCATACTCTGAGATAACCAGTTTAATGTGTTAGAGTATACCTGTCCATAGTTTTTCCATGTATAAATACACCTTTTGAAAATTGGATTGTAGGGTGTCTATTGTTTTATAATGGGATAGTCCCATTATATGGCAAATGTCCCATTAAATGTTCATATATTTTTAATATTTTCCTGCATGATTAAATGTGGAAATTTCATTATCATGGATTATTAATGTGGGTCCAGTGTAATCACAAGGGTCCTTTAAAGGAATAGAGGGAAGCAGGAGAGTCAGAGAGAGATTTGAAGGTCCTGTGCTGCTGTCTTTGAAGGTGGAGGAGGGGGGCCACGAACCAAAAAATGCGGGCAGCTTCTAGAAGCTGGAAAATGCAAGGATAGAGATTCTTTTCTAGCCTCTCCGAAAGGAATGAAGGCTTGCTAACACCTTGATTTTAGCCCAATGAAACGCATTTTGGACTTCTGATCTCCAGAACTGTAAGATAATAAATGTGTGTTGTTTGTTTATAAATTATTTATTTTTTGGCTGCGTTGGGTCTTCGTTGCTGTGCGCAGGCTTTCTCTAGTTGCGGTGAGTGAGGGCTGCTCTTCGTTGTGGTGCGCAGGCTTCTCATTGTCGTGCCTTCTCTTGTTGCGGAGCACAGGCTCTAGGCGCGCAGGCTTCAGTAGTTGTGGCGTGTGGGCTCAGTAGTTGTGGCCTGCAGGCTCTAGAGCTCAGGTTCAGCAGCTGTGGTGCACGGGCTTAGTTGCTCTGCGGCATGTGGGATCTTCTGGGACCAGGGCTCGAACCCGTGTCCCCTGCATTGGCAGGTGGATTCTTAACCACTGCGCCACCAGGGAAGCCCATGTGTGTTGTTTTAAGCCACTAGGTTTGTGATAACCTATTAGAGCAGCAATAGCAAACTAGTACAATTGACTTAACAGGTACTAGAGGACTAAGGAGGCAAAAGGGGGCCATTGAGATAACAGAGAAGCTGCAGGAAGTGGCTCCCCACGCCTAGGGCTGGGGAACAAAGGGAATTGGCCAAGGTTGTTTGAACCCAGAAACTTGGAGAAGGGGCCTTGTGGAGATGGGACCCAAACCACTGAGGAGCGGGCACTGGAGTGCCAGTGCTCTAAAGGGTCATCAAGAAGCTCATTCTGGGGATGTGGAAAATCCCGTTGCTGCCAGGGTGAAAAATCACTGGGGCTACTCTGACAGGAACAGGAAGCCCTCAGGAGGCAAATAGGAAGTCCCTCCAGCACCCCGTATTAACAGAGTGTGACAGACAGCAGCTGGCAAACCAGAAATGTGGTTTGTGGAGTCTCAGCCCTAGCTTCACAAAGCAGAATGAAAGGTTTCTGGGCCTGAAACAATGGTCTAACAGCAAGCACACAGTGTTAACGATACTGTCTGTATGTTACACGCTTTTCTCTGTGCTCATACAAAGATATATTCACATGTACTATAGGCTTTCCCCCCTTTATATTTAGAAAAAATTGTGGTCAGAGTATACACATTACTTGGAAACTTGCTTGTTTCATTAAGCTATATATTATGCACATGTTTCCATGTAAGCATACTAGAGCAATCTCATTTTTAAAAAGCTGTTCAGAAATATCTCATGGAAATGCCAACATTTATCCAATCATTCCCGATCTCAATGATTGGTTCAGAGTTTGGCATGTGACTCAATCTAGTCTGGGACCCATTGGAACTGAGGGTGTGGTCAAACCTACCTAATCACATGCCTGAGAATGTAAGTTGAGCAGTTCCACCAAAGGAAAATCTATGTGCTTTTGGCAGAAGGAAAAACAATGCTGGAGAAGGAAACAACAAATGTCCACCTCAACTTCCTGTATCGTTTGCCTGTTGTTCCTGTTGGGTGGTTTTATTATCAATTGATTGATGGTCTTTGAAGATAGCTAATGTTAAACTTTTATATATGTATTGCAAGTGTTTTTCCTAGCATATGATTTCTTTGTAGTGTCTTTTACCATACAGAAGTTAAAATTAGTATATAGTCCAATGTAGCTTTTTTTTTTTTTTTTTTTTTTTAGTTTATGGCTGTGGATTTCCTTTTTTGCTTAATGTTTTCCTCCTACAGAGATAAACACACTGGTCACTATATTGGTCAGGATAGATTAGGGGTGCTGTGATAAGAAGGAAAAAAATGCTCTAAAATCTCAGTGGAGTAACAATAAAAGTATTTCTGCTTACATTACATGTTGGGTGGGCAGAAAGCTGTATGAGTTGTGGTCACTCAGGAACCCATGCTAAAGGAGGTTGTGTCTCAAGACGTGCTTCTACAGGCACCAACACAGAGGGAAGAAGAGGAAGAGGACGTGATGAGTCAGCACTGGCTCTTAAAGCTTCTGCCCTGGGAATTCCCTGGCGGTCCAGTTGTTGGGAGTCCGTTCTTCCACTGCAGGGGGCACGGGTTCCATCTCTGGTTGGGGGACTAAGATCCTGTATGCTGCGCGGTGCAGCCAAAAAAACCCCCAGAAAACAAAAAAAGCTTCTGCCCCAAAACAACATCCATGATTTCCTTTCACATTTTATTGACCAAATTCAATCGCATGGTCAGGATTAATTTCAGATGGAGAGGGGAAGTACAATCCTACCATGTGCTTAGGAGAAGGAAACCAAAATGTTTGTGAAAAGCCATGAGGACTACTATAATCCACATTTCAGCCACCAAATGCCTTTCCCACAATCCAAATATTCTCACTCACCCTTTTTGAAGGGAGTCAACCCTAAAGTCCCATTCTGATTGGACCGTTATTCCCACATATTAATCCATTCGGAGGTTTTAAATGTGGATATGAGGGAATAGCCTTAATTAGATTCTTGCTGTAAGACTGGGTTTTCATTGTTTGATCTCTTATTTTATTTGTTATGAGAAGCAGTCTGTCTTCCAACTCCGCAAATCTCTGAATTTCTGGATTCTTTCTTTTGCCTTTCATTGCTGCTTGCAAACCATGCAACCTCTCTCTCTCTCTCTGTAAAACCTTATCAAATACAGCCAAATCATACTGTTAACATTATGTTTTTTAATTGCTTCTTCTAGAGCTACAACTTCACTAGGTACGTGACCTACCTTCCAAGTAACTTCAGGCAACAGCTTTACTAAATATTTCACCATCGGGTAACATGACTCATCATCCTTGTCACTGCCAATGACACATTTTAGGTTTTTGTTCTGGCAGCATCTCATATTTAGGGATCAGGTCAGGATAAAGTAGGTTATGCTGTAGTAACAAACTCCCAAATCTCAATCACTAAAAACAATAAAAGTTTATTTCTTGCCTATGCTACATGTCCATTGTGGGTCAGCAGGGCCAGCTGTTCATTGAAGTCACCCAGGAGCCTTAGCTGATGGAAGGTCCACTTCAGCATATGCTTCTACAATCATCACAGCAGGGAGGGGGGATATGGCACAGATGCATGGCTCTGCCTAGAAGTGACACATCTTCCTTCTCCTAACACTTGGATATTAGTGGCTCTCACAAACGGCTATCACAGGTATTTTTGTTTTGCAGGTTTATTGCAGTGAAATAGACTATAGGTAACAATAACAACCTCTCATTATCCACGTCACTGGGTCTAGTTTTTTAACTCCAAGTAGGACTTCTGTTACTCTATTTTTATGGTTCTGAGGATGGGCCACCATGTTCTGAGCCCACTTTCAAAAAAATTTAATTTTGCTTTAAAGCTGAATAAGAATACTGAATCCTTAAGACTGACTTCCTTCCACTAAACCACACTTGCTCAGAATAAGTTATAATTAGGATATCTCCTTATTCTATCCTTCTTCCTTACCTGATACTTCATTCTGCAATTCTATTAAAGACTGAAAACCCTGGTTATTACTGTGTTTTGCAAGAGGGTCAATTCAGAGAAATTTAAAATATTTGTTTTTATTCAAAACAAAAGTCTTGTTTTGCTTCTGTTCAAAGTTTTAAAATGGCTTAGTTTATTTCCCTAAGATGATGGATATTCATAAAGTTTTGATGATCTACTTTGTGGAATGGAAGAATGTTAGTGAGAGAGAAAAGTGAACTGTTGTTTAGCAACTAAAAGGTTAATATAAATATCTGGGCATATTGGAGAAGTAGCAACATGAGGCAGCTTTCTAATCTTTCATCCTGAAATTAGATCCTAGGTCTGTCTTGAAGCTAGGTTCCCTAAATGCAGGCTTCTTAATCATTGGATGAAAATGCCTTGACAGAAAATATGTTGAGTTAAACATTACAGAGGGGATGGCTGCTGAAAACCCCTTGTCTGTGAAGAAACAGACAAGACAGCAGGGAAGTAAGCAAAGGAGGCATTCATCCATCCATTCATTCATTCATTCAGCTAGCATTCATTGAGTTCCTGTTATATGTCGGGTCCTGTTCTAAGTATAGGGGGTACAGTGGAAAACAAGACAGATATGAACCCTGACTTCCTGGAGCTTACTCTTAGGTAAGGGTCAGCACCAAGCAGACAAAGAGATAAAGTAATTGTACACTGTGATAACTATAATGAAAGAAAATGAACGAGAGAAAGATGCATCAGACAGGATACTTGATTGTAAGCAAACAGATCCACTTAGGTTAGAAGGTAATTGGGAGCTCTTAGAATCAAAGGGAGTCTGGACAAGTGGACTTGGAAAGTGAACTAGAACCCTGAGTGGGTTCTACCACTTTGTGGTTGGCACTTTTTGCATCTCATTTAAGAAATCTCTGCCTGTCTTAAGGCCGTAAAGATATTCTTCTACGTTAACTTACAGAATATTTTTTTACTTTACATTTCATATATAGATTTATAATTTGTCTGTAATTGCTTTCAATGTATGATTTGAGGTAGGGGTCACGCATCATTTATTGCTAAATGATATCTGATTGACCTGTATCTTTATTGAACATGCTTTTTCCAAGTGTCTCTGAACTATTTTTTTCTGTTCCTTGGTCTGTCTATCTTTCTGCCAATATTATAATGATTTAATCACTCTAGGTTTATAATATGTCTTGATATCTGGTAGTCTGAGGCCTCCACTTAGATTCTTCCCTTTGAGACTATATTTGCTATTTCTAAATCATTGCATTTCTATCAATATTAGAATCAGTTTACTAGTATCTGTAACAAATCTACTAGGATTTTGATTACAATTACATTGAATATATTCCAATAAAATACATATCAATTTGGGGAGAACTGACATCTTTACAATATTGAGTATTCAAATCTATGAAGAATATAATCTCTCTTTTTATTTATTTATTTATTTATCTATTTTTGGCTGTGTTGGGTCTTCGTTTCTGTGCGAGGGCTTTCTCTAGTTGCGGCGAGCGGGGGCCATTCCTCATCGCGGTGCGCGGGCCTCTCACTATCGCGGCCTCTCTTGTTGCGGAGCACGGGCTCCAGACGCGCAGGCTCAGTAGCTGTGGCTCACGGGCTTAGTTGCTCCGTGGCATGTGGGATCTTCCCAGACCAGGGCTCGAACCCGTGTCCCCTGCATTGGCAGGCAGATTCTCAACCACTGCGCCACCAGGGAAGCCCTATAATACCTCTTTTTATTTAATTTCAGCAAAAATTTAATAGTTTTCGATGTAGAGGCCTTTTTTGTAAATGTGTTCCAATATATTTTTTGCTATTTTTAAAATGTAACTGTAATTGTCATCTTTTTCTGAATTATATCTTCTATTTGTTTATTGCTGATATATAGAAATGTAATTGATTTTTGTTAGCTCACATTGCATCCAGTGAAATTAACTTATTAATAAATTCTAATATCTGATAGTTTTTCTGAGAATTCTTTGAGATTTTCTCCATGCACCATCATGTTCTCTGTGAATGACAGTTTTATTACTTCCTTTCTAATCCTGATTTTTTCTTCTACTTACCTTATCATCTTTGTCTCATTCCCATTATCAAAAGAAATACTTCCAATGTTTTACCATTAACTATGTTTTCTGTGGGTTTTTGTAGATACTTATCATATAAAGGAGTTTCCTCCTATTACTGGTTTATTGAAGTAGTATCATGAATAGGTGTTAAATTTTATTAAATGATTTTTCTGCATCTATCAATATGATCATATCATTTTTCTATTTTTGGTTCTGTTAATGTGGTAAATTAAAATGGTTGGTTTTCAAATGTTAAACAATTTTTTGTGTTCCTAGAATAAGTTCCTCTTGGTTATATTCCATTATATATAGATATAAAATGGATATATATATATATAATATATATATATATATTGCTGGATTCAATTTGTTAATATTTTGCTTAAGATTTTCACTCTATGGGAATGAAAGAGAGTGGTCTATACTTTTCCTTTCTTGTAATATCCTTGTCAGGTTTTCGTCTTACAGTCCTGGCCTCATAAAGAGTTGAGTATGTTATATCTTTTTCTATTCTTCTTTTTTTTTTTTTTTGGTTGCATTGGGTCTTTGTTGCTGCGCGTGGGCTTTCTCTAGTTGTGGCGAGCGGGGGCTACTCTTTGTTGGGGTGAGCAGGCTTCTCATTGTGGTGGCATCTCTTGTTGTGGAGCACGGGCTCTAGGCGTGTGGGCTTCAGTAGTTGTGGCTCATGGGCTTAGTTGCTCTGTAGCATGTGGGATCTTCCCGGACCAGGGCTCGAACCCATGTCCCCTGCATTAACAGGCGGATTCGTAACCACTGCACCGCCAGGGAAGCCCTCTTTTTTCTATTCTTGAGAAGACTTTAAGATTGGTTATTATTTCTTTCTTAATTGTCTGGAAAATTCACTGGTGAAATCATCTGTGTCTGGAGTTTTCTCTGTAACAGAGTTTTAAATAATCCATTCGGGCTTCCCCGGTGGCGCAGTGGTTGAGAATCCGCCTACCAATGCAGGGGACACGGGTTCGAGCCCTGGTCCGGGAAGATCCCACATGCCGCGGAGCAACTAAGCTCGTGTGCCACAACCAACACAGCCAAAAAAATAAATTAAAAAAAAAAAAAAAAAAAGAATAAATAATCCATTCAACTTTTTAAATAGATGTAGGACTGTTCTCATGTTCTTGGATATGAGTCAGTTTTGGTAAGTTGTATGTTTTATGGAATTTGTTCATTTCATTTAAATCATCAGCTGTACTGGAATCAGGCTGTTTATGGTATTCTTTTATTATCTTTTCTAGTGTCTATAGGATCTGTAGTGACCCTTTGTTCATTCGTGAAGATGATAATTTCTTTCTTTTTTTCTTCTTGATCAGTTTTATTAGGGGGTAACCAATTTCATTAAAATTTTCAAATAGCCAACTTTTGGCTTTGTTGATCTTCTCTATTTTATATTTATTTTAAGTTTTATTTCTGCTCTCATTTTCATTATTTGCTTACTGCCAGTTTGAGTTTGATTTGCTCGTCTCTTAATGTCTGCCTGAGATGGAAACTTATATAATTGATTTTCAACCTTAAAAATTTCTAATATACGCATAAATGGCTATAAATTTCCCTCTAAGTTTATTTATTTTTTAAATTTTTTATTGTGGTAAATTATATGACACAAACTACCACTTAAGAGTTAAACAAATTCAGCAACAGTGTGAAATACAAAATCAACACACAAAAATTAGTTGTATTTCTATACACTAGCAACAAACAATTTTAAAAGGAAATTAAGAAAATTATTTCATTTATAATAATACTAAAATGAATAAAATTCTTAGGAATAAGTTTAACCAAGGGATTCATATTGGAGAGCTTAACCATTTACATTTAAAGTAATCATTGGTAAGAAAAGTCTTTCTTCTGTCATTTAACTATCTTCTGTATGGTTTATATACTTTTTATTTCTCAATTCCTCCATTACTGCCTTAAAAAATTTTTTTTGGCTTGATTTTTATGTAGTATTCTGTTTTGAGTTTATCCTGCTTGGAGTTTATTGAAATCCTGGGATATGTAGATTTATATATTTCATCAAATTTGGAAAATTTCTGATCATAATTTATTCAAATATTCTCTTTCTCTTTTCCTTCTGGAAGTCCCATAACATATGTGTTGGTCCAGTTGATGGTATCCCACAGGTCCCTTAGAATCTGTTCACTTTTCTTTATTACTTTTGTTTCTTTTGGCTCCTCAGATTGGATAATTTCAATTGTCTTATTTTCAAGATCATTGATTCTTTCTTCTGACTGCTCAAATCTGCTCTTGAGCCCCTCTAGTGAATTTTTCATTTTAGATATCAAATTTTTCAGCTCCAAAATTTCTACCTGGTTTCTTTAAAAATTTTCCTTCTTTTTATTGATATTCTCATTTTGTTCATACATCATTTTCCTGGTTTCCCTTAGTGTTTTTTTTTGCGACATTGGGTCTTTGTTGCTGCGCGCAGGCTTTCTCTAGTTGCAGTGAGTGGGAGCTACTCTTCGTTGTGGTGTGCAGGCTTCTCATTGAGGTGGCTTCTCTTGTTGCAGAGCATGGGATCTTGGCACGTGGGCTTCCGTAGTTGCAGCACACAGGCTCAGTAGTTGCATCTCATGGGCTCTAGGGCACATGGGCTTCAGTATTTGTGGCGTGTGGGTTCAGTAGTTGTGGCTTGCAGGCTCTAGAGTGCAGGCTCATTAGTTGTGGCACATGGGCTTAGTTGCTCAGTGGCACGTGGGATCTTCCTGGACCAGGGATCGAGCCCGTGTCCCCTGCATTGGCAGGCAGATTCTTAACCACTGTGCCACCAGGGAAGTCCAGTTTTCCTTAGTTTTTGAAGAACATTTAGGACAGTGGTTTTAAAGTCTTTATATCATAAGTTCAGTGTCTGAGCTTCCTCAGGGATAGTTTTTGTCAGTTTTCTTTTTTCAGTGAATGGGCCATTTTTTCCTGTTTCTTTGTACGTTGTGTGATTTTTGTTGTTGTTGTTGTCATTGAAAACTGGACATTTGAATATTATAATGGGTTATCTATGGAAATCAAACTCTCTCCCTTGCCCAGGTTTTGCTGTTCTTGATTGTTGAAGCCTCAGCTTGTGTTCAGCCAGTATATTCTTGAACAATGAGAACTTAAAACAAACAAATACCTTTCCCAATCTTTGCATTGTATTCCTTTAACACTTAGCCAGGCCATTTGAAATTCTTCCTCAGCCTTCACTTCCTGGTTGCACTGAGCGTATAAATCAGCCAGTGGTGGAGTCTTAGGATCTTCTCAGGTCTTAGGATCTTCTCAGGTGTTTCCTGAGCATGCATCCTGTCTCAGGCATGTGTGTAGCTTTCTAAATGCCCTGTGTGCACAAGCACTTTTGAATCTGAATGCCCTAATTTCCTAGCAAATTTATCTCCTCAGCTTTTACTTCCAGGCTTTAGGTGGTCTGTTGTATGTACCAACTGTAATCTTTGGCCCCAGGCAGTTGCAGGTTATTTGTTCACCTTACAGTGTTTTCAAGCAATGACCACTGCTTTTCTGTTATGGGTTCCAGAGTTGGCAAAATGAAGACAAGAGCCTTGAATTAGTCCTTCAGCTAGCCCCCAGACAGATTAGAACAGACAAACACAATGATTACTAGGGACCAGGGTTCCATCCTGGGAAGGTGGGCTTCTGTCTTTAAGACTGCTGCTGAATCAGGGAGGGAGTAGGGCAGGGGCAAGTAAAAATGTCATAAAGTTTTCTTACCATTTTTAACTTGCCTTTTTTTTTTTTTTTTTTTTAATTAAGCATTTGGTTGCTGTAAACCTTTGTTTTCCAGACAGAGTTCTGATAAAGTTGGTCTGACAGCTTCTGGTTAATTTTTCAGTGTTTTGTGGTATGGGATTTGGAGCTATTTACTCTGCTATTTTGTTGATGTCCCTCTCTCCACAAATTTTGATATATTAATACATATATATATATATATATACTTTTTAAATATATATACTTTTCAAACGTATATGAAAAAATATATGTACTTTTATTTTCAAGTAATTGTAGATTAACAGGAGATTGCAAAAAAAATGTACAGGAAAGTTACATGCATCCTTTTCCCATTCTCCCCCAAAGTTAACATCTTATGGAAGTACAGTACAATATCAAAACCAGGAAGTTGACACAGGTAAGAACCATTTTCTCCCTCTATCCCTAATCCCTGGTAATCACTAGTCTCTTCTCCATCTCTGTAATTATGTTATTTCATTAATATTACATAAATGGAATCATGCAATAATTCATGCAATTCTTTTGGAATTGTTTTCCTCACTCAGCATGATTTCCATGAAGTTTATCCAAGTTGCTGTGTGTATCAATAGTTTGATCTTTTTTTAAATTGCTGAGTAGTATTGAGACAGGAAGGAAGGGGGCAGGGCACAACCTTTAAAAGAATGACATAGGCGTTGTGAATATGACAAAAACTTGTTAGAACCTACTAGGCCCAAGATGGTGGAATATTCGACTTCCAGTAGCCCTTGAGCCTCATTATATGCTTATTGTAATACATTAGCATGCTAAATGACACATGCACAAGTGCCATGACAGTTCCGAGGCCAACCATAAAAGACCAAAAAGTGGGCGGTGGCCCAATTCCTAGAAATCTCCACCCCTTCTCCAAAATAGTTAGAATAATCCTCTCACTCCTTAGCCTATGAAATTACCCAGCCCATAAAAACTAACCACCCGCCATATTTTGGGGCTGCTCTTGCCTTTTGAGACTGACTGCAGTCTGTCTATGGAATGTGTGTGTCCCTAAATAAACCTGCATTCCCACTTAGTTCTTGGGGCAGAGCCCCCCCTTGCCTGCCCACTTGTATCCCTCACAAGTGTCCTATATTAATAAATCTACTTCTTGCCTATCACTTTGCCTCTCACTGAATTCCTTCTATGCTGAGACATGAAGAACCTGAGCTTCCATAGGTCCTGACACCAGGTGAATGATTTTAATTAAAAGACAGTGGGTTCGAGTCCCAGCCCATGGGTTCAAGTCCCAATCTGAGTTTTGACTGGGATCAAATCCCACCTGAGGTGTGCAGTTTCAGCATTCCATGGTATGGATGTATCAGTTTATTTGGCCATTTACTCACTAAAGGATATTTGGATAGTTTCCAGTTTGGGGCTCTTATAAAGCTGCTATGAAAATTCTGGTACAACTTCCTGCGTTTCTCTGGGAAAAATGCCCAAGGACACAATTAAGTTGTATGGTAAGTACATTTCTAGTTTTCAAATGAACTGCCAAACTATATTCCAAGTGGCTATACTATTCCTATCAACAATGTATGTGTGATCCGTATCTAAGGAAACTATGCCTAACCCAAGGTCATTGAGATTTACTCCACAGTTTTCATCTAAGAGTTTTATAGTTTTAACTCATATTTAGGTCTATGATTTATTTGGGGTTAATTTTTTTTTTAACATCTTTATTGGAGTATAATTGCTTTACAGCATTGTGTTACCTTCTGCTGTATAACAAAGTGAATCAGCTTTATGCATACGTATATCCCCATATCCCCTCCCTCTTGCATCTCCCTCCCACCCTCCTTATCCCACCCCTCTAAGTGGTCACAAAGCACCGAGCTGATCTCCCTGTGCCATGCAGCTGCTTCCCACTAGCTATCTATTTTACATTTGGTAGTGTATATATGTCAGTGCTACTCTCTCACTTCATCCCAGCTTACCCTTCCCCCTCCCCATGTCCTCAAGTTCATTCTCTAAGTCTGCGTCTTTATTTCTGTCCTGCCCCTAAGTTCATCAGAACCATTTTTTTTTTAGATTCCATATACATGTGTTAGCATACGGTATTTGTTTTTCTCTTTCTGACTTGCTTCACTCTGTATTACAGTCTCTAGGTCCATGCACCTCACTACAAATAACTCAATTTCGTTTCTTTTTATGGCTGAGTAATATTCCATTGTATATATGTGCCACATCTTCTTTATCCATTCATCTGTCGATGGACACTTAGGTTGCTTCCATGTCCTGACTATTGTAAATAGAGCTGCAATGAACATTGTGGTACATGACTCTTTTTGAATTATGGTTTTCTCAAGGTATATGCCCAGGAGTGGGATTGCTGGGTTGTATGGTAGTTCTATTTTTAGTTTTCTAAGTAACCTCCATACTGTTCTCCGTAGTATGTGCCGCATCTTCTTCATCCATTCATTTGTCAGTGGACACTTAGGTTGCTTCCATGTCCTGGATATTGTAAATAGTACTGCAATGAACATTGTGGTACATGACTCTTTTTTGAATTATGGTTTTCTCAGGGTATATGCCCAGTGGTGGGATTGCTGGGTCATATGGTAGTTCTATTTTTAGTTTTTTAAGGAACCTCCATACTGTTCTCCATAGTGGCTGTATCAATTTACATTCCCACCAACCATGCAAGAGGGTTCTTGGGGTTAATTTTTAAGTGTTGAGTGAGACCCACAATAGTTTTAGGGTCTCACAAAAATATTCTAAATCTTTAAAATCAGAAGAAAAAGTAAGTACACTCTGTTTGGATTACATTAGTCTTTATACTGATGCAGATGTAAAATATACTTTTAGGACTTCCCTGGCGGGCCAGTGGTTAAGACTACATGCTTATACTGCAGGGGGCACAGGTTTGATCCCTGGTCAGGGAATTAAGATCCTAAGATCCCATGTGGTGCAGAAAAAAAAAAAGAAAAAAAAATATATAAAATTTTTATGGAAGAAAGAGCCTCTGAGGTTCTTTCTGACATCAAATATGTGGAGTCTTTCCACATCAATTCTCCAACACCAACTGGGTATCTGACAATTTAATTTTGACACTAACTCCAGAAGTAAGATCAGACCCCACAGGTTTAGTGCTCAGTCCCACAAGACTGCACCTACTTCAGCTACCAGTCACCAGTTCCATCGGTTTCTGACTGACCACATTTGAGGATTCCTGCAGTCCCCTCTTCAGTTCTGATAATTCACTGAAATGACTCACAGAACTCAGGAAAACACTTTACTTACATTTACCAGTTTATTATAAATAAAACAACTCAGGAACAGCCAAATGGAAGAGATGCATAGGGTAAGGTACGGGGTGTGGGGGGGAGGGGATGTGAAGCTTCCACATCCTCTTCAGGCACCCCACCTTGCCTCCCGATATGCCTCCCAGTACTTCCGTTTATTCACTGACCTCTCTTTAATCACATTTGGTTTTCTATTGAACAGCTCCCATCCTTAAACTACGCAAGAGCCCCACCCTGAGTCACCTCATTAACATAAATTCAGGTGTGGTGGAAAGGGGCTTGTTATGATTAACAAAAGACAATCCTATCACTCAGGAAATAAGGGTTTTAGGAACTCTGTGCCAGGAACCAGGGACAAAGTCAAATAATATCTGTTATATACCACAGTTCCTAGAATGCAAAAGTGCCTGGGGCCACAAAAGTCAGTGTGGTCCTGTCAGTTGAGTAGCCTTCCCAGCTGTCCATTTGTGAAATGATGGCAGCCTGGAGTAGGGTGATGGTAGTAGAAACACAGTGAAATGGGCAGGCTTGGGATATGTTTTAGAGGTAGAGTCAGGTGGATTGACCAATGGATTGGATATGAGAGGTTAATGAAACAGTGAAACCAAGGATGATTTCTACATTTTTGGCTTGAACAACTGGGTGGATGATAGTGCCATCCGCTGAGAATACTGGGAAAGAAGGGTTGCGGGTAAAATCAAGGGCTTTTGCTATGGATCTGAGATGACCATGAGTCATGAAGTAGAGATATTAAGTAGCCAGTTGGATTTGTGAATCTGGGTATTGGTGGAAAGGTCTGGGCTGGACAGAAATCTGAGAGTCATCAGTTTGTAGACTTAGCGTCAAGGAGATCACCCGGGGAGAGTAAAGTAGAGAAGAGTATAAGGACTGAGCCCTGGAACACTGCAACATTTAAAGATTGAGCCAAAGAGGAAAAATTAGCAAAGGATTCTGAAAATGAGGCTCAGTGAGGGAACAAGAAAATCAGGAGAATAAGATATGGAGAGAAGTTCAGGGGAAAAAGTGTTTCAAAAGAAAGGAAGCTGTCAACTGTTTGCAATTCTGCTGAGAGGTCAATTTAGATAAGAATAGAGAATTGGCAGTTGGCTTTGGAAACCTGGGGATCATTAGTAATCTTGATAAGTGATCTTGATGAGGGAAGTCAAAGCTGGATCAGAGTAGGCTGAGGAGTGAATGTGAAGTGAGGAAGTGGGAACAAGCACTGTAGAGAGCTCTTGAAAAACCTTTCCGAGAATTTATGCAGTGAAGAGAGCCGAGAAATTGGGCAGTCCTGGAGGCGAATTTGGAGTCAAGGTTTGTTTTAGATGGGAGGAACTTCAGTATGTTTATATGCAGATAGAAATAATCTAATGGGGGCGGGGAGAGAATGTAATGATGTTGGAGGGAGGGGTAATTGTAAGAGTAAAATCCTTAGGAACGTGGGAGGGAAAAAGAAAACAGGTCCCTGGTGGAGGGACAGGCCTTCATAGGCACAGGGGAACTTCATTCATAGTAACCCCAATGTTACTATGCCTATAAGAGTAGTTTTGGTGGTGAGAAGACAAGGAGTTCGTATCTGATATCTTTTCCATCAGGTGTGAGACAAAGTTGAACAGCAAAAAGTGGTTTGGGAGGAGGTTTTTAGTAGAGAGGGGAGGATGTGAAATAATTCTTTCATCACGAATACTTAAATGTCAATTTCGTGGAGCAAGCCCTTCCAGGATTAAGTACATCTCCTCCCAACCCCCTTTTCTCTCACTGGACCGTTTGCTCGTTTTTGGTGCTCATCACCATTTGTAATTGTATCTTTATTGGTTCAATTGTCTGTTTCCCACTTTAAAGAACTACAGGGAGGCAGGAACTTTGTTGTATTTAATTTCCCAATGTATATATAGCCCTTAGAAACAGGGCCGGTACATAGTCACTAAATAATTATTTGTTAAAACAAATAAGTTAATGAATAAACGTCTTCAGAATTTTGTCTTAGAGGCAACCTCTTTTAAGTACTAGCTTGGGCAAGTCACTTTTCCTCTCCGAGCTTTTGTAACTGAATACATATGCCACGGGAATTGTAATCTCTTCCCTGCCTACCTCACCGCATCGTCACGAGGAGGATCTGAGCAAATAAACCTGGAAATGCTTCATCAAGTGATCCTTAAATGTAACGTGTTGTTATTTGCGGCCCACGTGTAGCCTCGCAGGTAGCAGGTGCTGAAAAGGACTTGCTGATTTGGGGAGAGAGGTATTATTTTTTCCTGTGGCTGTAGGCATCGAAGTTTTGCAGAAGGGTTCCGCAGGCCGCGGAGGGGCGGGGCTCAGGCCAGAAGCCCTCCCGCTCCGGCCTTTCCCCGGAGGCGCCAGCCGGGCAAGGAGGAGGGGCGGGGAACCTGGGGGGGAGTAACTGTCAAACCTCCTCGCTTGGCGCCATTATTTAAATGGTACGTGCCCGTCTCGCAGCTGTACGTGCCCGGGGCGGGGCTGCGAGCCCCCGGAGCGGGGCGGAGGCCGGGGGCGGGCCGGGGAGGTGGAGGGGCGAGAGGGGACGGGCCGGGGCGGGGCCATGCTGGCTAGAGGGGCGGGTCTAGCGGCGGTCCCCGGCGATGTTCACTGCGCTTGCGCTGACAGACGCAAGATGGCGGACAGTGCGGAACTAAAGGTAAAGCGCAGCTCGAATTCACTTCTAATATTCGTCCACGGAGACTGTGCCGCTGGTACCAGGGGGGATGCGTCCGACCCTGGGGGGCCGCTCGGGCCTGACTCCAACCGGGCCTGGAGTTGTAGAGAGGAGCGGCGCGCCGGGCCCCAGCCGAGGGGGCCCGGTAGCGGCGGGCCGCGGGCCCCGGGTGCCTCGGGGGCGCTGACGGGTCGTCCCCAGCGTGTTATTGTTGTGGGCGCCTCTGGCGAGGGTGGCGGGGGAAGAGATCGGGAGTCGGGAGGTGGGGGCCGCGGCTGTCCCCGGGGCTCGGCTTCCTCACCTTCCAGGCAGCCTCCCTGCCCCCCGTGGGGAGCGGGGGCAGGGGCAGGGTGTTCATGTTGGGGGGATTGGGAAAGCTCCCCGCCGCCGCTTCCTCTTCCTCCTTTGCAGTCCCGGGCTCCTGTCAGGCACTCTCTTCAGACCCCCGGGAACTTGGCTCCTGCCGCCCCGCCCCTCCGGGGCTCCCTGCCGCCCCCGCCCCGGACTCGGTTCTCCCCGGCTGCCCGCCTGTCAGGAGGCGCCCGGGGTGCCCCGTTTGTGGGCAGCGCGATCCTGGGGCGTTGGGGTGGGGATGTGGGGGAGAAGCTCCAGTAAAGTTTAGTGAACCCCGGGCTGGCGTTGGGGTTCGACTGGGGGGTGACGGGGGAGTCTGTCTGGGCGGGACGGTACTCTCTCTCTGATTCTGGGCAACCGGGGGGAGAGACCCCTTCGAAGGGTGTGTATTTGGAAGCAGTGGGTGGTGGGAAGCAGCTACTCTCCCTTTTTCGTCTCTTCCTTTTGGCTGGTCGGGGGTCTCTGCACACACCATGATGGCGATGCTATAGCTGATGGAGGTGAATGGTTAGTGTTTATATCCCCCCGTTGCCTTTTGTTTGTAGGGACATCTTGCTGGCCATGTTGATTTGAACGAAATTCTCCCCTCATCCTACTTCAACCCCCAATAAATAGAACGTTCCTTCGTTTCTCTCAACTGTACCAATTACTCTCGCCTCGCGAAATTGGATGAAAGGGTGCCCCCTTTTCCCCGCTTTTTCTCCCACCCCAGTCTTTACCTGATGATGGCTTCTTTACCGAAGCAGATATGCCACTACACAAGCAGTTGGGGGAGGGGGGGTGGAACCCTTATGATTGGATTGTGACAAATGGGGCTCCGCTTGAATAATTTTGGTTCAGTAGCAAGCAGTTTTTAACTAACGCGTATTATTTCGAGGCTCTGAACGCGATATTCCCTTCTCTGTGGCTTCCTGTGTGTGAACCGAGTAGCTGGTTATCTTGACCCAGGGAACTGACATCTCTGTCAGAGTGGAGATTGGGATATATAGTTGTAAATCTTTGGGGAGAGTCGTCTTTTTATAATTAATGAAAATTATTTAAAGAATTATCTCGGTTATAATGAAACGACAACTCCTAGAACAAGCAAACGCCAGATTTGTTTCTGGAGAGTTTTTCAGTGGAAACCTTCGCTGAGAGATCGTTTTTCCCAATAATTTTTCAATGTTAACATTCCAAAATTTGTATATTTAGGCTCTGCCTTTGAGTGTCATTCTTTTTTAATTTACTTCTAATTGCAAATTAAGGGAGAGCAGATTTAGAATGGATGGTTTCGTTTTTTCCAGTTTCAAACTATTGACTGAAATGAAAAAGCCCCAGGAATTTGAATATTTGGAGGTAATTAACTCTTGAAATAAAAAAGTGTGCAACTTTAAGATACATGTTTTCTGTAGTTTTAAAATGTAGTCACTATGTTGCTGTGATCTTTGCCTTCTAATATTTATTTTGCTAGGAATCCTTTTGAATGATAGCTAATCAGTTCTGTTTTACGTGGACTACAGAGTAAAGCTGAAAAGCTTGTGCTGGCTATGTTGTCACTCTTGATGCTGTCCAAAGAAACTGGTATGGAAAGCACATGCTGGGAGATTTCCTCCTTTGTTCTTTCTCATTTTAAGAAAGTGCCTTTGGGGATAGATCAGATCCCTGGTGTGAGTCTTGTTAGGTAAAGTTTCTCTTCACAAAAATGAGCCTGCATCAGATGAACTCTAAACACTTGGGGGGAAACTTTATTTTTCTAAAATTGGTTTCCTGTTTTGCTCTCTCCAAAATCTACTTGAGTTTTTCCAAAGGAGTTTTTTTCTAATATTATGTTCTGTTGTACAGTTTTTTCCTCCAGATTATAATAACTGCTCTTGACATACTGATCTGTCATTGTGTGTGCCCAGTACTTTGAGGAGCTGTGATAAATTGCTTAGTTGGTAATAGCTGTGTTAAACATTATGTTTATATTTGATTGTGGTTACATTTGCTCTTTTTTTTTTTTTTGAAGGGGAGGAGATGATCTTAGGAACACCTACCATAGTTATTTAAGAATGTGTATATGTAATTTTCTGTGCAGTAAGCTTTGGAAGATACTCCTTTTGAAATTATATTTTCTGAGTGGTATTTTGTTTCTTTGTTTTTTGTGGTTTTTGGAGGTAAGTAGCACTTATTCCTAATAAGGAATGAAAGGTCAGAGTAAGAATTAAGAAAAACTCAGATTTTTCACAGTTTTAGGTGAAAACAACAGTATTCCAATGGATTTCCAACTGTGAGGCTTTGAGTAAATAGTGACTTTTGTTATCTTAATTTACAACCCACATTTCATTTTGCTGTGGATTGTATTCATAATTTTTTTCCTCGTGACCCATTTTAGTGAGTCCTTTTAAATGTATAACAGATCTGCAAGATCAGATGGGAAAAATGGATAGATCTGTACCCCCTGTAGAAATTGTGCAAGCTGCAACACTTAAAGATATTGCCAATAAAAATTAGATTGTGAGTCATACATATCAAAAAGTTCTCTGTACTTATTTGTTTATGAAAGGTTTAATTTTTCATTAGGGGAATACCCATAAATGACATTTGTAAGAATGTAGAGAGCATTTTATTGTCTTTAGGAACTTAAAAGCAGGAGGGTGTGATGGCCAGGTGATTTTGGAAGTTAATCTGACAGCTTCATGTAGCTCCTCTTAAAGTACTTTAAAAAAAAAATTACAAATGTTTTTTGCATTAAAAGTCAAATTGCGTTATATTGCCGTTTTTAACTCACCGGAGGAACAGTGGGAAGGAAGAAGTTCATTATCATTTTAGTGGAGTAAATAATGGAATTCAAGGGGAAGAGAAATCATACTTTAAAAACCATACCTTTAAAAGTAGTATCTGTATAAGCGTGTCAGTAAATTCTGTTGTCATATTCTGCCTCTCTGTTTTCAAGAACTAGTCACTTAATTTTGATCTTTGTGGTGTAATTTGTCTGCTTTTATTTCAGATAGAAGCAAGTATATCTGACAGTTTATTCATGGATTTGAATTGAATCTCCATAACTTGCTTTTCTCAAGTGCCACATTTAGATGGCTTTTTAAAGTCACCATTTTTATGAACAATATTTAAAAATTTGTAAAACACTTTAATATTTGAGTATTTCATATAATTGTTTTGAAATATCTCCTTTTCCTCCTCCATTTTCTCCTGGATGATTGTATTGTCTCTCTTCAAAGGGTCTCTTGTAATCCCTGTTGATTGCAGTAGTGCTTAGTGGTGAGTCCATAGCTGATTAACCTTGGGTTTCTCCTGGTGAACTCCATCAACAT
Source organism: Balaenoptera musculus (assembly GCF_009873245.2). NCBI lineage: Eukaryota > Metazoa > Chordata > Mammalia > Artiodactyla > Balaenopteridae > Balaenoptera > Balaenoptera musculus. The sequence continues at coordinate 66,346,252 of NC_045786.1, read as the reverse complement.
GCTGCTCCAGGGTTCTTGCTGAGGCTTTTGAGTTCAGTGTAATTAGCACCCTTTCTTGCTTGTAACTAGGGATAAGAAAAGAAAATGTCTTAGAGTTGTAGTAGGGACGGGAAGAATTATCTAAATTTCTGGAAAACTGCAGTGTTTATGATGAGACGTAGCCTTTAAAAACAAACAAAACCCCTGGTTCATTACTTCATAGAATTGATTGTAGTGTGTTCTGTAGAAGTATTCTGCTCTGGCATTAAGGACCTTTTTTTTTTTTTATGTTTGAATAATATCTTATATGGTACTTTGCAGTTCATAATGTATCACATTATCTCATTTGATTTTTCCATCAGTTCTTTAAGGTAGGAAAGGCAGGTAATATCTCCCTTTTACCAATAAAGTAAGCCCAGAAAAGGTAAGTGACTAGCCCAAGGTCATACAAATAAAAGTGGCAGGGACTTGAGCCTAGGTCTTGTGAGTTCAAAATCCTGTACTGTAGGCTGCATTAAAGGTGCCATGTCAGTCCTGGAGCCCTCTAGGGTGCCTCGCTCACAAAGAATTCTAGTTATGTTGTTGCTAATACTTTCCCTCTTGCTCTATGCCAGGGTATTTTTGGATATTCCTTGGGCTTTTTGCAAGGAAGATTTTTGAGTTTGTTAGTTGGAAACATAGACATTAATTCTTGCAAATATCATTTCACTTGAGAAAGTTTCAGCGAATACTGAAAAGTAAGCACAAAAATAAACAGCACCTGTAATCCCAGCACTTAGAAATATCATGGTTAACATCTGGGTATCCATTTAGACTTTCTGTCTGTGAGTAAATGCATATGTATATACATCACAAAAGAGATTGTACTACTCTTTATTTGTAATCTGCTATTTTCATGGCTATCTTTCCAGGTTAGTAAATATAGGTCTATATGATCATTTGAAAGGTAACGTATTTTATTCAGCTAGTCCCCTATCACTGGGCAATCAGATTACTTCCACTTTTTTTTTTCTTTTTTGCTATTTTAAACAGTCTTGACAAACAGCCTGGTAGTAAAGTTTGCAATTTAAAAAAAAATTTTATTTTATTTATTTATTTTTGGCTGTGTTGGGTCTTCGTTGCTGCAAGTGGGCTTTCTCTAGTTGTGGCGAGCAGGGGCTGCTACTCTTCGTTTCGGTGCGCGGGCTTCTCATTGCGGCGGCTTCTCTTGTTGCAGAGCACGGGCTCTAGGCTCACGGGGTTCAGTAGTTATGGCTTGAGGCCTCTATAGCGCAGGCTCAGTAGTTGTGCCGCATGGACTTAGTTGCTCCGCGGCATGTGGGATCTTCCCAGACCAGGGCTCAAACCTGAGTCCCCTGCATTGGCAGGCGGATTCTTAACCACTGTGCCACCAGGGAAGCCCCTGCAAATGTTTTATTCTAACTAAGTATATTCTACAGACTTTTTTTTTTTGTGCTTCAGGGAACAGTGCAAATAGGATTTTGATTAGATTAAGGGTTGAGTGAAAAGTAATTTTTGATTTGTTCGTTGTTTATACCTTTATTATATCTGTTCCTATAAATCTGTCAGTAAACATTATATAAATGATCTGAATCAGAACATTTGATAAAGTATGAAATAGATTACGAAAATAGAAATAGATTATGAGAATTTTTGCTTTACCCTTATTTTTAATCTCAAAGCAAAGTGTTGCTATAGTATAAGATTGGTAGGTAACATTGTTTTGGAGAGGCTGTTAGAGAAAGGAGGTTACACAGGCAATGAAAACATTTTTCTATCTTAAGAACCTTTATGGGTTAAATCAATTAATAAATGCATGTGTGAATTGAATTAAGAATATTATTTGTGCAACATCTGAAAAAGTACTGCACTGTAGGAGGAACAGCTGATGAAATTAAGGGTATGAAATTGATCATACTTTAAATTTGATATGTTAAATTTGGTCCTCACCTAAATCTTTAGCATTTATATAACAAATTGTATCATTAGGATTTTTCAGAAATAGGTGATAGAGATATTTAAAAATACTTAGTTGTCCTTTACTATCAATTTCAGAAATAGTACTAATTGTTATGCATTTTTTTTTTGCTATTCTTACTGCAAAATGTTTGAGTGCTACTTCCTCTTCCATGTTAAAAATTGTGCAACTCCCATTGCTTTTGATTCCCTCTACTCTTGGTTTCGTGGTAGCACGTGAATAAAAACTCCCTAAGCCCCTACTCCCCTCAGAATTTTCTGGTAAACGTTCATTCTTAGCCATGAACTTCTAAAATTCATCAAAATGAAGAAATCACCTTTTTTCCTTTTCTACTTCACATTAGATCAAGCAAACAAAACAAACATAAACCCTTTGAATATTAACTGTAACTTTGAAATATCAATAACTTTCACAGGACTGTTAATATATGTTCCTATTTTTAAAAGCTCCATCTCTTTCTTACCTTTCCTGCTATTCTTTTTTGCTTTCAGTTTCCCCCCTTTGGTTGCCAGGTCAGTTTTCCCCAAACACTCCTTTCATCCTGTCACTCCACTGGCTTTCCATTGAAAACAGGATAAAGTCTTAGCTCTCAGTTTGGTATTCAAGATTTTCTATAGTCTGACTCTAATACATTTCATGTGTCTGTTTTGTCTCCTCCACTGAATAGCAAAAGTTTTTAACTTAAAGCCAGAGCTGTTAGTTTGCTTTTTTGTTGTTGACTAGTGTTCTGCTTTGTACACCACTCCATTTTCCCTCATCCCTACCCTGTGGAGACAGTAGGTGCCTAAGATATATTCGTGAAATGAATTACATTCAAGATTTGTTTCTGTTAGTGAGGGGGCAGATGCACATGTTTATATGACAAGTCTAAATTGTGAATGTTCCGCGATAGGGTCATATCTTCATACTTTTTCTTGTGGCTGCTGCGTAGATGAACTTGAATAACATTAAATCCAGATAATTTATGAAAGACTGTTTTAGGTTTACCTTTTACATTTCTTTAAGTTATATAGATAATAAATGAATACATTTCTCATTGTAATGTTATAGCAGTAAGTAGAATAAAATTTTAAAGGCCTTCATTTTCACCCCACCCACTCCTTACCCCTTGCAACCTCTTTGGTACCTATTCTATTTTTTGAGAAGGAGAGAGCATAAGTTTTATTGAGGTATAATTCACATACCATGCATTTCATCCATTTAAGTGCATAATTAAATGGTATTTTAATATATTCACAAAGTTGTGTAACCATCACCGCAACCAGTTTCAGAATATTTTTCTTACCCACCCCCCCGCCCCCGCCAAAGAAATCTTGCACCCTTCAGCTATCACCCCATTGCCACAACACACCCCACCCTCAGGCAACCGCTATCTACTTTTTGTCCCTATAGATTTGCCTGTATTGAATATTTCGTGTAAATGGAATCCTATAATATGTAGTCTTTTGTGTCTGACCTACTCATTTTTCTTTGGACATTTAATTATGTATGTCTGTATAACATTTGTAATTTATTGTATGTGTGTATGTCTAGATTCAGAACAAATTAGGAACATACATGGAACTCAGTATGTAAATATTTATTAAATGAATGTACATGTATTACTATACATAATCATACTATATACAATATCCTTTGACTTTTTTCACTTAACGATATACTATATTGAAGCTCTTTCCATGACATGTCCCAAAATGAGATGGTCTCTTTCTTTTTTACAGTGCAAATATTTCATATGTATGTTTGTAGAAGTTTACCTCTTGAATTTATCAATGTATATGTCTAAAAGTTCTTAACTTGTTTTGATGGTTTTGCTATATTGTTTTTATAAAAAAAATAGTTGCCACATTTAATGTAACTCCTATAATATTAATATTGGAATTTCACTTAAAAATAGGAATGAAAACTGTAACAGATAAGGGTTGTTTGGCTTGAGGAGAAATGAATGTAGGCTCTTTATGGGGTGCTGGCAGTACACAGCCAAAGCAATTCATTTTGTATTTGGGTTTCTGAATGTGAGCAAGCCTGTTTTTAGCTTCATGGCATAGTGCTTAAAATAGAATTTAAACATGCTATCTTGTGCATTATGGTGAATTTTAAGACTTTTTCTTGTAGCCATGTAGGTCTAATCTTAAGATCTGAAAGATTTCAGGGTAAATATTTTTCTCATATATTAAAATCATCAGTCTGGTCTATGGGCTTCTGTGAGTTACCCAAGAAAGAGAACGTAGAGGCACCTAGCTCAGAGTCTAGCTTATAGTAGGTATTTGGTAAGTATTTGTTATTTATTCAGGAAGTATCATATTCTGTCGTTCATTATATGTTTGAGTTCCGACTGTATGTGAAATGCCTGATTATCAGTTGGTTTGAGCATATCACCATATAAATGTGTGTATTTATTTAAACACTCTTGTTATAGTGGGATATGTACTAAAAATATTTGTTTCTTAATCATCCAAGTAATGCACCACTTATTACAGTGGTTCTCAAAGTGTGTTTCCCAGACCTCTGGTAGTTCTTCAGACTCTTTCTGGGGATCCTGCAGGTCAAAACTATTTTCTCAATAGAAGTAAGACATTATTTGCTATACTGACATTTGCAAAATCAGTGGTGGGTAAAATTACATGAATTAAGGCAGTAACACTAAACTGTACTAGTTTACGACATCATGCACTTGGAATTAAGATGATGAAGCAATAAAACTTATTAATTTCATTATGTCTCAATTCTTGAATACGTTTTAAAATATATTTTGTGTGATGAAAAGTCCTGTAAACCACTTTTACTGAACACCAAATCTGATGATGGTTAATTCAAGAAAAAGAACTTGTGCAGTTATTTGAGTTGGCATGCTGAACTAGCTACTTTTTTAATGGGATACCATTTTTATTTGAAAGAATGGCTGACGAAGTATGGTTATAAAGACTTGGGTATTCGGCAGACGTTTTCTCAAAACTAAACCAAGTGAGCCTGTCACAGCAAGACAAACTGACAATATTTGTTGCTAATGATAAAATTTCAGCTTTCAAGTGAAAATAGAATTTTGGGAGACTTGTGTTTGCCACTTTGAGCTTGACAGTTTCCCAATACTTGACTTTTTTTTTTTTTTTTTTTTCGATAAGATCAGTGGTGGTGGTTTTTTTTTTAAAATTTAATTTATTTTTTGGCTGTGTTGGGTTTTCATTGCTGCACACAGGCTTTCTCTAGTTGCAGTGAGCAGGGGCTACTCTTCGTTGTGGTGCGCAGGCTTCTCATTGCAGTGGATTCTCTTGTTGTGGAGCACGGGCTCTATGTGTGCGGGCTTCAGTAGTTGTGGTGCACGGGCTCTAGAGTGCAGGCTCAGTAGTTGTGGCGCATGCGCTTAGTTGCTCCGCGGCATGTGGGATCTTCTGGACCAGGGATCAAACCCGTGTCCCCTGCACTGGCAGGCGGATTCCTAACCACTGCACCACCAGGGAAGTCTCCAGGGTGGTATTAATGAATGTTATATATTGAAGTTGTAAAGTGAAAAGGTCAACATTTGGAAGAACTGCATAACTCACTGAAGCAATACTTTCTAAATAATCAATGCATGGTATTGCAAAATGGTAAAAAGATCCATTGGAAATGTAAGACAGACCAATGGACTTGAGTATATCAGAGTAGGAAATGTTCATTGATATGGTTTCAGATTCCATATTGGAACAGCCTTTAAGAAACTGCCACTTGTTGAGTTTTGGTAGAGGACCAAAGAATATCCACAGTTATCTGAGAAAGCTATTGAAATACTCCATCTTTTTCCACTACGTATCTGCATAAGGCTGAATTTTCTTCATGTACTTCAATCAAAACAACCTAATGCAGATTGAATGTGAAAGTGGGTATGAAAATGAGGCTGTCTTTTTTAAACCAGGCATTAAAGAGATGTGCAAAAATGTAAAATAGTGACTATTTTTACAATTTTTTTTGTCTTGGAATAGTCTTTTTAATTTAATATTTTGATTTATGTTAAGTAATTTATTATTTTTTTAAATGACAAATCTTTAAAAATTTTGTTTTCTTTTTTCTTTAAAAGTTTTAAATTATAGTAATATATACATAACTTAAAATTTACCATCTTACCCACTTTTATTTTAAAAAATTAATTTATTTTTGGCTGCGTTGGGTCCTCGTTGCTCCACGGGCTTTCTCTGGTTGCAGCGAGCAGGGGCTACTCTTTGTTGTGGTGTGCAGGCTTCTCATTGCGGTGGCTTCTCTTGTTGCGGAGCACGGGCTCTAGGCATGCGGGCTTCAGTAGTTGTGGCATGCAGGCTCAGTAGTTGTGGCTCGCGGGCTCTAGAGCGCAGCCTCAGTAGTGGTGGTGCACGGGCTTAGTTGCTCCGCGGCACGTGGGATCTTCCCAGACCAGGGCTCAAACCCATTTCCCTTGCATTGGCAGACAGATTCTTAACCACTGTGCCACCAGGGAAGTCCCTGTGTTTAGTTTCAGAGTATTAGGGTGACCATATATAATTTATCAACCAAAGTGGGACACTTTTAAGAGTGGAAGGGGATGCTTTTAATAATGTTGCTAGAACAACAGATGTAAAATGGAAAACTTGAAGATCTTGTAATTTTTTCTAAAATACTTTTTTTGTGAAGTGCTAAGAAATGAGATGACAGAGATTAAAAAATGATAATAATAAAGAAGAGTTTTGTGGCCAAGTAAATTTGCAAAATGTTGGATGCAAAGTTAACATACTTCTTCTGCTGGACTTCTTAGGACCTTTAATGTGTGAATGTTGTTTGAGAAGGGAGGGCATGATGGGGAATTATAGACTCTTGAATTTCCTGGACCGGTTTTTTTTTTTTTTTTTTTTTGTCCTTATTTGAATTTGTTACGATATTGCTTCTGGTTGTTTGTTTTGGTTTTTTGTCCCCAAGAAATGTGGGATCTTAGCTCTCTGACCAGAGATCAAACCCTCACCCTGTGCATTGGAAGGCAAAGTCTTAACCACAGGACCACCAGGGAAGTCCCTCCTGGACCAGTTTTACCCCAGCACCCTATTACTCTGAATATCTATTAACCGTATGAACGTAGTTTGGAAAATGGTGACTTGGGGTATCCTGTCATTTAAATTGGAGCTTTTTAATGTGAAGCCCAATCAGATTGCTTCTCAGTTATAAGTTTTATTTGGGATTTTGTTTTGTCATATCTGGGCAGCTAACTTTATTACAATGAGTAAAATTTGAAGTTTAAAAAATATACCTCATAAACTAGTCACTATATGCAGATGACATACTATATATAGAAAACCCTGAAAACTCCACACAGAAACTACTAGAACTGAAAAATGAATTCAGCAAGGTAGCAGGATACAAGATTAACATACAGAAATCAGTTGCATTTCTTTAACAAATATCAGAAAGGGAATGTAAAAAACAATACCTTTTTAAAAATTGTATTTATTTTTTTAATATTTATTTGGTTGGAGTATAGTTGACTAACAACATTGTGTTTCAGGTGTACAGCAAAGTGATTCAGATATACATATACATGAATCTATTATTTTTCAAATTGTTTTCCCATTTAGGTTATTACAGAATATTGAGCAGAGTTCCCTGTGCTATACAGTAGGTCCCTGTTCGTTATCTATTTTAAATATAGCAATGTGTACATGTCAATCCCAAACTGCCAGTCTATCTCTCCCCCTCCACCCCTCCCACTGGTAACCATAAGTTCTCTAAGCCTATGAGTCTGTTTCTGTTTTGTAAATAAGTTCATTTGTATCTTTTTTAAAGATTCCCCATATAAGTGATATCATATATGTCTTTCTCTGTTTGACTTACTTAGTATGATAATCTCCAGGTCCATCCATGTTGCTGCAAATGGCATTATTTCATGCTTTTTAATGGCCGAGTAATATTCCACTGTATATATGTACCACATCTTCTTTATCCATTCATCTGTCAATGGACATTTAGATTGCTTTCACATCTTGGCTATTGTAAATAGTGCTGCAATGAACATTAGGGTTCATGTATCCTTTTGAACCACGTTTTTCTCTGGCTATATGCCCAGGGAGTGGGATTGCTGGATCACATGGTAGCTCTATTTTTAGTCTCCTAAGCAACCTCCATGCTGTTCTCCATAGTGGCTGTACCAATTTACATTCCCACCTATAGTGTAGGAGGGTTCCCTTTTCTCCACACTCTTGCCAGCATTTATTGTTTGTAGACTTTTTGATGATGGCCATTCTGACTTGTGTGAGGTGATATCTCATTGTAGTTTTGATTTGCATCTCTAATACTAAGCGATGTTGAGCATCTTTTCCTGTGCCTCTTGTTCATCTGTATGTCTTCTTTGGAGAAATGTCTATTTAAGTTTTCTGCCCATTTTTTGAATGGGTTGTTTAAAAAAACAATACCTTTTAAAATCACACCAAAAAAAAAAAATACTTAGGAATACACCTGACCAAGGAGGTGAAAGACTTATGTGATGAGAACTATAGAACGTTAACAAAGAAAATTGAAGATGAGTCAAAGAAATGGAAAGATATCCCATGCTCTTGGACTGGACGAATTAATATTGTTAAAATGACCATACTACCCAAAGCAATACACCGATTTATTGTGATCCCTATCAAATTATCAATGGTATTTTTTGTAGAAGTAGAACAAATAATCCTAAAATTTATATGGAACCATAAAAGACCCAGAATTGCAAAAGCAATCCTGAGGAAAAAGAATAAAGCAGGAGGCATAATCATCCCAGACTTCAGACAATACTACAAGGGTTTAATTTCCAAAATATACAAACAGCTCATACAACTCAATAACAACAACACAATCAAAAAATGGGCAGAAGACTTAAATAGACATTTCTCAAAAGAAGACATACAGATGGCCAATAGGCACCTGAAAAAGATGCTCAACATTGCTAATTATTAGAGAAATGCAAATCAGAACTACAGTGAGGTACCACCTCACACTGGTCAGAATGGCCATCATTAAAAAGTCTGCAAATAACAAATGCTGGAGAGGGTGTGGAGAAAAGGGAACCCTCCTACACAGTATGGCGGTTCCTCAAAAAACTAAAAATAGAGTTGCCATATGATCCAGCAATCCCACTCCTGGGTGTATTTCTGGACAAAACTATAATTCAAAAAGATGCATGGATGAATGGATAAAGATGGATAAATGGATAAAGAAGATGTGGTACATACATACAATGGAATATTACTCAGCCACAAAAAAATGAAATAATGCCATTTGTAGCAACTTGGATGGACCTAAAGATTATCATACTAAGTGAAGTAAGTCAGAAAGAGAAAGACATACTATATGATGCCACTTATATGTGGAATCTAAAATGTGACACAAATGAACCTATCTACAAAGGAGAAACAGACTCACAGACATAGAGAACAGACTTGTGGTTGCCAACGGGGAAGGAGAGGTGGGAGAGGAATTGACTGCGAGTTTGGGGTTAGTAGATGCAAACTATTACATATAGAATGGATGGACAACAAGGTCCTACTGTGTAGCACAGGGAACTATATTCAATATCCTGTAATAAACAATAATGGAAAAGAATTTTTTTAAATAAAATAAAATTAAAAACAGAACATTTGTGGGAATTTCCTGGAGGTCCAGTGGTTAGGACTCAGCGCTTTCACTGCAAGGGCCTGGGTTCAATCCCTGCTTGGGGAACTAAGATCCTGCAAGCCTTGTAGTGCGGCCAAAAAAAAAAAAAATTGTATATATCTTTTTCTAAGCTTGTTTTTCTCTGAAAGCTATAAATCAAGCATATGATAACCTTGTTTTTCTTGTGCACCCTGGACAGTGTTTATTGAATAATTACCTTAAGATTGGAGAATCTTGGGGAAAAATAATCATCTGAATCCTAAGTAGTTGAACGATCTTATTTGTAACCTTAAACTTTGTTATCTGGAGGGGAATTTCTTATCATGTGCCACTGGGCTCTATAGTCTTGACCCTGTTATATCCCAAGTTTTAAGGATGACCTGTATGAATATTTAAGAAGCAAAACTCTCAGATTTTGTAGGTGTCAGAAAACTGGGAAGAATGTTAGATGACAAAATCAAGAGGAATTAATTCCTTGATAATTAATTCCTTGATAATTAATTCATCATCATCATCATCATCTCCTGTGCACTTACTAGATGTCATCTACCATACTTAGCATAGGTGATATGGAGAAAAGTGTCCTTGAAAGTCTCAAAGTCTAGGGGAGGACATAGACTAGAAAATCAGCTGTTTACAACACTGTGTGATAAATGCTACAGCAGAGAGTGCAGGGTGCAGTTCTTCAACAGGGTTTTGAAAGGCTGGAATAATGAACTTGGAAAAAACAAAGTTTAACAGCGCTGTATATAAAGTTCTATTTTTAAATTTTAAAAATTGTATTAGAGGATGAGGAGGTTTAACCTAGTAGCATTTCATGTGAAAACAATTGAATAAAGGTTTTAGTTAACCTCAAGCTTAATGTGAGCGACAATGTGATGTGGACGTGACTCCCTGTCCCTGCTGAAAGAAAAGCATAACGTACAACATCCTTCCACTTGCCTAAATAAAACAGGCCAGTCAGTCTAAAATGCCTTATTAGGTTGCACTGGTAGAAATAGCTCTGTTCATAATAAGAGAGATAGTACTAAGAGTAGTCAGACTATCATCTGGATTATTTCTTTCACTCTGAGTACGATGGCCAGGGTGGGAAGGGGTCTATACCAACAGGATGAAATTTTAGAACCATTGGGTAGAAGTTTAAGGAAAATTTCAATTCATAGAGCTTTTCAGTAATGTAGGCTGTTTTAAGATTAGATTGTGAACTCATATAAGTGTTTCAGCAGAGGCTGGGAGACCATCAATTAAGGAGGTTACAGTAGAACTTCATATATTAGATGGAGAGTTGGACAAGATGATTGCTAAAGTTCTATTTTAAACTGACAACATTGTAAGTCAAGTATACGTCAAGAAAAATAAAGTCCTATTTTATGTTAAGATCCTATGATTCTACAGTTTTTAAAAACATCATTTCAAGGCTTCCCTGGTGGTGCAGTGGTTGGGAATCTCCCTGCCAATGCAGGGAACACAGGTTCGATCCCTGGTCTGGGAGGATCCCACATGCCGTGGAGCAACTAAGCCTGTGTGCCACAACTACTGAGCCTGTATGCCACAACTACTGAGCCCGTGCGCCTAGAGCCCATGCTGCGCAATGAGAGGCCGCCACGGTGAGAGGCCAGCGCACCGCAATGAAGAGTAGCCCCCACTCTCTGCAACTAGAGAAAAAAAAAAAAAAAACCCATGTGCAGCAACGAAGACCCAACGCAGCCAAAAATAAAAAATTAAAAAAACAAAAACTAAAAAAAGAAAAACATCATTTCATGGACTTCCTTGGTGGTCTGGTGGTTAAGACTCCGTGCTTCCATTGCAGGGGGTCCAGGTTCGATCCCTGGTCAGGGGAGTTCCGTATGGCGCATGGTGCGGCAAAAAAAAAAAAAAATCATTTCAAATTCCCTAATGATGTCTGTAATTGTCAGTACTCTGCAGCATTGTGTGGACTTTGGCATCTGACTTTTGAGTCTGAGCTCCGCTATTTACTAGCTCTAACTTTGATTGAATAGGTTACACTTGTTACTCTGAAATAGTTCTCTTGATACTTTCCCTCTAAGGTTCTTACTTAATCACTTTTCTGGGACCCAGATTGAAGGCTGTGATTTAAAGATTTTGTATAGTTACAGAATGCATTTTTTCTCACTTTTTGTTTTGTTAATATTTATCTATTCTTTTACACTTCTTAACTTTCTCTCAGATAGAGTATAATGTATCTTTCATTGCATCTTGTCTGAAACTTAAATTAGATGATATCTCCAGTTGTAAATGCAACATTTTGTTTGGTTTTGGTTGGAGGAGTTTGTGAAAAAATATTCATTCTTTTATAATTTGATAGACTTAAAATTTCTTAAAGCTTTATTTATTTTATTTTTTTATACATTTATTTATATATTTAAAATTTTTTGGCTGCGTTGGGTCTTCATTGCTGTGCGCAGGCTTTCTCTAGTTGTGGCGAGTGGGGGCTACACTTCGTTGTGGTGCGTGGGCTTCTCATTGTGGTGGCTTCTCTTGTTGAGGAGCACGGGCTCTAGGTGCGTGGGCTTTCAGTAGTTGTGGCTCATGGGCTCTAGAGCGCAGGCTCAGTAGTTGTGGTACACGGACTTAGTTGCTCCACGGCCTGTGGGATCTTCCCGGACCAGGGCTCGAACCCATGTCCCCTGCACTGGCAGGTGGATTCTTAACCGCTGTGCCAGCAGGGAAGTCCATAAAGCTTTATTATTTTTAAATTTTAGATTTTATTTGAAAAGTGAACGATTGTTCTCATGATCATGTATAGCACTGCTTTTTAAAAGGCACCTTATCTAGATTATTGAACGTTCTTGCAGATTTTCTTTGCAGTATTTCTTGGTCCTCTCTCCTCTATTTCCACTGTCACAGTTTCTTCTTACATGTAGATAAATAATTCTTGCTTGTTGCTATCTCTTTTAGCTAGAAGTCTTATTTCTTAGTCTCTTTCATCCATCCTATAGGTGGCTACTTGAATAACCTTAAACTATTTTTATCACTTGTTTACTGTCCCCAAATAAGCATTTATTCCACTGCTTGTTCACTCTGTAGAGTCTAATTTCTCTCACTGTCGTTTAGTGCCCCCATCCCAGTGTAACACATACTCTGTCCTGGCTAAGATTTGTGATAAGACACTTGTATTGGTTAGTGGTTATAAATTTGAGCTCTGGAGTCAGGTCAGGTTTGAGCCCTGTCTCCATCACTTATTTACTTATTTACTGTTTAGCATCAGTTCTCTTAACCATAAAATGGGAATAATATTGGTCTGTCTCTTGTGTCCATGTGAGGGTTAAGTAAGATACTCATGCTACTATAATTAATATGTAATTGGCATATTATAAGCATTTAATACATATTAGGTTTATCATTATTTTTACTGTATCAACTCATGTATGACACTTATATTTTTGATTGAGAACATTGCTCATGGAGAGATTTCACTGACCATACAGATTGTATTTCCTTAACCTGTGGAAGAGTAGAACGAAAAGAAAGATTTCACTTAATAGTTATAGCATTATAGAATTTTGAAATTGAGGAATCTTTGAGAAGCTCTAGTCAATCTGTCATTTTTTAAAGAGAGAAAATAGACCCTGAAAGATTGTGATTCAGTAAATTAGTGGCCGAGTTAGTATTAGAATCCAAATTCTATATATACTAGTACCATATTATGTTGTATTTGTACCTAGCACATTTGAGAATTGAATTAATATGATCATGAGTCTCTGTTTCTGAAGAATAGCTTATCTCTATGTGTTCATTGTTTGTTCCTATATTCCCTTTCTACAACTCATTTAGGGCTCATTCATGGATCCAAAAAGCGTTTATTGAACATCTGTGTGCAGAGCAGCTTTTTACTTAAAGTTATATTTGTCCTACCTCTGCATAAGAAGTTTGGCAATGTGTTAGAATTTTAAACTCTTAATTTTTAAATTAAAGTAAACTTTTTTTATTGTAAAAAATATTTAATCCAAATTTTAAACTGTTTTGATTTGGGTTTGTTATTTTTAGTATTCGAGTTATCATCTAGAAGGAGCTTTTGAAGGACATATCCGTGGGTTTCATGAAATGTGGTAGTACATAAATGGGGATGATATTTAAATTATCTATCAAAAATCAAAGCCATGATATGCCATTTCAACAGAGTGTTAGGTTTATACTTTGCTTGAAGGAGAATGGAATCTTCATGTTTTGTCATTATGTGGGAGCTAAATGCAACCCATGTGATGGAAGATACCAGAAGGGGAGAAAGATAATCAGCTAGAGGAGTAGGCACTACAGGTCATTTTTCAGTCATCTTATATTGAGAAATAAATAAAAGATGAGAAATCAGGTGGAACAAGATTATGGAGAAGTATGTAACCAGCCTGACTTGCTGCTTTAGTAGAAACTGTCTAACTAGGTTTTCTGGTTGAACTGGACATTGTTGACAAATTGCTAATCTAACAGCTGTTTATTAACTATTTCAAGTGGAGAGGATTAGAAGTGATCCTAAAGTCAGTTCCATTGAATGAAGAATCTGACTTTGAAAATAATGAATAAAATATTTTTGTAGTACCGTACAATCTTTATGCAGTTAGAGTATTTTTGATGATTGCTTTTGTGGATAGAAAGTAAAAGTATAAATGAAATATTATGACATTGTTAAATGCCTATTTTGACTGTCTTTAGAATTCATTTTGGTTTACAGTTGTTTACAAATTGATACCAGATAAAGATTCATAATATAGAGTCTGCTTTATGATTCATCCCCTAAAATACTGAAGTGGGATGTGTGAACGAGAGTAATTAGGTGGTTCAACAGGAAGTACCTAATTCTTATTCACAATTTAGGTATGACCTTTAATAACGTAGGGTCATAGCTAATGAGACAGTAACATTGGCCCTTTTTATTTAATCTCAAAAAGCTGTCTACAATACTTATTAATATTGCTTGACTATTTCTTGTATTTCTTTTTCTCAGAATATAGTCCCTGCCTCTGTAGTTGGAATGGTGTTCTTATACAGGCACACACACATAACTGTGTGTGTGTGTGTGTGTGTGTGTGTGTAAAATGTTACATATCTGAGAAGGAGATTAAGTTGAAATGTGTTCTTATATAATGGTGAGGACCTTCCCCTCCTTCCTCCCCATTCCCCTACTCTGCCCTGAGAACACTGGAAGTCAACCTTATACTGCCAAAGCAGGAGGTTGGAGGATTCCTCTGTGTCAAAAGTGATCAGATAAAAGGAAAAAATGGAATCCTCATGATAGCCAAGTTCCTGCCTTATCATCCTAGAGTGCAGTACTCCGGTCTGCTCACTCACACAGTTCATCTGATCATCTTTTTCGTGTCTTACTCTTAGATATAAATGTACAGCCAAAGGTTCCCTCTTACTTGAGGAAAACGTCAAGCATGAAAGGCAGAGACCAGAGAGAATAGCAAGAAAGAACTCAGATTACAGAGACAGTGCAGGCAGGTGAAGAAAGCAACAACATCAAACATCCTATTTATTTATATTCTCAAGAGAAAAGAAGATGCTGTAGTAAAAAATAAAATAAAATTAAAAAAAAGAGAGAAGATACTACACTACATTCATGTAAAATAAGAACAAGATGTAGAGGGAAAAGAAAAGAAAAAGAAAAATGCAGCAAACAGAAAAGAGCTCATAGGAATTAAAAAATTTTTTTTTAAATTTATTTATTTATTTTATTTTTTTTGGCTGTGTTGGGTCTTCGTTTCTATGTGAGGGCTTTCTCTAGTTGTGGCAAGTGGGGGCCACTCTTCATCGCGGTGTGCGGGCCTCTCACTGTCGCGGCCCCTCTTGTTGCGGGGCACAGGCTCCAGACGTGCAGGCTCAGCAGTTGTGGCTCACGGGCCTAGTTGCTCTGCGGCATGTGGGATCTTCCCAGACCAGGGCTCGAACCCGTGTCCCCTGCATTGGCAGGCAGCTTCTCAACCACTGCGCCACCAGGGAAGCCCTGGAATTAAAATTTTAATAGAAGAGTTAGAAGATGAAGTTGAGGAAATCTCCCAGAAAATAGAGCTAAAGACAAGAGATGTAAATGCAAGAGGAAAAAGAAAACAGAGCAAAAGAGAATTAGACAGTCTAGCAAGGCCAGTATCTAAATAATAGGCATGCAAGAAAGAGAACAGAAAAAAGTCAAAGGAAGATTACTGCAAGAAAACTTCCCAGGGACTTCCCTGGTGGCACAGTGGTTAAGAATCCACCTGCCAATGCAGGGGACACAGGTTCGATCCCTCGTCCGGGAAGATCCCACATGCCGCAGAGCAGCTAAGCACATGTGCCACAACTACTGAGGCTGTGCTCTAGAGCCCGCGAGCCACAACTACTGAGCCCGTGTGCCACAACTACTGAAGCCCACATGCCTAGAGCCCGTTCTCCGCAACAAGAGAAGCCACAGCAGTGAGAAGCCCACACACTGCCACGAAGAGTAGCCCCTGCTTGCCGCAACTAGAGAAAGCCCGCATGCAGCAATGAAGACCCAACATAGGCAAAAATAAATTTATTTAAAAAAAAAAAAAGAAAACTTCCCAGAACTGAAGGACATATATCTATAAATGTAAAAGACTTAGCAATTATCAGTTCATACAATAAAAAAAAAAAAAAACCTACTCCAAGATACAATATTGTAAAATTTCAGAACACATACAGAGAAGCTTCTGGAAGCTTCCTGAGGAGGATATATAGGTGACTGTGAAAGACTGTGGATCAGAATGGTGCCAGGCTTCTTAAGAGAAGATGATGAGGAAAGGCCTTCAAAATTCTGATGGAACATACTTTCCTGTCTGGAATTCTATACTGAGCCAAACTCAGTTACTAAGTATGAGTAAATGAAGATATTTTTAGACAATGCAAGGGATTTTTTAAAAAGTGTACTTCCCATGCCCCCTTCTCGGGAAGCTACTGGAGGAAATACCCCACTAAAAGGAGAAAATCAAGAAAGGAAGAAGTGAGATCAAGGAAACAGGGGGTCCAACACGAAGAGTGATAAGGGAATTCCCAGGATAAGTTAAAGGGAAATTCCATGACCATAGTTTTGTACCAGGTCTAGAGAGCAAGCAGTCTAAATTAGAACTTGATGGAGGATTGTATGAAGTATATTTTTAAGAAAGAAATTAAAGGACTTCTCTGGTGGCGCAGTGGTTAGGAATCTACCTGCCAATGCAGGGGACATGGGTTCGATCCCTGGTGTGCGAAGATCTCACATGCTGTGGAGCAACTAAGCCCGTGTGCCACAACTACTGAGCCTGTGCTCTAGAGCCCGTGAGCCACAACTACTGAGCCTGTGTGCCACAACTACTGAAGCCCATGCGCCTAGAGCCCATGCTCCGCAACAAGAGAAGCCACTGCAATAAGAAGTCCCACGCACCTCAACCAAGAGTAGCCCCTGCTCGCCGCAACTAGAGAAAGGCCACGCGCAGCAACGAAGACCCAATGCAGCCAAAAATAAAATTAACAAAAAAGAAATTAAAACAGAGATTTACCTGATATATTTGAATACATTGAGAGGAAAGTTAACACTAGCAATTTAAAGATGAATTAACCGTAGTTACACAGAAAATTAAGCAAATGCAAAAATGGTGCAGTTATTAACTAGAAGGAAAACAAGGTCATACAAAAAAAGAAACAGTAATCATGATGTACTTTTGGCTTGTCTGTGAATATTATTTATGGCCATAGTAATAATATAAACTCTAACAATTGATTCAACCAAAAATGATGATGGGAAGTTGTAACAGATCTAAAACATTATCTTTTAATAGGAAGTCAATTTTTTTCCTAAAGGGAAAAAATTTTAAATAACTAATAGACCTACTATATAGTAGAAATAGGGAAAAAAACGCCTGAAGAAATAGCTAAAAAGACTTGAAAGTAGTTGCCTTAGGGATGTGAAAAATGGGGACAGGGCAAGTGACATCTGTTTTTCTTGTACAACTGTTCGACTTTTAAAACGGTGTGCAGGTCTTTCTGATTAAAAAGATTCATTTTAAAAAGATGCTCCTCACAGAATGCTTTCTGTACAGAATATACACATTTCTCAGGCATTCTATCATTTGGGGTTGTAGAGTCAGCAGAATGCTATCCAAGGAGGTAATGATTTCTAGTAATAGCAGTGGTTGATGTTATCCTTAGTTATAAATATTCATTTTGTTGTAGTGCTAACAAATGGAGATTTTAAACACACGAAAGATTAAAATACATTGCATTTCAACATTTCACATTTAAGTGTTTAGTTTTCCTCTGTGTTGTCAACACTTTACATTGTGAATTGACTGCTCCATGCTTCTTTGAAGCTTTTTGGTTGAGAGATACTTCAGATGGTTGCGTTTCCTGCCCTCTTTTATTTGGTTTTTTAAACAGTGCATGCTTATTACAGTCCTTAAGATTATGCAGCAGCTGCTCCAATAATAGCAATAGATAGCACCTCATCTTTCACTGTACCTGATTACAAGGTGCAATGGTTAATTTGAATCCAGATGTTTTCTTTTATCTTAACCACCAATTTTTTTTAAAGCTAAAATGTTGAAGCTTGAAGTTGAGATTGAATGTTAAATAAATTGATCTTCTAGAAGTTTTTCTCTTTCCTAATTAAAAGGCATGTGGTTTGTTTTCGCTAAAAGACACTAACATAGTGTAAAGGTACAACATTTGGAGTAGAAGTAGTTTTGTAACATTCAACAAATTTCTTAACCTTCCTAGGCCTCAGTTTTCCCATCTGTAAATTGAGGACAATACCTACCTTATAATTGTGATGATTAATTATGCGTCCTGTGAAAATGAAAACAAAAATTATGCCTATGTCATTAACTTTTTTCTTTTGATCATCAAGCATGAGATTTTATTTTATGCGAGTTGTCAATGTATTCTTCCATAGAAATAGAACAATAATACATCTGTGCTGCATTTAAATAAATCCTTATACACATAGAGTTAGGACAAAAGCTGTCATAAGTTTATGGTAACCGCTGAGTTTCGGTTTTTGTGTTTGACTTAAGAGAATGGAGCTGAATTGAAATGGAAAGACATTCTTCTCTTTCTAAAAATTTATCGTGTTTTCTCTGTAAAACAAAATACATTTGGCCAATGCCAACTTAAATTTAGTTTTAACCTATAATCTTTGAAGCATAATTCATGTTATTTCTCTAAGAGCAGAAGCTTATTAATACAGTGCTTTTCTGTTGAAATCTCTGTTCCTTTTAAAATAAGTAAAAAAAAATCTTTAAAACTATTTTGTACTCTTAGGACAGTTTGGATAGTAGGGAGAAATTGATATCCTGCTGACATTATAGTAATTATTTAATCTCTGATAACAATCTAAAGAGAGAAACGTTATAGGATTTGGGCTAGAATTTGTTTTTTAAGGGCTACATTATATCTTTGAACATAAGAGCTTGGGAGTTCATTTGGATTTATATTATAGTTATATGTATAACTTATCACTGTAGAATCCACCCCCACCCTTCCTTCTGGTGTGATTTTCTTATTTTGTTCATCATTCATTCATTGTCCTGTCATTATTGTTGGGCCCTAGTGTTAGATGCTGAAGGTAACATGACCTTGTACCATAGAGCAGGGGTCCCCAACCACCTGGTCCATGGCCTGATAGGAACTTGGCTACACAGCAGGAGGTGAGCGGTGGGAGAGCAAGCAAAGCTTCATCTGTATTTACAGCTGCTCCCCATCATTACCACCTGAGCTCCACCTCTTGTCAGATCAGCGGTGACATTAGATTCTCATAGGAGCGTGAACCCTACTGTGAACTGCGCATGTGAGGGATCTAGGTCGCATGCTCCTTATGAGAATCTAATGCCCGATGATCTGAGGTGCAGCTGAGGTGGCGAGGCTAGTGCTGGGGAGCAGCTGCAAATACAGATTATCATGAGCAGAGAGGTTTGACTGCACAGAGACCATAATCAATCAATGTGCTTGAATCATCCCGAAACCATCATCCTCCCCTCCCTGACCCATGGAAAAATTGTCTTCCACGAAACTGGTCCCTGGTGTCAAAAAGGTTGGGGACTGTTGCCATAGAGGACCTCAGTCTGGTCATGGAATCATTTGTAAAAAAAAGAAAATTATAATACAGCAAGATAAGTGCTAAAATAAAGATATGAAAAATGGCCAGTAAGAGTAGTGAAAAGAGAGTCATTTAGTTCTGCCAGGCCTAAAGGGCAAGGCTGACAAAATCTGGGCTTTGAGGAAACAAAGCATTCTCCAGGCCAAGGAAGGTAGGGCAAGGGCTCATATTTCTTTGATTAACCCGCTATATTGCATTTAAAGCTCTTTATGCACTTGTTTTTCTCACTGTTTTATTTTTCTTAATTGTTTTGTAATCTGCAGATAACTTCTAGATGATTGGCTTGAGATGAATGTTATCCCAGGGAGTGGTGGTAAATTAGGGAAGGCAGCTTAGCTTTTGTGGTATTTGGAATGAGGTGAGGGGAGAAAACAGTTGTGCAAATAGAGAGTAAATGGTAACCTTACATGTGTCTTTCATCCTGACACCTCCCTGTCAGTGGTGGTAAAGTCAGAATTCTTCTGTTAATAGCTGTATGATCTTGTCTTCCCTTTGGATTTCATTTTCCTCAACTTTAAAATGAGAGAATTGGTGTGGGTATTTCCTGTTGGTAGTCTCTTAGTAGTTGGGGAAAAAGGAGAAATAAGTTTGGGAACGCAGAGTTAAAGTTAAATAGATTTCTTTACTACAGCCTTATGCATTATGGCATGTGGATTGAATTCCTGGACTTTTGCCGCGTGGCTTGTGGGATCTTAGTTCCCCGATGAGGGATCGAGCCTAGGCCCTCGGCAGTGAAAGCACAGAGTCCGAACCATTGGACTGCCAGGAAATTCCCAATTCCTGGACTTTTTAGCCTGGCTTTGCCAATAGAGTGTCAATAATATGTTTCCAGTGTCATCCTTTTCCTAATGGTTTAGTGGAAAGATCATGCATGGGCTTTAGAATTACACATAACTGGGTTTGAATCCTCATTGATACTTAGTAGCTATGTGGCCTCAGGTAAGTTGTTTAACCTTTCCTAACTAGTTTCTTCACATGTAAAGCAGGAAGGGTAACACCTTGTGGAGTTGTAAAGATTTAATGACAACCCATATGAAAATATCAAATGTATCTGGTATATAATGGGTCAAAAAAGGTATAGTTTAAGCCCTATAAATCCCAAAGTCAGTATAGAATGTAATATAATGTTATTTGTATCCTGCCTACATCTGGTGCTTGAGGTGGACTGTTTATATGTTTCACATATACTTATATAATTTTCCCCTAAGAAAACAAATGTTCTTGAGGGCTCATTATCTTTTGCCATCCACACAGCACTCAGTACTCTCCTGGAGACTTAGTAAGTGCTTGATAAATACCTGAAAATTTCATTATAACAATGGAATGAGGTGAGATGTGGTTCTACTTGGTGTATACTTATTTTACATCTTTCATAACCCTAGGTAGAAGTTAGTGAATTTATGAATATTAATTTTAAATTTCTTTGGTTATATCAAATGATTAGATTTTAAGTTTGAAATAACTGGAATTGACTGTAAATAAATTGGCCTTTGTAAACAAACCATAAGGATAAAGTGTTAAAGTATCGTTTAATGTTGTAAATTATATTATTGGAATACTAATGTTTTACATTTTGTTTTGTCTCTAAGCAAATGGTTATGAGCCTTAGAGTTTCTGAACTCCAAGTACTGTTGGGCTACGCTGGGAGAAACAAGCACGGACGAAAACACGAACTTCTCACAAAAGCCCTGCATTTGCTAAAGGCTGGCTGCAGTCCTGCTGTACAAATGAAAATTAAAGAACTCTATAGGCGGAGGTTCCCCCAGAAAATCATGACGCCTGCGGACTTGTCCATCCCCAACGTACATTCAAGTCCTATGCCAGCAACTTTGTCTCCATCTACCATTCCACAACTCACTTATGATGGTCACCCTGCATCATCACCGTTACTCCCTGTTTCTCTTCTGGGACCTAAACATGAACTGGAACTCCCACATCTTACATCAGCTCTTCATCCAGTCCATCCGGATATAAAACTTCAAAAATTACCATTTTATGATTTACTGGATGAACTGATAAAACCCACCAGTCTAGGTAAGATTATTCTGTAATGATTATTTGGTTACTTTTGGAGGATACATTTTCATTTTTGAGTTTGAATTTGACCCAGATTATTATTCATAATAAAATTTATATTTGGTGGTAGGATCTAGATGGTAAAAAGGATCTTTCAATTTTAGACAAATTCAAATATATAAAAGCTGTCTTTTAGACAGAAAAAAAGCATATTCACGTCTTCCGTGATGGTTGCTGACACAGTAAATGTTAAAAACTTTCCAAGAATATAAACGTTTTTAAAGTGTAATATTTTAGATTGTTGATTACTATTTTATAATAACCCTTACAAAATTAAAATTAAAACCCAGTAATTACTATCAGTCTCTGAATTCAGTTTTTAATTTTCAAGGGTTGATGACATCTAAATCAAATGACTATTTTTGATTATTTAAATGAGTAAATGGTTTAAATTTTTATAAAGGAGAGTTGAGCTTTGATGTGTAGTATTTTAATTTCAGTTGACTTTTTCAAGTGGATATGTGTACCTTTCATTTGCACACATGATTATGGTTATATAATCACTTGAAATTTCATGTACTATGTTTTCCCATCATTTGATAAATGCCTAGTCTATTAATAGAATTCGATGTATTAATCAACTTGAAATTTTAATTGCTATAATGCTACCTTACTTTATTTAAGGTAGAAGAAAATTGACCCTGTTGGGATCTCTGCTACCTTTGATGTAATATATTTAAAATATCAGACTTCCAGATGCTGGTTTGTTGTTATAAATCAGTGGTTGGCAAACTATGGCTGGCAAGGGAAATTCAGCCTGCAGCCTGTTTTGGTGAATCTGAGCTAAGAATTTTTTTTTTTTTTAATATTCCTAAAGAGTTGTAAAATAAAACAAAAACAGAAGAATATGCAACAGAGACCATGTATGTCTGCAAAACCTAAAATATTTACTGTCTGGCTTTTACAGAAAAAGTTTGCCAACCCCTGTTACAAATCAGTAAACATTTCAGTTTGGGGGATTGGTGAGTGTTGAATTTTGAGAACATTTACAGAAATTCTTTGAACTGGGAAATGTTTGTTTTAAATTATTTTTAGCAGAATAACTGAATAAATTAAGATTATAGGAGTCATTTTCAAACAACATGAATTTTTTCACATGACTTTATTTTTTAAATAGCCATTAATAAGAAAACACTTGCTGAGAACCTACTGTAAGCTTTTAAAACTTATACATGCTCATTATAAAAAATGAAAGTGCCAAAGTCCCTTCCTTGTTAGCAGTTCAGTATATATGCATATATAAGCAAGTTATGTTTCTTGTTTTTAAGAAGGAATCATATTGTATCAATACATAGTGTTCTGTGACTTGCCCCTACCCCCTTTTTTGCCTTACTAATATATTACAGACATTTCTCCTTGTCTGTCTTTCCCATTTTTAATTGAAGGCTATACATACACACACATATATATAGTGTCTTTGTGTACATGTGTGAGCATGTGTGTGTGTATATATATATATATATATATATATATATATATATATATGAGCTAATTTCTTATTAAAGACTGTATTATTTTATGTTCTAAATAAGTCCTCTATTAAAAGACGTATTTTCTAGTTTTTCGCTGCCAAAAACATGCTATAGTGAACGTCATCTGAAATTTGAAAGGAAAAGAATGTTGGTGGCTTTTATTTGATTTGATTCCCAGCTCTCAAATTTTCTTTGGGTCTTAACAATTAACATATCTTGTTTTCAGTTTCACTAATATAAATTTCAAGTACCAGTGTGAATAGGTGATGTTTACGTACGTATCTAAATTTTGTTATGAAAAGTAGAAATGCAAAGTGGACATACATTCTGGTTTTATTGGATAATATTTTAAATATTAATAAATAAAAATAGAGCATTTAAAATTATTTTTATTTTACTGAGGTACTTTGCTTAAATATATATGTTATGTGTTCATTTCTAGTTGTCTACACTGTCTTTTTATGCCTTTGCAGTTTAACTTAATATATCATAATTTATATCTTATTGTTTTAATACTTCAGGGTACTTTATCCTTATGAACTTTTTAGTGTGTAATAATAGTGGGCAAACATCTGGTTTTTCCCTAAAAAGATATGAGAAGCAGGTAGTTCATAAGAAATTGTGTTGTTAAAGCTGCAGATAGTTTTTGTTATCTTTCTATAGTATTTTCTCCCTAATGACTGTTTTTAAAGAATAGTCAATAAATTTTAAATAATTTTTCTGTCTTTACTCTTCATCTGAAAATTTATAGAATGCTTCAATGGGGTATTTTTGTGTAACAGTTTAAGAACAATGTCATAAAGTTTTGCCCATTCTTGATAACCATTAAGTAAACCTTTGCATTTACAAAATTGACTGGTTGAAGTACTAAAATATTTCCCATGATATTTATTTAATTGGACTTTCTTTGTATTGTCAAGCCTCATTATTTGCACATGCTAGTGGATGAATGCCTGCTATCTCAGTAAATCCAAAATCACTACTCACAACAGTTTCACAGCCATTTATAGACATGCACAGAGCTGCAAAGAATTTGAGTTGCCTCATGTGTGCTTTCCCACCTGTGGTTGAACTAGGTGGCTCTTGCTTTCATATTGTAAACAAATGTCCTCTTTGCATTCTACTTAATGCCACATTTTTTGCATTTCTGTGCTTTTTGTTGGTGATTGCATTGTTTAAAATGGCCCCCAAGCATAGTGCTGAAGTTTTGTCTAGTGTTCCTGTATGCACAAAGGCTGTGATGTGCATTATGGAGAAAATACATGTATTAGATCAGTTTTGTTCAGCCTTGAGTTACAGTGCTGTTGGCAATGAGCTTAGTGTGAATGAATCATCAATATATATCAAATAAGGTGTCTTTAAACAGAAGCACACATAAAACAAGGTTAGGTATTGATCAGTTGATGAAAATGTTGTGCTCAGAGGCTTGCAGGAATCTAACCCTGTATTTCTCCTAGGAGCAATGGTTCAGTATTCACTGACTCATTGTTTGTGGCAACTTTATAGAGCACCAGTTTTCATGAATAAATCCATTGTTTGTGATATAAACACAAAATGAATAGGTGGTATGGAATTGCTTGGTGGTATGTAAATAGATTTCTAATTTCTCATTGTTATCATAGAATTAAAATAAAAGCAAACATTTTGGTTATGCATAAAAAGATCACCAGAAAGTAATTTGTGGAAGCTTATTGATTCAGTAACTATTCAGGGGATGGAAATACTCAGAGAATTTGAAAAAAGATTCTGAGTAATCTGCAAGAGTTTAGGATGAACATATTTTAAGGCCCTGTCAAGTAAAAAAAAAAAAAAAATTGAAAAAAGGAATCTATAAGATTTTTAACATTGTTAAAAGACTATCTCTGTACTTCATTAAATGAAATGACTACTTCATCATGGAATTCAGTTTTCTAAGGGATTACTTTCGCCAGTAGATTGTTTGTTTTAAGTCTAGGAAAACAATATTCTCTGAAAAATTAAATGGCTTGAAGCATTTTCTTTCTTAGTATACATATTGAATACATTTAAAATCATTACAAACTCTTAAGAGTTTAGTTTTGACCTGTACTTAGCTGGTTCATCACATTTAATCACTTGAGTCCAGAATGTGATGGGTAAATTTAATTTTTCATTTTTTCCCCTTCCATTTTATCTGTAAGCACTAGATTTAAACAGAGTTTAAGGTGTTCTGGTGTAAGCTGAATGTTTGTATGCATGGTTCATGTTTCTAACTAAAATCAATAGTTTTGGTATTCCCCCATTTTATTAGATAATTCTTATCCATTTTTATAATCATCTTGTTATTATTTCTTTAACAATAAGTAATTTTAAGGTCTTTATCCATTTTGGAACACATATTAAAGAGAATTCTTTTCATTAATTGGGAGATGAAGTAAAGGTGGTTGTAAAGTAAAATGCTTGATTTACTGTGTATTTTTGTCTGTCAGTATTAAAATCCCGTTTGTTCTATGAGGTCCATTTCAAATGCTTTTAAAAACCTTTTCCATTAATCTTTCTAAGATGTCCCCCTCACATCTGTCTGTTCTTCCCCAATCCAAATCAATTTCACTTTCCTGCATGCTCTTAATAACATTTTGTTGTTGTTAGTTCCTCAAAATCAGCTCTGCTGCATTCATCTGTATATTCCCATAATATACAGAGCTATGAACCTCTTATGTGGAACCACAGTAAACAATTATTAGCTCTACAATTTATTTAAATACAATGAAGTCTGTTTTAATGTTTTTTGCAAAGTATTTGGATGCTACATACTGAAGAATCTGAAACACTGAGACATTATAATTGGTCATATGGATGTCATTCTTCAGTTTGTCATGAAACAAGTCACTTATTTCTTTGTCTTTCTCTTTTTTTAAGTCTTTTTTAAAATTAATTTTTATTGGAGTATAGTTGATTTAAAATGTTGTGTTAGTTTCTGCTTTACAGCAAAGTGAATCATTTGTACATATATCCACTCTTTTTTAGATCATTTTCCCGTATAGGTCATTACAGAGTATTGAGTAGAGTTTCCTGTGCTATACAGTAGGTTCTTATCTATTTTATATATAGTAATGTGTATATGTCAATCCCAGTCTCCCAATTTATCCCTCCCTCCCTCTTTTTTTACGTCTTGGAAGGTGGTTTCTATTTAAGTTTCAATGTTTGTCAAACAATCTTTTCCGTTAAACACCACAAATATCTCTGCTCTGGGTTACATATTTGATTTTCCTGAGTTCTGTTTTAAGTAGTTATAATTTAATTTGATGTGGGACGGTGTATTGGTATTTCCTAGGGATGTCCAACAACCTAGGTGTATAGGGTTTATAGTTTCAGTATTTTAGAAAGCTAGGTCAGTCTGTTGCCTTTTTAAAGTAGAACATTTGTATATAGAAAATTATAATTATTTTAGGCTTGGGAAGATGTATGAATAATTTATAGAAAAGATTTGAATTAATATATATATGTTTTATATTATGCACTTGGTTTTTTGCCTTAGGAAACAAGGCAGCAGATGCTTCAGCACTCCTAAATAGTTAAAACGATCCATCTTGTTTTGTGCAGTGCGAGTAAGGTTTCTGCTACATCTTAATAACATTGGTTACCAGTGTTTTCTGCCAAGGGCTCGACTGGCATTGGATTAGATTTCACAGTTTCTTTCTCTTCTCATTTTTTATAATTGAGTTTGCCTTCCTCCACATGCCTAATAGCCACTGCCTAAAGATCAGGTGATGCAAATTCAAGGACACAGACTCTGATAAGTATTGGGAAGGGCATTCAGAGGTTTTATGATTTACTCTACTCTGCTTTTAGAAAATTTGCCTTCTAACAATTCAACACAAGCTGTGCTCTTCTGTACTTGAATTTTAGGAAATCAAAAGCACTAATTTTTTCTGTAGGCAGGTTTCTTCCCTAGGAACTTTTCTTCCTAATTTGGCAGCACTGGTTTCTTTTCTTTTCTTTTTTAAGAGATGTAGAGAGAATTTATTTATTTATTTTAAACTTTGGCTAATTTGACTAATTTATTGCTTGTGCGTTTTAATTACATTTGTTGTTGTATACAACAGTATCACCATAAACTAGTGTCCATTAAGTATTATAAATTGCTATTTTATTTATCTTTATTTTTATTTTTTAAATTTTTATTCAAATATAGTTGATTTACAATGTTGTGTTAGTTTCAGGTACATAGTAAAGTGATTCAGTTATACACACATATATATAAATATATATATTCTTTTTTTATATTCTCTTCAATTATATGTTATTACAAGATACTGAGTATAGTTCCCTGTGCTATACAGTAGGTCTTTGTTAGTTATCTATTTTATGTATAGTAGTGTGTATATTTTAACCCCAAACTCCTAATTTATCCCTCTCCCCTCCTCCCCTTGGCAACCATTAGTTTGTTTTCTGTGTTTGAGAGTCCATTTCTGTTTTGTAGATAAGTTCATTTGTATCCTTTTTTTTAGATTCCTCATATAAGTGATATCATATGATATTTGTCTTCCTCTGTCTGGCTTACTTCACTTAATATGATAATCTCTAGGTCCATCCATGTTGTTGCAAATGGCATTATTTCATTCTTTTTTATAGCTGAGTAATATTCCATTGTGTATATGTACCACATCTTCTTTATCCATTCATCTCTTGATGGACAGTTAGGTTGCTAGCCATTCTTGGCTATTGTAAACAGTGCTGCAATGAACATTGGGGTGCATTTGTCTTTTCGAATTATGGTTTTCTCCAGATATATGCCCAGGAGTGGGATTGCTGGATAATATGGTAGCTCTATTATTAGTTTTTTAAGGAACCTCCTTGCTGTTCTCCATAGCGGCTATATCAATTTACATTCCCACCAACAGTGTAGGAAGGTTCCTTTTTCTCCACACCCTCTCCAGCATTTATTATTTGTAGATTTTTTTGATGATGGCCATTCTGACCAATGTGAGGTGATACCTCATTGTAGTTTTGATGTGCATTTCTCTAATAATTAGCGATATTGAGCAACTTTTCATATGCCTCTTGGCCATCTGTTTGTCTTTTTTGGAGAAATGTCTTAGGTCTTCTGCCCAGTTTTTGATTGGGTTGTTTGGTTTTTTTTTTTTGCTGTTGAGCTGTATGAGCTGTTTGTATATTTCGGAGATTAATCCCTTGTCAGTCGCATCGTTTGCAGATATCTTCTCCCATTCTGTAGATTGCCTTTTTTTAAAAATTCATTTATTTTATTTTTGGCTGCGTTGGGTCTTCATTGCTGCATGTGGGGTTTCTCTAGTTGCGGTGAGTGGGGGCTACTCTTCGTCGCATTGCACAGGCTTCTCAGTGGGATGGCTTCTCTTGTTGTGGAGCACAGGCTCCAGGTGCACAGGCTTCAGTAGTTGTGGCTTGTGGGTTCTAGAGTGCAGGCTCAGTAGTTGTGCACGGGCTTTGTTGCTCCGTGGCATGTGGGATTCCCCTGGACCAGGGCTCGAACCTGTGTCCCCTGCATTGGCAGGTGGATTCTCAACCACTGTGCCACCAGGGAAGCCTGTCTTTTTGTTTTGTTTATGGTTTCCTTCGCTGTGCAAAAGCTGGTAAGTTTGATTAGGTCCCATTTGTTTATTTTTGTTTTTATTTCCATTACTCTAGGAAATGGATCCAAAAAGATATTGCTGTAATTTATGTCAGAGAGTGTTCTGCCTATGTTTTCCTCTAGGGGTTTTATAGTATCAGGTCTTACATTTAGGTCTTTAATCCATTTTGAGTTTATTTTTGTGTATGGTGTTAGAGAATGTTGTAATTTCATTCTTTTACATGTAGCTGTCCAGTGTTTCCAGTACCACTTATTGAAGAGACTGTCTTTTCTGCATTGTATATTCTTGCCTCCTTTGTTGTGGATTAATTGACTGTGTGTGTGGATTTATTTCTGGGCTTTCTGTTCTGTTCCATTGATCTGTATTTCTGTTTCTGTGCCAGTACCATACTGTTTTGATTACTGCAGCTTTGTAGTATGGTGTGACATCAGGGAGCCTGATTCCTCCAGCTTCGTTTTTCTTTCTCAGGATGGCTTTTGCTATTCGGTTCTTTGTGTTTCCATACAAATTATAAAATTTTTTGTTCTAGTTATGTGAAAAATGCAATTGGTAATTTGATAGGAATTACATTGAATCTGTAGATTGCCTTGGGTAGTAATAGTCATTTTGACAGTATTGGTTCTTCCAGTCCAAGAACATGGTATATCTTTCCATTTGTGTCATTTTTGATGTCTTTCATCAGCATCTTATAGTTTTCGGAGTACAGGTCTTTTGCCTCCATAGGTAGGTTTATTACTAAGTATTTTATTCTTTTGATGCAATGGTAAATGGGATTGTTTCCTTAATTTCTCTTTCTGACCTTTCGTTCTTAGTGTATAGAAATGCAACAGATTTCTGTGTATTGATTTTGTAGCCTGCAGCTTCACCACATTCATTGATGAGCTCTAGTAGTTTTCTGGTAGCATCTTTAGGATTTTCTATGTATAGTATCATGTCATCTGTAAACAGTGATAGTTTTACTTCTTCTTTTCCACTTTGGATTCTTTTTATTTCTTTTTTTTCTTTGATTGCTGGGCTAGGACTTCCAAAATTATGTTGAATAAAAGTGGTGAGAGTGAACATCCTTGTCTTGTTCCTGATCTTAGAGGAAATGTTTTCAGCTTTTCCCCATTGAGTATGATGTTAGCTGTGGGTTTGTCATATATGGCCTTTAGTATGTTGAGGTATGTTCCCTCTGTGCCCAGTTTCTGGAGTGTGTTTATCATAAATGGATGTTGAATTTTATCAAAAGCTTTTTCTGCATCTATTGAGATGATCATATGGTTTTTATACTTCAGTTTGTTAATGTGGTGTATCACACTGATTGATTTGCAGATATTGAAAAATCCTTGCATCCCTGGGATAAATCCCACTTGATCATGGTGTATAATCCTTTTAATGTATTGCTGGATTCGTTTGCTAGTATTTTGTTGAGACTTTTTGCATCTGTGTCCATCAGTGATACTGGCCTGTAATTTTCTTTTTTTGTGGTATCTTTGTATGATTTTGGTATCAGGGTGATGGTGGCCTTATAGAATGAATTTGGAAGTGCTCCTTCCTCTGCAATTTTTTTTTGGAGAGCAGCACTGATTTCTGACTTTCAAAACAAAATCTAAAATTTACTTCTAAATCTACATCCCCTTGTAGATAATCTGTCTTTTTATCTGGTGAATTTAATTTAATATTTTTATTATAGTTTGTATAAGTGGCCCAGAAGCCTGAAGCCATCTATTGTGTTTTTTTTTTTTATTTTTTTAAAATTTTTTTGGGGGGTTAAAGTAGAAAAGTATAGCTTTATTACTTTGCCAGGCAAAGGGGGACACAGCAGACTCCTGTCTCGAAAAACTATATGTCCCAACCCAGTAGGATTTGATAAGGAGTTTTATAGCAGTGCTTCCCAAGGGTGGGGTTGCTGACAAGATTAGGGTGTGTGCAGGGCCTGCACTCCTCTAATCTGGTCTCAGGTAGTCTTCTTTTTTTTTTTTTTCACACGCACACACGTATTTTATTTTTACAAGAGATAAATAGACTGACACCAAGCATTGTACATGGATGACCACAGCAAAAGCAACAATGATTGCAATTACCAAACATGAAACACACTCATACTATGTCATAATATTGACCTTCAGTCCAGTAATCCTCCACTGTAACAGCTCCTTTACTTTGCAGTGAAAATTGATTTGTATATTCTTTGCCTCTGAGTCCTTGTGCGATTTTTTTTTTTTAATTCAAACAGAAAGTCACAAAAATTATACTCATCCTCATCAGTTCACTCAGTCCCATGTAATTAATCTTTTTTTTCATCTTGATCTTTTGTTAGCACTTTTATGAGTTCATCAGTTTTTCATTAGAGTTCTGAAAATGCTTATTCATTCAGTTCAGCAGTACAGTCAGTTACCAGAAACCTGTACTTGTCAGAGTCTTTTCCATGAATTCCTTGAAGATGAAACCCTTTTATAGGAACATAGTTGCAAAAGCATCAGAGTACACCCAGAACTGTCTGTGAATGACAAAAGACTTAAAAATGACCACGGTTAAAGATTTGATGAAAGTTCATAATAATGCAGTTGACAAGAAAATTAGTTATTTCTGAGATATACATTTTAAAGTAATAACTAGGATTATGACTTATAACATTATACCAGAACATATAAGATTTTTAGAAATTTCATGTAATGTCTGAAACATTTATATTAACGTACTTCCATACAAATAACCCAATGAAAGTTTAGTATTAGTTGTTTTGTTTGTTTTTTTATACTGCAGGTTCTTATTATTCATCAATTTTATACACATCAATGTATACATGTCAATCCCAATCGCCCAATTCAGCACACCACCATCCCCACCCCACCGCAGTTTTCCCCCCTTGGTGTCCATATGTCTGTTCTCTACATCTGTGTCTCAACTTCTGCCCTGCAAACCAGCTCATCTGTACCATTTTTCTAGATTCCACATACATGCGTTAATATACGATATTTGTTTTTCTCTTTCTGACTTACTTCACTCTGTATGACAGTCTCTAGATCCATCCACTTCTCAACAAATGACTCCATTTTGTTCCTTTTTATGGCTGAGTAATATTCCATTGTATATATGTACCACAACTTCTTTATCCATTCGTCTGTTGATGGGCATTTAGGTTGCTTCCATGACCTGGCTATTGTAAATAGTGCTGCAATGAACATTGGGGTGCATGTGTCTTTTTGAATTACGGTTTTCTCTGGGTATATGCCCAGTAGTGGGATTGCTGGGTCATATGGTAATTCTATTTTTAGTTTTTAAAGGAAACTCCATATTGTTCTCCATAATGGCTGTATCAATTTACATTCCCACCAACAGTGCAAGAGGGTTCCCTTTTCTCCACACCCTCTCCAGCATTTGTTGTTTGTAGATTTTCTGATGATGCCCATTCTAACTGGTGTGAGGTGATACCTCATTGTAGTTTTGATTTGCATTTCTCTAATAATTAGTGATGTTGAGCATCTTTTCATGTGCTTTGTGGCCGTCTGTATGTCTTCTTTGGAGAAATGTCTATTTAGATCTGCCCATTTTTGGATTGGGGTGTTTGTTTCTTTAATATTGAGCTGAATGAGCTGTTTATATATTTTGGAGATTAATCCTTTGTCCGTTGATTCGTTTGCAAATATTTTCTCCCATTCTGAGTGTTGTCTTTTCATCTTGTTTATGGTTTCCTTTGCTGTGCAAAAGCTTTGAAGTTTCATTAGGTCCCACTTGTTTATTTTTGTTTTTATTTCCATTACTCTAGGAGGTGGATCAAAAAAGATCTTGCTGTGATTTATGTCAAAGAGTGTTCTTCCTATGTTTTCCTCTAAGAGTTTTATAGTGTCCAGTCTTATATTTAGGTCTCTAATCCATTTTGAGTTTATTTTTGTGTATGGTGTTAGGGAGTATTCTAATTTCATTCTTTTACATGTAGCTGTCCAGTTTTCCCAGCACCACTTATTGAAGAGACTGTCTTTTCTCCATTGTATATCTTTGCCTCCTTTGTCATAGATTAGTTGACCATAGGTGCGTGGGTTTATCTCTGGGCTTTCTATCTTCTTCCATTGATCTGTGTTTCTGTTTTTGTGCCAGTACCATATTGTCTTGATTACTGTAGCTTTGTAGTATAGTCTGAAGTCAGGGAGTCTGATTCCTCCAGCTCCATTTTTTTCCCTCAAGACTGCTTTGGCTATTCGGGGTCTTTTGTTTCCCCATACAAATTTTAAGATGATTTGTTCTAGCTCCGTAAAAAATGCAATTGGTAATTTGAAAGGGATTGCATTGAATCTGTAGATTGCTTTGGGTAGTATAGTCACTTTCACAATGTTGATTCTTCCAATCCAAGAACATGGTATATCTCTCCATCTGTTGGTATCATCTTTAATTTCTTTCATCAGTGTCTTATAGTTTTCTGCATACAGGTCTTTTGTCTCCCTAGGTAGGTTTATTCCTAGGTATTTTATTCTTTTTGTTGCAATGGTAAATGGGAGTGTTTCCATAATTTCTCTTTCAGATTTTTCATCATTAGTGTATAGGAATGCAAGAGATTTCTGTGCATTAACTTTGTATCCTGCAACTTTACCATATTCATTAATTAGCTCTAGCAGTTTTCTGGTGGCAGTTTTAGGATTCTCTATGTATAGTATCATGTCATCTGCAAACAGTGACAGTTTTACTTCTTTTCCAACTTGTATTCCTTTTATTTCTTTTTCTTCTCTGATTGCCGTGGCTAGGACTTGCAGAACTATGTTGAATAATAGTGGTGAGAGTGGACATCCTTGTCTCATTCCTGATCTTAGAGGAAATGCTTTCAGTTTTTCACCGTTGAGAATGATGTTTGCTGTGGGTTTGTCATACATGGCCTTTATTATGTTGAGGTAGGTTCCCTCTATGCCCAGTTTCTGGAGAGTTTTTATCATAAATGGGTGTTGAATTTTGTCAAAAGCTTTTTCTGCATCTATTGAAATGATCATATGGTTTTTATTCTTCAATTTGTTAATATGGTGTATCACATTGATTGATTTGCATATATTGAAGAATCCTTGCATCCCTGGGATAAATCCCAGTTGATCGTGGCGCATGATTCTTTTAATGTGTTGTTGGATTCTGTTTGCTAGTATTTTGTTGAGGATTTTTGTATCTATATTCATCAGTGATATTGGTCTGTAATTTTCTTTTTTTGTAGTGTCTTTGTCTGGTTTTGGTATCAGGGTGATGGTGGCCTCATAGAATGAGTTTGGGAGTGTTCCTTCCTCTGCAATTTTTTGGAAGAGTTTGAGAAGGATAGGTGTTAGCTCTTCTCTAAATGTTTGATAGAATTCACCTGTGAAGCCATCTGGTCCTGGGCTTTTGTTTGTTGGGAGATTTTTAATCACAGTTTCAATTTCATTACTTGAGATCGGTCTGTTCATATTTTCTGTTTCTTCCTGGTTCAGTCTTGGAAGGTTATACCTTTCTAAGAATTTGTCCATTTCTTCCAGGTTGTCCATTTTATTGGCATAAAGTTGCTTGTAGTAGTCTCTTAGGATGCTTTGTATTTCTGCGGTGTCTGTTGTAACTTCTCCGTTTTCATTTCTGATTTTATTGATTTGAGTCCTCTCCCTCTTTTTCTTGATGAGTATGACTAATGGCTTATCAATTTTGTTTATCTTCTCAAAGAACCAGCTTTTAGTTTTATTGATCTTTGCTATTGTTTTCTTTGTTTCTATTTCATTTATTTCTGCTCTGATCTTTATGATTTCTTTCCTTCTGCTAACTTTGGGTTTTGTTTGTTCTTCTTTCTCTAGTTTCTTTAGGTGTAAGGTTAGATTGTTTACTTGAGATTTTTCTTGTTTCTTTAGGTAGGCTTGTATAGCTATAAACTTTCCTCTTAGAACTGCTTTTGCTGCATCCCATAGGTTTTGGGTCGTCGTGTTTTCATTGTCATTTTTCACTAGGTATTTTTTGATTTCTTCTTTGATTTCTTCAGTGATCTCTTGGTTATTTAGTAACGTATTGTTTAGCCTCCATGTGTTTGTGTTTTTTACGTTTTTTCCCCTGTAATTCATTTCTAATCTCATAGCGTTGTGGTCAGAAAAGATGCTTGATATGATTTCAATTTTCTTAAATTTACTGAGGCTTGATTTGTGACCCAAGATGTGATCTATCCTGGAGAATGTTCCGTGCGCACTTGAGAAGAATGTGTAATCTGCTGTTTTTGGATGGACTGTCCTATAAATATCAATTAAATCTATCTGGTCTATTGTGTCATTTAAAGCTTCTGTTTCCTTATTTATTTTCATTTTGGATGATCTGTCCATTGGTGTAAGTGAGGTCTTAAAGTCCCCCTATTATTGTGTTACTGTCAATTTCATCTTTTATAGCTGTTAGCAGTTGCCTTGTGTATTGAGGTGCTCCTATGTTGGGTGCATATATATTTATAATTGTTATATCTTCTTGGATTGATCCCTTGATCATTATGTAGTGTCCTTCCATGTCTCTTGTAACATTCTTTATTTTAAAGTCTCTTTTATCTGATATGAGTGTAGCTACTCCAGCTTTCTTTTGATTTCCATTTGCATGGAATATCTTTTTCCGTCCCCTCACTTCCAGTCTGTATGTGTCCCTAGGTCTGAAGTGGGTCTCTTGTAGACAGCATATATATGGGTCTTGTTTTTGTATCCATTCAGCAAGCCTGTGTCTTTTGGTTGGAGCATTTAATCCATTCACATTTAAGGTAATTATCGATATGTATGTTCCTATGACCATTTTCTTAATTGTTTTGGGTTTGTTTTTGTAGGTCCTTTTCTTCTCTTGTGTTTCCCACTTAGATAAGTTCCTTTAGCATTTGTTGTAGAGCTGGTTTGGTGGTGCTGAATTCTCTTAGCTTTTGCTTGTCTGTAAAGCTTTTGATTTCTCCATCAAATCTAAATGAGATCCTTGCCGGGTAGAGTAATCTTGGTTGTAGGTTCTTCCCTTTCATCACTTTAAGTATATCATGCCACTCCCTTCTGGCTTGTAGAGTTTCTGCTGAGAAATCAGCTGTTAACCTTATGGGAGTTCCCTTGTATGTTATTTGTCATTTTTCCCTTGTTGCTTTCAATAATTTTTCTTTGTCTTTAATTTTTGCCACTTTGATTACTATGTGTCTTGGCGTGTTTCTCCTTGGGTTTATCCTGTATGGGACTCTCTGCGCTTCCTGGACTTGAGTGGCTATTTCCTTTCCCATGTTAGGGAAATTTTCGACTATAATCTCTTCAAATATTTTCTCTGGTCCTTTCTCTCTCTCTTCTCCTTCTGGGACCCCTATAATGCGAATGTTGTTGCGTTTAATGTTGTCCCAGAGGTCTCTTAGGCTGTCTTCATTTCTTTTCATTCTTTTTTCTTTATTCTGTTCTGCAGCAGTGAATTCTACCATTCTGTCTTCCAAGTCACTTATCCGTTCTTCTGCCTCAGTTATTCTGCTATTGATTCCTTCTAGTGTAGTTTTCATTTCAGTGATTGTATTGTTCCTCTCTGTTTGTTTGTTCTTTAATTCTCCTAGGTCTTTGTTAATCATTTCTTGCATCTTCTCAATCTTTGCCTCCATTCTTATTCCGAGGTCCTGGATCATCTTCACTATCATTCTGAATTCTTTTTCTGGAAGGTTGCCTATCTCCACTTCATTTAGTTGTTTTTCTGGGGTTTTTTCTTGTTCCTTCATCTGGTATATAGCCCTCTGCCTTTTCATCTTGTCTGTCTTTATGTAAATGTGGTTTTTGTTCCACAGGCTGCAGGATTGTAGTTTTTCTTGCTTCTGCTGTCTGCCCTCTGATGGTTGAGGCTATCTAAGAGGCTTGATGGGAGGCTCTGGTGGTGGGTAGAGCTGACTGTTGCTGTGGCGGTCTGAGCTCCGTAAAACTTTAAGCCACTTGACTGTTGATAGGTGGGTCTGGGTTCCCTCCCTGTTGGTTGTTTTGCCCGAGGCAACCCAAC
This sequence comes from Balaenoptera musculus, assembly GCF_009873245.2. Classification (NCBI taxonomy): domain Eukaryota; kingdom Metazoa; phylum Chordata; class Mammalia; order Artiodactyla; family Balaenopteridae; genus Balaenoptera; species Balaenoptera musculus. Next base: position 66,309,550 of record NC_045786.1, on the reverse strand, counting down.
ACTGGAGCCTACCTGGGCTCTTTGGTGGGGCTAATGGCAGACTCTGGGAGGGCTCACGCCAAGGAGTACTTCCCAGAACCTCCGCTGCCAGTGTCCTTGTCCCCACGGTGAAACAGAGCCAGCCCCTGCCTCTGCAGGAGACCCTCCAACACTAGCAGGTAGGTCTGGTTCAGTCTCCCCCAGGGTCACTGCTCCTTCCCCCGGGTCCCGATGCGCACACTATTCCGTGTGCGCCCTCCAAGAGTGGGGTCTCTGTTTCCCCCAGTCCTGTCGAAGTCCTGTAATCAATTCCCACTAGGCTTCAAAGTCTGATTCTCTATGAATTCCTTTTCCCGTTGCCGGACCCCCAGGTTGGGAAGCCTGACGTGGGGCTCAGAACCTTCACTCCAGTGGGTGGACTTCTGTGGTATAAGTGTTCGCCAGTCTGTGAGTCACCCACCCAGCAGTTATGGGATTTGATTTTACTCTGATTGCGCCCCTCCTGCTGTCTCACTGTGGCTTCTCCTCTGTCCTTGGACATGGGGTATTCTCCTTGGTGAAGTCCAGTGTCTTCTTGTCGATGATTGTCCAGCAGCCGTTGTGATTCTGGTGCTCTCGCAGGCGGGAGTGAGAGCACGTCCTTCTACTCCGCCATCTTGGTTAATCGCCCTGTTGTGTTTTTAATAAATGAATCTTTGTGTTCTTGATTGTTATCTTGGGAACTAGAATGATGGACTTTGTTGTTGTTGGGAAGGAATCTTGATGATCAGAATCAGTAAAGAATCCTTGTGTATAATTGTAAATATGACATTAAAAATTTTACTTGTGAGATTAATGAGCCAGCCATTTAGGTTCAGAAGCAAGCAAGTATAGTTTTACAGAGAAATCCAACATATAAGACTTTATTGGGATGAAATTTAAAGATCAAACATGTAGTATATATAGTGCTTGAAATGTAGCATTTCAGAATTTGCCAATGAATCCTACACCACTTTGGTTCAGTCTTCCCAGCACAAGTTGAGTTACCATACAAGCTGCAGACCAGCCAGCTGGAGGACTTGGTTGTGGTAATGGTGGTACAGGTAGGATGGCACAACAAAGGGAGAACCCATTTTTGGCATTCTGTTTCTTTGCTTTTTTTAAAACAGAAGTTTTGTTGTTAGACATCTGGGTGATTGGAAGGTAATTTTAAGCCATTCCCTTTTCTCTCTCTCTTTTTTTTTTTTTGTGGCTGCCTTGTGGCATATGGGACCTTAGTTCCCTGACCAGGGATCGAACCCGTGCCCCCTGCAGTAGAATTGCAGAGTCCTAACCACTGGACTGTCATTCCCTTTCTTGAGCCTTACTATTTCGGTGTTGACAGTGCTTGCAGATGACCCCAATGGTTTTGAGTGGCAATTAGTCATTCTAGTTTTTTGGCACTACTCTTGCTAAACTTATTAACACTAAAATGTAAGTAAGCCTTAGATATGCCAAAGATGGGGATTTTGCAGTTTAAAAGAAGCTGGATGTTGAATGTATTGTTAGAATTAAATCACTTTAAGGTAGGTAAAAATAAAAAGGCTGAGTTATTTTAACAAAACAAATTCAATTTATCACCTCTACATGTTCTCTGCAGTTCTTAGAATTCTGTTTCATTGTTTATTTTGGTGCTGTAGTTTTGAATATTTTATTTCTACTCTTAAATTTTATTAATTTTAAAATTATTTTATTACATAAGATATGAATTAGAGGGGAAAATCACTTATCTGTAAGTACTCGTGGCATTTTGTGTTTCTTTTCACCACCTTTCCATGTAAAGTTTAAATGTAAAATTAGCAGTTTCAAAAGGAAATGATGGAGTTGATTACATATAAAGGTCAAACCCCTATGCATCAGTTTTTTTGTTTTTTTTTTTTTAAAGCCCAAGTGTCAAAGTAAATACCGAATAAAAATATTTGAATCAAATATAAGGCTGAAGGAGAGAACTCACAAATCAATATGGGGTAGGATACTAAGACTCTATTAGACAGTGTATGAAAATGTAAATTATTAAAGGGGAAGTGCAGCTAGGAAACATGAAAAGATACTGAATTTCACTAGTTCTTAACCAAAATTCAAAATAAGTCAATAATGAGGTTTTAAATCTTATCTATAGCTTACATTAAAATATATATGAATTTCTATACAGTATCCATGAGATGTGTTAAAATGTTGTGTTCATTGCTGGTAGCAATATAAACTATAATACAGCTCTTTGAGAGTACATTTTGGCAATATGCAGCAAGAGCTTAAAAATACTTTTTGATCTATTAGTTCCACCATTGGGAACTCAAAGCCTAAGTATATTCATTGCAACATTATTTCCAGTGTAAAAATTAGAAATAACTTAAATATCCAATTATAGAATAACATTTAATTAAACTGATATATTTACTATAGAGAATATTTTAAGGATCAGTTAAAATTATTATAAAGTCTTTAATACATGAGGAGAGAAATTAGATAGGTAACTAAATTAGAAATTAGATTAGGTAACTAAAAATTATTACCTACTCTGACAAGCATTAAGCTAGGAGTTTTATATCTGTTACCTCGTTTAAGCCTCCAAACAGCTTTGGAAGGTTAGACCAATAGCCTAAATTTTATGAAAGTGGTAGTAGCTGAGATCTGAAGAAGGTAATTCACAGAGATGAGGGGAAGGTGTCAGGATTTGAAAATAAGTAAGTTTGCTTCCAAAGCCAATGCTCCTGTATAACATAATATATTAAAAATAAATGAAAGTATTTTAAAAATTGTTCTTTAAAACAATTTTGCAATTTTATAACATCTTTTGCTCTCATTTTTATATAGTGAAGTCTTCTTGATTTTTTTTTTTTTCCCAGTAGAATTCATTGGATCTACAGGTGGGATCACTGTGTTGAAATTTACTGTATGGAGAACTACTCCATACAGTAAATTCATACAGTGAATTCATAAAGTAAATTCTTTTGTATTTCATACATACATTGAAAGAGGGTTTGACATTTTAATTTTACATGATAATTTTTACCAGTACATACTGTAAATGGAGTTTTATTTCAATAGATCAGTTTGGACCTGTGTGAAATTCACAGTACATGTGAGGAATTCTGATTTAGCACCTCTAGATCTTAGTTACTAGAATTTTTTTTTTAATAAATTTATTTACTTATTGGCCGCGTTGGGTCTTCCTTGCAGTGCGTGGGCTTTCTCTAGTTGCGGCGAGCAGGCTTCTCATTGCGGTGACTTCTCTTGTTGCGAAGCATGGCTTTAGGCACGCGGGCTTCAGTAGTTGTGGCTCGCGGGCTCTAGAGTGCAGGCTCAGTAGTTGTGGTGCATGGGCTTAGTTGCTCCGCAGCATGTGGGATCTTCCCGGACCAGGGCTTGAACCCGTGTCCCCTGCATTGGCAGGTGGATTCTTAACCACTGCACCACCAGGGAAGTTCTAGAATTTTTTTTTAAGGTGTTAAAATTATAGACCCTTCATAACTCAATACCTAAGTATCTTAAAGAGGAATTAAGTTTTTTTCAACCCAATGTAGATTTCAGGTGTTTGCTAAATTCATTCTGTTGAAATGACAAGTATGTGTAGTTAATCTCAAAATCTCCCTGATTTCCTGATATTTGTGGGGAGCAAAACCTTGTTTGCCTTAAAGAAAATAATTTATGGTATTTTATAAGATATAAAGAGACCTTAAAAATAAGATGAAGATTCTAAGACTCCTCAAAAACAATAGGGAAAAAATTATAAGTAAAAAGTTTAAAATTCTTCTAAAATTACATAAATAGAAGAGAAATATAAAATGAAGTTATAGAGGATTATTTTATTGGTTATTTTTTCTTTAGTTCTTTTTTTTTGTTCATTTTTATCCTTTCCATATGCATTAAGCCACTGTAAAACGTTCCAAAAGAACAAAGATCATAATAAAACATGTTTTCATTTTTATGTAAATACCCATGGTCATGAAAGTACAGTCTTCTCCATCCATTCCTCCCAATGTTTTAGACAACATAGATACAAAAATATAATATTTTTGATTTTTAAAAAATTTATTCATTTAACTAATATTTATTAAGTTCCTTTTTGTGCCAAGCATCATTCTGGTTTCTGAGAAAAAATAAGACATGGTTATTCAAGGAGTTCATGATCTAGTAGAGGAGTCAAACATATATAGTTCATCTTAGAAAACACAAGGGAAAGTAAACTAAAAGGCATAACCTAAGGATAAAAATTAAAGAGATTATATTTACCAGGGAGCATGAATTTAACATTTTTGTCTTGTGGAGTAGTTGAGTCAGAATTACTGAGGATGCTTATAAAAAATAGAGATTTTTTCCACACTCCAGATCTTCTGAATTGTATTTAACATCATAGTACATTATAAAAACTTTCTCACATAGATCATGTTTTCTTTGAACTCCTACAGAATGTATCATAGTATAGTCGTAAACTTAAGTTTTCTCCTTTCCATGAATGTATGGGTTGTTTCTATATTTTGCTCCTCTTCCAGCAAACATCCTTATATATGAGTATATATTTTTGTAATTATGTGAGTATTTTTTAAAATGTAAAATAATTTTGCTAGGTCAAAGGATATGCATACTTCTAATTTGCTATCAAATTTCATCCCCCACCCCCCAAAAAAGTTTACACTCCGACCAACAACATTGTTATGAAAGTGCCTGTTATCCACAGTTTTATCAATACTTTAAATAATTTTTATAAACTGATAAAATGAAAACCATCTTGTTTTAATTTATATATTTTGCTTACTGCTGAAGCCAAACATTTTAATGATTATTAACCATATGTCATCCATGAATTGCTTGTTTATATTCTTTGCTCATTTTTCTAGTCTCTATATTTCTTTTTTTATTGGTTTGTACCTTGTATGTATTGCATACTAGCCAGCCCTCTATTATATGTTGTAAATATTTTATCTTGGTCTGTTACAGATCTTATTATGTAATTTCTAATATCTTTCATTACACAGAAGTTGAAAACAGTTAAGCTGTCAACTCTGTTATTACTCTTATGGTGTTTGGATTTTCAAGTAACAGCTTCACCCTGTTAAAGCATACAATTCAATGGTTTTTAGGATATTCATGGAGTTGTGTACCCATCACTACTATTTAATTAAAAAAATTTCATCACCCCCAAAAGAAACACCATACTGATTAGCAGTCACTCCCATTTGCCCCTCCTCCCAGCCCCTGAAAACCATTAATTGTCTTTCTGTCTCTATGGATTTGCCTATTCTGGCTATTTCATATTAATGGAATCATATAATATATGGCCTTTTTGTGACTGGCTTTCACTTGCATAATGTTTTTAAGGTTCACCCATGTTACAGCATGCATCAGTACTTCATTCTTTTGCAGGTTGGTATATAATTATTTTTAGTGGGATATGTCTAATTTCCTTAAAAATGTTTTTAAATTGTAAAAATATTTCTCTTTTAACCATTTTTAAGTGTACATTTCAGTAGTGTTAAGTATATTCATATTGTGCAACAGACCTCTAGAACTTTTTTATCTTAAAGACGCAGACATAGAGAATGGGCTTGAGGACACAAGGAGGGGGAAGGGTAAGCTGGGACGAAGTGAGAGAGTGGCACGGACATATATACACTACCAAGTGTAAAATAGATAGCTAGTGGGAAGCAGCTGCATAGCACAGGGAGATCAGCTTGGTGCTTTGTGATCGCCTAGAGGGGTGGGATAGGGAGGGTGGGAGGGAGATGCCAGAGGGAGGAGATATGGGGATATATGTATATGTATAGCTGATTCACTTTGTTATAAAGCAGAAACTAACACACCATTGTAAAGCAATTATACTCCAATAAAGATGTTAAAAAAAAACAAAAAAACAAAAACCTGAAACTCTGTACCCAAAAAACAACTCCCCATTTCTCCTTCCCCCCAGCCCCTGGTAACCACCATTGCACTTTCATATCTAAGAATTTAACTACTTAAGTACTTCATATAAGTGGAATTATACAGTACTTATCTTTTTGTGACTGGCTTATTTCCTTTAACACAGTGCCCTTAAGTTTCATCTGTATTGTAGTGTGTGACAGAATTTCCTTCCTTTTTAAGGCTAATTAATATTCTGTTGTATGCATGTACCACATTTGGTTAACCATTCACCTGGATGGACATTTAGGTTGCTTCCACCTCTCGATTGTTGTGAATAATGCTGCTATGAACATGATTGTGCAAATAGCTGAGATCCTGTTTTCAGTTCATTTGGATTTATGTCCAAAAGTGAGAGTGTTGGATCATATGGTAGTTCTATTTTTAATTTTTTGAGGAACCACCATACATGGTACAGCCATGTTTTCCATAATGGCTATGCCATTTAACATTCCCACTAACAGTGTACAGGGGGTTCCAGATTCTCCACATTCTCTCCAACACTTATTTTCTGTTTTTGTTTTTTTTTAATGGTGGGTATCCTAATGGTTTTGAAGTAATATCTTGTTGTGCTTTTGATTTGCATTTCTCTGATGATTCATAATGTTGAGCATCTATTCATGTATTTGTTGTCCATTTGTATATCTTTGGAGAAATCTCTATTCAGGTCCTTTGCCCGTTTTTTTAATTGGGTTATTTGTTTTTCTGTTGTTGAGTTGTAGGTGTTTTTAATTTATTCTGAATATTAAACCCTGATCAGGACTTCCCTGGTGGCTCAGTGGTTAAGAATCCGCCTGCCAATGCAGGGGACATGGGTTCGAGCCCTGGTCCGGGAAAATTCCACATGCTGTGGAGCAACTAAGCCCGTGCACCACAACTACTGAGCCTGCGTGCCACAACTACTGAAGCCCCCACTCCTAGAGCCCATGCTCCACAACAAGAGAAGCCACTGCAATGAGAAGCCCGCACACCGCAACAAAGCGTAGCCCCCGCTTGCTGCAACTAGAGAAAGCCCGTGCGCAGGAACGAAGACCCAACACAGCCAAAAATAAATTAATTAAAACAAACAAACAAAAAGAACACCGATCAGATATGATTTCTAAATATTTTCTGCCATTTCACAGATTGCCTTTTCACTCTGTTGTTTCCATTTATGTGAATACGTTTTTTTTTTTCTAACATCTTTATTGGAGTATAATTGCTTTACAATGGTGTGTTTATGTGAATACGTTTTTAAGTTTGATGTACCCTCAAGTGTCTGTTTTTGCTTTTGTTGCCTGTGCTTTTGGTGTCATATCTAAGAAATCATTACCAAATGCAGTATCATGAAGTGTCTCCCCTATATTTTTTTCTAGAAATTTTACAGTTCCAGGTCTTTAATTCATTTTGAATTCATTTTTGTGTATGCTGTAAAGGAATGGTCCAACCTTGTTATTTTGTGTATGGATATACAGATTCTCTAACACAATTTGTTGAAGAGACTATTCTTTCCCCATTGTGTAGTCTTAGCACCCTTGCAAAGATCATTTGACCCTATGTACAAGGGTTTATTTCTGGGCTCTTTTCTGTTCCCTTGATCTATGTATCTTTATGTCGGTACCACATTGTTTTTTGTTTGTTTGTTTGTTTTTTGTACCATATTGTTTTGATTACAATAGCTTTGTTATGTGTTTTGATACCAGGAAATATGAGACCTCTGACTTTTTTTTTTTCAAGATTGTTTGGCTGCTCGGAGTCCCTTTCAATTCCAGATGAATTTTAAGATGATTTTTTTCGATTTCTGCAGAAAATGCTATTGGGATTTTGATATGGATTATATTGAATCTGCAGATCACTTTGGGTAATATGGACTTTTTTTTTAACAATATTAAGTCTTCCCATCCATGAGCACAGGAAGTGTTTCCATTTATTTGTGTTAGTTTCTTTCAGCAATGCTTTGTAATTTTCAGCATGTTAAGTCTTTTGCCTCTTTAGTTAAGTTTATTCCTAAGTATTTCATCCTTTTTGATGCTATAATAGAAAATCGGATTATTTTCTTAATTTCCTTTTCAGATTGATCATTGTTTGTGTATAGAAATGCAACTGATTTTTTGAGTGTTAATCTTGTGTTCTGCAACATTCCTGAATTTGTTTACTAGTTTTTTGTGGAATCTTTAAGGTTTTCTACATATATGTCATGTCGTCTGTGAACAGCGATAATTTTACTTCATTTTATTTCTTTTTCTTACCTAAGTGCTCTGGCTAGGACTTATAGTATGATGTGTTGAATAGAAAGTTACTTTGTTCCTGATCTCAGAGGAAAAGCTTTCAATCTTTTACCATTCAGTATGATATTAGCTGTGGGTTTTTCGTATATAGTCTTAATTATGTTGAGATAATTTCCTTCTAGTTTTAGTTTATTGAGTATTTTTATCATGAAAGGGTATTGAATTTTGTCAGGTGCATTTTCTGCATCAAATGAGATGGTCACGTGTTTTGATTTTTTTCCGTTCTTTTAATGTGGTATTTTACATTGATTAATTGTCATATTTTAACCCTAGCATTTCACGATAAACCCCACTAGGTCATGGTGTATAATCCTTTTCATGTGCTATTGAATTTGAAGAGTGGACATTCTTAATCTTGCTCTTTAGAGGGAAAGCATCTAGTCTTTTACCATTGAGTATGATGTTAGCTGTGGATTTTTTTTCATAGATATTCTTTTTGTTGAATTTTTAAAAATCATGGAAGTCTGTTGGAATTTGTTTAAATGCTTTTTCTCTGTTGAGATGTCTCTGGTTTTTGTTCTTTATTTATTATATTGATTGCTTTTCCTATATTAAACAGTGTGACTTACGGATTTTGTCTGATTTTTGATGACCTATCCTGTGTCTAGATGAGTAAATTGCAAGCGCCTACATTTTCTATTTGACATTTGTGGGGTTTTTTGCATCAGTTCTTGATTTTATTTTTATTTATATGAGAGTAAGGCTCTTATTTTCTCCAAAACTTTTTTTGAATGAATATTCTTCCAGACCTTATTCTGTTCTCCTGATCTGTTTATATATTCTGCACTAACATGTGATTATTATATTTAATTTTTATTGTAATTAAAATGCATTTTAATACATTTTTACTTAATACAAAAGTCAAAAGTTACAAGAGTTTATAGTGAAAAGGAAGTCCCTCTCCTACTTTTATTTCAACCAGAGGTGTTGTTTTCAGTTCCTTTTATGTAGTTCCAGAAAGTTCTCATTCTCATATTTGCCTCATTCTTTTTTTTACCATCTACTTAGTATGTAGTTGATTGGAGTGTGCTTTATTAAATATTCTCCTGTTGATTGACATTTAGATAGTTTCCTGCTATTAAAACTGAATTACAGAGATTGTCCTGTGATATATATCCCTATGCACATGTCTAAATATATCCAATGTTTTTATAAGATAAATTCCTAGAAGTAGAACGTGTGTTTAAAATTTTGATAGATGTTGCCAAATTTCCCTCCAGAGAAGGTTTGTGCAAATTCGTAATCCTAGCAGCTATGCTGAGAGTGTTTTTTTCCCTATGCCTCAGCAATGCTGTGTTATTAAACTTTTTGATCATTTCAAATTATTAGGTGAATATTTGTAACTCATTATAGTTTTTACTTGCACTTCTCTTAAGAGTGATGGTGAAGTTTGTTTGAGATGGTTGTATTTCTTTTTCTTTGAATTGTTTTGTTTGTGAACTTTGCCCATTTAAAAATTGGTTTATAGGACTTTTTTCTCTGTAGAATTAAGGAATTTAGCACTTTCATGATATAAATTGCAGCTGTTTTTTCTAGTGTGATATCTTTTGACTTTATTTATGATTGGTGTTGGAAATTTGCATTCCATTCCTTTTCATTGCTAAGTAGTATTTCATGGTATGCATGTGTCACAGTTTCTCTACCTTTTCACCTGTTGAAGGGTGTTTTAGTTTTTTCCAGTTTTTGTTTATCACAAATAATGTTGTTATAAGCACTCATGTGCAGGGGTTTTGTTTCTTTTTTTCTTTTTCATGTACAGGTTTTTGTATGGACATAAGTTTCCTTTTTTTCTGAATACATGCCCAATAGTGAGATTTCTGAGTCATAAGTGTAAGTGTGTGTTCAGTTTTTTGAGAAAATACCAAACGGTTTTCCAGAGTGTCTATGCCATTTTACATTTCTACTGGCAGTGTATGAGAGACCCAGTTTTTCTGCATCCTTGCAAGCATATTTGTTATTGTCACTTTTTATTTTAGATGTTTAAATAGGTATGTAGTGATATCTCCTTGTGTTCTAGTTTGCATTTCCCTAATGGCTAATGATGTTGGACATCTTTCCATGTGTGTTTTTGCGGTCTCTGTAGCCTCCCTGCTGAAATATCTGTGGATGTCTTTCACATTTTTAAATTGCAATGTTTGTTTTTATAGTGTTGAATTTTAAGAGTTGCCGTATATATTCTAGATACTAGTCCTTAGATACATGATTTGGAAATATTTTCTTCCAGGGTATAGCTTGTGTTTCTTTTTTAAAAAACATCTGATTTTTGAAATAATTATGGATTCATAGGGAGTTGCGAAGAAGTCTTCAGTAAGGATCATCCCATATACCCCTCCCCCAGCCTCCCCATTGTTAGCATTTTTTCTAACTATAGTGCAATATCATAACCAGAAAATTAACATTGGTACAATTCACAGGGCTTATTCAATTTATATCAGTTACTTATGCACTCTTTGTGTGTGTATACCTCTCTGCAATTTTATCACATGGTAGCTTCATGTAACCACCACCACAATCAAGATATTTACTAACTCCACAAGACCACCCCTTGCTACCCTTTCATAGCCTCACTTACCCTCCTGCCCTGTTCCTAGTCTCTGACAACCACTAATCAGTTCTCTATCTCTAAATTATTTCAGCAATGTTATATTAAAAAAAAAAATCATGCCTTGTATCCTCTGAAGATTGGCTTTTTTCACTCAGCATAATTTCTTTGAGGTTTATCCAAGTTGTTGTGTTTATCAGTAGTTCTTTTTTATTGCTGGGATGTATTCCATTGTATGATATACTGTTTAGCCATTTTATGCACTGAAGGACATTTAGATAGTTTTCAGTGTTTGACTGTTATGCATACAGTTGCTATGACCATTCATATACAAGTTTCTGTGTGGAAATAAGTTTTCCTTTCTCTGAGATAAATGCCCAAGCGTTCAATTGCTGAGCCATATGGTAAGTTCATTTTTAGTTTTAAAAGGAACTGCAAAATTATTTTCTACAATAACTATACCATTTTGCATTTCTGCTGGCCATGTATAAGTGATCCAATTTCTCTGCATCCTTGCCAGCATTTGGTATTATTATTATTTTTTATTTTAGCCATTCTGATAGATGTGCAGTGATATCTCATGGTTTTAATTTGCATTGCCTTAATGACTAATAATATTGAGCATCATTTTATTTGCTTATTTGGCATCTGAATATCTTCTTAGGTGAATTTCCTCTTCATAACTTTTGTCCATTTTCTAATTGGAGTATTTGGGTTTTTGTTTTTGTTATTTGTTTTGTTTTTTACTATTGAGCTTTCAGAGTTCTTTATGTATGCTAGATACTAGTCCTTTGTTGGGTATGTGGTTTGCAAATATTTTCTCCAATTTTGTAGATTTTTTTTTTAATTCTCTTAATGGGGTCTTCCACAAAGCAAAATTAAATATTTTTTTCTTTTATAGATTGTGCTTTTGATGTCAAGTCTAAGAACTCTTTGCCCAACCCTAGATCTGAAAGATTTTCTGCTATGTTTTTTTCTAAAAGGTTTATATTTTTATGTTTTACATTTAAATCTATGACCCATTTGTTGTTACCTTTTATATAAGGTGAGGTTTAGGTTCAGGTTCATTTATAGGTGTCTGACTACTGCAGTACCATTTGTTTAAAAAGGCTATCCTTCCTTCATTGAATTGCTTTTTCACCTTTGTCAAAAATTAGTTGTCCTTATTTGTATGGGTCTATTTCTGGGTCCTTTGTTCTGTTCCACTGATCTGTAGTCTGTCTCCCACTTATATCACAAGATGTTGGTTACTAACTATATAATGTCATAAAATTGGGTAGAGTAATTTCTCTAACTTTATTCTTTTGTTTAAAAACTATTTTAGGTATTCTAGTTTCTTTGCCTTTCCATACAAATTTTAACATTATCTTGTCTATCTCTACAAAAAAAACCTACTGAGATTTTGATAGGAATTGAATTAAACCTCCAAATCAATTTAGGAATAATTAATAGTTTTTCTAGCTCGGTGCTTTGTGACCACCTAGAGGGGTGGGATAGGGAGGGTGGGAGGGAGACGCAAGAGGAAAGAGATATGGGGATATATGTATATGTATAGCTGATTCACTTTGTTATAAAGCAGAAACTAACACACCACTGTAAAGCAATTATACTCCAATAAAAATGTTAAAAAAAAAGTTTTTCTATGTTGAGTCTTCCAATATATGAACATGGTATGTCTTTCCATTTATTTTTTCTTTTATTTTGTTCATCAGCATTTTGTAGTTTTCAGTGTGCAAGTCTTGCACATGTTTATTAGAGCTATACATAAGTATTTCACTCTCTTGAGTGATTACAGATGTTATTGTATTTAAAATTTTGATTTTCATGTGTTTGTTGTTAGTATGTACAGGGTACAGTTGATTTTTTTTGTTGTTGATTTTGTATCTTGTGACCTTGATGAACTCATTTCTTAGTTCTAGGAAGGCTTTAGTAAATTTTTTGGAATTTTCTACATAGATTACAATGTCATCTGGAAATAGGGACAGTTTTATTTCTTCTTTTACCATTTTCTATGCCATTATCTTATTTTTAACTGGTTGGGATTCCAACAGAGTGTTGAATACTGATGGTGAGAATTACCATCCTTTGTTTTTAATCTTAGGGTGAAAGTCTCAAGATAAACTGATTTTTATTTCCACCTGCTTTCAGACTTTTCCTCATAAAATTACCTTGTTTTGTGTTATTATTCTTTTTTAAGCTTCCTTATTGTTAGCATTTGCCTGGTAAAAGCTGTGTTCTTTGTTTTTTTCAACCTCTTGTGGCATTTTATTTTAGGATGTTCTCTGTGTTTTAAATAACAGCTTTATTGATATATAATTTACATACTATAAAATTTACTCTTTTAAAGTGTACAGTTCATTGGTTTTGGTATATTCATAGAGTCGTGCAGCCATCACCACTGTCAATGTTAGAACATTTTCATCACCCCGAAAAGAGACCCTGTACTCATTATCAGTCACTTTCCAGTCCCAGCTCCCCAGCCCCTGGAACTACTAATGCAGTTTCTGTCTTTATGGATTTGCCTATTTTGGATAATGTTTTCAAGGTTTATTCATGTTATAGCGTGTATCAGTACTTCATTCCTTTTTATGGCAAAATAATACTCCATTGTATGGGTATACCACATTTTTAAAGTCCATTCATCAGTTGATGAACATTTGGGTTTCCACTTTTTCGGTATTATGAATAATGCTTATGAATATTCATATACGTGTTTTTGTATGGATATGTATTTTCAGTTCTCTTGGTTATATACCTTGGAGCAGAATTGCTGGGTCTTATGGTGACTCTGTTTAAACTTTGAAGAACTGCCAGAGTGTTTTCCAAAGCAGTTGTACCATTTTACATTCTCACCAGTGATACGTGAGGGTTCCTGTTTCTCCACATCCTTGCTAGCACTTGTTATTCTCTTTTTGATTATAGAGAACCTAGTGGGTATGAAGTGGTATCTCACTGTGGCAGTTTTTGCTCTTATACATAGCAAGCATCTAGCTGGCTTTTAAAAAAACTCAATCTAAAAATGTAACATATTCTCATTTTTATATTGTCACTGTTATATTTGGTCTTTGTTCTGCCATCTTTGTTTCCTTAAGTAGTTACTAGTTAAAGTTTACCAAGCACGTTTAAACCTAAATTTTCTTACCAACATTGTTAATTTTTCAGTGTAATCAATGTGTCTTGCCTCTCCTTCCCCCTCGTTAATTTATTCATTGATTTATTTTATCAGAAATATGTTGATGGCTATTTCCTCAAAGTTTATATTAACAATTAAAGCTTACATGAGAGTCGTTGACAGAAGAAGCATTTTCCCTCATTGCATGATAAGAGTAGAAATCTTAATAGATTCAATAATTATGGTTATGAAAGAATTGTTGTCAAATGGAGAAACAGACATTCACTTTAGTGGTTTATTTCATATTATTTTGAGAGGTCTCTATAGAATCCAAAAGCTAACAAGCAGTCTTTCAAATCAAAGTAGGTAGAGTGGGGATTAGAAAATCTGATGAATACATTGTGAATTTAGTTAAAACTCAGCCAAAAGAGTGGAGTTATGACAATATTTAACATGTTAAATTGCAATTTTATCCATTAAGCAGATTAGGAAATTCATATTTTCATGTTCACCAAAGATGTGAATTGTTAACTTCCTTTTTAATAGAAATAATACATTATTCTTTAACAGATAGCCTTGATACTGTAACTTGTATTTCTACTTAAGGCTGAAATTTCTTTAGAATTCATCCCATGGTTACTTTTATTTATTTATTTTTATTTTTAAAAAATTTTTAAAATTATTTTTGGCTGTGTTGGGTCTTTGTTGCTGCGCGTGGGCTTTCTCTAGTTGTGGCAAGCAGGGGCTACTCTTCGTTGCGGTGCACGGGCTTCTTGTGCGGTGGCTTCTCTTGTTGTGGAGCACAGGCTCTAGGCGTGTGGGCTTCAGTAGTTGTGACATGTGGGCTCAGTAGTTGTGGCTCATGGGCTCTAGAGCACGGGCTCAGTAGTTGTGGCTCATGGGCTCTAGAGCACAGGCTCAGTAGTTGTGGCACACGAGCTTAGTTGCTCCACAGCATGTGGGATCTTCCCGGACCAGGGATCAAACCCGTGTCCCCTGCATTGGCAAGTGGATTCTTAACCACTGTGCCACAAGGGAAGTCCCCCATGGTTACTTTTAGATAAAGTAAATAAGGTCATATGTGTGTATTTATTGTTTATGTGTTTGTGTATAACTTGCTTATGCTTGTGTAGATTTTGGTGTGCTTTTGAGTCAGTTTAAAGCCAAAATTGTATTCATATATGTGATGATTTTTTTCATGTTAATTCTCACCTTCCCACCGTAAGATCTGGATTTGCTAAATCAGAAGACTGGAGAATGACATTTAACTTAGTGTGACTAGAATTAAAATGCTGGAGCTTTTACTACCTAATGAGTAATCTATATCAGTCTTTCTGTCTGCAGCTTACTTCTTTGCTCCCCAATCTAGCATTTCACCTCTACTTTTACCCCCATTATGCTTTTAAAGTAACTTCTGAAATGTGTTTGAACTTTTACAAAATGAAATTATAGTTCTTAATGATAGTAGTTTGTTATATCTCTTATTGTCCTACATATATTAGATTTTCTATTAATATATAAAATTAGAGGATAGACACTTAATTTTTTTTTTTGATACCTAAGAAACCACCTCACACAGTTAAACATTTTGCCCTTTAAAAAAATGATAATTACCAGTCTAATTCAGTTCTTCAACTGAAGGTCATTGCAAAGTATACTTTTTCTGCTATATGGCAAACTACAGTTTAGATACTGATTCAATTAAAGGTGATACTTATTTTTCCGTATGATTTTTTTTAAATACTCTAGTTTGCATATACATACATTTGCATACAAGAATATCTGTGTAAGAGACAGAGTGCATTCATTTGCACTCAGAGTTCAAAAGAATAGGAGAAAGAAATGAGAATGTGTACATTAGAGATATTAAAGTATTTGCACCCCCCCTTTCCCCCCATCAAGGCTAAAAATGATGGTTAAACACCTGTTTCTGTGCCCATGAGGAAAATAACCTTTGCTTCTAGGCCTTCTAGATTTTCTGAATGGAGCGTTTTGTGGTACAAGAAGGTGAACTTGAGGAGCAGGAAGAAACTATTCTCTTACTCGTGTGCAAAACTGGCCCAGGCCAAATTTCAGTGGAAAGTTGTCTTTGGCATCTTCCCATTTGTCTTTCTTCATGCTTCTCCCACCTCCTCCTGCCTTCTTCTTAGGTGTCTAGTGTCTTTAGCTCCTTACTGTGGCATTTTTTCCAGGCCTGCAGATGTACCTCTTAACCTCCACAAAACCCCTCCATTGTCTTTCTAATGTTGTCTGTGAAATAAGAAAACAATCTGATCTGTAGAGTGAAGGGAGTTGGTTCTAAAAGTCAGTGTATTAACCTGACTACTGAGAATTCCTGAAATTATCTTGTCAGTTATAATAGTGTACCATATTTAAATAGATATACAGCACAGTAAGCTTTCCTCCAGCATTGGGTCAGATTGCTGTTTCATTGGTTGAACACAGAGGAAGTTGGCTTATCTTTAGGGTCGTTGTATGAAAAATTATTAATGGATCTTTAAAAAACTAGAATCATAATGAGCATGGTGAGGTGCTCTTGTTAGGAGAGGTACATACATCTTGCTTGAGGATTCTTCTGGGTCAACTCCATTAAATTAACCTTGATACTCATGATATTTCTACTTTTGAACCTATAGGTTCTCTGCTTAGGGATGGGAGTCCAGGATTGTAGTAGCTATTTGTACATGTTTGCTTATTTGTAATTTAGGTATTTGTCAGGAATTATCCATTGACTTACAGCTGGTTTCCCTCTGATCACTGTTCACAGCAAATATGCTTGGGTATGGGCTCACTTGCCGCCACCTTCACCTCATGAGTCCTCTTAATCCTTATCAGAAGGAAATTCCATTTCTTCCTGCGGGAAAGTAAACATAATAGTTTGTAAGATTCAGTTCTCTTAAGCAGTATATTTCAAGAGTATAAATCAGTATTTACCCAAATGCCTGGAATTTCTAGTTCGTCTGTCGTAAATATAAAATTAGTTATGGGTAAATGTTATTAAATGCCTAATATTTACACTAGATAATTATAGTCTTTGGAGCCTTTTCTGAGTTCATGAATTTAGGTTGCTACTCAAATTTTAATATTTTACCCTTCTACTTAAGAAAGGATAGGGTAGAATGAATTTGAAAATGGCTGTTAAACTATATCTAAATGCAGTTATACAGCTAATAGTAATGTCTGATGACAAAATGGCCAACATTTATAAACAAGAAAAAAAGTCCATGATAAACATTTAATGCTTATACTTACTGGAGAAAATACACATTTAAGAAAAAACTAAGTGCACAGTCATGTGTTTCAGTTTGTACTACCAGGTGGTTACTGAAACATTATTTAAAGTAATTTCCCTTTCTAGTGAAGAGTAGTAGTGTAGCTAGAAACTTCTAGCTACTTTTATACAAGAACTCTTTTTTAATATAAATACAAGAAACTCTTCTACAAGAAAACTACTAGAAAATCAACTGTGAAGAGCTGTTAGAACTAATTGAGTTCAGCATGAGAGCTAATTAAGGTTATTGTGGGGGAAAAAATCAGTATTCTTTTTACTACAAATGATAGAAAAATCCACCTATAACTGGGCATAAATGTAAAAACTAATCCATTAGTGTATATAACCAAAGAATAAGAGGCTCAATGACATCACTTGATCCTTTTCTTATCCTTCTGCTCTTCTCCTGTGAACCTCTACCCCCATTGCTTTGCTCCTTATTGTGGCAAAATTCCATGAACAAGTCTTCTGTAGTCTCTGTCTCCAGTTCCTCACTTTCCATTCTCCTGTAAGTTCACTCCAGTCATGCTTTTGTTCCAGTCACTTCACTGAAACTTCCTTTGTCAGGAAGATCTTTGATGCCAAAGCCCATGGTCCCTTCTCAGTCCCCAGCTCACTTGATCTGTTAGCAGCATTTGACACAGTTAATCAGGTTCTCCTACTTGCAGCACTTTGTCACTGGACAAAGTATTGCAGGACACAACTCTCTCTCTCTTGGTTTTCCTTATATCTTGCTGGTCATTTCCTCTTACACTTCTTTTCTAAATAATTTTTTTTTATTTTAGTATAGTTGATTTACAGTGTTGTGTTAGTTTCCTCTGTACAGCAAAGTGAATCAGCCATACATACACATATATTCACTCTCTTCTAGACTCCATTCCCATATAGGTCATTACAGAGCACTGAATAGAGTTCCCTGTGCTGTACAGTAGGTTCTTATTAGTTATCTTTTATAGATAGTAGTGTGTATATGTCAGTCCCAATCTCCCAGTTTATCCCCCACCACTTTCCTCTTGGTAACCATTAGTTTGTTTTCTACATCTGTGACTCTGTTTGTTTTGTAAATAGGTTCATTTGTACCATTTTTTTTAGATTCCACATATAAGCGATATCATATTTGTCTTTCTCTGTCTGACTTACTTCACTTAGTATGATAACCTCTAGGTCCATCCATGTTGTTGCAAATGGCATTATTTCATTCTTTTTTATGGCTGAGTAGTATTCCACTGTATATATGTATCACATCTTCTTTATCCATTCATCTGTCAGTGGACATTTAGGTTGCTTCCATGTCTTGGCTACTGTAAATAATGCTGCAATGAACATTGGGGTGCATGTATCTTTTCAAAGTATGGTTTCCTGTGGATATATGCCCAGGAGTGGGATTGCTGGATCATATGGTAGTTCTATTTTTAGTTTTTTAAGGAACCTCCATGCTGTTCTCCATAGTGGCTGTACCAGTTTACATTCCCACGAACACTGTAGGAGGGTTCCCTTTTCTCCACATCCTCTCCAGCATTTATTCTTTGTAGATGTTTTGATGATGGCTATGCTAACCGGTGTGAGATGATACCTCATTGTAGTTTTGATTTGCATTTCTCTAGTAATTAGTGATTTTGAACATCTTTTCTTGTGCCCCTTGGCCATCTGTGTGTCTTCTACACTTCTTTTCTTGTTTCTCTTCTTCTCCCAGACCTCTTTGCTGTCCTTACTTCTTTGGTGATTTTATCTAGTCTCAAGGCTTTAAAATAGTAACTGAACATTAATGACATTTATAACATTTATATGACAAAATAACATTTATTTGACAAAATAACATTTATATCTTAGCCAAGTCCTCTCTGAGTTCCAGAGTCTCATCCAACTGCCCATATAAAATCACTATTCAGATGTCTATCCCAAACTTAATATGTCCAGCAGTGAATTTTTGTTCTTTCTTTTAAAACAAATTCTACCCCTAGTTGTCGTCTTGGTTAAGGGCATCTTCCATCTGCCTAGTTGCTCAGGCTAAAATCTTTAGAGTCATCCTGGATTCTTCTCTTTTATTATGCCCCAGTCAATTAGTTAAGAAATTATTTTGACTCTATCTTTAAAATATATCCCGAATCTGACCGCTTCTCATAACCTTCACTGCCACTACCCTGATCTGAGCCACCATCATCTCTTATCTGGATTATTACATTGGTTTCTTTTTTTTTTTTAAAACAACAACAACAAAAACTTTTGTGCTGCAAACAGTTCCATCTAAAATGTAAAAAGGCTATCCACAGAATTGGAGAAAGTATTTTCAAATCATATATGGGATAAGGAAACTTCTACCCAGAATACATAAAGAACCCTCATAATTCAATAATCAAACTCAATAACGAAAAAGAGAAATAGCCCAGTCTTAAAAATGGATAATAGGAAGATTTCACATTAAAAACGTAGATATTGGGCTTTTCTTAGAAAATCAAAAGATCTGGCCATATTACATTGATTTCTGCTGCTACATTTCCCTCCTTTACAATATTCTCAATTTAGCAGCCAGAGTGATTCCATTAAGTGACTCTTTTAATCACGTTACTTTTTTGTTTAAAACTCTCTGTTGGCTTCTCATGTGACTCAGAGTAAAATCCAAAATCCTATGATCTAGCCCTCTCTTCATTACCCGTCCAGTATTATTATTTACTAGTATTCTCTTTAACTTGGCTCTAACCACTGTGGCTTTCTTGCTGTTCCTCAGATACACTGTATGCTCTTATCTTGGGGCCTTGGCATGGGTGTTTTCTTTACCTGGAATGCTCTTCCCAGTATATTCACATGGCTATCTCCTTCACCTCCTTCAAGCCAAAATACTATTTTTTTTTAATAAGACGTACCCAGACTACCCTATTTAAAATTCCACCTCATTCTTTCTAATCCCTATTACCCTGTGCTATTTTTTCTGTAATGTTTATCACTTTCTAACATACTTTATTTATTATGATATCATTTATTATCTTTCTTTTCTTGTTAGAATATAAGTCCCATAAGGGCAGAGGTTTTGGTTTCTTCGTCATTGATTATCCCAAGCACCTAGAATAATGTCTTATACGTATTAGGTGCTGTTGGTCTTATTTTTTTTAGCCATTATGTAGTTCCCAGCAGGTCCTGGAATACTTCCAGATTCAAATCTAGCCCCAAAGAGAAAAAGTCTTTGTCCCAGTATCCCCAGGAAAAGGTCCTGAGGTTCACTATGATTGAACTACTTTAAATGCCATGTCCCGCCCTTGACCAATCAACCCTGCAGGGGAATGGGGTGCCCTTTTCAGCCTAGACTTTGGTCATATGCTCCATTCTGAGACTGGAAGTAAAGTCACAAATAAAAATGTCTGTTGTGGGAATAGAAGCTGCTGAATACAAGAAATGTCTACTAGCTTGTATACCACTGTTTTACAAAATGTGATCCTTGGATACTGGTTCCATGGGATGTCAGTAGGTATTTGACCATGTCCCATTAATTTTGGAAACTTAAGTTTAAAAAAGCTTGTTACTGCAGAATTTCTCAGGGTTTTAAATATAATAATGTACTCTATGAATCTCTAAGTGGGATATGTTTTATGCAACAAGTTCCCAAATTCTTTGAACATGGAAGCCTTTTCCCTTTAGAACATCTCATGGTATATTCTCATGGCCCACATAATGAGAAATATTGTTATGTTTGCTAAGAACTAGTTAGAAAATTGAAGAAAAATCTCATGCAACAGCAACAAAAGAAAAAATACAAAGGAATACTCTTCAAATTTACAGGATTTATTAGAAGAAAAAATGTTTGATTCCACAAAGACTTGAATATTTAGAAAGACACAGTCCTTTGAAAGATGTCTGTTCTCAATAAATTTAGTGTAGTTGTAATTAGAAATCCAATTTAATAGAGAGGGAGGTAAAGGGAAGAGAAAGAGAGCTTTATCAAATGACTTCCAAAGTTCCTTTGTGTTGTAGGTTTTTTTTTTTTTTTTAATTTTATTTTTTTTAAATTTTTATTGATTGATTGATTTTTGGCTGCACTGGGTCTTCGTTGCTGTGTGCAGGCTTTCTCCAGTTGCAGCCAGCAGGGGCCACACTTCGTTGCGGTGTGTGGGGTTCTTATTGCTGTGTCTTCTCTTGTTGCGGAGCACGGGTTCTAGGTGTGTGGACTTCAGTAGTTGCAGCACGTGGGCTCAGTAGTTGTGGCTCACGGGCTCTAGAGCGCAGGCTCAGTAGTTGTGGCACACAGGCCCAGCTGCTCCGCGGCATGCGGGATCCTCCCGGACCAGGGATCGAACCCATGTCCCCTGCATTGGCAGACAGACTCTCAACCACTGCACCACCAGGGAAGTCCCGTTATAGGTTTTTTTGATTGCAAGAAAGGGTAATACCTCAGGCCACCTAAGAAAGGTTTATTTTAAGGTTGTATAAGAATTAGAAAGTTATGATTATGTACTTTCTCTGTCTGGTTATATATATTCTCTCCCTCTCTGGCA
This sequence comes from Balaenoptera musculus, assembly GCF_009873245.2. Taxonomy (NCBI): domain Eukaryota; kingdom Metazoa; phylum Chordata; class Mammalia; order Artiodactyla; family Balaenopteridae; genus Balaenoptera; species Balaenoptera musculus. The sequence goes on along the minus strand of NC_045786.1, from coordinate 66,287,979 downwards.
CCTCTATATCTTTCTAAGCATTTAGTTTGTTTGCCTCTGACTACAGAGAGCTCTTGGAGACCCTTTATGTTCCATACTCCAAATCCTGGAAGAAGCTAGTTTGAATTGATTTTAGTAAATATGTTGCTAATGGATGGATCCCTTCAGGCATAGTCATTTTATGGGTTACCCAGTGGATAGGCCACCCCTGGGAAAATTATGCTACTTGTTGCTATCAATGGCTGTCCAGTACAGAAAACAGCCTATAGCTGCTTTCCTGGTAGAAGGTGTGGGCTGGGAAGGTTCAACTAGGAGGGAAAGTTGGATGTGGTAGGTAGCATGACTAAAATAGCCAGTATAATTTAGAAGAAAAAATAAGAATAGAGGAATTCTGAAAAAGAGATGTATGGCATACCACATGTAAAATATACTGTCTATATGTATGACAAAGGTATAATATTGAAACTGTGGCACTGATGCCTGAATAAGCAGTTAGTGAAGTAGAAATATAATTTTAAAATAACGAAAGTGAAATTTCTAATTAGTGGCATGAATTAGACATTAAATTGTTCAGGAGTATCTAATTAACCATTAAAAAGTTAAATTCCTACCTTGCAACTTGTCAGAATTATATCAAAATATGGTTTAAAGATTTAAATGCTTGAAAATGAAACTATAGTGATGTCAGAGGGAAGTATAGGTTGCATTTAAATAGATGCATAAATAATGTATTACACTGCATAAAAATATTTAAATAATACTGGAGTTAGGAAGGAATTTTTCTTCAGGAAAAACATGAATTGTGAGGACTCAAAATTTTTTTATTACATTATATGGCAAAATAAATAAACCAAGGGAAAATATTTACAATATACGACCATATTACAAATCTTTAATATATGAAAGGCTGTTAGAAATAATTTGTGTGTGCACAGGAGTGCTTAATCTTACCCAGCCATCAGACAGTGTTACCCTGGTTCATACACTCTTTCCACTTCGCTGAATGACTATTTCATCTTATTCTGTCACAACACACTTTTTCTCACACACAGCTATTTTTCCACTCTCTTTGTTGATGACTGTGCTTGTTATTTCTTCTTCACCAGGAAAATGGAACCAGTCAAAAGTTAACTTCTTTTTTTTTTTTTAATTTTATTTTATTTTTGGCTGCGTTGGGTCTTCGTTGCTGTGTGCGGGCTTTCTCTAGTTGTGGTGAGCGGGGGCTACTCTTCGTTGCCGTGCGCGGGCTTCTCACTACGGTGGCTTCTCTTGTCGCGGAGCATGGGCCCTAGGCACGTGGGCTTCAGTAGTTGCAGCACGTGGGCTTCAGTAGTTGCAGCACGTGGGCTCAGTAGTTGTGGTGCACGGGCTTAGTTTCTCCACGGCATGTGGGATCTTCCCGCAGCAGGGATCAAACCCATGTCCCCTGCATTGGCAGGTGCCACCAGGGAAGTCCCCAAAAGTTAACTTCTAAAAGTTCCCACCCCATAAGTACTTTATCCACACCTACCTACGTCTCTGACCATATGCTATATATGTTTTTTCCGTGACTCCGGATGAATTCTTTGGTCTCTGGACTAAGGCCAATCCTTACACTTGTGTGTTAGATCCCATTCACTTGCTTATTCAAAGACATTGCTTATTAATTCTTCCTTCTCTCTCGTACGTCATCAGTTTTTTGCCTGTGTACTAGATCATTCCATTAATATACAATTTTGTGCTAACTTTCCCATCGTAAAAAACAAACTACTTTTCTCCTAATTTCCCTCCAGCTATACCCCTATTTTCTTTTCCTTCACCACAAAATTCCTTGCCAGGAGTGTTTCGATTCACTGTCTCTGATTTCTTTCCTGCCTTTTCTCTCATGAATCCTTTCCAAGTAGGTTTTCACTTAACCCATGCCAAAGAAACTTCTGTTATATAGGTCATCAGTGACCATTATGTCACTAAAAGCAAGTCATTGCTCAGTTTTGAAACATCAACAGAAAAAATTAAAATATGACTGGTACGATTAGAGTGGCTCACAACATAAAGCCAATAAGGGTATGAAAAGTAGTTAACTTATAGAGTAGCCAAAGAAATGCAAATTTAAGACAATAAGATGTTTTTCATCTAGTGCCCAGTGTTGGCAAGGAACTCTCATATACCACTTCCTTATGCAGATGAACAGCATTTCTGGAAGCAGTTTGGCAACTTGTACAAAAGCTTTAAAAATGTGTATATCTTTTGACCCACGCATTCCTTTTCTAAGAGTATGTCCTAAGGAAATAAAGATCACACAAATACAAACACACACCCCCAGGGGGAGAAGAAAGGATTCATCAAGGCATAGTTTATAAAAGGAAAATATTGAAAACAACCTAAATATCCAACAATAGGTGATTGGTTAAATTATGGCATATTTATATAATAGAATACCATGTAGCCACTTAAAATGATGACAGAGATAGGTTATTGACATGGAAAGATTTTTATTACACATTTTGAAGTGAGAAAAGTATTCAGAACAATTTTTGTAGGAAACATTGTGTATATTACACTCATGGATGTACGTATACACAGTGTGTATATATGGGAAAATACCTGGAAAAATGGATACCAAAATGTTTTTTAGCTGCTATAAGTGGCAGAATTTTAGGGTGTTTCTAACTTGGATTGGTTGTATTGCCAATGTCAGAAAAAGAAGAAAATCAAAAATGTTTACAAAAGAAAGAAAACTAACTTTCCAATTATAGTCTTGTTCCTTTTTCTATCTTTGCATTTAAACATTGATCATCAGACTTTGTTCATAGCTGGCTGGCTTGGTTTGACCCAGTCTTGTTTCTTAACCCCACTGGACTTAAAATAGCCTGATAGCCTGCCAGCTGTGAAAGAATAGATAGGCCAGATATAATATTTACCATACTGTTAGCTCTAAAGTTACTCAGGAGTCTGTATAGGCTCATAACGATTTAAGTCCTTCAGGAGACCAGCTGACTAACTCAGTAAACTATCTGAGAAATTATAAAGACACAAAATAAATAGGACAGGTAGAGTTAAATTCCAGAGGAGAAAGATGATGAAAAGCATAGTAAGCTTACTGAAAAGGAATTTATTAGGAACCTACAATTAGGGTGTGATAAAATGATATCAGAGGGTTTTATAGAGCTAGAGTCCAACAGAATTGCATGTTACAATGTTCTTTCCTGCTTCATGGAGAAATTCAAGTGTGGCTTTTGTTGTACCCCCAAAGAACTTTTGCCTTTAGCCAGGCAAATATTGTGGAATATTTGCCACCATGAGAATTCTTAAAATCTAGCAGTAGAACATCATAGCTGTGTGTTTAACGTGTATGTGTGATATTACATTGGTTTCTATTTAAGATATGTGAAACAAATTATTATAAAAGCAATACATACTCAATGTGAAAAAACTTTTAAGTTACAAAGAAACCGGTTTTTGCTGCTGCTTTGGATCTTTCAATGCGTATATACATCTATACACACATATATAAATAAATTTACTTAGGCTGTACATTTCAAGTTTATATCTTGCCTTTTTTGCCTTAATATTTCATGAGTGTGTTCTCAGGTCATTATATTTTGTTTGCTTAAAATACTTCCCATATTAAAGATAGATAGTCAAAAGCAGTGTAAGTTCGTTGATGATTCGGTATATGCCTTTTATTGGGGGAAACAAATTTTCTGCAACCTTCTTTTTTAATGGTAGTTAGCAGCCTAATGATGAAATTATGTAATTTCAGGTATATTTTAAAAAATTACCTTATTGTCCAGGTTTTTGTTTGTTTTTTTTGAATAAACCAAAATGTTCAATAAAGATTTTAAGACTGACATTTGTAGATAGGTACTTTAGTTTCACTTTCCCCAAGACAGCAAGAAATATTCTATAACAGAAAGATGACTATTTTTAACTTTTCTTTCTGCTGGTGAGGTGGAATAACAAATATTTTTAGAGCAGTTGAAAGTACAACCACTTAGATTAGCTTAGTGTTTCTATCATCAGAATCTCAATAACTTTGTTTATGTTATGTATCTAGGTTTTGCCTTCCAATATGTTTAGTTTATGTAAATTGCAACATGATTCCTCTTTCTCTTTTTAGTCTAGTTCATCTCTCTATGGAACAATGTTTAAAAAAAATAATGAAATTTCTAAAGCCTTAACTTTTTCTCTGCACATTTTATGTTTTGAATGATAATTATATTCTGGTTATTATGGGCAATGGTTTTCTTTATTACAGATGAAACATTGGTAATTAATACTTATGGGGGGAGGGCGGGTTGTTGAAAATCTTCTCCTATAAGTACAGTGAGCCCTTAATATTCACAGAGATATCCTCCACGACCTTTATAGGTATTCTTAATTACGAACTCCACTAGAACATTTCATCCTTTCTCTGAATTGGAGTATGGAAAAGGTGGAAATCTGAATGACTGTTTTTACCCTCAACGAGAGCTACTGACAAGTATGCAATTTAGGCCACATTGAGAGGCTGAGTTATTACCCGGGACACTCATCCTACATCGTCAAAACAGCTAATATTCAAAGTCCTATCTTAGCAAAATTTCAAATTGCATTATAGAACTTTGGAGACCTTCAAGATTGGCTGTAGTGATTCGAAACAGAACGGTAATTAATTCACAAATCTGAGATATTAATTTCCTATTGCAGATATGAAAACAAAGTTCTCATATTTAAGTATTAAAATCAATAACCATTCATACCTGAATCTGTTGCAATCTGACGTTTGCTCCACATTCCACTGAAACAGGTCCAGCCAAGATCACCTGTGTCTTGCTAGTTATTAAGTCTAGTTCTCAATTCTTATCCTGACTTCTGAGCATGTACCACTGCCGCTTTGAAATTCTCTCTTCCCTTGATGTCAAGGACGCCATTTCCTCCTGTTTTTCTTTCTGAATTTCTGGCTGTTTCTTCTTTGACTTGAGCCTTAAATGTGGTACAAGGGTTCTGTTCTGCTGTTCATTCCCCCTCACCACCTGCCGGTTTTTTTGTGTGTGGGTGTGTGTGTGCACCATTTTGCTTTAGTTACTACTTTTTTAAACAACTTTATCAAAATATCCTTGATATACCATAAACTTCACATACTTGAAATGTACAATTTAATACATTTTGACTATGTGAAATCACCATCATTATAAAAATAATGAACATATCCATCACTCCCCAAAGTTTCCTCATCCCATTAGTAATTCCTCCCAGCTGCCCCTTCCATTCCCAACCAGCCCCTAGATATGATGTGTTTTCTGTCACTATAGATCAGTTTGCATTTTCTAAAATTTTATATAATGGTATCATGGAATATATAATCTTTTATTTTTTTGGGGGGGTAGGGGGGTGAGGCTGACTTCTCTTACTCAACATTATATTCTAACGTTTACCCATGTTGTTGTATCGGTAGTTTGTTGCTTTTTATTGCTGAGTGGTATTTATTATATGGATATAACACTATTTATTCATTCACCCACTGATAGACATTTGAGTTTCCAGTTTTGGCTGTTGAGAACAAATCTGCTATGAAAATTTGGGTTCAAATCTTTGTATAATTATATGCTTATATTTTTCTTGGGTAAATTACTTAGGAATGGAGTAAGCGGGTCAGATGATAGATACAGGTTTAACTTTGTAAGCAGCTGCCAAACTTTTTTAAACCATTAGGCCATTTTACATTCTCTTCTGTAGCATATGAACTTTGCAGTTGCTCTCCATCCTTGTCAACACTTGGTGTTGTCATTTTAAGGATTTTAGACATTCTAATAGGTGTGTATCTCATTGTAGTTTTAATTTGCATTTCCCACAGACTAAGGATGTTGAACATCTTTTAATGTGCTTTTTTGTCATCCATATATTTATCTTCTTTGGTGAGGTGTCTGTTCAGATCTTTTGCACATTCAAATTTTGTTATGTTGTTTGCTTTCTTGTTAGTGACTTGTAACGGTTCTTTATAGATTCTGGCTACAAGTCCTTTAATGGATATGTGAGTTGTAAATATTTTCTCCCAGTCTGTGGCTTCTGTTTTCATTTTTTTTTTTTTAACAGTGTCTTTCCAAGAGCATAAGTTCTTAATTTTGATGAAGTCCAATTCATCAATTAAAAAAAAGATCATGCTTTGGGACTGTACCTAAAGAAATCTTTACTCCCAGTCCATCCCTGGAATAGATATTTGTTTATCTATTCTTCTCGTGATGGACACTTGAGTTTCTTTTACCTTTTGGCTATTGTGAATAAAGCTGTTATGGACATTGGCATTCAGGTATCTGTTTGAGTCCCTGCTTTCATTTCTTTGCATTAGTATATACCTAGGAGTGGAATTGCTGAGTCTTAATGATAATTCTATGTTTTACTCTTGGGGGAACTGCCAAATTGTTTTCCACAGCATCTGTACCATTTTAGTATTCCTATCATCAGTGTATGAGGGGTTCCAGTTTCTCCATATCCTCACCAACTCTTGTGATTTTGTTTTGTTTTTAATTGTAGCCATCCAAGTCAGTTTGAAGTGGTTCTGGTTTTGTGTACAGTAATTCCCCTACATACAAACCTTCAAGTTGCAAACATTCAGAGATGCAAATGCACATTTTCATGTCCAGTCATGTAAGATCACGTGTCTGGCGTACATTGTCACGTGCATGCATTCTCTACAAGTGGTTGTGCTTTTGTGTACTTTACTATACAGCAGTGGTCCCCGACTTTTTTGGCACCAGGGACTGGTTTCGTGGAAGACAATTTTTCCATGGACCGGGGTTGGGGGGGCATGGTTTCGGGATGATTCAAGCGTTGTGCACTTTATTTCTATTATTATTACATTGTAATATACAATGAAATAATTGTACAACTCACCATAATGCTGATAGCAGGCGAAGCTCAGGCGGTAATGTGAGTGATGGGAAGTGGCTGTAAATACAGATGAAGCTTTGCTCGCTCGCCTGCCGCTCACTTCCTGCTGTGCAGCCCAGTTCCTAACAGGCCACAGACTAGTACTGGTCTGGGGGTTGGGGACCCCGGCTGTACAGTACTGTATAGAGTACCGTAGTACAGTATCTTTAGTTCAAGCCCAGGATGTCTGGAAGCAAGCGTAAAAGTAGCGGTGGTGTAGCTGGTGCTGCTAAGAAGTGCCAAGTGATAACGATGGAAACAGAAGTGAAAATAATTGAGAGAGTGGAACAAGGCAAAAAGATGGTAGATATCGCTCATTCTTATAACATGAATCGTTCAACCGTTGGCATGATTCTAAAGAACAAGGACAAGATCATTCAACGTATAAAGTCTGCTGTGCTGATGAAGTGGACAATATCAATAATATCAAAGAAGCATGGAAAAGTGATAGAGGAGATGGAGAAACTTCTCAGTGTATGGATGCAGTATCAGCATCAAGTCCCACTCAGTTTAATGCTGATTCAAGAGAAAGCTAAAAGCCTTTATGAAGACTTGAAGAAACACGGTGAAGAATCAGATTGCGCATCTTTTAATGCCAGCCTTGGCTGGTTTCATCAGTTCAAGGCTAGAGCCAACCTTCACAATGTAAAAGTAAGTGTCAAGGCAGCAAGTGCAGATACAGTAGCTGCCTGGGAATTTCCTGAAACGCTTCGAGAAATTATTGATGAAGGCGAGTATTTACCTGAGCAGGTTTTTAATGTGGGTGAGACAGGACTGTACTGGAAGAGGATGCCAGACCAAAGTTACATCAGTAAGGAGGAAAAGTTGATGCCAGGCTATAAAGCAGCAAAGGATAAGCTAACTCTGTTGTTTGGTGGCAATGCTTCTGGTGATATGAAGCTGAAGCCTCTCTTAGCTTATCATTGAGAGAACGCAAGAGCCCTTAAAGACATAGCCAAGGGCTCTCTTCCTGTTGTGTGGAAGAGTAACCCCAAAGCCTGGGTTACACAGGCCATTTTCCAGGACTGGTTTTTCCACCACTTTATCCCAGAGGTAGAGAAATATTGCTTGGAGAAGGACATCCCATTCCAACATTCTTTTGCTGCTTGACAGTGCTCCGGGCCACCCGCCATTCATAGATGACTTTCATCCCAACATCAAAGTAGTACATCTGCCACCGAATACTACGTCGCTCGTCCAACCTATGGACCAGGGAGTTATAGCGACTTTCAAGATATATTATTTACATCACACTTTTCGTCAGGCAGTAAAGGTGAGTGACAAATCAGGAACAACCTTGCGACAATTTTGGAAGGACTATAACATCTACAAGGCCGTAAAAAACATTGACTTTGCTTGCCATGAGGTTACAGCCATCACCATGAATGGGGTTTGGAAGAACCTTTGCCCACAGTTTGTTCACAATTTTTGTGGATTCGAGGTGGATGAGGAGTCCAAAGAGGTCTTCAGCAACTTAGTGACCCTCAGTGAGAAGCTGGAGCTAGATCTGCAAGGGGACTATAGTGACTTTCCTTTACTACTTTTGCAAAGTCTGTATTCCTTGTGTGTGGTCTGTGAAGTTTCTCTTCCATTGTCTCTTCAGTCGGCCTGTGATCTGACAGAGATTTATCCAAACATCCAATCACCCCTCACCCTGCCCCCCCAAAAGTGTGTACATCTCTTTAAATCTTGTGATAGATGACAGGCTACAGTCCCTACAGCTACAGTGGGGCTGAGGAATAGGGGATAATTGCTAGATCACTCACAGCTCTCTCAACAGATTCAGCAGTCTCTTTCTTCATCAAGCATTCCCCTGGTTGCTGTGTGTCTGATCAGGTTCAGAGTTCTGAAATCATTGATTCTGATATTTTCCCCCCCAGCTTAATGGTTGTTTGGAAGGAGGAACTAACTCCTGGAGCTTTCTATTCTACCATTTTCTCTGATGTCACCTATGATCTACTTTGTGTTAATTTTTGCATATGGTGTACTATATGACTCAAAGCACTTTTCCCCCACTGCATATGGGTATCCAGTTGTTCTGGCACCATTCATTGAAAAGACTGTTCTTTTTCAACTAAATTGCCTTTGCACCTTTGTCAAAAATCAATTGTTCATATATATGTGGGTATGTTTCAAGATTTTCTATTCTGCTCCATAGATCTATTTTTTTAATCTAGACACCAGCATCACACTGTCTTAATTACTGTAGCTTTATAATAAGTTTCAAAATCAAGTGGTATTAGCCCTCTAGCTTTGTTCTTCTTTTTCAAAGTTGTTTTAGCTCTTCTAGGTCCTTTACATTTCCACATGAAGTTTAGAAGCACCTTATCAATTTCTTCAAAAAAAACACAAACTAGCTAGGATTTTTATTGGATTACATTGAATCTGTAGATCAGTTTGGAAACAACTGATATCTTAACTGCATTGAGTCATCTGATCCATGAACACTATCTAGCTCTTCATTTATTTGGGTCCTTAATTTCTCTGAGCAATATTTGGCATTTTTCAATGCACAGGTCTAGCTCCTCTTCTGTCAGTTTTATGCCTAAGTATTTCATTTTGAGGGGATGCTACTATAAATGTGTTGTTAAAATTTCAATTTCTTATTGTTTACTGCTATTTTATAGAAATAGCACAGATTTTTGTATATAATTGTTACCTTATTAAACTCACTTATTCTAATACCTTTTGGTAGATTCTATCAGATTTTCTACATAGATCATCATGTTGTCTGTGAATAGATGGTTTTAGTTATTTTTCAATCCTGATGTTTTTTCTTTCTTTTTCTTGCCTTATTGAACTGGCAAGAATCTCCAGTACATTGTTGAATAGAAATGATGAGTGGATGTCACTGTCTTGTTTCTAATTCTTTAGTCTCTCATCTTTAATTGTAATTTTTGTTGTTGTTTTTTGTTTTTATTGATTGATTGATTGATTGATTGATTGATTTCGGCACGTGGGATCTTCGTTGCAGCGTGTGGAACCCTTCGTTGTGGCGAGCGGGCTTCTCTAGTTTTGGTTCCAGAGTGCGTGGGCTCAGTGGTTGTGGAACATAGGCTTAGCGGCATGTGGGATCCTAGTTCTCTGACCAAGGATCAAACCCACATCTCCCGCATTGGAAGGCAGATTCTTAACCACTGGACCACCAGGGAAGTCCCTAAGTGTAATGTTGGCTGTAAATTTTTCATAGAAATCCTTTATTGGGTTGAGGAAGTTCACTTCTATTCCTGGTTTGCTGAGAGTTCTTTTAAAAATCAGGAATGGATGTTAAATTTTTGTCACATGCTTTTTCTGCATCTATTGAAATGACAGCATGTTTCTTCTTTAGTTTGTTAATCTAGTGACTTGAATGTTGAAACAACCATGCATTCTTGGGATAAATCTCTCTTGGTTATGATGTATTATCCTTTTTTTTATATGGTTGGATTTGATTTGTGAAAGTTCTGTTAAGAATGTTTGTATTTATGTTCATGAGAGGTAACAGTGGTGATTTTCTTTTAATGTCTTTGTCTTGTTTTGGTACTGGAGTAATACTCTCATAAAATGAGTTGCAAAATACTCTCTTTTTAATTTGGGGGCAAGTGTTTGTTTAGAATTTGTATTACTCTTTGCTTAAATGTTTGATAGAATTCTTCAGTTTTTTTAAACAATTTATGTAGAATTGGTACTATTTCTTTCTTAAATATTTGGTAGAATTCCACAGAGAAAACATCTGGGCCTAGACTTTTCTTTCAGGAAAGATATTTAACTACAAATTCAAACTTTAAACTAGATATGAGCTATTCAGGTTATCTATTTGGTAGTTTTTGTTTTTCAAGAAATTTGTTTTTTCTAAGTTGTCAATTTTTGGCCGAAAGGTGTTCATGATATTCGCCTATATACTTTTATTGTCTATAGAATCTGTAGTGATGTTACCTCTTATTCCTTATTCTTATTTTTCTTTTCTTCTTTTCCTTAGTAGTCTTGCTAGAGGTTTATCAGTTTTATTGATCTTCAAAAAGAAACTAGCTTCTGGTGTTGTTGATTTTTCTCTATTTTTTTGGTTATAGAGTATTCCATTATATGAATGTTTAGTCAGTCATTCTCCTATTGTTGATATTTTGCATAAGAATAATCTTAATGGGAACTGTGTGACTAATTTATATGATGAAAATGACAAAACCTTAAGAATATGAATAAATGGACACAGATACAGTACTCCAGGATGGGAAGATTAAAGATGTAAAGATATATAAAGATGTCAGCTCTCAAAATAATTTATGGGTTTATTGTAATTCTACTCAAAATACCATTGAGCTTTGAGAATCATGGCAAAAGGATTCAGAAGTTTATCTAGATGATAAAACTTTGAGTTGATGTTAAAGTTCTGAAAAAAGAAGAATGGATGGAGAGAAACCTGATAGAAGATATTAAAACATAATGAAACTATAACAATTAAAAAATAGAGTGCCAGCACCAGGATAAAAAAGACCAATGAGAAAATAGCCTGGAAATGGAACATGTTGGATATAAGGATTTAATATATGATAAAGGAAGCACACATATCCATAGAGAAGAAGGATTATTTAACAAATGGTGTTAGTATAACTAAGCAATTTGGAGAAACAAAAATTTAGATTTTTAAAAAATATCACATACTAAAATAAGTTCCAGATGGATTGATAATTACATAGAAACAACAAGCCAAAGAACTGAATTGTGTACTGATTGAACCTAAGAAGGGGAACAACACAAATTTACAAGGAGGTGGTTGACAGATTAGACTACATAAAACTTAACTTTTGTATCATCCCAAAATGTAGCCAAAATGAAAAAACATAACAGACTGGGGGAAATATTTGCAGCAGATTTCCAAAGGGTTAATATTTTTTATATATGAAACTTATGCAGGTGTAAAAATGGGCATAGGACAAGATTAGGCAATTAACTAAATAAGAAGTTAAAAACAAGAAAAAAATTCTTAATACAAATTAAACTACTAAGGAGTTGCCCAGATCCACCCATTAAATTAGCAGCAACTCCCGTGCAGGCCAGAGTAGGATGCATTTAGTAGATGCACAAATTGCTAATGGTCTTATAGTGTTACAAGCATTTGCAAACCACTCTTGTGATATGTCAAGATGCATTTTAAAAAATCTCCATACTTTTTGACCCAGAAAACCCACATCTGGGAATTGATCCAAAGAAAATAATAGCTACCCGCCCCCCGCCCCTGTTCCAAAAAACAAACGTATAAGCCCTGTATACAGTCATTTCAAATAATGAAAAATTAGAGAAACCTAAATGGTTTATCAAGGGAGCAATTAAAATTTTCATACACCCCACAGATAGAATACAATGCAATAATTAAAATATGGTAATAGAGATTGTAATTGAAAATGTGATAAGAGTAGTTTTTTTAAAGCGAGCTTTTAAATTGTATGTGTAATTTGATTGGAAAGAAATATGTAAAAATGACAAGCAGTTATGATGAGGGTATAGTGGGTAATTCTTTTCCTGTTTTCTTTTTCTTTTTTTTTTTTTTTAAAGAGCTCCTGACTTAGTTATTTTATTTTATTTTATTTTTGGCTGTGTTGGGTCTTCGTTTCTATGCAAGGGCTTTCTCTAGTCGTGGCAAGCAGGGGCCACTCTTCATCGCGGTGCGCGGGCCTTTCACTGTTGCGGCCTCTCTTGTTGCGGAGCACAGGCTCCAGACGCGCAGGCTCAGTAGTTGTGGCTCACGGGCCTAGTCGCTCCGCGGCATGTGGGATCTTCCCAGACCAGGGCTCGAACCCGTGTCCCCTGCATTGGCAGGCAGATTCTCAACCACTGCGCCACCAGGGAAGCCCTCTTTTCGTGTTTTCTATGATTCAGTATAATGCTAGGCTGCATTAATAGAAGTACAGCACACTTAGATCAGGGGAGCTAATAAACCTATGTTTTGAGAAGAGCATGGGCTTTGGAAATGTGTAGATCTGACTTCCAGTTCGGGTTCTACTTACCTAGTATGAGGCCTTGACAGTTGCATAACTACTTTGAACCTCAATTTCTAAATCTGAAAAAAGAGTAGATTTCTTTATGATTGTTGTATGGATTAACAGTAGTAGATGGTAGTTGTTGATAAAAATATTGTTCTTGTCATATCACATCTGAATAATAAGTCAGCTTACAAGCAATCATAAATTTCAATGGCAAACAACTAAGATTTATTTTTCACTTACGTTACTTATTAGCTGTGGATTGGTTGTGGCTGTGCTCTATGTTCTCTCCACTCTAGAATCAAGGCAGACTGGAAAGAAAGATGTTGAAACCCAAGGATAGTTCTTAAAGGTCTGCTCCACAGTGGTACACTTCTACTCATATTTCATTGACCAAGGCATCGGTGGCACTGGGTCATATTCCTCCTGTGGGGATGGGCCAGTACAGAGGGGCAGCAAATATTTTGGAGAAATAGTATGCTATGACAGAGTGTGTTCAATTCTGGCTGTCACTTTAAAAGTGTGATAGACTGGGATATGTCCAGAGGAGAAAGATCAGAATGGTGAGTAATTCTGAAGTCTTGCCTGAAGTACAGTGGCAAGAGTCGATGGAGAGAGAGGGGGCACATTAATGCTGTCTAAAATATTTGAAGAATGGCTATGACTGGATATGCTATATGACATCAGTGGGTGGGAGTTAAAGCATTATATATTTTGATTCAGTGTAAGGGCATAAGGAGGAAGGGAGACAGAAAAGGAAATTGGTGCTTGTTTTAAATACCTTACCTCATTTAAATTTAAAATAATCCTATGAGGGTTTTTGTGTTTGTGTATGTTTATGTTTAAATATTGAAGAAAACAGATTCAGAGTGGATAAGTACCTAAGGTCACATGGCAAATAAGTGGTAAAACCAGTTTGGAATCCAGGTGTATGTGATCTCATCTCTTTCCACTAAACTTTGCTACTCTGTTGGGCTGCAAGCTTTCTTACAATTACACTGTTTATCACCAGTCATCTTCTGCTTGACAAGGTGATAGCTTCTCTTCCCCCATCTCTAAAAGGGTTCAAACAAAGTATAAATGGAAGAATTGAAGGGAAGGTTGAACTCTATCTAGATCAATGGTCTGCAAGCTCATTTGATTATTTGTCCCTTTCAGCAAAATAATTTAGCATACACCATGTATATGTTATATACGTTAAACAATTATATTGATATTGTATATGCTATAAAACACACCAAAAATAGGAGTTAAAAAGTTAAGATTTGACATAAACTTTTAGATATTTTTGTGAATTAGATTTTATGGAAAATCTCAACTTTAGAAATTCTGTTTTACAGGTAGATATTTTTTCCTTTAACCCTGTGGATTGTCTTGTGTACCCACTGAGATGCATACCCCCAACATCAGAGGTCATTGTTTTGGATGATTTGTAAGACTCATTTTTCAGTATGAAGATTCCATGATTCTGTTTGGCCTGAACTTTTCTGAAAGGGATAATGATAGCTTAATTAACCTTTAGGAAAGTTTTTAAATAGTCTTACCTAAGACCAAAACTATAAATTCACTGGCATTCATAGCAAAATTAAACCTGAAAATCAAATAGTGTGAAAGATGCTTTTCCAGGTAAACAGTAGTAACCCCATGAGCATTTATATATAAGAGGATGTAAAAAGGGGTTACTATTAAGTAATAAACCTGATTTCTATGTGTGGCTCAAGAAACAGCCTTGTTATTTTAGTCATATCTTCTCTATCTAAATCTGCGTGTGTGTGTGTCCAAAACTTACTCTACTCATGTATTCTAAAATGAATCTGAAATTTTGCCCAGAGAATAATATTAATTTTGGTACTTGGGAAATTATTTTATCAATAGCACTGTTTTAGAATGGAGCCAGAAATCTAAATCAGGATAAGCCTACTGGACTAAAATCTTTATAGAGACATATCCTCTAAGAAGCAAAAGAAGTTACTTTCATTGCCTGACAGAGGAAACTTTGCTTTTCTACATTCTGGTCCTTGGTTATCTGCCTTTTGCCACGTTGATATTTCATGATTAAGATAACTTTCTGGTTAGTAACTGTTTCTTGGGGATAGAGGTTTTAAGAAAAAACCTTCCCAGATCACAGAAAGCAGAAAAGCAAATGTAGACTTTAAAAGATACTCCTATATTGACATGAAATTGTAGATCAACAGTGTTCTTTTGCATTTCTTTCTCATAGTGATACATTTGTAAGGCTTTTTGACATTTGTGTTTGGTGGTAATTTTGGAGGAAGTGTTGCTTGCAGGCAAATCATCCGAAACAATGATCTCCGATGTTGGGGGTATGCATCTCAGTGGGTACACGAGACAATCCATAGGGATAAAGGAAAAAATATCTACCTGTAAAATAGAAGTTTCTAAAGTTGAGATTTTCCATAAAATCTAATTCTATTTTTGGTGTGTTTTATAGCATATACAATATCAATATAATAGTTTAACATACATAACATATACATGGTATTTGCTAAATTATTTTGCTGAAAGGTACAAATAATCAAATGAGCTTGCAGACCATTGATCTAGATAGAGTTCAACCTTCCTTTCACTTCCTCCATTTATACTTTGTTTGAACCCTTTTAGAGATGGCTTCAGCTCCTTTTTCTGCACCAGTTTAAGTGGCCCACAGGCCAGGAGTTCCTTGGTAATAACTTTCAGTGATCCATTTGTTCTAGAAAATTATCCTGGAAAAAGACAGTTTAAATAATTAAGTTTGGTATTTCTTATTTTCAGTCTTTTGTTCGTTCAACAAACAGTCATTCAGTGCTTCTTTGTGCCAAGCACTGAGGAAATATTAGTGAACAAGAGGGGTATTGACCACTGATTTTAAAAATAGATATAACGTGTATTAAAAGCCAATAGAAATATTGTTGCTCACGGCAGCGCCCTGTAGGAATCCCTGGTCTTCACTGACCTGTGCCTTCCTGCCTGTTCTCTTGCTCTTTTCTCTCTCCCCACCTCCACTTCCCCCCCTTCCTTCTCTCTATTCTCTTCCTTCCCTTCTTGTAACTCCTTTCCTCCTTTGAGATAGTGACCACAGGCCCATTTTGACATCAATTCATCTAAGCATAGGAGAAACTATATATGATATTTATTGTATAAAACTTGGCATGGTATAGTTAGATGGGAGATGATAAAATTCTTAATTTGCCTTCAAGTCCAACTGTCATCTCACCTGTGCAGATCTCAAGGTGTATGTATATGTTTGTTACTTAACTCAGAAGCCATGTATCTTTAAATGGGTTTATATTATTTTAAATAAAATTAATATCAGCATGTTTTTATACAAGTGTGCTTTTTAGATGCAGACATCTATATGATTAGATATTTGGCACATATCTTATTTTTCAGTGTCTTAACTGAGTTGTTACCTAAACTCTAGAATCCGTCCTAGTTAATTAAAGGTGTGTGAATGGCTGGGTTTTTTTGTTTTGTTTTGTTTTGTTTGCTGATGTGTTCTATATTGATGAATTTGAAGGTAATTAAAAATATAATTCTTTTCTTCTTTAGCATCAGACAACAGTCAGCGCTTTCGAGAAACCTGTTTTGCATTTGCATTGACACCACAACAAGTGCAGCAAATCAGTAGTTCCATGTAAGTTGTCTTCGAGTGTAACTTGCAGCTTGACCTTTGAGTCCAGTTTTGTCTATAATAAGTGACTTTTTAAAACAGGGTATTGGATGAGTATTATTGTCATGCAAATATTAGTATTGAAAATATTATTATAGTGTTAGTTACCCTAATAACTGTTAATATTTCTGATAAATTTGAAATACTTTCTGGAGTAACAGTGTCTTTGAATCAGCTTTCCTCTGTATATCTTTAAAATAATTGTAGTTCTTACTCTGTCTTTTCTAGGGATATTTCTGGGACCAAATGTGACTTCACAGTGCAGGTCCAGTTAAGGTACAGTGTTGACTACAGTATATATCCAAAGTTTAAAAGTTAATATTTCTTAAAGATTTAAAAAATCTGCCTAATTTTCAGTAAGTATATTGAAAGTATTGGGTTTAGATGTTTGGGTGAGGGAAAACCTTTTCCTGTCATGATACATCCTAATTACTATCAAAGTTAGATTTTAATGTAGCAAGTGATGTGCCATATATTTAACCATATTTCTCTATTTTGGTTGCCCTTGGTTGGTTGAGAAGCTCCAGCTAATGATATGTTTAAATATGGTGGTCAGCTCTTTAGAAGTACCAAGTTTTATGAAAGCAAAGACCTTATCTGCATGAGTGGCAAACTACTGTAGATAAAGAACTAATACTTAGGTTAAGTCTACAGTGTCTCATGGACTAACAAGAACCAAAATAGTCTAATTTGTTTTGTCCTGTATTTTTAAACCATTAATTTAAATACTCTCTAATTTAGATTCCATGTGAGACATCTCTTGATAGATTTGTAAAGACGAAATTTTACAATTTGGAAAACGAAAATTTTCCAACATGCTACTGCCCATATTCAGTTTCTTTTCTTAGCCCATTTCTTCTAAGAATATCTAAGACATCTTTTATGTTAATATGTCTCTCTCTTGTTGCTTACATAAACCATCTTATGCTGTTCTTTTTACTCAGTGACTATCCTTGTGTAAACCTAAGTGTCCCACAATGTTCTTGTTGCAATAGGGATAGAAGAGGAAATTCAAGACAGTTGTTTTCCTCAACAAGCTGTTTTCCCTATAAAATGGGAAGGATAAGTCAAACAGATAGCCCAGTCTCAATAATCAGATACTAAGTTGTATGTACAGATTATAAATACACTAGGAGATCAGAAAAGAGATGAAAGTACCAGCTCAGTGCTTCATGGAATAATGTGAAAAACTCTGATCTAGGTTCAAAAATAGTGTGATGAAAACTGAGAAAGCAGAGGAGAGGTTGAGTTCTTGGTTTTGGAAGGCACTGACAAAGGTGTTTCTGTGTAAAAGGTACTTTTTCCTCTGTCAGGGGCAGACTATGATAATGACTGAATAAATTAAAGGACTAAAATATGGTGCCTTCATAATTAATTATATATTGCTGTAACATTTTTTACTTCCCTGCCTCAGTAGTTTACATTTTGTTCATACTGATATGTGACTTTGTCCTTTAAAACAGTGGTTTTCAGACTGTTGCTTGGAGCCACTGTTTGGGGGCTACCCTTTGGCTACCATTCCACCTTCTCTCCCCCAACCCCCCCAATTCCCCCACCTGACACACACATATACACACACTCTGAACCAAAGTAATGTGGCTTTGATCTGTTCTACATGTTTGACTTCTGGGTTAGTTTTCATTTGAGGAGAGTATCCTAAGACTAAAATAAAGTTTGAAAACCATAGCTCTAAAGCAAAATATCTAGTTACTATCCTTAGTATTAACGTACGCATGCATTGTTTAAAGCAGTAAAGAGGTATGGTTCACATTCCAAAGGAAGGTTTTCTTTCTAAGATCAATTCAGAGATTCTAAGGGAATCTTGACGGTTAAAAATGGCTTAGCCATCAAATTTATCTCCAGAATTTGATGAATAAAGAACCATTTTGTATTATA
This sequence comes from Balaenoptera musculus, assembly GCF_009873245.2. NCBI lineage: Eukaryota > Metazoa > Chordata > Mammalia > Artiodactyla > Balaenopteridae > Balaenoptera > Balaenoptera musculus. The sequence continues at coordinate 66,269,589 of NC_045786.1, read as the reverse complement.
TTTGGTAATTGTTAGGTGGTTCTTTGTATTTTACTAAATTGTTTTCATCCCCACCCTCCTCACCCACTACAGCAATCCCAGTGTTGTTAAGTTGGGAGCGTATACCTTCCACTATCCTAATTGTAAGTCTTTATCTAAAACATGAAAACAATTTGGTCAGAATTAGGATCAATATTTTCTCTATTAGATTCCTAATCTGTTTTCATTTATCTGTTTCCCCTCCCCACCCCCATGAACTCCTATATAGAAACTTTCTGCTCTTGTTCCCCATTTTTAAAATCTTTTTTTCTCTTTGGTTTGTAAGGGTGATTTAGATTTTCACTTTTTACTTAATTGAATAGGAGTCAACTTGTCATATAAATTATTGCTTTTCTGTAGCTTCAGGCAGCCAGGTTCACGTTTCTAATTTATCTCTGCATTGGAGTAATTGATTTAAAACTTTATGGCATCCTCTTACTGTTGCAAAGTAAAGAACTCGCCTGTAATAGAAGCTTCTGCTGGGGTTAGAGATGATCTTTTGGGCTTTGACATCTGTTTGCTAAGTATATTTTGAGAAAATCTTTGTAGATTAGTAATTCTCAAGCTTTATATGGATCTCTAACCCCTTTGAGAATCTAATGGAAGCTATAGATTGTCCCTGCTTAAAGATGACCATGTATTTATATGTCGTAAAATTTTACATAGAAAATTGTCCCATTTTGTGAACACTCCCTCGCACAGATTGCATGGCCGGCAGATCAAGATGTTGAGAGAAGATGTTTGTGCATGATGAATATTTCACAGAATTCAGAGATAGCGTTCTTCTTAACATGTAACTCAAAGGTGCTGTGAACACTCTGTAAAGTGGAATGAGCCTCAGCTCTATATTGGGAATAAGGAAGTATAATAATCAAGAATAGTTGTCTTAAATGGCAAATTAATAATTTATTTCTTGATCTATGTAAGAATGGAGTGAGAATGAACAAATTATGTAGTTGTCGTTGGTTTTCCCAAAAGATAACGCGTTTAATTTAGAAATAAATGTTTTCATGAGTTTCTAAAATAGTATTCTAAACACATGTGGGTATAATACAATTAATGTTATTATTCAGCATCTTCAGTTTTCAGGGAATAATGGAGTACCTGGGCTTAGTGGACAGAACTTGATCCCAGGGATGGACTTCTAGCATTTTCAGTATAGTCTGCTGAGAACAGACAAAAAAATGTTTCACAGACAAATAAATTTGGGAACTACTATATATTTATATTTCCCTCTTAAAAAGTTAGAGTTATTGTTAGCCTAGCTCTGAGAAGTTCTATATGGAGGAAACTTAATTTAATTTTTTGATTCAAAATTTCTTAAATTTATTCAACCACAGAGCACTTCCCCACCTCCTCCCCCCAAAAACATGCTTGAACAAATGACTGGAAATATTATGAAGACAACTACAGGTTGGTAGTTGTGACCACTGAAACTCTACATTGACAGAATTATTTATTTTGAACCTATTTCAGTACATTTATTCATGTATTTATTCAGGTTTAGTAGTTTTTTGCTGTTGTTATTAAGTTTGACCATCTTTTAGATTAACTATGGAACAAAAATATTAATGTGGTGTCATCCTTTAATAAAGGTAATTAAACTTGTCATTTATTGTTTAGGTTTTGTTTATCAGAAACCAGTTGTCCACAAGAAGATCACTTCCCACCCAATCTTTGTGTGAAAGTGAATACAAAACCTTGCAGCCTTCCAGTAAGTCCCAAAAGCTATTTTTTAAAAAGTGCATTGCCAGCATAGCTAGCAAATAAGTCATCACAGCTGTTGTTAATCATATTTTTTCATTAAGAAAACATCTTTATTTTGGATATATATTCATGTGACTGAGTGAAACACTTGCACCAACTATGTACAATTAACAGCTGTGACATTAGCTATGGAGACATAGTCTAGGAGTTGGGTGTGGTAGCTTTCGTGTTTTACTGAATTTTGGGAAGACGAGATTGTTTCAACAAAACCTCAGATGTATTCGTGTAAGTCTGGAAGCTTGTGGTACAATAGAGATTTGAAGAATGCTGTGCCTTTAACAGAGGAGTGGGGGCTGTTATTGTTCACCTTTAAAATAGTCCTTATATACTTATCCAAGCTCTTTATGAATTCAACCTGATTCTTAAAGTTTAGAGATTTTTAAGTTCTGCCACCAGTATTTTTCTCAGGCTTACTATGAGACTGTATGGTTGTTTAGAGAAACATACAGGAAACTCTTACAAATGTTTGCTTCTCTACTTTTAAATGAAAATTCTCATATTTTCTCATATGTAGTTTGTAGGGTTTTTTTTTAAGGAATGGAAGTTGAAATGATTGTGGAAGTAATAAGTAGAAATAAATTATATTTCATCCTTAGGGTTATCTTCCACCTACTAAAAATGGTGTGGAACCAAAGCGACCCAGCCGACCAATTAATATCACCTCACTTGTCCGATTGTCCACAACTGTACCAAACACCATTGTTGTTTCATGGACTGCAGAAATTGGAAGAGTAAGTAAATTTTTGTTTCTACCAGATTTTTGTATTATAAGGAATGGTTAATCTCCATGGCTACCTGAGCTTGTATGTAAATAAAATGAGTTGCAAAAGGATTTATTTTTGTCTCACAATGAATTTTCAACATGTTCCCATTTAAAAAATGTTTTAAACAGTGTTTTATAACCTGATAACTTTCACTGAGTAGTTTTCATAAACATCTTCCTATGTCATTTCATGTTCATCTGCATGATTTTAAATGGCTACATCATATTCCAGTATGATGTTCCCTGCTGTTGAACATTTATTTGGTTGATTCATTACTATTTCAAAGAACATTTTGAAGACCATCCTAGTAGCTCTAACTTTGCATACATACATGGTAATTTCCTTAGAGTAAATTCCCAGAAGTGGAATTGCTGAGTCAAAGAGCATCAGAATTTAAAGAAATTTTGTGTACATTGGCAGATTACCTTACCAAAAGATGTTGTACAAATTTATTCTCTAACTTTGTGTTTATTCACGTGCCTGTCGACGGATAACATTGAGTTTTATTTTCTTTAAGATCTCTACTAATTTTAATAGGTAAATAGTGGTACCACATTGTTTTAATTAGTACTCCTCTTATTGAGGTTGGACATATTTTATGTTTGTGATTATTCACATTTAAAAATCATATCAATATCTATTTCTCTATTGCTGTTTTTATTGTTTCTGAGTTCTTTATATATTGATTTAACCCTCTTTTACATGTGGCAAATGTTTGTTTCTAGTTTATTGCCCTTTATTTTTATTTAATGTGTAGAAGATTTAAATTATTACGGAGCCAAATCTTAACCAGTTTTGTTTTTCTTTTTTTTAATTTATTTTTTATTGAGTATAGTTGAATTACAGTGTTGTGTTAATTACTGCGGTACATAAAAGTGACTCAGTTATATACATATATATATATATACACACACACACATACATATATACACACACATTCTTTTTCATATTCTTTTCCATTATGGTTTATCACAGGATATTGAATATAGTTCCCTGTACGATACAGTAGGACCTTGTTCTTTATTCATCCTATATATACCACTTTGCATTTGCTAATTCCAAACTCCCACTCCTACCCTCTTCCATTGCCCTCCCCCTTGGCAACCACCAGTCTATTCTCTACGTACCTGATTCTGTTTCTGTTTCATAGATAGGTTCATTTGTGTCATATATTAGATTCTACCTATAAGTGATGTCATATGGCATTGGTCTTTCTCTTTCTTACTTCACTTAGTATGATAATCTCTAGTTGCACAGTTTTGTTTCTTTATAGTCTTTCCAGTCAGCCTCCATCAAGTTTAGTCTGTCTGCCCTTCCCAATCTTACATAAATATTTGTTTATATTTTTTTCTTGACTTTTGAGGTTTCTAGTTTTACCTTTAAATATTTAATCCATTGTGAATTTATGTGTAGTGTGAAATAAAAATTTAATTTTTTAAATAGCCAGTTCTAATACCATTAACTAAACAAATGCTAATTCTGAAGTCACCATTATTATATATTTGCTTTTATTTATCCTGTGTGTGTTCTGAACTTTTCTGTATGGTTTCTTAGCCTAGCATTCTTACCTCTTACTATTGCTGAAGCGTTAGTGAGAGAAATAGTATATTACTCTAGAGTGGTGGCACTGGGGATGGAGATAAATAGGTGGATCTGTAGGAATAAGTGATAGATTAGAAATAGGGGCTAAGAGAAAGGGAGAGGTCAAGGATGACTCCTTGGTTTCTGGCTTGAGTGACAAGGTAAATGAAAATATTACTGAGATAGAGGAAACACTGAAAAAGGACTGAATTTAGGTGCGTTTTGTTTTGCTTTGCTTTGCTTTGAAGGAAGGAGTATTGGAGGACTACATGGAGACAATCATGAGTTCAGTTTTGAAGCTTTTGAGTTTGAGATGCCTTTGAGACATGCTGAAGAGGCAGTTGGGCATATAGGCTCAGAGGACAAGTTTGGGCTAGAGAAAAAAATGAGTCATCTACATATTGGTGGTTACTAGAGCCATAAAAGCAGGCTGACATTGTTTAGGGGAAATGTAACAAGTAAAAAGAAGAGAGCGTTGAACACTTACCATTCTTGAAGAACTATAACTTTTAATACTGGATAGAAGAGAATGAACCTGCAGAGGACATGGGGAAATAGTACTAGAGATGTGGGGCAGAACCGGGGGTGGGTATGAGAAACCAAGGGAAGAGTTTCAAAAAAGAAGGACAGGGACTTCCCTGGTGGCGCAGTGGTTAAGAATTTACCTGCCAATGCAGGGAACACGGGTTTGAGCCCTGGTCCAGGAAGATCCCACATGCCATGGGGCAACTGGGCCCGTGCGCCACAACTACAGAGCCTGTGCTCTAGAGCCTGCGAGCCACAACTGCTGAGGCCCGTGTGCCTAGAGCCCGTGCCCCACAACAAGAGAAGCCACCGCAATGAGAAGCCCGTGTACCGCAATGAAGAGTAGCCCCCACTCAGCTAGAGAAAGCCTGCGTGTAGCAACGAAGACCCAATGCAGCCAAAAATAATAAGTAAATAAAATAAAATAAAATTTATTAAAAAAAAAAAAGGAGATGGTAAGCAGTATTGAACAGATGTTGAGAAGTCAAGCATGTTGAAATCTAAAAAAATACTTTTTGGATTAGAAACATAAAGTTGACTTTAGCATGAGCTGTTTTGGTGGATGGTGGGAGGAGAAGCCCGATTGTGACCAGGCAGAGGTAAGGCAGTGGAGATAGTGAGTTATAGAAGGGTAGCTTTGGAAATAGATACAGCTGAGCTGGAGGGAAAATTGAGATGAGAGTTATTTGTTTGCTTTAATGAGAGAGTGTTAAACAGGTATAAAGGATGATGGCAGGTATCTTCTTGGGAGGAAGAGATTAAATATACACGAGAAAAATAATCAATAGTGAATTTCATTAAGTAACTCATTGTAGCTAGGAGGGACAACTTCTTTATTTAGTGGAATAAAAGGATTGGATGCATGTATATGATTGGTACTGGAGAGATGGTAAGTTCTGATCTGATGAATTCTCTTAAGTCTGTGAGATAGGAAGTGAGAGAGGTCTGCTGAGAGTGAGAGAAGAAATCGGGGCCTTGAGGAGAGTGAAAATGTTGAAAAAGTAATTGCATGGAGTAAGACATATTCCCCTGCATTATTCCCCCAAATCTTTCTGGGAATAAATGAGCTTGCTTTAAAATGTGTATATTAACTTAGAGAGGATTAACTTATTTACAGTATTTAATGTCCTTATTTCAGGAACTGTATGTTTCTCCATTTATTCAAATCCTCTTTCATGTTCCTCAGTAATTTAATAGGTTTCTTCTTAGAAGTATTCCATATTTTTATTGATTTTTGTGTTGTTTATTATTATTACTGCTCTTGTAAATAGATCTTTTTTCTGTTGTATTTTCTAAAAAATGTACTTATTGTTGATTTATTTAAAAGCTAGTTATTGTTGAATATTTACTTAGTACATAAATTCACACATTGGTTCTGATAGCTTTTTAGTAGGTTTCTTGGTATTTCCAAATAGGCAGTTTTGAGTCTGAGATGTATCATTATATGAATAATGATAATCCTAATACTTATGCCATAATTTCTTATTCTTGTTCTCTTGTGCTGTCTAGAACCTTCAGAACAATGTTAAGTAATGTGAGTGCTAGTGGACATACTTGACTTGTTCCTTATGTTAATGAGAATACTAGTGTCACAACATTATTATAATGGCTATTAAGTTTTGATAGAACTTAATTATAGCAATAATATAATCCTATGGTCCTCTTTTTTACTGTATATCTTTGAGAGAAATGGACTTTTAATTTTATCAAAATCCTTTTTTGACATCCATCAAGGTTATATATTTTTTCTTTACCTAATCAATATGTCACTATTAGGTTTTTAAAATCCTTTTAAATGTTTTTTTCTAGTGTACCTTGGGCTCCCTGTTTTTGTCCCCCTTTTTGAAGAGGGTATTGCAGATGTTTTGGGTTTTGTCTGTGTGTGAAAAGTGTATAAACACCAGGGTGTTTACAGTGAACTATGAAAGAAGTCAAACTGGGGGAGAGGAGGGAAATGTAGTTGCTGATATATAGCACTAGAGGAGAGGGGGAAATATTCTTCCATGGGAAGCCTTCCACACCTCAGAAAGAAAACAGTAATCTTCAGTGATTTGAAGGTCTCCCAGGTTAAGATTTGCGTAGACCATGATCTACAAGTTGGAGACCTTCTTTTTGAAATAAAACATTGAAAGAAAATTATTCTTTTCTAAAGCCCAAAAGATAACTGATTAGATTGGTTTTTGATCCTAGTTTTATTCAGCTTGTGAAGATACTCTGAATAGTTCATGTAGGATCTCTTACTGTTTTGGGGATTAATTTCTGTATTATTAGTTGCCATTGAGAAATGTTAGCATTATGTCTTGAAAGGAAATAAATGGAAGAGCTAATGCTATGGTGGTAATCGTCTTACAATATATTATAACTCTATGCAGTCAACATGTACACCTTAAACTTACACAATATTATATGTCAATTATAGCTCAATTTAAAAAATTGTAATATAAGAGAAAAAGAAGAGCTAGTACAGTGCTTGAAGGAAATAAGTGAACTATGTTGTAACTTCCTATCCTACCTCAGAGTAATCACTGCATCTAGCATTTATTAAACTGTCATTGTTTGTAGAGAAGTTATTTAGATACTGGTGTAAAGGGCACTTAATGAGTAGATCATATCTTAATAGTGAAGAAAATGTCCTATAAACTTGATAGACAATTTTGAAGACTTTGAAAAAGCATTTGACAAAAACATGAGTGTAATGCAATATATTTCAGTAGTTGGAGTTAAGTAGTACTTTGAAGGGTTAGCAGGAACAATATATCATCTACCTAGGAGAGATATTATACCACTGTGAAGTTTTGGCGGGGGTTGCTGCTGAATCTCTTTCATGTGATATAAAATTTAATTCCATATTATCGGTACAAGTGGTGTTTGTTAATACCTGACCTTCTTTTTACTTCCTTTTTTTTTATTTCTTATCTGGTTACGTGTTTCAACTAGAGTGAACATACCTTTTCACTGAACTTGTAGTTTCTACTTGACCTCTCCTTAAAAATTTATATAAAGCCTTAGGGTGATTACTAGTTCTGAAGATTCAGGCTGTAAGTATATATAATTATTTCACAGTGTTAATTAGCATTTCTCCAGTTTCTATCATACTTGAACCATTAATCAAATAATAAAGGTGAATAAGGATTTTTTTTCTAAAAGGAACTTTTTAGTTTTATATTAGATTGGTATGTTGTATGTCTAAAATTTGGGTAAGTTTTAAGGTTATTTGTTCCTCATTAATAAATTATGGGATTTATTAATGAAAGTAAATTAGCTTTTAAAAAATGTTTAATTTTTATTTTATATTGGAGTATAGTTGATTTACAATGTTAGTTTCAGGTGTACAGCAAAGTGATTCAAGTTATACATGTACATATATCCATTCTTTTTAAGCTTATTTTCCCATTTAGGTTATTACAGAGTATTGAGCAGAGTTCCCTGTGCTATACAGTAGGTCCTTGTTGATTATCTATTTTATATATAGTAGTGTGCATATGTTAATCCCAGACTCCTAATTTATCCCTCCCAAATTAGCTTTTTTGATACTTCATTTTTTTCCTGGAAAATGTGTAGCATGTGAACATGGATAGGTTTCTGAACTCTAAATGAAAATTTGACCTTCCAGAGGGTATTGTACATATATTCTCTTCTTGCCAAAAGAGGGGGATGCATTTTCCAAAGTGCGAAAGTAACTGAAAGTTGGAATGTACATTGGAAGGTTAGGAGGGTCAAAGCAAATGGTATGTGAAATCAAGAACTATAGAGAACTACACTGGCCTTGGCCATTAGTCCATTGTCCTGACATCCCTACACTTTCCTCTTGATTTCTAGTGCCACCTTTGTCACCAAGCAGGTGCATGATCATGAGCAGATTACATATATTTTTTAAAATTTAAAATTAAAAGCATTTTTGTGTGCCTACATTTCATCAATCCTTTACTTAGAAAGATAGTTGCCCTACCTATCTCTTACAGGCCTTCTTTGAGGTTTAAATGAAGTGGAGAGTATATATTAAGAGTGCGTGTAAAACTGTATGTAGCTAATAAATAGAAGATGGCAATAATTATTTTTCCTTTTGCTTCTTTCCAAATCTCTTGACCTTCCTCTTGATTCCAACACCAAGTGGAAAGTGGACCTTCTCATTTAAATCTCTCTCTTACCCTTCATAAGCCTCAGCCCTCTTTTCTTCCTCTTATCCAGTCATGTACCCTTTACTTTGCCTTGGCTTGTTGATAAACTATTTTCTTTGTCCCCCTTCTCCTAGTACCATCTCTGTGTAGTCCCTCTGCTGGTAATGGATATTCATCTGTTCTTTTGCCAAACCATCAGCTTCTCTTTGAAAATATTTAATATTCCCTCTGCTTGTTGTGATAATAGCCCAAGTAGGGTCTTTTCAAAACTAGTTAAAGGCATAGAGAGAAATTAAATGGTATAAATTAGGATGCCAGTCTGATTTTTTAAATAGCTACTGTTACCTGCTAAATATGTTTTATGATGACTTTGACATCTTACTGGCCTTGGTTTATATTTATTTTTAACAATGTTCTTTACATAAGTGCCTAAATTGATTAACTTCAAGCATCGGTAGTCAGGTAATACAGAAGCATGACAGACCTGGCATTATCTCTTGAAAGTTGCAAAATTAGAACAAGTTCTTTTACTTTTCTACACTTCACTTTCCTCATCCATAAAAATAGGATTACCTCAGCAGCTTTTTGGTTAAGATTAAATGAATTACCATTCATGAAAACACCTAAGATAGTGCTTGGCACACAGTAGGTGTTTTAAACAGGTGTTAATTTTCTTTCCCTATCATTGTGGGATTAAAATAGATGTACCTATTTACTTACGTATGTTGTTTGCTTTCTACTTCTTTTTTTTTTTTTTTTTCCAGAACTATTCCATGGCAGTATATCTTGTAAAACAGTTGTCCTCAACAGTTCTTCTTCAGAGGTTACGAGCAAAGGGAATAAGGAATCCGGATCATTCTAGAGCTTTAAGTACGTATGATAACCTTATTTTATTTATGCAGCTGAACTATTTTGGTAAAGGTTAGAATAGTGTTTTCTCAACTCAAGAAATTTTAGGGTTTATTTTTTTAACTAGAGCTTGTCACAGTGGATTAAAACACTGAAAACTTTGTTTTGTGTAGTTTTAGGGACTTCCCTGGCAGTCCAGCGGTTAAGACTCTGCGCTTCCACTGTGGGGGGCACGGGTTCGATCCCTCATCAGGGAACTAAGAGGCCACACATTGTGTGGCGGGGCCAAAAAAAAAAAAAAAGAGTAGTTTTAATATCTTTGTCATGACGTATATTTTATAATTTATATTTTACTGATCTTAAAATTAACTTTGTAAAGTCAGTACATGAACACAGAAGAATATTTTACCAAAGCTTCGTAAAAATAAATAAATGTTCAGGAATTCTAGGAGATGGAAAGGAAATCTTGGCATATATTTTACAAGAATTATTTTATATTTAAGGTTTATCCAGGAAAAATGTCCAAGAACATGTGATGACAACATCCCTGCATTAACAAAGTAAAAAGAGAGTCAGTGGGGTGGTAGATATAATAATGAAGTAGGTTCTGCTTTTAACCAGTTATGTGACCTTGGAAAGTCAGTCTACTCGTAGTCTGAATCTCTTATTCTTCATCTGTAACAAGAAGTTTATACCACATGATATCTAAAGCTCCTTCAAAATCTAGGTTCTTAGGTAGGAATAGCTAGATGGTTCCTTTTGTCCAGTTGAACTTGAGAGGTAGTAAGGTGCACATTGACTCTTCTGGCCTCAGTGTTTGAGGGTTAAGGCCAGAGGTTGGTGGCCTTTCCAAAGAGGTGAACTAAGTTCTTCCTTTATTCTCTTCTTTGTGAGAGATAGATGGCTTGGGGGATGGGGATGGGCACTTGGAGAACAAAGCTTTTACAGATGGGGGTTCGGTAGCTACCCTTTAAGGATTCTTGATGTGAGTTGATTAATGAAACCCACTATCAGATTTGTAGTTAGGAACATTCTGGTAGAAAGAAACTAAGGTAGTAAGACCACCTTTCCTTTTGCTTCCCTTTGCGAATAGCTTTTATCTCTTTTTCTAACCTGTTTCTATGCCAGATTAAAAGATCCCATTACCTCTGAATATCAGTATACCCTCAAGAGTTCATTGAAGGATTTTTCTGTATTAAAAGCGTCCTTTTAAAATTGCAAATATTCTGAGTCAAGAGGAGCACACTAGTGGCTAATGCCTCTGTAGGCATTCCTTGATAGACAGTGGAGAGCTAGAGGTCTGGTTTGAGGTCTAGGGGAGTGGAAGCACCTTTTGGCAAGGACAAGGAGATGAGTGGGGGATCCTGAAAGAAGAGGAGGGACAGACACCTGCTTTGAAGGAGCACACAAGAGAAGAATTTTTCTTTTTTCACATTCCATTCTTGGTCATTCTCCTGAGAATCTTCATATTTGCCACATAGTGTTAGAATTTCATTTAGTCAGAAAGTATTATGGAATTGTGTGAGCCTGTGTAGAAAAGGTCATACCAAGAAATAAAGCTGAAAGCTGATGAAGCTGTTATGTTGCATAACAATAATAAGGCAAGCTGTCTTTGCTCAAGCTGTAAACTCTTCTCCGCTTGCAGCCGTGGCACCATCTGGAGGGAGAGTGGGAAGGTGAGCCTAGAGTTTTTTTATTTACTAGAACAAACCACTGTTAGCCACTGTTAAGCAGCAAAAGCTACTTAATTCAAAAGCTGTTTATTTCATCTCTAATACATCCTGGAGGTGGAGAGTAGTTGCAGATTGGGTTGGATTTTTGTGGCACTTTGTATCTTATCTTATTGGCTTGGGGAACCAACAAAACTTTAATTTGGATCCTACCAATAAAACATTTGTCATAATTGACTAAAGAACAGATTGTTTGCCTTTATGCTATCTCTAAAGAAATAACTTACCCAACAAATTAATTATGTAATTAAAAGATTGTGTGAAACAACTTGACAGAAGAAAATGTTGGTGGGTTTCTCAGATATTTTTGTAGAATTAAATTACCTACAAATGTGTTCATTGTAAGTCATTCTTAATCTTATCAATGAATTCTACTGGCAAAATTTTATTAGTCAAATCAGACGTTATTCTTGAAATAAAGTCAGAGGTATTTAGACTTTTCACAGAGAAATCCACGCTGATTCGTTTGATTTAGTAGATTTTTGTATTGCGGTTTCCGTCTTTGTGTAGAGTTGTCCCCTCACCACTATCACAAAACAGTCCTTTACTAATTCTTGGTCAAGTTCCTGTCTCCTCTTCTTTTTCCCTTTAGCAATCACTTTAAACCTTGGCCATACTTAAACAATATTCCCCCTCTTTCAACACTGTCAGTGCAAGAAAATTGGTGCTATAAGATGTGACTTCTCTAAATTGCCCATTTCTTCCTTAATGTCACATAACTACTTTTCAACTTATCTTCAGTTGTACCCATCTTTATTTATTCTCTTCAGTCTCAGGAGGAAATGTCCCGTTTCCTGCCCAAAGTTAATTTTTTTATTCATTTATTCTTCTCATTGAAGAAATTGTATTAAGAGTCTACTGTGTTCCAGGCACAGGAGACTGTAGCACTAAACAAAACACATACTGTCTCTGCATCCATCAGAAGTTTGCAGTCCAGTGGGAAAGACAGAATTAAATGATTGTACAGGCCATTAGTGAATTACAGTTGTGACATGTGTCTTAAAGAAGAAAGACGGGGAACTCTGGAGGTAACAGCAGGAGAACATAGTCCTCTCTGGTGCTGTGATGTTTAAGACAAGATTATAAGGATGAGGAGGAGTTAAGCCCCAAGATGGGAGGAGAATATGCCAAGAGACAAGGCCAGTAGAGTTGGAGTGGAGAGAACAAAGGAGGAAAGTGGCCAGAGAGATAGCCATGGGGTGAGTTCATATAGATGATACGAAGACAGATGATAAAAAACCCTTAAAGGATTTTTAAGCAGAGTGGTACGATCAGATATGGGCAATAAAATGTTCACTTAGAAGACTGAATTGAAGGGGAGCTAGGCTGATGTAGTGAGGCCAGTTAGGAACCTGTTGTGCAGATAAGAGATGATGATGTCTTGAACTAAAGTAATGATGATGGAAATAGAAGTTGATGGTTTGAGAGGTGTTAAAGGGGAGAAGTGGTGACTACGTGTGGGGAGTGAAGAAAAAGAAGTGAAGGAGGAGTTCTAGGTTCCTTACTTACTAGGCACCAGCTTACATGGTAGTACCATTTACTGAAATGGGAAACAGTGTTGAAAAGATCCGGTTGCAGGCGCAAGATCAGAGTGCACTCTTGGACTTTTGGTATTTGAGATGTCTATGAGACATACAGATGGAGATGCTCAGAAACAGTATTACGAGGCCTCTCTGCTCACTTATCTGCTCTCTGTCCTGTATTTTCAGTTCCTTCCTCCGCTCTATAGGCTCTTTCTGTCAACCTTCACTGTCGAGTCTTTTTCATCCTTTAGAAAATACAAAAGCAAGCTACTCTCTAGATAGAGATCTGTGTTCCTCCTGTTCTCATCCTAGTTTCTTCAAAGAGTCATCTACACTTTCCTTTCTACCTCCTCACTGCAACCCATTGTGAACATTTAACTCCCATCATTCCACTGAAACTGCTCTTGCAGGTGTCACAAGTGACAATCTGATTACCAGATTTAAAGTTTTATCTTTTCAGTTTATGTCTTAGATATTTTTGCTGCATTTCATACCAACAGCTTTCTCCTTGAAATTCTCATCTCTATTTCTTCTCAATCACTTGCCTTCAATGGATTCTCTTAAGGGTAGTATCCTAAATGTTTGTTTTCCCTGGGTTTTTGTCCTTGTTCTCTACAAGGACATACATACTTTCCCTAGAGATAATCACATTTACTCTTGTGGTTTAAATTAGCACCAACTCCCAAATACATATTTTCATTCCAGACCTTCCCCTGAATTTCAAATGTAGATACACATAGCTAACTGTCTTCACTGAAATATACCACTGGTTCCTCAGATTCAAGTAGTGAAAACTGAACTCACCAAGTTCTATCAGACATAAACCCTAAATATTTCTCAACTCTGTCGAGCTCTCTCTCTCCCTACCATCACTGACCTCATTTAAGCTCTCATATCCTGCCTTTATTTTAAAAACCTATTCTTGAATTATATATTCCTCTCCTTTCTTGGCCCCCCTTTTTATATCTCTCTTCTGGTAGCAATCTAAGTGATTAATACAGATCTAATCTTACCATTTCTTTGCAATCCATGGCTTCCTAACACCAATGGGATAAAAACTCCAACTTTTGTTAGCATGACTTAAACATATAGCTTTCCATGGTGTGGCACCTGCTTATTACTTTCCAGTGTCATCTGTATTCATTCTTCTTCTCATTCTTTTTACTCCAAAAATAATGAATTCTTTTCTTTTCTTCAGTGCTTTGCCCATATTGTTCTCTGTGCCTCACACTTCCCTGTTACCTACTTTGCCTAAATTCTAGTTATCCTTCATGTTTCACTTTTTCCAGGAGGCATCTCAGAACCCCCAGAGTTGATGCATTGACTTTCAGCTAGTTTCCATTACAGCACATTAGAGAAGTATCTTTGCTCTCTACTAGACTATGAGTTCCTTTGGGCAGGAACTTAATCTTATCTTTCTGTGAATTCCTAGTGCTTAGCTCAGGGCCTGGCACATAGTAGATCCTCAGACTTTTGTTAAGTAAACTGATGAAAAGAGATCTTGAGTAAAAGATCACATCTCTGTGCCTCTGTTTTCTTGCTTATAAAATGAAGTATTGGACTTAATATGTTCAATTGTTTCCAGCCTTAAAATTCTAAAAAGGATAGAAATTTTTTTGAAAACCTGGAACAGCACTAATAGAACACTCTGTGGTGATGGAAATGTTCTATATCTGCACTATCCCGTGTGATAGCCACTAGTACTATGTGTCTGTTGAGTACTTGAAATGTGGTAGTGCAACTGAGGAACTGAATTTTAAATTTAATTAAATTTAAATATAGCCACATGTGACTAGTGGCTAACTCTCATAGCACATGACAACAGGGATTTTCAAAGATTAATTTTAAGTGTGGCTAGCTGTATTGTAGGTCATATAGTGAAATACTGTTACGGCTGCAGCTCACAGTGACACAAGAAAACCTGAACTCCTGAAAGACTTACCTGGTGTTGGTTGATGCAGCAGGATGAATATTGATGTCTTATTTTTATTTTTCACTTTCTTATGAAATTTAACATAGTGATTCCACCCCCCACCTTTCTTCTTTTTTTAATTTTGGTTGTGTTTATTCAAGTATAGTTTACAAGCAGTAAAAATTCACCTGTTTAAGTGTACAGTTTGATGAGTTTGACAGGTGTATGCAATCATGAACTAAATGCCACAATCAAAATATGTAACATTCTTCACCCCAGAAAGTTCCCCTGTGGCCCTTTGCATTCTGCCTCATCTCCTTCTCCCAGTTCTTATAACCATTGATGTGATTTCTGTCTCAGTGGTTTTCTCTTTTCCAGAACTTGAAATCCCACAGCATGTAGCCTTTTGTTTCTGGCTTCTTTCACATAGTATAATGCTTTTAGGTTCATTCATGTAGTTTGCTCTTCTTTATTATTGAGTAGTGTTCCATTTATCTGTACTGTAATTTGGTTATCCATTTATCAGTTGATGGACGTTTAGATTGCCTCCAGTTTTTCGTTGTCATGAATAAAGCTGCTAAAACATTTGCAGTTTGCATATGAATATCAGTTTTGTGGACATACGTTTTCATTTCTCTTGGGTAAATACTCAGGACTAGGATTGCTGGGTCACACGATAAATGTATAGAAAAGAGGTTGGCAGTTTCTTATAAAGTGCATATTCCATTTTTGCATTCCCACCAACAAGATTTGAGATTTAGAGTTTTTTCCCCATTCTCTCTAGCAGTTGATATTGTCAGGCTGCTTTGATTTTAGCTATTCTGGTCACTGTGTAGGTGATATGTCATTGTGGTTTTAATATGAACTTTTCTAATGACTAATGATGTTAAGCATCTTTTCATGTGCTTATTTGCCATCCTTATAGCTTCTTTGATGAAATGTCTATTCAACTTTTCCCTCCATTTCTTCTATAGTTTGTGCTTTTTGCATACTATGAAATCTTTGTCCAGCCCAAGGTCACAAACATTTTACTTCTACAAGTTTTATTGTTTTATTCTTAGATTTAGGTCTACAATTTATTTTAAATGAATTTTTGTGTATGATGCAAAGTAAGCTTTAGAGGTTCATTTTCTCCCCATACAGATACCCAGTTCCATAACATTTGTCAAAAATACTAATTTTTCCTCCATTTAATTACCTTGACACCTTTGTCAAAAACCAATTGAGGGCTTCCCTGGTGGCGCAGTGGTTGAGGGTCTGCCTGCCAATGCAGGGGACATGGGTTCGAGCCCTGGTCTGGGAAGATCCCACATGCCACGGAGCAACTAGGCCCGTGAGCCACAATTGCTGAGCCTGCGCGTCTGGAGCTTGTGCTCCGCAACAAGAGAGGCCGCGATAGTGAGAGGCCCGCGCACCGCGATGAGGAGTGGCCCCCACTTGCCGCAACTGGAGAGGGCCCTCGCACAGAAGCAGGGACCCAGCACGGCCATAAATAAATAAATAAATAAAATAAATAAACCCAAAGTTAAAAACAAAAACCAAAACCTGTCATCTTTTAAAAAAAAAAACAAAAAACCAATTGACCATAGATGTATGAATTTATTTCTGGACTCCATTATCTTCCATTGACCTACTTATCTATCCTTATACCAATAACACAGTCTTCATTACTAAAGCTTGATAGTAATTCTTGAAATCAGGTAGTCCTCCAACTTTATTTTTCTTTTTCAGAATTGTTTTGACTAAATACAGTATATTAAAAGGTAATACATAGGGATCAAATAGAGTTTGTTCCAGGAATATTAGGTTCATACAACATTCAAAAATCTATCAATATAATACACCTTCTCATCTCAGCAAACTAAAAAAGAAAAAATCATGTGATCATTTCCATAGATTCAGAAAAAGCAGTTGGTCAAATTCAATATCCATTCATGATAAAACTCAGCAAAATAGAGAGAAGGGGGCTGCTTCAATGTAATAAAGGGTATTTACAAAAAGCCTTTAGCTAACATCATATTTAATGGTAAAAAACTTCATCCCTAAGACTGAGAATAAGGCAAGAATATCTTTCTTAATGCCTCTATTCAACATTGCTCTTAAGATCCTAGTCAGCACAATAAGGCAAGAAAAAAGAAGCATACAGATTAGAAATGAACAATAATTATTGTCTTTATTTGAAGATGACTTCATTGTATAGAAAACATCCCAAAAAATCTACAAAAAAGCTACTAAAGCCAATGTGTGAATTTAGCACGGTTGCAGAATACACGGTCAGTTTATAAAAATTGTATTTCTACTAGCTGTAAACAACTGGAAATTGAAATTCAAATAATAAGAATTTAAAAAATATGAAATACTTAGGAATATGTTACACAAAATATGTGCACGATTTGTATGCTGAAAAATATAAAACATTGGTGAGAGTAATTAAAATAAGACCTGAATAATGAAGAGGTACATCATGTTAATGGATCAGAACACTCAGTATTGTTATTGGAGAAATGTCAGTTCTCTCCAAGTTGATCTGTAGGTTAAATTCAATCAAGATCCTAAAGTATTAAAAAGTATCTTTACAGGAAAGAATTGATTGAGTCTATAATGGCAAAGGTGAAAAGCGAAGCTTTTTTTTTTTTAATAGAAATTTGATAAGCTAATTCTAAAATAATTTCAGAAAATTCTTTGACCTCTGAGAGAAAATAAACATACAAGTCACATTTTATTTTAAGTTGCGATAACTAATGTTTAGTATAATGTTAGGTTATTTTAAAGCATTTTATTTGTATTAACTCATTTAATCCTTAAAACAATGCCATGAGGTACTGTTATTATTCCCATTTACAAGATGAGGAAACTGAGGCACGGAAAAGTTAAATGACTAAGGCTGAATTACAGCCTAGGCTGGCTTTAGATCCTGTGCTCTGAACCACTACCTCAGGTTACCTTTCCTTTTTCATTTTTTTTTCAAAGTACTAACACTGAACTTTGTTTTGCATAAGGCTGATATTATCTATCATATTGCTTCATTTAACTCGAAGTTTAAATAGATTAAAGTCAGTTACTGTTCCCATTGCTGTGTGCATGGTGGGTGTTAGGGAGTGGTTGGTGAAGACATGCAGAATGGTTAGTAGTCACATTAGAATTCTATTTACATGTTTGTTTCGTATGGCAATTGTTTGTCACCTTTAAAAAGATACTGTTCGTTAAATGTATCTTTATAAGAAAGGTTGGAGTAAGATTGGGTCTATAATGGCAAAAGCATACTTTTCATAATTTACATATAATATTAATTAGCATAAATGATATGATAACTATATTTTCCAAACTAAAACTCACGGATTGTGTGCCTTTTTAGATGTGATAGACAGCCTATGAGTTATATAGACTGTAAAATTTTTGAATTTCCAGGCCATAAAATGACTTTTTAGTCTGTCATCAGAATCACATCTGGAGCTTTTTAAGAACTACTTATTAGTGTCCCTCTTCCCCATTTTGGTTCAGTGGGCAGTATAAGTTAGAAAGCTCTATAGGTAGTTCTGATGTGCATCTTAGTTGAGATCCACTAGTTTATGGAGGCAGTTGAATAGAATATCTAAGATTTGGACCATCTCAAAAAATTTCAGACTCTGTGATCATCAAATTTAATAAAGGCAGAATTCTTAATTCTGTTTTTTTGAATGCAGGGATTTTTTTTTCAATTTTTTTTTTTTAGTTCTTTTATTTATTTTTAATTTATTTATTTTATTTATTTTTGGCTGTGTTGGGTCTTCGTTGCTGCGCACGGGCTTTCTCTAGTTGCGGCGTGCGGGGACTACTCTTTGTTGTGGTGCGCGCCCTTCTCATTGCGGTGGCTTCTCTTGTTGTGAAGCACGGGCTCCAGGCGCGTGGGCTTCAGTAGTTGTGGCACACGGGCTCAGTAGTTGTGGCTCGCAGGCTCTAGAGCGCAGGCTCAGTAGTTGTGGCGCACGGGCTTAGTTGCTCTGCGGCATGTGGGATCTTCCCGGACCACGGCTTGAACCCGTGTCCCCTGCATTGGTAGGCAGATTCTTAACCACTGTGCCACTAGGGAAGCCCAGAATTCTTAGTTCTTATAAATAGTTACCAGTTCAACAGACATCTGGAATTATTCTTCCTTATCCAAGTACTTTTCCCCTTTCCATTTTCTTGTATCTTTCTTTCCTTCCTCCCTCCCTCCCTCCCTCTCTCCCTTCCTTCCTGTCACCTTCAATTGTGCCTCAGCTCTGAAATTCTATGATTGACTCCACAACTACTCCACTTGTGCCCCCTTACACATATAGACTTTAAAGTTATTGTGGAACAGCTTCTAAAATTATTGAAATATTACATTTAGGCATTTCCAGTCTCACTTCTGTGCTGAAGTTTAATTAAAGTTCTGAGGTTTTCAGAAGTAACAGATGTCTCAGGTTTTCAGATGAGAAGTATAAAGGTCCTTGTTATGTTAGACTGACTGAGAGTAACAGAACAGCTTTAAAAGTAAAATTACCAGTGCCTCCTCTCTTAAGAACCATAGGAAATTTGAACTGAGAAGATGTAGAGATTATCTAGTGTAGGTTGTTATCTTCCAAGAAGTAAAATTAAGCTCAGAGAGGAGGACTGACTTGCCCAAGGTAGCATAATTAATTAGGTTATGGATAAATAAATATAAAACTCAAATAATCATATGGTAAAAAAATCAATTGAACTTTTTTCTTTTTATAATTTGAAATTAGAATTAATGTGTTTACAATAAATGTTTGCATTATGTGAGCATTGTAAAAACTTATACATGTTAGTTTTATAGTTGTTTTTTATTAGTTTCTTTTAAAATAATATTGTCATAGTTTAAAAGAAAGAAAATCTTTATCCAGTATCTTAGAGTTATAAAAGGACGATGGTCTGCCATCAGCTGAATATATTAACCTGCTATATAAATTTCCTTTGTGTTAGTGCAATGCAGTTTTTGTTTTGTGGGTGAGAAATAGGAGACTTACAGGAAATGTAATCAGTCTATAGATATACAATTGTTTTCCTTCCTTTGCTTATTGTAGAGATTATGAACCTTATAATTGTTTTTATCTTTTCTTTCAATTGATTGGAAAATAATTGAGCAGATTATTTTTTTGTTCTTTTTTTTTTAAGTTCCTCATTCTTTTTCTTATGTTGCATCAGTGATGTATCTTTAATAAACTTCTTCTGTTTGTTTGTTTTCTCTTTGATGAATGTCAGTTAAAGAGAAATTGACTGCGGATCCAGACAGTGAAATAGCTACAACCAGCCTGAGGGTTTCTCTACTATGTCCAGTAAGTGTTAACTAATATTTGCTCTCCAGGAGGCTTAATATACATTTTCTTTGGTTATTAAGTATTTCCAGTCTTTAACAAGTTCTGTTAAATTGAAACATGCCCACTTGTTTGTTAGAGTTTATGAAAAGTAAAAGACATCATGTAGTCTTAGGATTTGAAATCTAAACAAATTTATGTCTATAAAAATTTTCTACTCTTAGTAAGTTATATTTAAATATTGCTTGTGGTTATTAAATGACTTTCTCTCAGACTTAAGTGTAAAATCTCCACATAATGCATTTTATTGTCTTAGTATATTTATTAAAATTTCATTTTTTAAAATAGTATACTTTTGAATAAAAATCTGGCCATGATTATTCACACATTCAATTTAACCATTTTGCCAACAATGACTATAACAATTAAAAACTATTCTGTTTAGCCTGAAAAGTTGAATTGGTTATGCATATAAAAATCAACTAGAAATATTTTTAAACCAGAAAATGAGATCAATTTCAGTCATTTCTACAAAATAAATATAAGGCTCAAGACATACCAAAGGATTAAACTGGTAGTGAAAAAGTTTCCAAAAATGTGTTAAGGTTTATTTCTTAACTAGTTTGATGTCAGGTCCACCAATAGTAGGAATGGTAGTTGAATGATGCTTTCATACAAAAATATGTGAAAAACTGAGAGTAAATTACTTTGATATTTTGATTGCCTTTTGTTCTGTAATTAATCAAATTAATCATATTTAAATTGGGGGAGAAAGTATGGAAAATAAGAGGACTCAGCTCTTTCCTGATTTGCCAGGATTGTTCAGGCAAGCCTGATATTGAAAGCTTTTAATATTGAAATCCTACTAATCTGAGATGAAGTTATTTATTCTTAAACAAAAAATTTAAATAAAAATTAAGTGTTATTTGTCTTATATCTTAGTCTTCTATAATTTATAAAACCTCAAACAATATGAAAAAGTCATTAGCTCATGAATTAGTTTATAATAGAGTACTTTGCATAGCTCTTTTAAAAAAAAACTTTTTTGTTTTATAATTGCTAAGAGAACTCCTGTTCACTATTAAACATCTATAAAGTACAGAAAAAAATACAGTGAAGTTAATAAAAACCACCAAATGTATAATTTTGTATATATCCTTCTATCTTTTTATTCCTTACTATAGCCAGTCATTTTTATAGGGAAAGTATTTTGACTCCAGGCTTTTTATATTATTACTTTAAATTTTTAAATTCTTTCCCAAATATATAATGCAGTCATTGACAGAACTAAAGGGAGAAATAGACAGCAACATAATAATAGTAGTAGACTTCCATACCCCACATTTGGTTATGGATAGAACAGCCAGACAGACGGTCAATAAGGAAGCAAAGGACTTAAACAACACTGTATGCCAATTGGACCTAACAGATATATACAGAATACTGCACCCAACAAAGCAGAATACACATTCTTCTCAGAACACACAGAACATTCTCCAAGACAGAGCACATGTTAGGCTACAAAACAAGTCTTAATTTAAGATTAAAATCATTATAAAGTATCTTCTCTGATCACAATGTGATGAAACTAGAAATCAGTAACAGGAGGAAAACAGGAAAATCCACAAACATGTGGAAATTAAACAATACATTCTTAAACAACCAATGAGTCAAAGAAGAAATCACAAGGGAATTTAGAAAATATCTGAAGACAAATGAAAATAAAAACACAATATACCAAAACTTACAGGATGCAGCAGAAGAGGGAAGTTTATAGGAGTAAATGCTTACATTAAAAAAGAAGAAAGATCTCAGATCAACAACCTAATCTTATACCTCAAGAAACTAAAAAAAGAAAAACAAACTAAACCCAAAGTCAGCAGAAGGAAGGAAATAAAGATTAGAGCAGAGATAAATGAAATAGAAAATAGAAAAACAGTCCAAAAAAATCACGAGACCAGGGATTCCCTGGTGGCACAGTGGTTGAGAGTCTGCCTGCTACTGCAGGGGACACGGGTTTGAGCCCTGGTCTGGGAAGATCCCACATGCCGTGGAGCAACTAGGCCCGTGAGCCACAACTACTGAGCCTGCGCGTCTGGAGCTTGTGCTCCGCAACAAGAGAGGCCACGATAGTGAGAGGCCCGCGCACCGCGATGAAGAGTGGCCCCTGCTTGCCGCAACTAGAGAGAGCCCTAGCACAGAAACGAAGACCCAACATAGCAATCAATCAATCAATCAATCAATAAAATCTTTAAAAAAAAAAATCACAAGACCAAGAGTTGGTTTTTTGAAAAGATCAACAAAGTTGACAAATCCTTAGCTAGACTAAGAAAAAAAGAGGGAAGACTCAAATAGCTAAAATTAGAAATGAAAGAGGAGACATTATAACTGATGTCACAGAAATTAAAAAGATTATAAGACACTACTGTGCCAACAAATTGGATAACGTAGACGTGGATAAATCCTTAGAAACACATAACCTACCAAGACTGAATCATGGAGAAATAAGAAATCTGAACAGACTTATAACTAGTGAGGAGATTGAAGTGGCAATGAAAAATGTCCCAACAAAGAAAAGCCTAGGACCCTATGGCTTCACTGGAGAATCCTACCAAACATTTAAAGAAGAATTAACACCAATCCTTTTCAAACTCTTACAAAGAATTGAAGAAAGAATATTCCTAAACTCATTCTGTAAGGCTAGCATTACTGATCCCAAAACTACACAAGGACACAATAAGACAAGACAAAATGAAACAAAAAAACCCCAGAAAACTGCATACCAGTATTCCTGATGAATATTGATGCAAAAACCCTAAACAAAATACTAGCAAACTGAATTCACCAGCACGTTAGAATGATCATACACCAGACCAAGTGGGATTCATAGCTGGAATGTAAGGCTGGTTCAGCATACAAAAGTAAATCATTGTAATATACCACATTAACAAAATGAAGGACAAAAACCACATAATCATCTCAATCGATGCAGAAAAAACTTGACAAAAACATTTGACAAAATTCAACACCATTTCATGATAAAAACACTCAGCAAACTAGGAATAAAAGAAAGCTTCCTCAACATAATAAAAGCCATATATGAAAAGCCCACAGTGAACATCATACTCAATGTGGAAAGACTTGAAAGCTCTTCCTGTAAGGTCAAGAACAAGGCAAGGATGCCCACTGTCACCACTGCTGTTCAGCATAGTACTGGAAGTTCTAGGCAGAGCAATTAGACAAGGAGGAAAAAAAGATTGGAGAGGAAGAAGTAAAATAATCTCTGTTTGCAGATGACATGATCTTTTACGTAGAAAACACTAAAGATTCCACCAAAAAACCCAAAATATACCTGTTCGAACTGAATTCAACAAAGTTGCAGGATACAAAATCAACAGTCAAAAATTAGTTGCATTTCTATACACTAACAGTGACCAAACTGAGAAGGAAACTATGAAAACAGTCCCATTTACTATAGCATCAAAAAGGATAAAATATTTAGGAATAAGCTCAACCAAGGAGATTGAAAAATATAAAACATGACAAAAAAGAATTCAGAGAAGATAGAAATAAATGGAGAGATATCCCATAATTACAGATTGGAAGACTTAATATTGTTAAAATGCGCATACTACTCAAAGTGATCTGCAGATTCAGTGTAGTTCCTATCAAATCCCAATGGCATTTTTTGCAGAAATAAAAAAAAAAAAATCCTTAAATTTCTGTGGAATGTTAAGGGGCTCTTGAGTAGCCAAAACAATCTTAACGAGAACAAAGTTCGAGCCCTCACACTCCCTGATTTCAAAACATCCTACAAAGCAGTAGTAATTAAGATGGTGTGGTACTGACAGAAAGGTAGATAATATAGACCAATGGAACAAAATAGAGAGCCCAGAAACAATATGGTCAAATGCCTTTCTACAGGAGTGCCAAGACTACATAATGGGAAAAAGATGGTCTCTTTAAACAAATGGCATTGGGAAAACTGAATATTCACATGCAAAATAATGAACTTGGACCCTTACTTTACACCGTATATAAAAATTAACTCAAAATGGATTAAAGATCAAAACCATAAGACCTTAAACTGTTACGCTCCTAGAAGAAACATGGGGGAAAGGCTTCAGTTGAATCTGGCAGTGACTTCTTGGATATGACACCAAAAGCAGAGGCGACAAAAGCAAGGACAGACCAATGGGAATACACCCATTGGTCTTAAAAACTTAAACTTAAAAACTTAAAACCTTTTCTTGCCAAAGGAAACAGTTAACAGAGTGAAAAGACAGCCTAGGGAATGGGAGAAAATAATTGAGAATTTTATACCTGGTAAGGGGTTAATATCCAGAATATATAAGGAACTTCTACACCCCAACAACAACAACAAAACAAACAACCTGATTAAACATAGGCAAAGGACTTGAATAGACATTTCTCCAAAGAAGGTATACAGATGGCTGACAAGCACATGAAAAGATGTTCAACATCACTAATCATTAAGGAAATGCGTATCAGAATCACATGAGACATCACTTCACACCCATCAGGATGGCGCCTAGCAAAAAAATCAGAAGATGACAAGTTTCAGTGAGGATGCCACAGACACTGGAACCCTTGTGGACTGTTGGTGGGAATGTAAAATGCTGCAGCCATTATGGAAAAACAGTATGGAGGTTCCTCAAAAAGTTAAAAATAGAATTAACATATGATCTGTCGATTCTTCTGGGTATGTATCTAAAAGAATTCAAAGCAAGATCTTGAAGAAATAATTTGCATACCCACGTTCGTCACATTATTCACAATAGCCAAAGGGTGGAAGCAACCCAAATGTCCATCAAGAGATGAACAAATATGGTATATATACATACAATAGAATATAATGTATGGAACATGAAAAAAGAAGGAAATCCTGTCATATGCCATGTGGATAAACCTTGAGAACATTACAATAAGCAAAATAAGCCAGTCACAAAAGCATAAATACCGTATGATTCCACTCATGAAGTATATAAAGTAGTCAAAACCATGGAAGCAGAAAGTAGAAAGATGGATCCAAGGGCTGGGGAGGGCAAATTAGTGGGTGTAGAGTTTCAGTGTTGCTAGATGAAAACGTTCTAGAGATCTGTTGTACAACAGTGTGAATATACTTAGCATTACTGAATTGTACACTTTAAGATGGTTAAGGTGGTAGGTTTAATGTTAATGTTTAGTGTTTTTACCACAATAAAAAATATTGGCCAGGGGAACATGGGGTGGATTCTTAAGTAATCAGATGTTATAACAGACTATGGTGTAAAGGAATGTGGTATTTTTTAACATTTAGAAAAATGGTTCACAGACCAGCTAAGTGGAGGGTGGGAAGAAGACAAAGTTTTTTTTAAAGGTATATACCTATCATACCCTCTTTCCTCCAAACACCTATTTATCTACCCTCCCCCTTGACATGATTCCTTGCCGCCCCATTCCATTATAAAACACCAGTTCAGAGAACATGAGAAATTTAGGAACGTGCATAAGCTTCATTTTCCATTCAAATCACTGGAAGGAGTCTTGTTTTTCTGCAGTCTCATTTTAAACGTGTTTACAGTTGTGCTAATATATATGATGTTTATATTATTTAACATTTATATGAAGCATTTATTCATATAAATAAGGACTACAATATAAATCTTGATGTTCTTATTTGTATAACTAGTTTTGAATTTCATAGTTCAGGTGATCTTTATATTATTAGAAAATGTTAATCATGTTTTGCTTGTTGCACCTCTTAATTTACTCGGCGAGCTTTAAATTTTTCTTTCCATATCCCCCTGCTCCTCCCTTTTTAGTTTCAGCAGTTACAGCAGTTCATTTTAAATTGACTTATGCTTTCAAAATTCAGATTATAGGAAAAACAACTATATATATAACCCATAATTATAATACTTTTATGGATTTCTATTTGGCCAAAGGGACAATCCCTTTACAATTATTCTGGAACAGTAAGGCAATATATTTTAGGTATGTTTTTACTCTAAAAAGTAAAACTTCGTAATGGCAACTCATCTATATATCAAATTTATAGAATAATAAAAGAGATTTGTTCCCTTTGAAATATGTAAATATGATGTCTGACTGTGCATTTGAATTACCCTTGTTGTGATATACACAGCTCAAAATAAATGAGTTTCTGTTTTTTGTGTGCTGTTTAGCTAAAGGCAATGAAAATAATTAAAGATGTTTTTGCTCTTTGGGAATTTTTCAGTTCTAATTTATTAAAAATAGAGCTGGAAGAATGTTTGTGAACCTGCTTTGTGAGATACTCCCTAGACCTGTAAACTCGAATGCAAATCACTTGGAGTTGGTAGAAGAAAAAAAAATAAACTCCTTGGAAATTTATTCATGAAATACTTATCATAATGATGATGATGAAGAAGTTATAAAATTCTCAATATCACACTACTTTCTTTTTATAAGGAAAAAGTACATCTATTATTGATGTTTTGGGGGTCCTTTGGTATAAGCTGGTTTGAACTTATATCTAAGTAGGGTATTTTCTCTTGAAGTATCATCAGTTACTATTATGTTATAGTAAGGTTAATGGCATTAGAAAGCTTATTTGGGAGTTGTTTTCAAAGTGTTTATTTGCAAATGATGCAAATATCCACCCCATCCTATAAAGGGAAAAGGGGAATTTGTAATTACCAGATGAAGATGTTCAAAGCTCAGCTTCTTTTCTGAAGTTAGAGAATTCAGTGTCCATTCATAGATAAGTATTTAGAATTTAGTGATTGTTTTTAAAAATCAGGAGTATGAGGGTCATATAACAATTACTTTGTAATTCTTTGAAGCAAGACATTTGTGTGATGGCTAATAAACTGCATTTGAAATTGAACTTCTCCTTTCGTATACCTATTTGTAAACGTCCTTCCTGTGGCATTCATGTAGCAGTGTTCCTTAAAAATTCTGTAGGTAAACTTGTCAGTGTGGCTGATCATATAAGGGCTTGAGAGTTGCTCTCCCAACGAAAAGATGAACTGACAGCAACTACAGGGCTAAAGTTATGTGAGGTGATGGTCTTTGGAGAATAACTGCTTTTCATAGTATAAGTTCTACAGCCTATGGCTTGGATTCTGAAACAATCGTTGTTTCTTATCTTCTTATCCATTGTCTTCATAAACTATCAGAAGTAGCCTACTAGTTCTGCAGTTACATGAACCTTGTCTACAATGACTGTATTTATCTAGGATTTCTCTACTTAGTATTAAGGCAGTAGCAAATATACCTACTCAGTAGGAATTTGCACTTCACAGATAAGTTAAGGTGTGACTTAAGACATAAAAATGTAATTTAGCACCACCACCTATATCGTTATTTGGAAGATGTTTCTAGACTAACGCAGCATGTCTTGGCTAATGGTAAATAGATGATATTTCTGTTATAAGAGCTAGTTTGTTCTTTTTGTGTGTGTGCCTTTTTCATCAGGTACTTAGGTAAATCAAATCATAAAACCTGAATAGAAGTGTAGAAAGGGAGTAATGGAGTTGTTTAATACTGTGTGAGCATAGAAGAGAAGACTGACTGGGCTGAGGTTTGAGTGGGTCTCCTACTAGCTTGCAGAGTGATTTGAAGCAGATATGTTTCTGTACTTTAATTAATAATGGGGGACATATATTGAGTACTTGCTCTGTGTCAGGCCCTGTGCAGTAAATATAATTTAGACCCTACAGTCATATGGTATAGATGCTATTTTTATCCCCATTTTCTAAAACTAAGGCTCAGAGAGACTAAATAACTTCCAGGATTCATACCCTCAATGAATGGTGCCTCCTAGAACTACCCAGCATGCATAGCTGAAGCCTGATCAGTACACAGGACCATCTTCTTGCTGTATGTGTAGCAGGTACCTTTCCCAGTGCCAAGGATAAGGAGATGAGCCCAATGTGTTTCTAGTAGGAGGAGAAACACATAAATAAATAGTGTAATCATATGCAGTGTAGAGTTGGGAGCACAGAGAAGGGAGCTGTCAGTTTTCTCTGCATCCCTCCTGTCCATACTTCTGATACTGTAAACTGGCATTACTCCCTTCTCAAGTTGATGACACATTCTGGGTCCTTTTTTATTCTTCATCACTACATCCTGTTGAAATAAGGAGGAAACCATGTTACTTCAGAGATAGAAAAAGAGCCCAGCAAGGTTAAGTGCCTTTCCTAGAGGCACAGTAAATCACTGGTGTGAGAACAATAATTTAGGGCCCCAAATGACAGTTAATTTCCTTGGTAGACTAGGAAATTGCACATTTCCGTGAAATTCTCGTAAGCCAAGAATCTTTTCCTCTTTTTTTCCTCATTTAACTCATATCCTTTCCAAGGCCTTATGTTTTTCAAGCTCACAAACATGTGGAAAATCTTTTCCTGATATTTAGCAAAAAATATGGTTACTGAAAGTAGGTGACTTCTATACTATACGGCCATTGTGACCTACGGGGACCCCACAGTGGTTATCCAGCTGTACTGTACGAAGTGTCTTCCATGCAAGGAGGTCATGATATGGTAGCTCCCTGGGCAGATCTCTGGACAGCTTCTCTACTTTGGTCCAAAGCTGGCAGTTCAGGGACCAGATGAAGCAGATTTCATTGTTCGTAGGACAGACTCAACCTATGTCAGCATAAGCACTATTTGCAGGGCAAGAAGAGCAAGTCTCATAACATGCTAGAGGTCCGGAGGTGTTTGCTGAATTGCCTGTGATGGTGCCCAGTGAGGGAAGAGAGTGCACACACCTGGGTTTCTTCTCAGAGCTGCTGTTTGGCAATTATGCCAAGCATTGTGGGAAATGCTTATTCTGTTCTGACCTCTGAATTACAATCAACCTGATATCTTAATGAGAGTAAGTATCTGTATCTTGAGCATTTAATAAGGCATTCCTTTTTCCTTTCCCAATACCTAGTAAAGTGGTTCTTAACTTTTTTGGATTAGGGACTACTCTAAGAATTTGGTGAAAGCACTTTCTCCGGAAAAATGCACACACTTACAAGATTTTGCATGTAATTTCAAGGGGTTCATAGTTCTTCCCCCTAGAAGTGGATCTGTAAGCTGTGGATTGAGGGTAAATAACCTCTGCTGTAACTTTCCATAGTCTCTCTATTTTAATATCCAAAGAAATATTGTAATTTTTAGCCGGTAGATGTTTCACAGAAAATGTGTTAGAAGTAAACAGAATACGCTTTAAATTGGAATACATATACTTTGTGTTTCAGGAAAAATGTTGTATAACAGTTGTCTAATATTTACTTTTGTCTCCCTTTTTCAAAGCTTGGTAAAATGCGTTTGACAATTCCATGTCGGGCCCTTACATGTTCTCATCTGCAGTGTTTTGATGCAACTCTTTATATTCAGATGAATGAGAAAAAACCAACTTGGGTTTGTCCTGTCTGTGATAAGAAGGCTCCGTATGAACACCTTATTATTGATGGGTATGTCAATTTAAAGTTTTTCCTTGTACTTCAAAGTAACCATCTATTATTGGTTTTGTTTTCCATCATGTTTGGGATTAAAATTCTATAGGTAGTGTTTTCTGAGCTATGTATTTTTAGGATTTTCATGACTGTAGAAGTCAGTAGTTTTCTAAGTAATTAATATTGTGAACATTTTCCTTTTTAACTTTATGTCCCCTTGTTTTGAAAATGTGTGCCTTACTGTCAGTGCCTCCTGACATTTACCATTTTAAAGCACCAGTGGTTCTAAGTAGGGTGTACTTACACCTTTTCCTAACATGAATCCATCTATCCCTAGACATGCAGACCATTTTGGAGAGAGAATGAAAGAATTGTGAAACTCTGGTTAACCTAACTGACCAGAAATTGGTCTGTTTTTGGAGATTTCCTGGTGCTTCAGTTGTGGGCCAGCATCCCTACTCCCTACCATACGGGCTCCTCAAACTGATCAACACACTGAATAGCAGCTCTTTGTTTTTCTGTTTTCTCTAAAATACTTGTCTTTGTCTTTCTTCTCCACCTATAGCATCACAACAGTCGATTTTTTTTTAACACTCTGGTGTTTTATCTGTCCTTCCAAACATCTTCGAATATCCCTTTCCGTTTTCTCCTATTCTCTAGCCTCCTTTTTTTCCTTTTTGCCGCTGAACAAAGATAAATTGTGAAAAGAAGGATCTTCTTGAGATTTCCTGTACTCTTTAGAAAAATGCTTAATGCAACTTACCTATAATATTTGAGAAAACATAGAAGCCTGAAGGTATAACATAAGGAATGGAATACATTTAGCAATAGAAGTGTAATCCAGAGCTTGAAAGATGTCAGACCAGTCATATGGGGAGAAGTAAACATGTAACTTAAATGTTTTATGTTTGATTTTTCAGAGATGTCAGTGATCACTAATAAATCAGAATTGAATAATACTTTACCAACTCTGTATATTATGTAACTTTAGATGCCTGCATCAATTGGGATTATTCTTTCTTACTATAAAAGCCACACATACACACACACCCCTAAAGAAAAATTGGAAACATACGAAAATAAAAAGCTGTTATGTTATTTTCTGATTTTTTTCCCCATATTTGTGATTATACAGTATTAGTATTTTTTATCCTTTGGTTTCATTTAATATTACAACCTGAGAATTTGATCATTAATTTTACACGTTTTTGAAAATCTCATTTTTTAATATCCACATGGTAATTATCAAGGAGCTTTAACTTTCAATACATATTTTTGCATGTATTTCTTCAGTTATCAAATAAGATGTGCTTATTGTAGGCAATTTGGATTATGTTGAAAAGTATAAAGAAAAAGAATAAATATCCACAATGTCACCACTGAGAGATAAGCACTATTTATATACCACTCACACACAGAATTTTATTTTTAAAATATAGAGTTTTCTTTTCTTGGCCTCTTCACACTTTCTGTGAACATATATTTCCCCCCATATTATTAAAAAAATCTTTGGAAACCTCATTTTTCATGGTTACATAATATTTTCTTGCATACAGGTACCATAATTTAAGTAACTATTCTCCTATTTAGCCCTAGATTTTGAGAACAAATACACCTTGTCGGTTACACTTTCTCATTTATACTTGTACAAAACATAGAAGGTCTGAATGTTTTTTGAATAGTAATAATTCTAATTGGTCTTACTTTAGAATGTGATATTCAAGGGACAAATTGTTTTTTATAGCTTGTTCATGGAAATCCTAAAGTACTGTACAGATTGTGATGAAATACAGTTTAAGGAGGATGGCTCTTGGGCACCTATGAGATCAAAAAAGGAAGTACAGGAAGTTTCTACCTCTTACAATGGAGTTGATGGTGAGTGTTAGTTTTCCAAAAGGGTGGGGCAGTCTCCCTGTTGTTGTGAAGCCTTGGTTTTCAATATTAAAACACATAAAATTTTTAAGAATACTCAGCAGTTTATGGATAGCTCAATAACTTATTAAATTATTGATTAAATGTTCAGAAGTAGTGAAACTCTAAATTCACTTTCTGCCAGCTTTTAAAATTTTGTGGTATAAGATTTCAGAATAACATAATCTAATAAGTTATTTGTAAAGTCATGCTTTTGAAATGGTATCCTTTTAAATCTTTTACAGACTTGGTACAGGTTAGTGAATGTTCTTTTTTCATTTACATTTTTTTCCTGGCTTTTTTAGTACGTTTTTGCTGGAAGGAAACTATGACTTTTTAAAAATGTTACTATAACGTCTCTCTGTATATCAGGTATTGTACAGGTAAACATGTGTAATATATAGTGTTTGCCCTCAGACTACTTTTATTCTGAGGTGGACATATATTTTGATTGTTTGCCCTAATTCAGAATTGTTTTTCAAAACAATCCTTTAACAACCGATAATAAATAATAGTTTTAAGCTTAGGGGAACAGAGCCACTGTTGCTTTTGTATTCTTGGACCCTAGCAATATACTGTAACTGATAAAGTCTAAACTACAACTGATAATCTAATCCATAGGCTGAGAAAAAGAGATGTTACAGGTCTTTTTTGCCTTGTGTTTCAATCATTCCCACACAGGATGCTTGAGCTCCACATTAGAGCATCAAGTGGCTTCTCATCACCAGTCCTCAAATAAAAGTAAGAAAGTAGAGGTGATTGACCTAACCATAGACAGTTCATCCGATGAAGAGGAGGAAGAGCCATCTGCCAAGAGAACCTGCCCTTCTCTCTCTCCCACATCACCACTAAGTAATAAAGGGTAAGTGCTGAGATCTTAAAAAAAAAAAAAACTCATTGTGAAAGTTAATTTTGCAAATAGGGTTAAAAGATCTGCTAAATAAAATGATTGTAAAACTTAGTAATGATTGTAAAACTTAACTTAGTGATCAGAGAATAGGTTGAATTTTTCTCAGGTGTGTTTCTTAAGGGGTTGGGATAATGCATTAAAGGGGTCACTTGGATATGATCTTCATCATACCAAAAGATGATTCTAGTACAGTGGTTCTCAAACTTGGGTATACATCAGTATCACCTGAAGGACTTACTAAAACACATTGCTTCCCTAGCCCCCATGTCTGATTCAGGAATAGGAACTGAGAAAATGTGTATTTCTAATAAGTTCCCAGGTGATCCTAATGCTGGTCGTAGGATTTAAAATACTTACTCAAACTGGAAAATGTGTGCTGTAAAATTAACCCTAAGTTGAGTGTTTCAAGCAGAAAGCAGAGGAAGTCCAGTTGAATGCTTTAAACCTGCCTCAGAATGTGTAAGACTGGCAATGAAAGAAGTGTAGGACTTAAGTTGCAGTACACAATGCTTTATGTTTTGCAGACTCATTTCCCATACTTCCCATTAGTCTCATATCGGTAATAATGTACCTTGGTTATGCTTCATGTCACTTCATGAAACACTGTTACCTACTTTATGTAAAACACGCTGTGCTAAACATGGGTGATAATAAAGTAAGTAAGTACAGTCCCAACCTTAAAGAGTTTGACATTTTGTAGAGGATGGTAAAACAAGTAGCTGACTCTAGCTGTACTCTTAAACAGACTGTTAGTCTTATGAGACACTTCGGGGATCCTCAGCAAAAGACTTCATGTTTTGCTGAGGCACAGCTGTAGCACACCAAAGGTAAATCTAGAAATCCATGTGTGACCCCTTTTAGGTATAGATCAGGAGAGTTATGTGGCCTTATGTAATTGAATAGAAGCTATTCAGAAAATCTTCCAGCAAACTGTAGTGCCTGAAGGAAGAATGTAAGTGAGGAAGGGAAAGTCTGCAGAAGGCATTGTTACAGATTTCAAGGTTAAAGAGGGAAAGTAAACACCAGACCAAGAGCAGGCACTTCTGTGCTTGGAGTCAAATTATTTTCAGGCTTGATACTGTTTGATGAGATAAAAAGATCTTCTATTTGAGTATATTTGTAGTTACTTGAAAAATGAAGTTGCAACAGTAAAAGAGCACAATTGTGATAAATGTGGCTCCTCTCTCATTAGAGGACTTTGGCTATTTCAGGAATCTTTATAGTACAACCAGACATATGACGCAGGTTGATATTTTCACTCTAGAGTAGCTTATTTTATCATAGAGACAAATAAAAGACATTAAAAGCAGTATCATTATTCTAAACAAAATGAATATTTAAACACTAATTCTGCTTTACATCCTGCTTTATGAACATTCACCTCTGAGGAAAGCCTACGTTGATGGCTGTTATCCAACAAACCTGACCGTATATTATACCAGCTTCTTTCTTAAATCTGAGTTGTGGGGGGGGGGGGCAGGGAGGGAAGAAGAGTCAAATTAGCAAAAGCTGGTGTAGTTAGAGCAAATATCTGTAGAATTTTGACTCTAAGATATTTTATGTTTTATATATATTTTTAAATGGTATATTTAACATAGCATGACCAAAACATATCATCATTTTATTACTTTAAATGCCATAAAACAGCACCTTAAAATATATTTCATCAATCTGGGTATATAAATACTTCATGCATTAAATGCATCATTATATATATGTTAGTTCTGCTCTTTAGTATATTGATAGTAGTCATACATATGTAAACACTTTTCCTGAAAGGAAACTTTCTGAGTGTTTAGAAATCTAATTTTTCTTCTTTGAATATTTGCTTTGCTGTTTCTCCAGAAATAGTTTGTTTATTATGTTTGGGAAATTACATTAGATGCATTAACTACTTCCTGAGCTTCCCAGTGACTAATTGAACCCAGATAGAGTATTTGCTAACGCCAGACCTTTCTCTCTTGATTTTCAGATAAAAACAAGCAACCTGAAAGTTTATAACATTTTTAGAAGAATAACACCATATTCAGTACCAGTGACCATTTTTCAGTAATGACTAGCCAATAAATAGAAACCTAAACCCAGCATATTGTATTTGTTATTGTGCAGTGTGAAGGTGGAAATGCATTTTAGAATATTATCATAAAATTGAAAGAGAAGGAGCCAGCCAGGAATCAGAAAGAGGCAAAGATTAGTAAATGTAAAACATTTTGCTGTCTTCAGCTGCTGAGTGTTCATCCAGAAATTACCTTTGCTGTTTGGTATACCAAGATGTTTTCAAAGACTAGCATTTCAACTCCTTTTGTCTCTCTTGTAATCCCTTAGGTATTGTCAGAGGAGATAGCTAATGGAAAATGGTACTTTCTATAGATGTAAGAGGTTTAGTTAAGTTTCCATTAGACAAAACATTTTTATGAGGTGGATGAGAGTATATTTTATGCTTCATATCCCATTCATAAAAATATGGTAGAAGGTCATAACTAGAACTCTATTCCTGGAAATCCATCCTTGGCATCTTTTGAAATATTCTTTACCATTGAAATTGCATCTCCATACCCTGAGGACTTTACGTGAAGTTTTAAAAGCAAAAGACAGCCTGTTTCTACCTTCTTTTCTCTTTA
Source organism: Balaenoptera musculus (assembly GCF_009873245.2). Classification (NCBI taxonomy): domain Eukaryota; kingdom Metazoa; phylum Chordata; class Mammalia; order Artiodactyla; family Balaenopteridae; genus Balaenoptera; species Balaenoptera musculus. Next base: position 66,234,651 of record NC_045786.1, on the reverse strand, counting down.
TTTTCTATAACTTATATGTCTATTAGCCTCTGTATGGTTGGGATAGCATATGGCCCTTATGTTTTCACTCAGGACTATTAGAATTCTTTCTCTTTTCGAAATCATTTTAATTCTTCCTTTTCTTTTTCCTTTATTTCTCCCTCTCTTTTGCTTTTCCTTGATTTTTGGTAAAGAAAAAAAGATTTAACTACTCAGCTACTTAAACATTTCACTCTGTTCTTCCAGAATCCCTGTCTTTGTTCTTTTTTTCTTTTTCCATTTATACTATTTATACTATTCTCCCTTTAAAAACGCTGTACCACCTGTTCATTATGGAGCATCTTTACTCCTTGTCTTGCTGCCTTCGTTCATTCAGAAGGCCTTTTATGTAAATAGCGTGCTAATGACTGTGCCGGGCATTGAATATACCAAGATAAACAGTACCTAGTTTTTATTCTCATAAATCTTACAAGTCTGAGGGCCACTGTTAACTCCTCACTGCTCAGACTGCTGCATTCCCCTAGTCTTGTTATATGTGTTTTCTTTGCAAGGATTTACCTAAACTTTTTACTAGCCAGCACTCTAGTGCTTATTTTTTAAAGGTTTCAGAATTTTGTCTGCTGTAGATACTTTTCACTCATATTCCATTGAAGTGGCTCAGCCGTGCCTTCCCCCTGCATTCTGAAAGTGTAGATGACGTTGTTCCAAAGACAACATGTGATTTATGAATGTTGGATGCCATTGCGTCCATCTCTTTTTCCCTGTAGCCTCTGAAAGATGCTATTAAGTATACAAATTATTTCCTAATAATTATGGTAGTCTAAATTATATATTGCTTTACTTGTCTTTTGTTTTTATTTCCAGCACAAAAACTAGGACTCATTGTGAGATGCAACCCTTTTTAAAAGTTCAACTGACTCATGAAAATTTTGCAAACCTTTTCTTCTTCTAGCATATTAAGTCTTCCACATCAAGCATCTCCAGTGTCCCGCACCCCAAGCCTCCCTGCTGTAGACACAAGCTATATTAACACATCCCTCATCCAAGACTACAGACATCCTTTCCACATGACACCCATGCCTTATGACTTGCAAGGTGAGTCACCCATTCTTCTGTGTCATCACATAGCATTGTGAATGCCTTTTATCTGTATAGTCTTCTTCTGGGCAAGTCTAAGAAAGGTCGAAAGATTAGGAAAAGAGGAGGTTGGATCTAGGAAACTGAGAGAAATATACACTGTGGTCATAAATAAATACAGACTCAGTTCCTTGTTAGTACCTTCATCAGTAGCCAGTGTTTTACTACCAGTGGTAAAAACAGTTCAATGATCTTTAGGTTTTGTGCGCTTCAAAGTAGTCTGCAGATTGTTTTTGAATGACTTCCAATATGTTGCTTTAAATTTTGATATTTATGACAATTATTTTTTGTTCCCTGAATCCAGTTATAATGCATCAGGCATTGTGGGTAGCTATGTCATATTGTATTTTAGATAATGCAGAACTGAAACATTGGAAAGCTTTAATTTTTATTCCGGTGAACTTGATTCTTCTTTTTGAAAGTAATTTGAAATGTCAGTATACTCATTTCTACGATGTATTTTGAGTTCATAATAATCATTTACATTATCAAAAAGAATTACTAGTTGTTCTCATTATCTTTGTAATTTAATAATTTGTATATTAGCCATATAATCTAAGAACATTTTTTAAATTACAAAAAGCCATATATGCTCATTGTAGAAAATATAATACAAAAGCACAAAGTGCCCTCCACCCATTTCCTACAGTAAAATTCAGGGTCACTGGCAAGGATCTTGGGAGCTCAGATAGTTGAGTGGATTCCTAGTGATTGTTATGAAAATCCTATGTCAGCTCTGTCCAATAGAACTTTCTGCAATTAGGGAGATGTAATCTGACCAGTACAGTAGCCACTAGCCACATGTGGTTATGGAGCATTTAAAATGTGGCTAGTATGACTAAAGAACTGAATTTTTCATTTTATTTAACGTTAGTAAATTTAAATAGCCACATCAGGTGGTTAGCAGCTACTCTGTTAGACAGTGTACGCCCGTTTCTCACTGCCTGTTAGCCCACTGCCAAACTCACTATCAAGAACCACAGTACTGGGACTTCCCTGGCGGTCTAGTGGTTAAGACTTCACGCTTCCAGTGCAGGGGATGCAGGTTCGATCCCCAGTTGGGGACCTAAGATCCCACATGCCTTGCGGCATGGCCAAAACAAACAAACAAAAAACACAGTACTATACATTTTGCAGGATCCTCATGTTATAATCTGCTCTAGTGTAGACAGTGGATGGATCCCCAAAGTGTTGGTGTTGTTGTCATATTTTTATCTACACCTGCTTGTTGTACTTTTCTCCAAGTTTAGATACCATAATGAGGCATTTTATTCATGTTGGTTTACTTGCTCTTCGTCGCATTACACATTGGGCAATATGGACAAGAATGTGACTTGGAAGGGGCTGGCTTACAATGACTTGCTGGCAGCCAGGGATGAGAGCTGGTCCTTCTGTAATAGCCTCCACGCCAGCAGTCAGACACCCCCTCAGATCTCTTCCCCTCTCATGTCACTCAGGAGTCTCTGAGTTACAATCTGGAACAGATAGTGGGAAGTGAAGGAATTTGAGAAAGAAAATCTGTCTTATAACTTGCTTAATGTAAAAACGTCCTTATCCACAAAATGAGACCAGAGTAATTACATACCTCATGAGGTGCTTGTGAGGAGTAAATTCGAGTAGATTGAAAGGTGACTTTAGGGGAGTCGATGAGAGCATCTGGTGAAAAGTGCTCTGTCAATATAAGGGATCAGTGTTGGACTTAACAGGGCAGCAGTGGCCCAAGTCCCACAAATGGAGTCACCGGGAGTGCAAATCATTGCTAAAGCTTGAACTCTAGGCTTTGTAATCTAGAGATGGGAGAAATGTAAAACCTTCAGCTCAACTCTTCATGTTTAAATAAAATTCTAAATGAATTTAGAATTAGCTTTTTAAGATATTGTATTTGTTTTTGTAGTATTGGGACATTTGGAAGGCTTTTTCTTTCTTTCTTTTTTTTTTTTAAACTAAAATAATTTTTTCTCCCACAGGATTAGATTTCTTTCCTTTCTTATCAGGAGACAATCAGGTATGTTATATGAAAAAAATACTGTTATTTTAATTCTAAGTTAAAATACTTAAAAGTATAATATGTAGCCAAGAGAAAGAAAATAAATTTCCTTAGGAAATTCAGAGTAAGTTATACCCATTACTGTTAAGGTTTTAAAAATTTAAATAAAAGTACCTTTGTTTCAGCTGGGCCTGAATATATGGTAACTACAGTGTCTATTTGTTGGTTCCCAGTACTGTTTTATAAAAAACAGGGCAGTGAGTCATACTGACTGATAAATTTCTTGGCCATATATCTCCTGAAGAGAAAGAAAGTGGACTCTCCTGTTTCCTGCTGCTTCTGAGTATATGCCTCTTTGGAAATAGCATTATGAAAATTGCTTGCAATACAAATTAAAACCAAAAAATAATATTTTTATTCCCTCCCACAACCCCCCCCAGTCTCAACTACAAAAATGTCTCTTAAGATCAGTGATGTGCCAATAAAAATTAAAATTTAAAAAAAAGGTCAATGATGTGATCATTACATAAGACCATTTGATTTTGCAAAATGTTTTACTAAATATTTCAGAAACACCAGGTACTCAGAATATATTAAATTTAGGACTTTGTTCTGCTGAGAAGAAAGTTTATTAATTTATAAGTATAATTAACTTCATTTTCTGTCTTTTGTTTCCCCTCCCTAGCATTATAACACCTCCCTGCTTGCCGCTGCAGCAGCAGCGGTTTCAGATGATCAAGACCTCTTACACTCGTCTCGGTTTTTTCCATATACCTCCTCACAGATGTTTCTCGATCAGTTAAGTGCAGGAGGCAGTACTTCTCTGCCAACCACCAATGGAAGCAGCAGTGGCAGTAACAGCAGCCTCGTATCCTCCAACAGCCTAAGGGAGAGCCATAGCCACGCCGTCGCAAATAGGAGCAGCGCGGACACAGCATCCATCTTCGGCATCATCCCAGACATCATTTCACTGGACTGATTCCCTTGCCCCTGCTGCTCCCATCCCTACCCCAGATTAAATGAACTTGGTAGAAAGAAGAGAACTTTGTGCTATGTTTTACCTTATTCTGTTTAGAAAAGTACACAAGCGTGTTTTTTTTCCTTTTTTTTAGGGAAAAAATTAAAAGAAATGTACAGAGAACAAAACTATATTTTCAGTTTTACTTTTGTATATAAATCTAAGACTGCCTGTCTGAAAAAACACTTGTAAAAAACAAAAAAAAGGAAAGAAAAGAAAAAAAAAAGAAAAAAAACAAGTACCCACAAACCACCTTCAGTTCATTCTTTCTGGATTCTGAAGATTTTTTTTCCATCATTTGTCCTATTTGGTTTTATTTTACTTCAATGGCATTATTTTATTTGCAATAACAGAAAAGGAATTGCATGTATGAAGTTTTAAATTGTGGGCTTTTCTTTGTTGTGGGGAGGGGCTGGGGGGGATAGTTTTAATTTCCATTTTCTAAAAATGACAGACTTGGATTCTGTTTGTGTGTGTGCATATTTTATCCAGCCTTAAGTTATAAATCTCATCTGTCCCTCTGCATTCCCTATGTATTTTCAGGACATAGCTTGTGGGTGTGTGTGTGTGTCTGTGTGTATTTTTCTGTCGTTACTGTTCCTTCTCCCGAGTTTGCATTCAGTTGATAAATCAGTTGCCTGCTTCTTTCAAAGTGCTTTGAAGGTCTTGAACTCTCATATGAGCATCTTTATCGACTATCCCAATTGCATGTTCTCCATCACATATTGTCTCTTATTTGCTAGATACCCCCTGAGAATATGTTTCAGAGATTGGAGTAGAGCTATCTGGGTAAGGAGTAGGCTTAGCCGACCTGTGAGTAATACACTTTAGTCTAGTTCTTTATTTTAAATTTGGATTGCCAGTATTATGTATTTAAACCAAGTCTGTGAACACCTGCCTTTTTGGCCACAGGGTAACAAGTTTTCATGTAAGATCTTCATACCAAGGTAGGAAGTAAAAATAGCTTAGAAAAGCCCTGTTGGATGTCTTGTGCAGCTGACAGAGGTAAGGCTACATCACCTCAAAAAAGAAAGACAGACAGTCAATTATCCTTAAAAGTAAATTCTCTTTGGAAAATACAATGCCCCACACATGTCAGTCCGTAGAAATCTATCATCTGATAAACAGTTGAAATTCAAAATGGGCTTGATCCTTAGTCATTTTCACTCTCTGGTTCTGAGTGTACTTATTTTTTTAGCCTAGTTATCTTGTTTGTTTTATATTTTTCTTCACCTTTTAAAGACAAGCATGACATAGGAAAGTTAAATCTTTTTAAGAATTCATGGATCAGTCTGATCTACTCTTATTAATAATGGAAATGTAAATATATTGAAAACTGTTTTTCAGGAAATGAGTGAGGGTTGGAGGGAAGGAAAAAGTGGTTCTACTTGTGTTCCAAAATCCTCGTCAGAGAAGGTCCGTTTTTCAGGTAATATCTGAAGGTGTTGAAAATATTGTTTATCTGATTGAAAGGTTTAGCAGGTTTAACAGAAAAGATAAGGAAGGGGCATAACGATTACCAATTTTCCAGACTGGATTTTTATATCACAACTGTTAATGTTCTCAGAGTTGTTCTCAGAGTTGATGAAGGACCACCTTTGTGTATAAAATTGTCATTTTAAACCTGGCGGTGGTAACAAATTGACCTACTTTAATCCAGTTAGAGTTCAAGATGTCTGTATCTTCAGTTGTCTGTTGAAATTAATGGTTCACATGACTGTGTGGCATTTTAAAATACCTGTTTTTACAGGATCTCTCTGCCACCAAATTGTTGACTTGAAGTTTGAAAAACAAGTTGGTATTGATATGTATATGTGTGTGTGTATATATGTATTTATAGACAAGTGTGTGTGAGTGACAACTGAGTTATATAGTCTTCCCTACGCATGTGTATTCCACACATTCATGGCTGAGTTATAGTCACTAAACAATTTGCAATTAAAAAAAATTCATTGTCAGTTAAAACAGGAAATAGTTAAGTTTTTAAATGAATCTGGTGTTATGTGAGTACACACTTTAGAACTCTCATTGCCATGTTAACTTAGGCTAATATCTAATAGTATTATAATTTGTGTCTAAATTCAGATTGGGATAGAAATTACTTAAATTGTAGGGAGTTGCTTCTTATTTCACATTGTAATAGGAAACGTTTCTGTTAATTCAGCTAAGATAAAATGAATAGTTTTGTTTTTCTTTGTTGTTGTTAGTGGTCTCAGAATTCTGATCAATAACTTTGTGTATGATGCTGAATAACAAACTCTTTGAATGATCCAGTTGAAAAACCGTCCCTCTACTTTCTTCAGCCCAGTTTTGGAAAGGGTTATTTTCCCTCAGGGTCCTGCGTTATACCAACCGAAGGGAAGAACAGGTAACAGGGAGAAATAAATGTCTGTCTAGTAGCTTTGGTCGTGTCTACACGGGCGAAACTAACCATTCAGTTTGTCTTTTTTAGTTCATTCCACTCTTAAGGAGTTTGTTCCCTTCAGTTGTTAACTTTCTAAAATGTTGCAGTAGTAGTAGCTATTACTCTGTTGGTCTCATGGCCGCTATTAGTCAATCAGACTTTTTATGGTCCATAGTAATTATTAGTGGAGTCATGCACTGCATCTTTATCTTCTAAGTGTTTTTTTTTTTTAAGCACAGTTATTTCTTTTTTCCCCAGCCCACCGTCACTCCCCCACCCAAGCTAATATTGACATGCTGTCTGTGGATAAATAATGATTCTCAGAATCTTTAGTCAAGTTACCACCATCCCCCTTGCCTTGGTCACTCATAATAGGTGAGCATATGTTTGTGTGTCTGTACAGTACTGTGGGTGGGTGTGTGTGTGTATGTGCACACACACACATCTTTAGTATAATAGCTGTTTGACTAGCAGGGTTGAAGTGGCTTTTAATTATTTTGTGGGCATTATTGAACACATGTTTTTAAAAGTATCTGGACCTTAACCATGCCACGCTTGGTTGACTAATTTATTTTGAGCATTAAAAATTTTCTACTTCTATTAATGTAGACATTATCACAATTCTCTAGTATTACTGACTTAGAAAAGATACACTTAAGCTTCTGAGAAATGTGATTTCTTGGCAGATTTTCCTTTGAGTCAAATGTCTGAAACTGAATGAAAATACATCCCAATTTTAAATTACTAATTGTGGAAAGAACATTGTTTTTAAACAGCTCCAATTTTAAACACATAAAAACACTTCAAGATCTTTAGGACTTTAAAGCATATTTGAAATTATTTTAGTAAGAGTTTTGTTTTATCAATACATGTTGAATTCTGTTTTTTAATTAAAAGAAAACACAAAGCTTAGATTTCAGAAAGAGGGAGGGAGAATAGCTGGTGGTCCCAGAGTGTGCTGCTGTTAATTGTTTAATTAACAAAGGGGAAAAATGTATATAAACAGATATAAAAGTTACCATAAATTCCATGAACTTAAATCTGTGATTCATTGCCTTAAAACTTTCTCTCTTAGAATTTCCATACCGCATGCCAAACCAGTAAAATGGCTTTTAAAAATGTATAGTAGACCAATGTCAGTTTGTATAAAAGTACCAAGTGAAAATATTTATTACATGCATTGGAAAAAAAAATTGTTTACCTATTGAATGTTACCTGTTTATGTAGAGCTCTTTAGATGTAATAAAAGAAAAGCCTTCAGTTAATTTGTCTTCTGTAAAATACACTGCTGCGTATACAAGGGGACAATCCCTATGAGAAAAAGTGACAATGCTTTGTGCTTCCAGAGCCCCTTTGATACAGAGATTTCAAAGCATGACAGGTAACTCATTCTCTTGCAACATGCTTTGAGGTAAGTAATGAATATACAGCTATCATTCCCCTTTCTTACTGAAATATGGCTAGCTTTGTAATGAACCACAGCATCTGTTTAGTTTTAAATCTGTTTAATCTGCAATTTGATTGTTAAGAGCACTGTGGCCTTTTTTTGCAAACAATAGTTGGTGCTAGGTAAACCAACAGGAATTTCAGGAATGAGCACGAAACCCAGACATGGGGTAGTGTCAGAGCCTTTCCTGGGGTAGACGTTTAAATCAGAGCACATCCCAGGATCTTGGAATCCTACCCACTGAACACCCTTAATGAGGAACACCAAGTCAGTGGACACGAGCCCCAGGTTCTCAAGGCCATTACACACCACTTGTGTGTTTTTGGCAAGGTCTACTTCAGATTCCTGTTTGTTAGGCAAATGAGATTCATAAAACTTGCTTTGAAACCATACGGGTACCATTCAGTGGCATATAAAGACAAAGCTTTGAGGGAACGTACCCTCGTTTATTGTTATAGCCCAGAACTTCCTTTTCCTGTCCCATCTAAATCACAGGTATCTACTGTCTAATCCTTGGTATTCCAGAGTGGCTGTGCAGGACTAACTTCCTCATGTCCATGATGAGTTAAAAAGAAATGTGGCGCACTAGGACCCTTGAGCCTTGCCTGAAAGTGACATATAGCAGTTCTGCATGGGGTGCCAACATCGAACCAGCCCTCAGATGGATTTACCATGAAGGTAATGAAGTTTAAGCACCAGGGCCCCTCACTTGCTCTGGTCTCTTCCAGGGTCCCAGGAGCAGCCCTAGTAATTCTATATTTCTACTGTAATATTTTTGAAGAAGGCTGCCGAATCGTATAACCCTCAGACCCCACAAAACCCCCTGTACCGTGTGAGCCTAAGATCCCCAGCCTGACGATCACAAGGTCACCTACTTGGTGTTTTGGGGCCCATATACTGCCTGCCCCCACAGAAGCCTCCTCTACAGCTCCTAGGAATTCCTACTCACTCCATTGGCAGTTACACTGTTGGGGAAATGAAAGCGGCTCTCCTTTCTCAGGACCTCCATTTGGTCTGAGGCCGTGCAGCATCTTGAGATAGCTGCACTAAGACTCTGTTTTGTCCCCTGAAGTTTCCCTTGTTCCTGGCCCTTAGATTTGTGTTCTGTGTAAACCTCCCCAGAGACGCACCTCCTTCTTAATTTGGTTTTCTTTTGCTTTAGCCACTAAGGCACAATTAGAAAAAGCCACAGCCCAGAGAGCCCAGTTTTGATACATATAAGGATGAAAATCTCTCTCTGGACTTAGAGTTCTGCCCTGCCCCCGCCTCAGCATGCTGGTGTGTGACTCCAGCCCGTTTTAGGGCTGTGCTGGCGCTAGCAATGGATCCACAACTTTGATGAGTGCACAGGCAGCACCAGCCTGGCACCTCCTGGCTACGTAACTAACTTAAAAAGCCACTTGAGCTGGAAAAGCTCCCGGCAGGACCAGTACCCCTACTATTGTTTTCCAGGGCTCTCGCTGGGTCATGGCTGTGGCCTGTTCCATCCCCTTATTACTTTCCATTAGTCCCGAGGAAATGGCTTGAAGCCATTATCAATTTGGCCCACTTGAGCAGACCATCCTAGTCCCATGAACCTCTCTGATAATGGGTCAGGGAGGAGCTCAAAATTCTGACAGAAGCATCATAACAGGTCTGCTCAAGCTCTGCAAGGCCTCAGTGAATGCAGCTCGTCACATCTGGTTTCCTTTGGTTTGGGGTGTAGTCAGATCACTCTTCCCAGGGTTTAGCTGATGCTGCCTTGTTTTTGTTTTTTTTTTTTTAATTTATTTTTCTTTTCTTTATTTTTTCTTTATTTATTTTTGGCTACGTTGGGTCTTCGTTGCTGAACACGAGATTTCTCTAGTTGCGGTGAGCGGGGGCTACTCTTCGTTGCGGTGCGCAGGCTTCTCATTGCGGTGGCTTCTCTTGTTGTGGAGCACAGGCTCTAGGTGTGCAGGCTCAGTAGTTGTGGCTGATGGGCTGTAGAGCGCAGGCTCAGTAGTTGTGGCATGCGGGCTCTAGAGCGAAGGCTCAGTAGTTGTGGCGCACAGGCTTAGTTGCTCCGCGGCATGTGGGATCTTCCGGGACCAGGGCTCGAACCCGCGTCCCCTGCATTGGCAGGCAGATCCTTAACCACTGCGCCACCAGGGAAGCCCTGCTGCCTTGTTTTAAACCTGCTTTTTATCCTGTTTATGAATGAATATCCTGAACTACATTAGTATGCACTGGGAATGAGAATTTGTATGTGACCCTGTGGTGCTGCAAGAACTGTTGCCATAGTTTGAGCCCTCTGCTTGTCGCTGTTTCGCAGCTAGCTTTATCTTTGAAATGCGGAAGATGATTCTAGCACCCAAATACAGAATATTAGTCTTTCAGTAAATTTACCTTTTTAGGAGAAGCACGACCATGGCAACCCAGGATTACACAGTGCTCTACAATTTGCAAAGGCCTTTTGAAGCCCATTCTCAACAGGCTCCATGAGGTAAGAAGTAGGAATCCAACCTCAGTGAGGATCCTAAGGCTTTGAGGGGTGAAATGATTTGCCCAAAATCACCTGACTCGGAAGTGGCAGAGTCAGGGCTGGAACCCTGGCCCAACCATAGGCTCGTTCCATGATGTAAAGAGCTAGACTCATGGTAGTTAGTTATTAAAATCAGTAAAAATCTTTTATTAAAGACATGCTAATACTGTAGCTGAAATAGTTTCGTTTCCTTGCTAAGTTAGTTACCCTCTGCTGTGGTCAGGTATGTCATCTTGCTGTGTTTGCCATCTCCCGCAAGTGAAAGGAACACTTTTCTTTTTAAAAATTCATCAGTCTGAGTTTTCCAGCCCAGGGGAGGCTCTCTTGCCTTCTCCTCATTCAGTAGTCCTGCACAGGAATGGTGATCTTGTGGATAAATTCGTCATACTTCACTTTGCCATTAGGTTCAATATCTGCTTCCCTGAAAAGATCATCCACTGCAATAAATCACATTAATTTTTCAGTTTGGCTTTAGTGTTACGTTATAGGACATCCAGTTGGGGGTTGGGACTCCCTGGAGGTCTTCCCTGAGCGTCTAATTGACTGTTCCCGTAGATGAGGAAATAAACCAGTGGAGGGAACAGGACAACCCACCCCCTCCCCCTTGGAGACCATGTATCCAATTTTGAGTTCATCAGGCTTTCTGCAGGGGCCAGGGTAGGGGTGTACTGGTAAGGATTCAATCACTGAAACCACCTTGTGCTTTTTTTTTCTCCCCTTCAGAAAATGTCTGACCCCTGTGCCAGTATTTCCAGAAAGCTTGGGCATGACTTTTACCTTCTACAGCCCACCCTCTCAGCCCCCTGCACAACAGACACCCTCTGCAGCTCCATCCTGGGCCCCCCAGCCCAGTCTTTGGCCTGCCCCTGACCTGCCAGTCTGCCTTCCAACTTGACACCCCCCCACCCCAAGGGGGCTCGGTGACAAGTGGTAACTGCCACCATCACCTCTTTTAAAAAGTGTGCGTTTCGGGGGTGGGGTAGTGTAAGAGAAAATATATTCAACTGTGTCTAAGCTCAAAGCCTACAAAAAACTGCCATTGTTCTCTAATGTTGCTCAAAAAAGAAAAAACAAAAACAAAAACCCTACATTTACGGGTTCTGGATCCCTGGGACAAAATACTAGCTTGTCCCAGGAGTTGACAGCAAGAGCCATTTCAGCTTACAATTTTCCACAGTGGCTTCTCAGGACCATCCTCACCCTCTTACAAAGCTATCTCACTGCTCTGTGTTAACTTCCCCGGCCCCAGGCGTCCCCAACATAATCCTGGGTAGTTGTTAGAAAATATCCTGTGACTTCCTGCTTAACCATCCTCCTCCAAAAATGTAATTACTGTGCTCTGTGCTTAAGCTGATAGTAGTTCTGAGTATTTTCAGAATGTTGAGACTGTAATTTATCTTATTTCATAGAGATGCGTCTACCCATCAACCACTTGGTTAAAACCGTCCCAATGGACAGGTCTAACACCAACCACTGCAGCCTCCAACTGTCCAGAAGAGGGGCAGCTGGAGTCTGATGATGCCTTCTGGGTAGAACAGCGGTTCCCTGTGAACCCACAAAGAACCAGGTCGCAAAGGAGGCCTCCCTCCCAGCCATCTCAGCAGCTCCAAGGATGCTTCTGTAGTAAAACTGAAGCTTTTCTTTCAATCACTGAGGGTAAAGGAGTCTTACTTCTAGTACCATCTTTCCTTCTCCCACAGCCAGAGGAAGGGACATCATTCTCTGTCTGGAAGACATTGTCAGTTTCTTTGAAATGTTTCTTTACTGGTTAAACAAATGAGAGATAATGTTTGAGTTTGGGGGCCATGGTATTGCTTTAGACAGAGATCATTAACCGTAAGAATTAAGGCCCCTGCTGGCCCTCTGCTAACACTCCACTTGGTACATAAAAGGCCAAGCAGTGTCCTCAGAGCCGGGGAGGGAAGGAGAGCCCGTGTTTCCCTGTTCACATTAAAACAGCCACAATGAAAGACGAGATCGTGATAGCTGCTGGCCTGAAAAAGCGGGGGAAGCTCCATCTGCCTTCTGTAGAGCTATTTTTACATGCTTTGCGCTGTGCCTTTGTGACTGCAGATAAAAATCTCAGCAGACTGCTTTATAGAATGTTAGCTCTTGGAGGGACCTGAGGGATTGTCTATTGTAACCTCATTTCCCAACGAGGAAAGTGAGGAGGGTGAGAGAGGTTAAGAAACTCACCTGAGTTCCCCCAGAATGAGGGGGAGCCAGGATTCAAGTCTGTTTGTTGTGATTTAACCAAAGGCTAAAGGCCCATCACTATTGAAGCCTTTTTCCTCCTGCCTTAATCATAGGCAGTGGCCCAGCGGCTTAACTAGAAATCCCAGCCTCTGGGGTTGGTGGGTGTGGACTCTGGCGGTGACCTGGCATGGCTGCCGTGGCTGGACCGAGGGGCCCGCCAGGCAGGCTGGGAGAACACCTGCAAAGGGCCCGACATTGGGGTCACCCTTACCATCGACATTGGGCTTTCCTAGAAGACCCAAGCCTCTCATCCTCTCTGAGGTGAGAAGGTAGGAGTCAAAAACCACCACGGACACCCCTTCTGGAAAAGCTCTTAGAGCTGGCTGAGTCGTGAGGAAAGGGAGCAAAGTAACATCTCAATTTAGAAACTTGGCAGCAGTAGCAGCTTCAGAAGACAGACAGCTGTGGTGAGAGAAAAGAGCCTGAGAGGGGCTGGGGGGCGGGGGTCCGAGTGTCTAATAGACCTGCATGTAGCTCCCAGCTCTGTTACTCACAAGCCACTCACTGCACCTGTTTAATCAGTATGAGGGGGGCACTAGTGCTCCCAGAGATGTCATAATCACTAAATGAAGGCCCACAGTGAAAGTTTAGAACACAGTGCGATGCCCAAGTAGATCATAACTGGGTTTCCCCAAGCTGTCCCTTCGCCCTGGCTAACTTCTCCTGCCACCCAAAGGGTCCCTAGTTCTTTTCTGGGATCCAATCCAGAGTTCACCAAGCTCAACATCTAGTCACAACCTTCTGGGGCATCCATCAAATGCAGTGCCTACATAACCCAGGTGGCATGGATTGGGCTTTGGTGTCCTTCCCCTCACCCCTTAATCACCTCCTGCTGTTGGGAAAGAGGGACCCAGGCCATTACCTTCTTTGTGGGTGAGCTTCTCTCCCAGTTTCATGAGTTTTGACCGCAGTTCAGACGCCATGATGTAGCCTTTCTTCTCCTTGTCCGCCATCAACATGGCCAAAAGAATTTCCTTCTCTGGGTCCTCTTGTTTTATTTGCATGTGCATAATGGTCAGGAAAGTAGAGAAATCCAGCTCTCCATTTCTGTCTAGGAGCCCCCCGAACACAGCAGAGTGAGCAGGGAGGGAAAGGCTTCTCTGGAGGAAGGCAGCTGGCTTCCTGCCTTCATGGCCAGCTCAAGGGCCACCTAACTCAGGAAGCACCGTGCTGGAGGCAGTGGTCATGAGGAGGAGGATGCAGCCTGTCCTGCTGCGTTCCCACCATGGATGTGCCTCATTTAATCCTCCCAACAGCCTCTTAGTGACGGGTTATCATCGCATTTTGCCCACTAAGGAGACAGAAGCTCAGAGCGTAGAGTCACCTCAGAGCAGTGGCAGGACCAGGATGAAGCACTGCCTCCTCTACTCCCTTCTGGATGCTTCTCTCCTATCCTGAACCGGAGGGAAGTGCACCAACATGTCTGTCTCCCCTTTTGGCAGCCACTGTAACACATCTACAAAGATGGACAGATGAGCCGCACCTGGGGCCTCAAGCCTCTGTCCCACCCAGGCTGTTCACCTCACTGCAGCCTCCACCCCAGTCCCCCCAGCCCACACCCCTCCTCCAGGCATGCCTGGGGACCTCCGCCCAGGCCCTGGCTGGGCTACAACTGCAGGAAGTCAGAACTGCCCCTGACCACAGCTTCCTGTTTGCAGGAGACAGAAACCAGAGGAAACCACCACCCCTTCGGAGATGGAAGCAGTGGATCTCAGTGGCTGAGCGCCCCATCACCGGGCTTGAGGCCTTCAGAGGCCCAACCCCCAGGCCCAGGCTGTCCTCAGGACGGGCTCCCAGTGCTACTTCAGGCACCCTCGGATGGGACCTCAGGATAATGCTAGCAGATGGTGGGAACCCATCTGAGAGATGAGGAAACTGAGGTCCAGATGGGCTCTTGATCAAGTGTTCTTTCCAGGCCACCCTTCTCTTTCCTTCCTGAGTGTCCAGCCACCAATGCAAACAGCCATCCTGGCCTCTGACATCCCTCCCTCTTTTTCTTTAAAAAATAAAAACCCACCACGAGCAACAACAACAGAACTTGTTTTTGGTTATGAAAAGTCCCGTATGTTTCCATTGTCATAAACAGAGGAAACAAGGAATGAAAATCACCCATAATCGCATCACCAGAGAACCACTTGGAGATCAGAATTGGGTTCCAAGCCTGATTCCACCATTGGCGTAAGCACTTGGGGAAGTTACCTAATGGGCTCTGAATCTTGATCTTTGTCTGTAAAACCCAGATTAGGATAGTGCCTCCTTCACTGGATTGTTGAACTAATAAGCACATGACAAATAGTAAAGGGACATCGTTCTAGCAAAACAACGTTGGGATCACTTAGCACCGTCTGGACTGCAGGTGTGTGATAACCTTGTTGGAATGCCTAGATCCTTGGTCCTCTGGGATGGGGGTGTCACCGGTTGCTGGGAGGATTCAAGGAAGCCCGAGTGATACACAGCACACCTGGCCAGGTGCCTCCACAGCACCCAGCCGGTGAGCTCCAGCTACAACCTACCCCTCAAACTTCTGAGCTGTTTACAGCCCGATCATCTGCACCTGCCTGCCGGGCCCTCCCCAGGACCACAGCTGTGGGGCTCAGAGCCCACCCTCAGCCCAGACGACTCCTTCCCTGGCAACTGGCCCAGCCCAGTCCACTCACCTATCCTTTGAGTCTGCAGGTGCCGCTGCACCTCCCCCGGCGTCGGGCTGGCCCCCAGGCACCTCATCACCATCAGGAGGTCAGTGGCTTTAATCTTCCCCCGCTGCTGCTTGTCGTACAGGGAGAAGCATTCCTTGTACTCTGCCAAAGCCCAGAAGGGAGAATCAGGAGCTCTCTTTCACCCTCCACCCCGCTTCTCCGTCCTCTCCCCCTCTTTCTGCCCCTCCCCTTCCTTTTGCCTGCTCCCCTCTCCTCTTCCCCTCCTAGAGTGGCCAGACAGCAAAGAAAAGTCCAGGGCTGCCAGGGTAAACCGAATTTCAGATATTCTAAAAAATGTATTCATTGTTCAAGTCGATCCCAAGTTTTGCGTGGGATATACTTATAAAGGTATTTGTTATTTATCTGAAATTTACATTTAACTAGGTGTCCTGTTTCATCTGCCAAACCCTCTCCCCTCCCCCTCCTGACTTCCCTTCTGCCTCCTCCCTCTCAGCCTCCCCGCTCCCTTCCTCAGTCGACTAAAACCAGGCGAAAGCGCTCTCACCCCCCAGGGCCAGCCCAGGGAGACCAGGAGCCCGCCGCAGGGCACCAGACGCCCAGGGGACCTTGGCAAAGACAGCTTATGTGGGAGACAGGGACAATAATGCCTCAGGGCTACTGGTCCTCCTTTTTGGGAAGGACCAGAAATCCCCTCTGGGCAGGCCTGGCAGAGAGGCTCTCACATGTGATGACAATAATCACAACTGTGGGCACCTCTGAGTCTACTGCTCCAGCCGCCGGCCTCCAGACTGCTGAACTCTCAAGCTGCTCTCTGACACAGGTCCTGGCCCCCTTCAAGAGGCGCTGCCAGGAAGTCCTCCCAGGCTCTGCTGAGATCCTGCTTGCTGCTCTCCCCAAACCCTCTCCCCTGCTGGGGGCGAAGTATCCTCCAGATCCACAGCCCCCCAGGCCCAGCAGAACCGACCCCCACCTGCATCCCCCAGACCCCCAGCCCTGGAGGCACAGTGAGGCCAGCCGTGAGCTTGGGAAGGTCAGGGGCCCCTCACAGAGGTTCTGACCACAGCCCGGGGGTAGGGCTCTCATCAGAATTGGTCAAGACTCCCCTCTCGCCCAGTCCCTGGGGCCCATGGGGTAGAGCTCCTGCTTGAGCCCTGCTTGGGAACATGCAGGGCCCTGTGCTGTCCTCAGCACCCTGCTCTCCCGCTTCCCACACCCAGCTGGTTCCTCAGAGGCCTAGACCAGTGGCTCCTGAGCTGATGATAACAAAACCAGCAACCGCCGCTCCCACTACTAGCACTTGCCCCCCAGGCCCTTGTGTAATCCTCACTGTGACCCTGTGGGGTGGTACCTTTGTTGTTCCCATGGTGCAGATGGGGCAAGGAAGGCTGGAGCAGCAGAGGACTCGCAGTGGGCAGCCTGCTCTGCCCCTGAGGCCACACTGGATCTCCACTCCCGGGCAGAAGCCACCAGAGGGCAGCAGAGCGGCAGAGACGGCAAAAGGAAGCCCGGGCCTAGGGCCCTTTCATGGTCCCTCCTTAAGGCCTCTCCTGGCAGCAGAGGATTTCAGGGAGGCTGCTAATCAAAGGCAGGCCAGGCAGTGGGGTTTAGAGACAATTAGCTGCTTTTGTGCCTGTGGAGAGGTTGAATGGGAACCTTCCACCCTTTCAGAACTTTCCAGAGCCTGAGCTTCGGAGGGGCAGACCAGCAACAGGACCTGGTGGCAGGGGCTGGAGTGGCCCAGGGGAAGCAGGGCCAGAGCCTGGCCTAACCCCACTTTTGGTTCCTGCAAAACCTAATTCCCTCCAAGAAGGCCCAGTGCCAGTGGGGATGGGGGCAGAGAGAGAGGGCCACCATGTGTGCAGGGCCTAAACTCAGCTCTCCCCCTCCCCCTCCTGGGAACTGCTCTTGGCCACCTCACCTTGTCTTCTGTCTGGTTTGCCTCTGCACAAGGGGTGGGCGCGCTGCCTTCCTGAGACTTCATTCTATGACAGTTGACCATCTTCCAACAGTGGCCAGGTGGGGACATCACATTCTTGGGGCCTGGAATCCACCAGGCTCTACAGGGGGGCACATTGCCCCCCGCCCCCTGCACCACGGGGGCCCATGGTCCCTGATACCAGCAGGGCTAAGGTCAAATGGAGGCCCATCTCCTCAGTTACATAAAATGTGTTCTGTCTTCCTGCCTTTTAGATACTTGGGAGTCTGGCTCTGAACTTGGAGTCTTGTGCTGGAACAACAGGGCTCTTCTCCTTCCACCCCCTGCCCCGCCCCCCGAGACCTCCACACCTCCTTCCTCTCCCTGCCTGGCTCTCCTTCTGATAGGCCAGCCGGCCATCCAACATCCTGTTTATTTTACTACTTTCCTTTGTTGTCCCCCCCATCCCTGCAAGGTGAACCCTGTGAGCACAGGTATTTAGGGCTATTACATGCACTGCTATATTTTTTTATGCCTAGAACTGGGCTGGCACAAAGAAAGGACTCATAACTGTTGAATGAAAGAACAAATTGGGTTAAATAAATTGAATTAAAAATCCCCTTTAGGTTTTCCCTTTGAAAATACAAATACCCCAAGGCAAGAAAGAATCCTCCCCAGGGCCTAGGATGACACCAGTTGTATGCTCGGAATGTAACAACTGGCTCTGATGATATATGTACATAGTTTAAGTTTTATAGACTTAAGGATGTGCAGCACACAATTTACAAATCATAAAATATACTCTTGATTATAAATTCCATCTAGCCAATTGATTATCACAGTGAGTTTTGACAGCTCTTGTAGCCATTGCCAACCTACAGTTTTGATTTAACCATAAGTGAGGTAGGCTGCATGCCAATGAATGCCACTCTTTTCCCAATGACTATACTATCATTACCTCTGATAAGTGATCTACTATTAAACTATTTCTCGCCTTTGTACAAATTATATTCATTCAACTGAAATCTCTTTCAAATCTTCAGCACTATTGACTGCAAGAGATTTTTTTATATATATATATATATATAAATTTATTTTGGGCTGCATTGGGTCTTTGTTGCTGCACGCGGGCTTTCTCTAGTTGCGGCGAGCGGGGGCTACTGTTTGTTGCGGTGCACAGGCCTCTCATTAAGGTGGCTTCTCTTGTTATGGAGCACGGGCTCTGGGCGCGCGGGCTCAGTAGCTGTGGCTCACAGGCTCTAGAGCGCAGGCTCAGTAGTTGTGGCGCACGGGCTTAGTTGCTCCGCGGCATGTGGGATCTTCCCGGACCAGGGTCCGAACCCATGTCCCTTGCATTGGCAGGCAGATTCTTAACCACTGCGCCACCAGGGAAGCCCCAAGAGATATCTTTTAAAAATGTTTATACAGATGGAGGGATTGGAGCATTCTTTCATCTTCCATTGTTTAATAATGGCTGATTTTAACAACCAGCTCACAAATTTCTTAAAACCGTACCGTCCGGCTCACGATAGCAAGAGCAAGCTGGCCCCAGTGTCGGTCTGGGTGACACCCAGGCCCAGTGTCAGGCACGTGGCTGACATCTGCTGTCTCCCTCACTCACAGCAGCCTGGTGAGGCAGTGTCATTAGCCCCACTTCACAGATGAGACAACTGAGGCTCAGAGGTGACTGGACCCCAGGTCCACTGCCTCCAAGGTCCCTGGTCTTCCTACTCCAGTCTTTCATTCATTAACGTTTGTGGTCACTTTCTTTGTGTCAGACATTAGGATACAAAGGGGAACTTACCTTCTTCCCTTCTGGGAGGTTCAGAGGCCCCAGAGGGAGGGTCAATGAGCCTCAGAGCCAGGTGTTGGTGGGGAGAGGCTGAGGCTGACAGCTGGACTCCAGCCCCGAGACTCCTCAAGTCTTGCCTCGAGACCTGGGCAAGAGAGGCCCCTGCCCTGGGCCTTGTGTTTTAAGAGTCCCTGCTCTGTTCCCCCTCGTAGGGTAAGGATATCAAGGGGTCTGTGGGGAGGTGCCTACAACCCACCCACCCACTCTCCCTTATAGACCAAGCTCCTGGTACCCAGAACTCTGGAATCCCTGCCCAGGTAACCCCCAGTTCATCTCCCTGCTTGAGCTCCGATGGGCCTCCCCAGCCAGGTCTGGGCCCCTGAGTTCTGTGTAACCCAACTCTGTTGGCTTGGCCTTGTGGAAAGAGAACCATGCACTGCGGGAAACTGAAGCCTGCTTGGGGACCAGCAGGTCAGGGGACTCCGGGAACAAAGTGCTCCAAACACCAAAACCAGGCTTGCTGTCAGGACAGAAGGGACCTCAGAGACCACCTAAGCTGACCTTCCCCCCTTTACAGATGGGGAGACTGAGGCCCAGAGGGTAGAAGCATCCTGCCTGAGAGTGCAAACCTGGGCTCTTTTCTCTTTCTCAGCCAGTTACAAAGCCCCCTCCTTTGGTCGGGTCCTCAGCCACAGCCAGTTGCCGGTGTCTCTCTGTCCATCCCCTTTCCCTCTCCTTCCCCAAATCCAACTATCAAGTTCTGGAGGAAAACCCAGTGAGCTCCCTCTCCTATCACTCCCCCTCCTGTAAATCACACTGACAAGTGTCACACCAACATCTCTTACCTCCAAGCTTTGCCCCCCACCTGCACCTTCAACCCAGCCCTTCCCTGCGGCGGCTGGCCCCTTGCCTGTGGGTGGGCCCAGCTCTCCCACCAACCTCCTTCCCTCCCACTAACAAAAAATGAGCAGAGCAAATTGCCTAATGAGACCCATATTTTGCTGTGAGTTGCTAATGAAAGAACAAACCAAACCTACCATTAATTTGGTCCTGGGAAAGAAACTTGGCCTGCAGCAGAGAGAGGAGAACAGTCAGGGAGGGACTCCACAAAAGCCCCCCGGCCACCCGGCCCAGGACAGCCTGACAGGGCCACACAGACCCTCACTCACCATCGCGGGGCCTCCGGCTGCCACCCGTGCGCTCGCTGCTCCCAGAACCGCCTTCCTGTTCCCCTTCCTCCCGGCTTCAAGTCGAAAGTCCGCCAAGCTGGGTGGAGGCCCCGGTTATAAATCCACGGCTGCCATGGAGACCAGGCCCAACGCCAGGGGTCAGATTCCAGCTTCCCGTGCACTGCTGATGCCGGGCCTGCCTAGGCTAGTGGCAGGTTGGGTTTTGAGAGACCCGGGCTGCACGAGGGCTTCCCCAGCACTCGATCCTGCATCAGGAGGCTGATTCTCTGTAGCCAGAGGACAAACGCTGCTGTTCCTTCCTGGGAGCCCTCAGTGGACACTAAGAAGGGGTCAGTGACACACAGAAAGGGGGTCCCTGGCCCTGCCTCCGGGGGTCTTTCCTCTCTCTCTCCAGGGACTAAGCTGGGGGCTGACAGGCTCCTCCTAGGTGTCGGGCACTTTGCACACCGCCTTACTTAAGGCTCATCACACACCACCTTGTAGGTAGAAGGAAACACCACTGTGACGGCACAGCCGCCTCCACTGCCAGAGCCTTGGGATGCCGTATGCAGAAGGGACACAGCCACTGTTGCTCTAAGGCCCCTCTGCTGAGTGACTTCGGCGTGTCACTTCACTGCTCTGTGCCTCAGTGTCCTGGCCGGGCCTCATCGCAGGGCTGTTGATGGTCAAATGGCTGGTGCACCGTCAGTTCTCAGCATGTGTGTCAGTTCTCTTCCCTCCTTCCGGTTGGGGGGGGGGCGGTTTGGGGTGGGGGGGCGGTTTGGGGTGGGGGGGGCGGTTTGGGGTGGGGGGGCGGTTTGGGGTGGGGGGGCGGTTTGGGGTGGGGGGGCGGTTTGGGGTGGGGATGCAGTAGGTGCCTGCATTCTGGTCTGCGGCCCCACCACAGGCTGCCCAGGGGGCTCAGAGAGAGGCCTCTTAAGTGACTTTCCCGGCTGGGAAGTCTCCCCCTTTTCTTCCTTTCCCTCCTCTCCCCACCGCAGCCCCCACCCCTTCCAGCAGAAGCTGCTGACTCTCCCCATTTCTCAGTGGTTTGTGCTGCCCCCCCACCCATCCCCACACCCACCGAGGAAGTGAGGGGGGTGGTTCCCTGGAGCTACAGCGCTGGGCACAGCTGGGTTCTCCCCGTTCTTCTCCCAGAAACCTGTTATATCCCTTGTCCACGGCTGGCGGCTGTCCTGCCTGTGGGCTCCGACTCCAGGGTCCACCCACTTTGTCAGGACCAGCACGTATGGCCGCACATGTGCACTGCACAGAGCTCCCGAACCAGGGACAAGTGGGTCCTAGAAAGGGGCTGCATGTGCGCAGAGGGATGTGTTGGTAATTGGCACATGGACAGCTGGGGCCCTCCTTTGTCCCTTGACCACCTCCATGTGGAAGGTTCTCTTTTCCTCCACTTCGTGTCTCCCGAGTCACCTGTTCACACCCGTTTCTAGACCCACAGAATCTCAGCTGGAGGATTCTCACTCTTCCCGGTTGGGCTGAGTAGAGGAGAGACTGGAGGGAGGCAGGAGACGGGAACTTCTCGCTAACAGCCTTACGGGAAAAGAGGAGACGGGACGTCAGATGGGGCCTTGGAAGGGCGGAGAGCACAGAGCAGAGGCCTTGGGGGGAAGGCCGGCAGGGCCGGGCAAAGTGCTTACTGGGAATCACCCTGTGTTTGGAAAGGGTCTCTTGGAGGAGACATGACTGTTGAGCCTTGTAGTAGCCCAGCCCCGAGACCGAAGAGCCCAGAGGCAGCGACAGAGATGACAATTCGTTGGATAGGGGATCTTACGTGTCCTAAAAAACATCCTGGAGCGACTCCCCACTGTGGATGGAAGATACGACGTAGGACACGGCAGCAGTTTTCGCTACTCCAAGGGAGAAGGAGGCTACCAGTTATAGGGGGAATTGACTTCAGGTGGGCTCATCAGTTACTAGGGACTAGTTAAGCCCTACAATTACGAGGATTGGATGGTCATGGGAGTGTAGCAGGGCCTGGTCGAACTGGGGATGTACAGAGAGTAAGAGAACAGCGATCTTGAGCAGCCTGACCATACGCTCCACCCCACACACCCTATATGACCCTTACAATCTTGGTCCGACCCTCTTCCGCCATATCCCAGGGGTCATGTATGCAGAGGGCGCTGCAACCAAATACCACAAATGCAACAGAGGCAACAGCTGCTAAGGAGTATCAAGAGTCCAAGAGGTGGGAACACTTTGGAGCCAGGCGCTTATTGGGCCAACTTTCCATGCAAGTCCAGAGGAGGATGACCACCGCATCTCGCTGTAGACCCAGCAGTCAGACTCACCCATGGCGAGGCCACCATTGTTGTCCAGGTCCCAGACAGATTCCCTCTGCTCAGGCTAGGGACGAAATAGAGAGACGTTTTACAGGCACAAGATGGGGGGAAGATCATGACCCTGAAGCCAAACACAAGCAGTAACAGCATTCTGAGATCACACCACCCCTACCTGTGGTCTGCGTCCCAGCCTGCAGTCCCACACCGTCTGTCCTCCCTCAGTCCCCACGGCCAGTGCCAAACACCGGAGAGGGCGTAAAACACACCATAGGGTTTATATAATGGTGCTTTCTCCAATAGGGGCCTGGATTAATTACCTTAGTGGTCTTAGGCAGGGCCAAGCGGAGGACAGGTGAAGCCTGTAAGTCCCTTTCTAATCCCATTCCCCATGAAGCCGCAAACCCAAACCGCCGGGGACCTACCTGCCAGTCCCAGGCCATTTTGTCCTGGGTTCCCCTAGGAACAGGTCTGGTGGCCAGGGTGAAAACAAGTTATTGTCCTGATCAGTACTGGTCCTTCGGTGGTCAACAGCTGAACTTGGATGGTGCTGACTCGTTGCTTCTGGGTTAACGTGCTGCAGGCACTGGGTCGACTGCTCCTGGTACGTTCAGTCGTAGCTCGGAGGGGCTGAGTTAGCGTCCTGGTGCACATGTCAAGAGAGCGGCTTTCCAGTCTCGCTGCTTAAGTGGTCCATTCATCCCTCTGCTCAGCCCGGCAGCAGGGGCATTGTAGCGCAGGGGAAATGCCAGTGTCTGTCATTTTCATCGGCCCATGCCTCAATTTCGTGGCCCATAAAGTGGGCTCCTTGGTGGCTCTCGGGGTCCCTTCCCCATAGGGTCGCCCCGCCACCACCCACTCCTGGGCTACCCACTGTACCCATCCAGATGCTGTCCGTTGCAGGCCTGCTGTCCACTGCTGCCCACCTGCACTGAGTACCCCAGGCCAACCCATCAGTGTGCGAAACCTCCCAAGGGATGGAGCCTGTGCCTTCTTCCACTAAAGGTGCTATCTCAGGAGGACCAGCTGTCTCCCTCAGGCCAGTGGGGTCCTCCATGGTGTAGGTCACCAGGCCTCAGATAGCGTGTAACTCTGCACTCAGTGGGCCAGTAGGTCAAGGGCTACGTTGACTTCAACAGACATGCCACTTAGTTATGGTTTGGACTTGTGCATGCCCGGACTTGGGCTTCTGGAAGGTATCCTTTAGCCACTCAGCTATGGGATCTTGAGTACGTACAGTCACTGGGGTGCCTTCTGGGAGGTCTTTCACCTGTTGTGAAGCACTGTAGATTGCACAGAGCTGTCGTTCCATCACACGGCATCGTTATTGCGCCCCCTTCCACGGGTGGGACCAGAAGCCCAAGGGCACTCTTGTGATTACGCTGTTACCACAGGCCCCAACCAAACCCTTGCGGCTAACTGGCCACGTCCAACTCACAAGCCTGTCCCTGAGTTCATATCCCTAAAGCCCTGGATCTGTTAACAGCCACCTTGGCTTGGGTGAAGGCCTCTTCCTCCCCCGGGTCCTCTCCCACTGAGCTCCCTCCTTTACAGGCTTGAACAAGGGTCAAAACGTGTGGGCCAGATGCGGGGTGGAAGGCCTCCAATAGCCCAGCAGCCCTAGCCAGGTCTCTCATTGTTTCGGGGTGATGGCTCACAGGTGCGCTTGCATTTTGCCAGTAACTGCTGAGGGTACCACTTTTGGCTTACCTGACCAGATAACACCCAAGTAGTTGACAGGTCATCCAGGTCTTTGCCTTCTGTCTGCATTCTCCAGCCATCCGTCTGCTGTCAAATGAGCTCCAAGCGTGGGGGCTGCTACTGTGAAACGGGAAACAGACCCTGAGCTTAACAGAATATCACCATCATGATGGGAGAGAGAGGCATCCCTCCTGATGGTCAGCTGCCTCCGCTCTGGGGGAGAAAAGAGCTCTTCATCTGTGCCTGGGGGACAGGGAGCTCCATGACCTCGTCCCAATCTTCTTCCTCTTCATCAGTGCTCTCGGTAGGGTCCCACGCCTTGGGGTTCCCATTTGGACGGGCCCCAACCATCTGGACTCCCTGTCGGGGAAGCTGCCTTCCCTTCAGCCACGCGGCATGGCGGGTTAAGTGTCTGCTTCCCATCTTGTTCCCTCAATCTGGCCATTAACGTTCCAGCAGTTTTGGTTTGGGCCAGCCTGGCATCCCAGCTGTAGGCCCCGAGCCTGAGCCTCGGGCAGTTGCTCAGTGTCTGTGGCCTTTCTCAGCCTCCAAAGCAGCAGCCAGCCCACAGTCACGGCTACCCCTTCCACCGTCTAGCTTCATTTTTCCCCACACTAATGGCAGTGACAGCTCTGCGACACCCGCGGGGTGCTCTATGGATTCGCCCGGCTCTTGGCGGCCCCCATTCATCAAGGACAGACGCCACAGGGCCCCGCACACGAGTGGATGGCCACCCCCGGATGCCTCACAACTTTCCATTTCCCGTCCTTCTTCCCTGACATCTCGGTGCTCCCGGGAGTTTCCTTGGCTTCTCAGCTGGCTCGCCAATTGTTGGGCTGCACTCCCACAGGCCTGCATGCCTTGTAGTGGCCCAGCCTTGAGACCAAAGGAACAGCCCAGAGACAGTGACAGAGACATCAGTGATTTGCTGGATAGGGGATCTTACACATTCGAAGCAACATCCTGGAGCAGCACCCCGCCGTGGGCAGCAAACAGGACTCGGCAGCCGCCTTTGCTGCTCCTGCGGGGGAAGGAGGCTACCAGTTATAGGGGGAATTGACTTCAGGTGGGCTCATCCGTTACTAGGGACTAGTTAAGCCCTACAATTACGAGGATTGGATGGTCATGGGAGTGAAGCAGGGCCTGGTCGAGCTGGGGATGTACAGAGAGCAAGAGAACAGCCATCTTGAGCGGCCTGACCATACGCTCCACCCCACACACCCTATATGACCCTTACAATCTTGGTCCGACCCTCTTCTGCCATATCCCGGGGATCATGTATGCAGAGGGCGCTACAACCAAATACCACAAATGCAACAGAGGCAACAGCTGCTAAGGAGTATCAAGAGTCCAAGAGGTGGGCAGACTTTGGAGCCACCTCCAAAGGCGCTTATTGGGCCAACTTTCCATGGAAGTCCAGAGGAGAATGACCACCACATGTCGCTGTAGACCCAGCAGTCAGACTCACCCATGGCGAGGCCACCATTGTTGGCCGGGTCCCAGACAGATTCCCTCTGCTCAGGCTAGGGACGAAATAGAGAGACGTTTTACAGGCACAAGACGGGGGGAAGATCATGACCCTGAGGCCAAACACAAGCAGTAACAGCATTCTGAGATCACACCACCCCTACCTGTGGTCTGCGTCCCAGCCTGCAGTCCCACACCGTCTGTCCTCCCTCAGTCCCCACGGCCAGTGCCAAACACCGGAGAGGGCGTTAAACATACCATAGGGTTTATATAATGGTGCTTTCTCCAATAGGGGCCTGGATTAATTACCTTAGTGGTCTTAGGCAGGGCCAAGCGGAGGACAGGTGAAGCCTGTAGTCCCTTTCTAATCCCATTCCCCATGAAGCCGCAAACCCAAACCGCCGGGGACCTACCTGCCAGTCCCAGGCCATTTTGTCCAGGGTTCCCCTAGGAACAGGTCTGGGGGCCAGGGTGAAAACAAGTTACTGTCCTGATCAGTACTGGTCCTTCGGTGGTCAACAGCTGAACTTGGATGGTGCTGACTCGTTGCTTCTGGGTTAACGTGCTGCAGGCACTGGGTCGACTGCTCCTGGTACGTTCAGTCGTAGCTCGGAGGGGCTGAGTTAGCGTCCTGGTGCACATGTCAAGAGAGCGGCTTTCCAGTCTCGCTGCTTAAGTGGTCCATTCATCCCTCTGCTCAGCCCGGCAGCAGGGGCATTGTAGCGCAGGGGAAATGCCAGTGTCTGTCATTTTCATCGGCCCATGCCTCAATTTCGTGGCCCATAAAGTGGGCTCCTTGGTGGCTCTCGGGGTCCCTTCCCCATAGGGTCGCCCCACCACCACCCACTCCTGGGCTACCCACTGTACCCATCCAGATGCTGTCCGTTGCAGGCCTGCTGTCCACTGCTGCCCACCTGCACTGAGTACCCCAGGCCAACCCATCAGTGTGCGAAACCTCCCAAGGGATGGAGCCTGAGCCTTCTTCCACTAAAGGTGCTATCTCAGGAGGACCAGCTGTCTCCCTCAGGCCAGTGGGGTCCTCCATGGTGTAGGTCACCAGGCCTCAGATAGCGTGTAACTCTGCACTCAGTGGGCCAGTAGGTCAAGGGCTACGTTGACTTCAACAGACATGCCACTTAGTTATGGTTTGGACTTGTGCATGCCCGGACTTGGGCTTCTGGAAGGTATCCGTTAGCCACTCAGCTATGGGATCTTGAGTACGTACAGTCACTGGGGTGCCTTCTGGGAGGTCTTTCACCTGTTGTGAAGCACCGTAGATTGCACAGAGCTGTCGTTCCATCACACGGCATCGTTATTGCGCCCCCTTCCACGGGTGGGACCAGAAGCCCAAGGGCACTCTTGTGATTACGCTGTTACCACAGGCCCCAACCAAACCCTTGCGGCTAACTGGCCACGTCCAACTCACAAGCCTGTCCCTGAGTTCATATCCCTAAAGCCCTGGATCTGTTTAACAGCCACCTTGGCTTGGGTGAAGGCCTCTTCCTCCCCCGGGTCCTCTCCCACTGAGCTCCCTCCTTTACAGGCTTGAACAAGGGTCAAAACGTTTGGGCCAGATGCGGGGTGGAAGGCCTCCAATAGCCCAGCAGCCCTAGCCAGGTCTCTCATTGTTTCGGGGTGATGGCTCACAGGTGCGCTTGCATTTTGCCAGTAACTGCTGAGGGTACCACTTTTGGCTTACCTGACCAGATAACACCCAAGTAGTTGACAGGTCATCTAGGTCTTTGCCTTCTGTCTGCATTCTCCAGCCATCCGTCTGCTGTCAAATGAGCTCCAAGCGTGGCGGCTGCTACTGTGAAACGGGAAACAGACCCTGAGGTTAACAGAATATCACCATCATGATGGGAGAGAGAGGCATCCCTCCTGATGGTCAGCTGCCTCTGCTCTGGGGGAGAAAAGAGCTCTTCATCTGTGCCTGGGGGACAGGGAGCTCGATGACCTCGTCCCAATCTTCTTCCTCTTCATCAGTGCTCTCGGTAGGGTCCCACGCCTTGGGGTTCCCATTTGGACGGGCCCCAACCATCTGGACTCCCTGTCGGGGAAGCTGCCTTCCCTTCAGCCACGCGGCATGCCGGGTTAAGTGTCTGCTTCCCATCTTGTATCCCTCAATGTGGCCATTAACGTTCCAGCAGTTTTGGTTTGGGCCAGCCTGGCATCCCAGCTGTAGGCCCCGAGCCTGAGCCTCGGGCAGTTGCTCAGTGTCTGTGGCCTTTCTCAGCCTCCAAAGCAGCAGCCAGCCCACAGTCACGGCTACCCCTTCCACCGTCTAGCTTCATTTTTCCCCACAGTAATGGCAGCGACAGCTCTGCGACACCCTCGGGGTGCTCTATGGATTCACCCGGCTCTTGGCGGCCCCCATTCATCAAGGACAGACGCCACAGGGCCCCGCACACGAGTGGATGGCCACCCCCGGATGCCTCACAACTTTCCATTTCCCGTCCTTCTTCCCTGACATCTCGGTGCTCCCGGGAGTTTCCTTGGCTTCTCAGCTGGCTCGCCAATTGTTGGGCTGCACTCCCGCAGGCCTGCATGCCTTGTAGTGGCCCAGCCTTGAGACCAAAGGAAGAGCCCAGAGACAGTGACAGAGACATCAGTGATTTGCTGGATAGGGGATCTTGCACATTCGAAGCAACATCCTGGAGCAGCACCCCGCCGTGGGCAGCAAACAGGACTCGGCAGCCGCCTTTGCTGCTCCTGCGGGGAAGGAGGCTACCAGTTATAGGGGGAATTGACTTCAGGTGGGCTCATCCGTTACTAGGGACTAGTTAAGCCCTACAATTACGAGGATTGGATGGTCATGGGAGTGAAGCAGGGCCTGGTCGAGCTGGGGATGTACAGAGAGAAATAGAACAGCTATCTTGAATGACCTGACCATACACGTGACATTTCCTTGAGTTTAGGTCAGTGTGTGCTAGAGTTTGGGGCTGCGTGTACCCCAAGGCACACCAACTGAGACACCCTGGCCAACTCCTTTTTTACGTGTTTTTAGGTGTCTCTACGGGGTGTTTCTAATGTTGAAAACACCTGCATAGGGTGGTGTTTACCTGAGGGTTCACTATACAAAAATTCTCAAGGTGTATGCTTTACCTTGTTGTGTGTAGGCTACACTTCAACTCAGGATGCAAAACAGAAACCCCCTCCAATGCCAGTTGGGGGCTGAGATTTTGTTCACCTGAAGGGCCCTATCAACAGAATTTCTGATTTAGCAGGTGAAAGGGGGAAAGAATCTGCATTTTCTTCTGCCCGACCCATGTTGCCAGTCAGGGCCATACTTTGAAAACCATTGGCCTAGAGTTTTCTAGGTGGAGGGAAGCCAGGTTGCAATTAAGAAGTATTTCTAGGGCAATATTTTCAGTAAACTGCTCAAAGAGATCTTGGTCAAGAGGGACGTGACTCTCCAAGGCTCCAATAACTTGCTGTGATTTCTTTTCCATTCTGAATACTCATTTTCATACCGAATTTTTTACCTTTTTTTTGTTTGTTTTTTTTTTTACTGTTTTCTTATCAAGCACCCCCAAAATTGTATAAGCTTCAGACCCCACATAACCAGGCCTATGCCTGCTCAGAAGATATCCATTAAGTCCTTCTATGGAGAACAGGCTTGGAGCAGGCTTTGGAGTTAACAGTGGCCTTGAGGTAGGGAAGGAGTCAAACAAGGTTGCTGGGCAGGTGGGGGCCCTTGTGTGCTGAAAGGCCGCAGCTGGCTTATGAATTAAGAATGTGCAGACTTGTGACCTGCTGAGTCAGGGGGCACAAGCCACCCACGCAGGGGCGGCAGGCATCTCCCTCAGCATCCAGCTCCCACTCTGGGGAAATGAAACCCACGGGGTCCTTTTGACTGAAGGCAGTTTCAATACATCCACACGAAGGAAGCAGAGCCACAAGATTTATTATTTCAGATCCCAGAGGCCAGGGGGCGCAATGAGCCAGGGGAAGGACCATCCCCCGTCCCAGGTCCTGAGGGAGAAGAGAGCAGGGTACCAAGCACCTATCATACAGTGGTAGGGGCGGAGGTCACCAGCTTTTTATGGGTTTAAACGCTGAGTGGTTATTTTAAAAGGTGCCTGGGAAAAGCAAAGTGGGAATCCTAAACTCCAGTCTTTGTGTCCACACTCCGGGTGTGAGGAGGGTTACCGTACTGTAACATGCCTCAGCAGCAAGGCTGAAAAACAAAGCTGCTTTCCTCAGAAGGTGTTTTTCTCATCACAACACGGCCTTCAATGATGCGGCTCCTGTTCAGCGTGGCCCTCCCCTGTGTTTTCTAGTAACAGTAGCCCACAAAGCCCCTGGTGGCTGTGTGGTGAGGCTGAGACCCTCAAAGATCAAGAGCTGAGGACCCGGGGGATTAAACAGCTTGCCCAAGGCTACGTGCCAACCTCCCACAAACCAGGCTCGCCACCTTCCCCCACAGGGCAGCCTCTCTGCTTCAGCCTCTGGAACGGGCTGCAGCACAGCTGGGAGGCTCAGGGGGACATCTTTGAGGGGCAGGTCTGGAGATGCCCTATGCTGGTCCCCACCCCTGTGACCCCCCCCCCCCAGACTCCTCTGAAGCGAGCTGGGACCTAGAGGAGGCCCTTCTTGCTGGTGCCCCCCAGCCGCAGGATCCTACTAAGTGGCACAGAGGGCCAGGGGACAGTGGCAGCACCTGCTCTCAGCCACACGGGGCTGAGTGGGTCCTTGGGGTCAGCCCAGGGCTCCTGCCTGGGCCCCAGACCAGCCACTCCCTCCCCTGCTCCAGGGACCACCCTCCTCCTGCCTCCCAGATTCACTCCCCAAGTAGGAAGCAGCAGCAACCAGCCAGGCTGGGCTCCACACCGCCTTTAGTCACACTTCTCACCCCTGATGCTGCCAGCAGACGGGGACTGACGGGGGCTGGGGGACCACTGCATGAAGGGTGAAAGGAGGCCCTGAGGCACAGGGCTCCCTGAGAGCACAGGAGAGGAGGCGGGGCCGGGGGAGGCGAGGCAGGCCCCCGAGACCCCTGCGCACACGCAGGCCGGCACTGCTGGGAAATTAGGCCGTGGGCCTGCAGCCGTGGGAGGAGACCGGGCCCCAGTGCCTCGGGGGAGGCGGCGGGGGGGCGTCCCATGGGGAACGAGGGCCCCTTTCCTGGGAGCAGGCCTGCTGGCGGCAGGCAGAGACTGAGGCTGAGACAAGGCTGTCTGAAGAGCCTTATGACGTGCCCACCCCTAGTGAGCGGCTCAGGGAACAGTGCAAGTGCCTGAGAACTCTGCCTTCGGCGGCCACTCAGAAACCTGCAGTCAGCCTCACACGAAGTGGGGCCACGATCCTGGAGCGGGGAGGGAGAGAGAGCTTCTGGCAGAGGGAGATCAGAGACCACTGCCAGACCCTGAGATCAGGCCAGTGGGTGGCGGGGAGGGCTGGCCTCTGGCTCCCCACGGTCGGGTGGCTCAACACCCCGTGCAGCCTGAGGTTGGGTGAGGATCTGGGGTGCACGTACCCCTCCCGGGGTCAGAGAGGGCAGGGGCGGGGTAGAACCACTCACCCCTCCTAAGGGTGCCCCAAGAGGAGACTGCAACCCGCCCACCAACCCGCTTTGGGACCGTGGGCCCAACTCTTGCAAATGAGGCCCAGGGAAGGGTTGTGCTTTGCTCATTAATACACAGCGAGTTCATGTAACCCGTGTAATCTAGCCTCCAGGGTCTGGGCGGGCCTGAGGAGTGAACCAGGTAGTAGGTGAAAGACCAAGTCCCCTCCCAACCTCTGCCCCACCCAGGCCTCTCTGGCAGCTACCAGAAGACAGCCCAGGAAGAAGAGATAGCCCTGAGCAGTGGAAGTGAGAGGGCCCGATTCCATCAGATGCACAGGAAGGCAGGCCCCAGCTCTTGGCCTGGACACACTGCCTCAAACTACATCCCATCCTGAAGAGGCAAACCGAATGGAAACTTGACCAAAACAATTCAGTCTCACAGTGATGCACTCTGCATGTGTGTGCATGTGCACACAAACATACACACACACAACTAACCACACGCACGATGCATACTCTCACCCATGCTCTAAGCCATGGGTTGCACACACGTGGGTGGACACACACACACACACACACACACACACACACACTCCCTATGCTCAGATGCCCTCAATGGCCCATCTCCCACCCGGCAGAGCACCAGTGGCCAGTGCCCCGGACTCAGTGTCGGCTGCTGATGTGGAGGGTGTAGAAGGCCCAGGGCTCAGGGACGTAGATGACGCCGGGGTACTTCTTCCTGAGTACGGGGTCATTCCATAGCCAGGCGACCCAGAGCGCCACGAGCAGGAGGGTGAGGGCAAAGGAGGAGAAGAGGAAGAGGCCGTTGCTGTCCAGGAAGAGGCGCTTGCGCTTCTGGTGCAGGACAAGGGCCAGCATGGCGAAGAAGGTGAAGATGAAGAGGATGAAGATCTGGCCCTCAGTGACCAGGTACCTAAGGAGGCCAGTGGGTGAGGGGAGGTGGGTGCCGTGACAGCAAATCCTGCCCGGCATCCCTCCCTCTACCGAAGTACCAGGCTGCCCACCCAGTCGGTCAGAATAGCGCGTCAAGTGAGGGGCTCAGGCAACCACTTCACTCTGAGCCATGGCCCATACGCAGCATATTGATTTGGCTTGTAGAGTTACTATTTTTTAAAACGTTGAGTTTGTTGCCAATATGTAAATAGCAGATTACCTGCCAATGTGGAGTTCTGGTTTCCCTGCTCACGTTAGGCTTGTATTCCCACATGACAATAACTGATGAGGAGAAAGCAGCTGCTGCCTTTAGAGAGAGCATTGTTCTGCAGCTTGCCACAGTCCCCACCACTCCCTACTGCCTCACTTGATGCCTGCTTCATGCATTTCTGTTACCAGCTTGGTTCCTAAAGGCGTCTGAGTTTGGGAATGCAGTTTCAGCTGATGGAAGTTGTCATTACTGTCTCCTTGAAGGCTGGGATAGTCTCATCTCCCAGGGTTCTCTCCAGCTCTTAAGGCAGTACCTAGCATGTGGCCAGGAACTCAGTAACACCGGCTAGAGGGCTTCTGAGAGGTTATCTCGTCCACTCCCCTGCCTATAGAGAGAACCGCAATGCTGAGCCATCCCACTCAAGGAACTACATCGCTCTGCAACTTAGTGGCTGTGTCACCTTGGGGAATTTACATGACATCTTGGAGCCTCTGTTTTCTTGCTCATAAAGGGGGCATAAATGGCCCTATCTCTCAAGAACTACATACTTGGAAAAGCATATTGTTCAATAAACGGCCTCCTGTAGCTATCACTCTGGTAGTGCTGTGGGTAAGAACGGGCCGAAGCTCCTTCCCACGTCTCACCTCTTTCCCTCCAGCCGTAGTTACCACCCATTCCTGTTAATCCTGCCCTCAGCGGGTATGCGGATTCGCTCTGGTGGACCCCCACAGCTGGCCAGGGGCAGCCCCTGGAGGTGGGCCGGAGCTGGCCCCAGGAGAGGAGGCCCTTTTCATTTGGCTGGAGGCTTCCCACCAGAGAAGGGCTAGTTGTTTCCAGGACACCCACAATCCCCAGGGGAGCCTTTCTCCAGAGCGGAAGCGACAGAGGAGGGGTAGGAGCCCGGCTGAGGCCTGGATCCTCTGGAACGGGAAGAGAGAGCTGGAGGGAAAAGGAAACCAGGCAGGGAGCCCCTGAGGCCACGGAATTCCCCACATATCTGTCCTTGTCATCTCCATGATGCTTCATAGTTTACAAAGCCCCCTTCTCTCCCCCTGGATTCTCACCATGTCCTAAGAGGGAGACAGGCGGGTATTATCCCCATTTCACAGAGGAGTAAATTGAGGTCGCAAGGCCTTTACAGGGCCTGGTGTCGGAGATGGATTCTATTGGCCCCGAGGTTGCACTGTGAATGTGAAGAGGTCACACTCAGGCCTGGCTTCCTGGTCACAGAGCGGCCACCATTAGGCAGTCACAGTCCCCACTGAAAGAGCAGGAAGCAGGGACCTCAACAGGGAGAGTCTCACCTGGGGTCACACAGCAGCCCTGCGGTCAAGAGCACATTTTCACTACCTGGCTCACTAAGGGCCCCCACCCTCCCCGCACCCCAGGTCCAGCGTCCACTCACCAGTAGTACAGGCCACTGGGCACCACCAGGAGCAGGGCTGCCCCTGGCATTGAGCTCTCAGCTTTGGTGGGAGTGAAGCAGCCGCTGAAGTACATGAAGAGGATGAGGAAGAAGGGGATGTACCTGCAGCAGGGAAGACAGTGCTGAGCCGCCCAGCTGCCCCGCCCAGCTGCCCCCACCCAGGGCCTCTTCCCCCGCCCGTCCTTGTACTGGTTCCCTGCACCATCCTATGCAGTCTCACTTCATGGCTTACAAAAATGCCTGGTTCGGGTGGCACTCTTCCCTGGCAGCCTTTCCCGAGCAGGGGGCCCAGGAGGGAAGCAGGAAGATGAGGTCTGCTCCCTGAGCACATGCCGATCACAGCCCCGCAGGCTGGGGGGTGAGGGGAGGGGCAGCTCTCTCCCACGCGGCGCTGGCCACCCCACTCACTCGTGTGTGTGTGTGTGTGTGTGTGTGTGTGTGTGTGTGTGTGTGTGTGTGTGTGTGTGTGTGTGTGTGTGTGTCTGCCTCGTGTACGCACCCAAATACCAGCAGTCCCAGCCTCTCACTGCCCTGGAAAGGGGTGTACCCAGCAGGGTCGAGGAGGGAGAGGCCCGAGGTCCCAGTTTAAAATAAGGTGGGGGGGACAGCACCTGCCAGGGGCCTCCAAAGAGCTCTGTGAAGCCCCTTCACCCACACTCAGCCCACAGCCTCACCCCCTTTCCACACACACACCATCTCACCCCAAAGGTACCGCCCTCTCTCCTCTCCACACACAGGCTGCTTTCCCCACGCAGCTGTGCCATCACACACACCCCCTTTCTCTTCCCACGCACCATCTTGTCTCCTTCCCCACCTTCCCCTCTTCCCCCCTCATGTGGCCCCCGCACCCTCCCAGTCCTCTCCTGCTCCTTCGTTTCTCCAAGCCTCTCTTCCTCTCTCCTCCTCCTGTCCCCAGCCTTCCATGGGAAGGGTCTTCTGGCACAAGCCAGGGAGAACTGGCAAGAGGCCTGCCTGTCCAGGAAGCCCCTGACCTTCCAGGCCCCCAAACAGAACCTAGAAACACAGCATAGGGCAAGTGCGACAAGAGTAAGCCCACCTCGCTCGGGAGTGGGGCCACCCAGGCCCAGGGCTGGCTCTGTCACTAGCTGTCAACCCATGGCCAAACCCCCTCCCACTGGCCCCAGCTTATCCTGTGTAAGGTGTGGGCCTGGAACAGATGACTGCCCCCAGCTGGGGCCCTGCATCTCCTGTGGCTGAGCCCGCATTCGTGAGGTTTCCTCCACTGTGGGTGAAGGGGTGGGAGGCGCCCCCCTGGGAGTTCGGAGGAGTGGGGGCACAGGCAGCACCCCTGCCCCCGCCCCACCCCTGACCTAGTCCAGCCGGACCTACTCATCTTCCTCTCCGCCTCCATGCCCAAGACCGAAGCCCAACACGGCGGGGTCCCCATCCCCAAGGTGGGGGAGATGTTTATCAGCACTGCAGCCTCGGCCCAGGGAGGACAGCCACTCGCTGCCCTCTAGTGGCCGCCGCGGGCACCGCGGGCTGGCGGGAGCGGAAGGCGGCGCGGCGGGAGCCAGAGCTGAGTGACAGCGCCCCCGCCGGGCAAGAGCACGCCGTTCCAGCCGCTGCGCTCGACACCTGGAGACCCCAGGCCCTTGTTCAGTGTCACCAAGGCCGGCGGCAGAGCTGGCTGAGGCCACGGGCCCCATTACTCACCACATGGAGTGGCCCAGGTACTCGTCGTAGTAGTAGAGCAGCTCAAAGGAGTCGATCTGGGGGTGGCAGAGGCGAGGCAGGGGCAGAGGGGGAAGGGCTTCGGGGAGGGGCTTCAGGGAGGGTGCGGGACCCACGCAACCCGGCGGACCCCTCCCCCCAATGCCCAGGCCTCCCCCAGCTGCCCTCAGTCCCTCCCTACCCGGAGGAGGGGGCCCTGGTGGGAGCCTATGTGCCACTTCCTAGCAACACAGGAGCATCCTAGCGTGGCGGGGCGGCCTGCCCTCATCTAGGGCACCGTGATAGGTCGGGCAGCCTCTTTGGCCCCCTGGACAGACCGCAGGGCCGGGGTGGAGGCTCACCAGCGTCTCCGGCTTGAGATTCTTGATGATGGGGTTCTCACGGACTGACAGGTGGTTCTGGTAGCCGCTGAAGATCAGGCGGTGGTTTACAGAGTCACCCACCAGGTGGATGCTGGCGCCCATGATGAAGGTGATGATGCTGACGTAGATCATGGAGCGCGGCAGGGTGCGTGGGGACCGCTCGATGAGCTGAGGTCAGAGGGAGGCCCGACAGCATGACCCCCGCCTCCACCATGATAGGAGACACCCTCTGCTCCCCTCCCTCACACCCAGAGTGGGAGGGATGCCACCAGCTGGAACGTCACTCTCAAATTGGTGGGTCCCTTTAGTGGGGCCCGTCCAGCCTCCAGAGTCCCACAAGATCCCTGTGAACCCAGCAGGGGCCAGGGATCAGCACCCTCTTGTGCTGGAGGGGAAACACATTCAGCAGGGCCAGCTCTGCCCAAGGTCACACACACCCACGGGCTGTGCTGGAGGTGACACAGGCATCCAGGCTCCAGGCCCCGCCCTCCCACCACCCCCAGTACTGCTCCTGGGTCACTGGGCTGGCCTGTTGAGGAGACCCTCCCATTTCTGAGCAAATGAGCAATCCAAGCAAACAAAAATGAAAATGACAGGGATGCAGCAGGTGCTTCTGAAACTAAATTATTTTACTAAAGACCCTCTGAATTCTGAGATTACACCTTCCCTATTTTTTGGAGATCTGAAATGTCTCTCTAAAAACAAAATGATGGGGACAGTAAACAGCGATAGTTTTAAGAGCCCTTATGTGGCAAAATGCAAAGCCAGCATTGCCGAGAGCTACCTTGGAGATAGCCATCACCCAGATGTCTATCTCCTGCAGCTATCTAGGAGATAGCTCTGTGTTCCCAGTGGTATCTCAAAGTCAGGGATCTCCAGGCCAGAGGAGAGAGCTCACCCTCCTTTGCTGCCCTTCCTGCCACCTGGCCCCCACCTGCCTTCCCAACTGGTCCCTGACCTCACCCTGGGCGATCCAGCCACTCCTTCCACCTCAGCCTCCCCAGATGTATTATGGCTCCTCCAGCACGGCCTTGTCTTCAGGTGCTCCTGCCTGAAGGTCTCTCCCAGTTCATCCCCAAGCACACCAGGCGGAGGCCCAAATCAAACACCCCTCCTTGGGGAGGCCTTCTCCATGCCTCCCGGCCAGAGGCAGTCTCGCCTCTCCTGGGGCTTGACATGTCCCTCTATCACAGCCTTTGTCCCCCAGAGTCAGGCAGGGGACAGCCTGATTCAGGGCACTCCCTGGGCTCGGCACCAGCTTCCTGCCAGGTGCAGGAAGAAATGAGGGTGGGAAGGGAGGGCAGGGAGCCTTGGACTGTACCTTGAGCAGGAGAAAGGGCGTGATGATGTTGTAGGCCATGTGGAAGTAGTCCCCCACGCTGGGCTTGTTGAGCGGAAACCACTCGAGAGGAAACACCAGCTGGGGAGCAAGGGGAGGAATGGTTTTTACTAGGCACAGCCCCGTGAGGCCCTCAGTACCTCTTCTGCACACACTTCATTCTTTCTGTGATCTCTTGGGATCCTCTCAGCAGCACTGAAGTGAAGGTGTTTTCAGACAGACAAACTGAGTCCCAGAGAAGGTAAGCACACAGCAGACACAAATCCAGGGCCTGACCGTGTGTCCCTCTCCCTGTGGGTACTAAATAAAGGTCCCTGGGTACCGGCCTGAGAGTTGGAGGCTCCTTTGGGACTCAGTTGTGCACCAACTTTCTGGGTGACCCTGGGCAAGTTCTTCCCCTCTTCAGGCCTCAGTTCCCCCATCTGTAACACGAAATGTGGCCCAGGTGATCTACATGGACCCTTAAGGATCTGGCACTCCAGGTCCTAGGATGATGACAAGATCTCCTGGCCACCCAGGTATGGAAAAACACTCTGTCCACTGAGCAGATGGACCACTTCCGAATCAGGTCGAAACTACAGCTTATGAAACAAAGGAGAAAATAAGTGAGTTCTACAAAGTAGATTCAGTTCTTCCTTTTCTACCTTCCCTGAGAGAGGCAGGCAGGCCAGGGCCATTCCTCTGTCTAGAATGCCCTTGTTCCTCCTACTGCTCTACCCAGTGAGACCCAGCCTTGTCGGTGTCAGTGGGAAAACCCCTATTCGAGGTCCAAACACTTCACAACCTCCGCCCTGCCACACCGTACGCCCGCTATCTGTTGATTGAGAACACGTGTAATGACCATAAATTTCGATCAAAAATTCACCCTGCAGAAATAAAACTCTCAGGATACAAGAATCTCAATCTCTTTCTCTTTCTTATTTGCTGTGTGCATGTATCTCTGTATCTTTATCTATAGCAAGATATATATGTTGGCTGAAACACTCTTTGTGATAGCAAAATACCAGAAATAGGCTGACTACTTGAATACACTACAGTACATCTTTTCTATAGAAGGTTAAGTAGCCATTAACAGAAATGACACCTCATATGTACTGACATGGAGAGATAGCCATGATATATTCTCAAGTAAAACAAGCAAGTTGTAAAATAAAGTATAAAGTAAAATCTCATTTTGGTTAGAGAAAAAAAAAAAAAGGATGTATACATACGTTTGCATGAGTAGAGAAAGGAGTGGAAGGATGAGCCTCAAACTGTCAGAGGTGGAACTGGAAAGGGAGAGTCTCACACTTCTTTTTACCCCTGGGTATGAAGTGACTTGTTATAACTATGACATATTACTTTTATAACTTGTAAAAGGTCTTATTTTGTACTTATTACAAATTTGGGACTATCATGGGTACATGTGAAAAGCTCCAGTGTATACACGAGTTTTTCAAATGTATACTCCTGGTGAGCCCACGTAGGGTTATAGTGGCCACAGCAACTCTGAGCAGGATGGGGGAAGTGAGTTGCCCTGCAGGAGACCCCTATTAGACCTGATGAGGCTGAGTCCTAGTGAATGAGGAGAGCCATGAGCCTGCCCCTGGCCTCATCTCCCCTCTCCCTGTAACACCAGTCTGATGGGCAGCTCCTTTGTCCCCCAGTATGTGGAACCTTCATGCTGCACGGGGGCTCAGGGCACCTAGTCCGACCAGTCATCTTACAGATGACAGAACCAAAGCCCAGATGACACTGACTTGCCCAAAGTCACTTATAAACCTGACTGGGTGCCCTGACTCCTGGCTCAGTCCCTTTACTCTCACCTACACTTAAAAACCATGTAAACCTATGGCAAGCCTGCAGAAAGAAGAATCAGCAGCCACGATACCTCCTCCCCGACACCATCGCCAGGAAGCTTTTCTTCATCCCCTTCAAGTCTTTGATCCCATGTACACACGACTGTTAGGGCCGTTACTAATTGGCAGGCAGTCAATATGCATGCCGCTTAGGCATGTTTTTTCTCCTTAAACATTCCAGGTTGCCCTAGAGTATTCATAATTCCTGTTTAAGGCCCAGGTAGCATCCTCTAGACTGCATACAGCAAAGCTGATTTACCCAGTCCCTACTGCTAGACACTCAAGTCCCTTCCAAGTTTTGGCTATTATAAGCAACACTGCAATGAACACCTTTGGTACAGAGGCTGTCTTCTTGCTGATTACATCTTCAGGGCAGATTCTTGGGCGGGGTCGTACTGAGTCAGGAGGGATGAACGTATTAGGGTTCTGGATAAAATCATGATGGAAGGGGGTGGGCTCTGGGGCCAGAGTGCCTGGGGGCAGGTGCTGGCTCCTCCACTTGCTGGTTGGGTGATCTTGAGCCAGTTATTTACCCTCTCTATCCTCGAGTCTTCTCATCTATAAAATTGAGATTAATGGTAGCATTGATGGGAGAACTAAATAAGTTTAAACATATAAAGAGCTTAGAACAGAGTAAGCGCTCAATGTATGTTAACCGCTATTTCTAGCTTAGTGTTATTATTCATTCAGTACAAGTATACTGAGCACATATCTTGCTAGGCACTATTCTAGGTACTAGTTATCGCCTTGACAAACTGCTTTCCCAAAGGGCTTTGTTAATTTGCATCAGCACTAGCATGTATGAGGTGTCAGTTTCAGTGTTGGATATTGTTATTTTTACCACCCACATGCAAAAATGAACACCTTAGTTCTTGGTGGGAACTCACTCAATTTTTTTCACCTTCTGTTACCTGTCTATCTATCTATCTATCTATCTATCTATCTATCTATCTATCTATCTTATTCGTGACAAGTGAGGGGGTCTGGTGCTCTTCCAGTATTAATCTCCGTAGAGGCCACCACTGTACACTGATGCATGAAATCGCCTTGGAGGGAAGGGGACAGTTTCACCAGATGACACTAAAAATTACCCAAGGCTCAAGTCATACATGATATGCAAATTCAGCCTATACTCTTCACCTCCAGAAAAACAATACTATCCCAAGGCTGTGGGGACAGCTGGTGGGATCCTTTCTCATACCCCACCGTCTGAATTGGTGCTCTGGTTAAACCTGGGTGTGAGATACGGGCGGGCGCGGTACGACTCGTCAGGCCCGTCCGGATCCCCCACTCACTGGCAGCTGCCGCACTGGTCACAGGCGTAGAACTAAAGGACATGAAAGCCTCCAGACCTATTCTCACAGTGCACTGGTACAGGCAATGACTTGTCTGAGGTCACTCTGACAACTCAAGTCACCCTGTCTCCTCACTGCTGGTCAGGGCTCTGTCCACAGCTTCACACTCACCATGGCAATGGGGCGGCCAAAGTCTAGAACCCAGTTCTGCAGGGTGAAGTAGAACCAGAGATCAAGGTGGAAGGGAGCCGTGCTGGCAGCCTCGTCAGCCTTGACGGAGCTGTGCCTGGGGAAGGGGCAGACAAAAGGGGTCAGCTCTTCTCTCCTCCCAGGCGAAGCTTCCCCACGAAGATGAGCCACAGAGATTTGGGAGCAGGAGGAAGCACACATGATTAAGTTCTAGGAAAAGGTTTTGCTGGAAATACTGTGGTCCATGGGAAGGTATCCTGGGAGTGGACTCCGTCTGCCCTGACCTTTGCTTCTCTATGATTCAGGCAGGAAAATGCCCAAAGGGTATAATAACTGTTGGGTTTTCTTACCTATTGAATGACGGGGAAATCAGATGGGGCAAAGGATGCAAATGTGGCTGAAAAGCATGAAACATGGTGATGGATGATGATAGCTAACCTTTGTTGAACACTTTCTATATTCCAGGCACTACTATAGCTGTTTGCATGTACCATCTCATTTAACTCTCTTAATTCTCACAGAAACCATCTGAGGTTAGAATATTACCCCCATTACACAAGTGAAAAAACTGAGGCCCAAGATGTTAAGCAACTTGCCCAAAGTTACGTAGCTAAATATTTGAACCTAAATGATTAGGTTCCAGAGCTTATATTTTTAACCTCTAACCCATCATTGTATCCACAGTGATTGGTCCACGGGATGGGCATGTGACCTGAGCTGGATCAATTAGAGCCCTCTGGTGAGATGTGCCTTACAGACTATAGACTGGGATGAACAGGGGATCTCCCTTTCCCTTGGTTTCTGAACCATGAGGAGGTAGGAACAGGGCTGCAGGTGTCCTTCTTCTCACCAATCCACAGTGAAACCTAAGAAGGAAGGCAGCAGGGACAAGGTGATGTGAGAGACGTGGCAAGAAGAGGAGAACCATCTGACAACACACCTTTGGATGCCTGTCTCTCCTGCAAAGCAGTCAGCCATCTGCTCTTCACACATGAGCTGAAGCTAAAGGGCCAGTGCATGTGCCACCTCCTCCAAGAAGGCTTCCCTGATGAAGCTTTTCCCAAAGCCCACTACAGGGAGTGCATCATCCCTAACTCCCACTCAGGCCATGACATCACTGGGCTGGAGTTTTGCTCGTATCTAGACCCTCAAGAAGAAGGGTGATTTTAAGGTTCTCTCAACTCACCAACCTCCCCATCAGAGTACAAATCCTCTTTATAGTGTCCCCGCCACTACTTGCATACCTCCAGTGACAAGCAGCCCACTCCTCCTAAGATGACTGAGATGTAAGTTGTACTGCCCAACTAGTGCCATGACCAGGAGCTGTGTGATGTTGAGTCCATATTCTCCAGAGTTTTCAGCTCAGTACCTGAGTTAAGCTCAGTGATTACTGGCTGATATAAAACAATCTCAGTTACCAGTTACTCATTTGTTTTAGTGGCAAACAATAGCTCTGTCAACACTGCTATTGCTTCCACAACCCTGGGATCATTTTTAGCCAATTCCAAGTATGGTCCACACTGGGCTCCTAGAGCAACCCAGACACAGAGAGGCAAGCTCTTGGGGGATCTCATCATCCTCTTGCGGCAAGCAAGGCGGGTGGAGTGGGCCTTTCCTAGGTCAACTAAGTCTTCCTGTCCCCTCTACCCAGTGCCCACCACTTACTGAGTGCCGACTGTGTGCTGTGCTAGAAGCTTCACCAGCACCATCTCATCTAATCCCCACAGCCATACCAGGAGGCTGTTACCCTCCCATTTTACAGATAAGGATACTGAGGCTTAACCAAGGTTACCCCCACTAGTAAGAAGCTGCATCAACTATTCCTTTTGTCAGCTTTCCTACTCCCTCCTTCTTCTGGTGAGAGATGATGTATCCTGAGCCACAGGGAGGGCCAGTGACCCAGGCCGGCGCAGTGGGACTTTTCTAACTAGAGTTGAAAAGAGCATCTTCCTTTCGGGTGCTGGGACGCTAAAGATGAGAGCACGGGGCTGCCTGTGGCCAAGGTTCCAGCCTCAAGGGACAGCCAGGTGAGAATGAAGTAGCCCTGCAGAAAGGAGCAGGGAAAAAGAGGAGAAGAAGGCCTGAGAGGGTTCACATTCCCAGTTCCAGGCGTCCCCAAGGCAATGGTTTGGCCACAAGAGCCAATACATTCCCTTTTGCTAAGGGTGCTGTAGTTCACACTGGCTTTCTGACACTCGCAATCCAGGAGTCCTGAAAGGCAGAGAATTCAAACCTGGGTCTACATGGATTCAAGACCTGTGCTCTAAGTATCTTGCTATTTTGTTGGTGATTATTATAAGCTTTGTGGCATATCAGGAGATCAAGATAGAGAGGGATTGGCGTAGCCTGAAGCAGTATGCAAAACCTGCAGGAAGAAAGGGAGCCTGGAAGCATGGTTGGGTGGATTCAAGTAGGCAGAAAAGCAGCAGGAGAGCAGGATCAAAGGCCTGGAGGTGGAAGTGAGAAAGGTGCTGCAGGGAGCTCAGATGCCTGGCTTACTGGTGGAAGGAAGAGGAGGGGCTGCTGGGCCTTCGGACCGAGGCAGATATTCAGTCACTGTCTTAGGCAAGTGACTGGTATAGAGGGCCCACCATGCCCCTTCCCCTTTGTGACCATCAGGGCAAGGCCTCAAAAAGCAGATGGTGGCAACCTCCGGGCCTGAAGAACTTTGATGGGGAAGGAGAATAACAGTCCTCAGTGTTTTATTCTGGAAACCTTCAAACTGGGCAAAGAGCAGGATGTTTGGTACAGGAAATAAAGGCGTTTTGAAAGCCTGGGAAGCACTTAAGTGTGGGTCTCTGGAAGCTGTGGATACCAAGCACACACTAGGGGCTCAGTGACTATTTCCTCTTCCACCTCAGGAGGCACTCAGTCAATGGGGATCCCTGTCATGAGTCCAGCCTGGCTGAGCAGAGCAGGAAGAAGAAGGGCAGGTGCAGGGCAGACACCTAACTTGGGAATCAAGATTGGTGAGCATCTGACTGGTTTTCTCCTGCTGAGAACAACAGTGAAAGCACAATGGCAGGTAACCCAAGACAAGGATGGCCTTTAATCTCCTCCACAGCTTTACAAGTCTACCATCTGGGAAAACTGATACCACGACAGTTGGGGAGCGCATACCATACAGCAGTGGTCCCCAACCTTTCTGGCACCAGGGACCAGTTTTGTGGAAGACAATTTTTCCATGGACGGGGTGCGGTGGGGGGGGGGGCGGAGATGGGGGATGGCTCAGGCAGTAATGCGA
The DNA here is from genome assembly GCF_009873245.2 of Balaenoptera musculus. NCBI lineage: Eukaryota > Metazoa > Chordata > Mammalia > Artiodactyla > Balaenopteridae > Balaenoptera > Balaenoptera musculus. The sequence goes on along the minus strand of NC_045786.1, from coordinate 66,190,854 downwards.
GCAATGGGGGGGATGGTTCAGGTGGTGATGGGGAGTGATGGGGAGTGGCAGATGAAGGTTCGCTCACTTGCTCACCTCCTGCTGTGCAGCCCAGTCCCTAACAGGCTGTGGACTGGTACCGGGGATTGGGGACCCCTGCCATAAAGCACATAACATATAGATGAAATATTCAAAGCGGTCAGCAGTCTCAGCCATGGTGGAGTCAAGCAGGGACCTATGAATGGGGACTATAGAGGGACTGATTTTGGTTCTATATACACAATGGTGAAATACCTGACATGATGACAAGTTTGAACAAAAAATGAGAAAATGAAGGCAAAAAAATAAGAGAAAAAAAGGAAAGGCAATTAGAAACTCCAGGAAAAACAAAAGCAATATACGAAAGCAAATGTAACTGTTAAACTCACTGGACTCTGTAGGGAACAATATTTACATGGCTTAACTAATAAAAACATTGTATACTGATTTTCAAAGTTCAGAATCAATCCACAAACAAAACATGGAAGGCAATTATGGTTAAAAAACAGCAAGTAAAAACTACTGTTAACCTTGACAACTTGAAAGTAAAACTATAGATGACAAGAGTTGGGGAAAGGGTAAAGAATGCTAAAGATTAGGGTAGGAGACTAATATTCTTTTAAAAAGGAATCAAGAGATACTGCCCTTATTGTAAATCAACTATACTTCAATAAATAAATAAATAAGTAAACTTTGGGGAAAAAAAGATATTACTTTACAGTTGACCAAAAAAGAAATAATGGTATATACACATTCCTTAAGGCTACAAAGGTAACAAAGAGCAAAACTAAAAATGGTGATACAAAACCATCTTGTGAAGATAGGAGAGGCATAAGTGAACCAAATCATAACAGGAAATTAGTAGGTAAACATTAGCTTAGAGGCTAATAGCAACTGATAAACCAAGAAATAGCAGTGGAGCATAGCTTTTGAGTGTGGACTTTGGAGACTGCCTGGGTTCATATCCCAGCTCTACCACTAACCAAATCTTGAGCAAGTTACCTCCTGGGCCTCAATGTTCTCATCTATAAAATGGGGGATAATAGCAGATCTTACGTCAAGAGTTGTGGCTGAATAAATTATGCAAAAACTTTTTTTTTTTAAATGCAAAAACTTAAGAGCAGGGCTTGGCCCACAGAAAGTGGTATGTACGTAGTATTTGTTATTATTATTTAGAAATATGAATTTAATTCTGGTAGAAACAGTTAAAAGAAGCTAACATGGTTGTCTCTGGTACTAGGGAGAGGTGGAAAAAGGGCCACTGCTTTTTACTCTAAGCCTGTCTGTGCAATTTTATTTAATCATGGGCATATATTACTTTGATTACAATACAAAAAACTGTCAACAGAGCAGGTGGAAGCTGGAATAGGGTACCTTGAAAGGTAGTGAGCACCTTGTCATTAGAGGTATGTAAGCAAAGCATGAATGTAGCAGAGGAAATCCAAGCATCCTAGGAGTTAGACAGGATGATTCTGTCTACTGTCTTGTGCAGCAATGATATTGAGAACCGGCCTACAGGCACCCAATGAGGGGCAGCAGAGACACCCTGGAAGAGAGCCAGCCTCTCATGCCATCCCCACGAGCAACCTGGATGGTGGGGAGCTCATGTAGGAGTAAAGAGGAATAGCCGTAGTGGAGTAGTAAGAACAGAAAACAGAAATCAGAAACCCTGGGTTTAGGCCCTGGTTCTTGCCGGCAAATGATGTAAACCTCCTTAGACCTCAGTTTCCACACACACAAAATACAAAAAGACTGAGTAAGATGCTGCATGTGGAAACCCCGCATGACCATATCTGCTACTCACACGCTGTTCTAATTGGACTACCACAGTTCAGGCAGTCAAAGACTCCCAACTTACAGGTGATCCAGAACAGACACGTCCTTTAGTAGCACGAAAAAGAGCTACTCTCACCCAAATCTCTCAGACTTCTTCCCTCGTCCCAAATCATACCACAAACTTCCTAAAACTGAGCACACTAGTGCTCAAAAACCTTCCATGGCTCCCCTGTGCCCTACAGAACAAAAGCTGCATACTTAACCTGCCATTTAGGGCAGGAACTAGGGTGAGGCAAGTGAGGCACACAGGGCCCAACATTTAAGTAGGCATAGGGGAGCCATGGAAGGTTTTTGAACACTAGTGCCCCGAGAGCGTCTCCTTAATTTTTGCACTCAAGGCTCTCACTCTGGTCCCAGCTCTGCTGCCATTCAAGGCCCTTCACAATCAGTCTGCATCCTCCTGCCACTGTACACAAAGAAAGCTCCAGCACCACTCCTTGCCTTTCCCAAGCTTTCCCCTGGCTGGAACAGCTTTTCTTCCCCTGTCACCTACTGAGTTCTTTGAGATGCAGCTCAAGCTCCACTTCCTCCAGGCAGCCCTCCACGACGACCTCTCAGCCCCTGGACTGTTCCTTCCAGGCCCGCCCTACCGGACTGTGGGACCCTCCCAGCTTCACCTTCCCCACCGCTTTAGTGCCTGGCACAGCGCTGGACACAACAGAGATGCTTAATGAATGCCTGCTCCATGCAATGAATGTCTATAATTTGTAAAATGGTATGAAAGTCGAGTGGAGGGTAAGATTAAAAGGTGGCTTCTGTACATTTTCCTCTGCCCCAAGCACCTGGTCTCAGCTACATAAACCAATAACTTCCCCTTACTGAGAGAAGGGAACAGCAACCGTGTGGGAAAAGCCCTTCCTAATTCTTTCTCTGGAGGGGAGCTTCCACATTTCGCTGTCTCTTCCATTTACATTCCCACATTCTTTGGTTCCTCGGGGCAAGGAATGAGCCTCCTGTTAACATCAGAACCCAAGTCAAGTTTAAAGGCACCCCCAGAACTCGGGTTGGCGCCCGGGGCTTGCAGGCGCGTTGGGGACCCTAGTGAGCAGAGATGTCCTCTGGGCCCGCCGCCGCCATCCCCACCCCGAGTTTCCTGGACCCCAGCTGAGCGACTGTCCTAGAGCCGGCCGGGCCGCTGGGCCGTTGAACCCCGCCGCTGAGCCTCCCTGGGCACGGGGCTCCTCCAGGAAGAGAAAGGAGAGCGGAGGCGGGGCTCAGGCGAGTGGGCGAGAAGCAGCTGCAGGGATAGCGCGGGGACGACCCACCCGAGCTCCGTGGCCCCGGTCCCCCGCCCTCCCCGTCACGTGGCGGGGCTGCGGTTCCGCTCCGCCCGCCGGCGCGCACCCACCTGGCCTGCAGGAAGGAGGCGCCCGGCTGCGCGCTCGGGCCACCCGCCGCTCCCGGGTGCTGCCGCCTTCGCGCCGCCGCCTCCATGGCTGCCCCACCGGCCGGGCCCTCTGCCCTGCTGCCCGGAGCTGGAGACGGGCTCGGCTGGCCTGACTGCCGCGAAAGCAAATACCCAAAGCTGGTGCAGACCGGCGGGAGAGCGCTCGGCCCCAGAGGCGCGGGCCGAAGGAGGGGCCGGCGGGGGGCGGGACCAGAGACGCGCCGCGGGAGCGCGGGAGCGCGGGAGGCGGGGCCGGCTCCGCGCGGGGAAGGAGGGGCCCGATGACTGTGGCGTCCCAGGCAGTGGGTGGGGACGGAGGCTGGAGGGTACAACGTGTAGCCTAATGGGGCTGGGATCTGCTGGGGTGCCCTGCGTGGCCGGGGGCGGGAAGCTTTGCCTAGGCTGCCCGAGACTTGGATATTAGTCTAGGGTGGGCTAGGGACGTGGGGAAAGACTAATTCGACCCAAATGCTCCCCTGGGGAGGAGACGAGACTGGATTTCCCTTGTCCTTGGGGACGGGAAGGCTTGGGGGGACGGGTTCAATGTCCTTCCCCACTGTGCTATGCACTTTCCTTCCTCAGATGGAAGATAGCACTCCTTAAAATGTCAACTCTATGGCCCTTGACGCTGGGAATCAAAAATCGGTGGGATAGGAGGGTAGGATGCAAAGAAGAGCGAATTCTTCCCAGGTTGGGGAGGAAGGTGATGCAGATTCCAGTTCCGTCTTTGTCACTCTCTTGGACTCTGTGGCTTTGTAAAAGTTACTTCCCTTCTCTTCCATTCAAACACGTATTAACTCCTGAGCAGAGCCCCATCCCATACGAGAATGGATGAGCCCTACCCTAGTAGGCTTACATGGGGTGTTAGGGGTGTGGATTGGTAAGTGGTGTGCTGGGGAAAGTACTGAGTATTGTGAGGGTGGAGACTTGGAGGGGGTGGGGTCAGACAAGGCTTCTGGAGGAGGCCTTAGGGAACTGAACTCCGTTTGCAAATGTGGAGCAAAGCCAATTTACTGACAATGAGTTGTGGTTGTCGGCTGAAAAAAAAATGCACAACCTAAAAGTTGAGAATTATGTTTTATTCGGGGACATTACTGAGAACTGTAGGCCAGATAGCTCAGATAGCTCTTAGGAACTGTTCCAAAGAGGTAAGGGAGGAGCCAGGATACACAGGAGTTTTTGCTGGAAAAAAAAAATGTAGTCGAACATCAAAAGATTACCGCTAATCACAGAAAACAGACATCTCAAGTTAATGATTTTAGTGTATGGGAAGATGCAAGAGTCTGGGCTTACTGACCTTTGATCTGCATCTTAACTATCTACAGCCAGAATCCTGTTTTTCTCCATCCTGAATTCCCCTCGGGGTGTGCCATGGGGGGCAGCTGCAGTGGCTGATGGCTTGATGGTGGACGACGTTATTTTTTTTTTGTCCACTTGGTAAAGGAAAGTACAGCGTTTATTGCAGGGTGCCAAGCAAGGGAGTGGGAGACAAACCTCAAATCCACTCACAACTTAGTCTTTGAGTTAGGGGTTTTTTTTTAAGGGGAAGAATAAAGAGGCTGGGATTAATCATCGTCTTGTGACATTTGTTAATTGTTGTTTCAGGAGTCCGGATATCTCTGGTTATGATTCTCCAACCAGATGGTCCATGGCTGGGGGGTCTGTTAGCTCATCTTGCCCTGGAGAAACAACCTGGGTTTGTATGTTAATGATGACATCTATAGTAGCAATTTTAGTACATTAATGACGTTAACAACAACAGTTTTAGTCATCTGACTCTGGCTGATTAGTGTTCAGTTAGCACGGGATTGAGGTCAGAGGGGACAAGAAAGGGAATAAAGTTTTGGATAGAGAGATTAATCATGAACTCAGTTTAGGGGGACTTGGCTTCAGATGGACATCCTAGCTGTGACTTTGGACTTCTGAGTTGACAATGAAGTCTGAGCAGAAGTCCACCAAACACATGAGGAGTGGGGAAGAGTGTTCCAGCCAGAGGGGACAGCCAGCCAGGGGGCTTGGCATCCAGAGAGACCCTGATGTTTGGAGGAACAGAAAGAAGTTCAGTGAGAGCAGCAGAGGGCAGGGAGGAAGAGCAACAGGAGTTGACCTGGGGAAGGAACCAGCGCAAACGAGGAGAGCCTTTATCCAGAGAACAATGGGAAGCAGTTCAAGGCTGTTGGGCAGGGGAGTGGCACCAACATATTTGCATTTTAGACCCTTCCCTCCACAGCATGGGGGGTCGGGGAGGTGGATGAGAGGAGGCAGGACTAGAGACTGGGGCCCAGTTCTTCTAGTGAGGGTCCTGGACTGGGTACAGTGACAGTGGAAAGGAGAGAATTGATGACATCAAGAGTTGTGTGGGGGGGCTTCCCTGGTGGCGCAGTGGTTGAGAATCTGCCTGCTAATGCAGGGGACACGGGTTCGAGCCCTGGTCTGCGAAGATCCCACATGCCACGGAGCAACTAGGCCCGTGAGCCACAATTACTGAGCCTGCGCATCTGGAGCCTGTGCTCCACAACAAGAGAGGCCGCGATAGTGAGAGGCCGGCGCACTGCGATGAGGAGTGGCCCCCGCTTGCCGCAACTAGAGAAAACCCTCGCACAGAAACGAAGACCCAACACAGCCAAAAATAAATAAATAAATAAATAAGAAAACCTTTAAAAAAAAAAAAAAAAGAGTTGTGTGGGAGGTACCAAGGCTGTGACTTGGATGTCAGGGGTGAGGAGAGAAGAGTTCAGGCAGTGGCCAGTTTCTGCAGCTGGGTGGATGGTGGAGGTACCCCTTGGGAAGTGGGTTGGAGCAGGTTTAGGCTAAATGAGAATTCATCCTTGGACACATTAAGCTTGAGGTGGGTCAGGAAGGCTGATGGACCCATGGATCTGACACTTAGGCCAGACTTGGGAGTTGGGCAGACAGACTTGTGAGTCACAGGAATATAGATGACAATTAGAACCTTAGAGGCTACCTGGGGAGACAGCTTCCCTGTGAGAAAAGAGAACAATGGGCAAAGCCTGAGAACAAACAACACAGTCCTACTGTATAGCACAGGGAACTATATTAACTATAATGGAAAAGAATATAAAATATAAAAGAATAAGCATCCTGTAATAAACCATAATGGAAAAGAATATATATATATACCTGAATCACTTTGCTGTACACCAGAAACTAACACAACATTGTAAATCATCTATACTTCAATTAAAAAAAAAAAAAAAGCCAGAGAACAATCTGCAAGGCAGACTGCCTGGATTTCAATCCTGATACCATTGCTAACTAGCTGTGACACTTGGGTAAATTGCTCAACCCCTCTCAGCCTCAGTTTACTCATCTGTAACAAGGAGAAGCTTGTTGCATCTACTGCATTGGGGTTGTGATGATTCAGTGAAATAATGCACGTGAAGCGCTTAGCACAGAGCCTGGCACTGGTGGGTTTGTTATTTACAACAGTCTGTCCTTGGACCTGAGGTTTCCCTCCATGATGTGAGGGGTTTGAGCTATGCCTACTTCCATTCTATTTTCTTTCCTGTCTTTTCTCTTGAGAGACTTTTATTGGGTTTATTCCTTCTCCTTTTGATCAGAGCCCGCATGTCCCATCTTGACTGTGGCTGGTGCCTGTATCAGGACCATTTTCCATCAGTCCCATCCTGGGCTCCAGCAGCCCACAGGTCACACCCCCAACGCCCACCCCAGCCCCACTAAAGGGCACGTATGCTTTATAGCTTGCTTTCTCTCATTTGTTCCTCACCATGTCATAAGCAAGCAGGGGATGTCCCTGTTTTGCATCAGGGAAAGCCAATGTCCTGAGCTGAAGTAGTGTACCCAAGGTCAGCCAAAGACAACGCTCAGACTGGATCCCAGATTTAATTTTGGTGAGTCTGATCTTCCATCTACAGATTGATCTATGCATACACCAGAGAAGAAGGATTGAGGCTTCCCACTCTGACCCTAATCTCTCATTCTCTGCTGGCTTTGCAAGCCTGCTGGGCTCCAAAGGTAGGGGTATGCAGTGCCCGTGATGTAATCATCGATTTAATAATACCAAGGAGTGAGCTTCCAGCCATTAGAGGATGAGGCTGTGCAGTGGGGGCCTCTCTGGCTCACTTAATCCTCCAATCCCTTAAATACCATCAAATCTGCCTCCTGTCTGGAGCCGACAGCTGCTCCTGAGTGCAGGGGAATCCAGGCTGGCAGGGAGGCTGGGACTTTCGGAATGAACAAGATGAAAACTCCCCCAGCCTGGTGGGATTATCAGCCCCCCGTCTTTCCTGTCCCATCAGGACTCTTTAAAAATACCATCTGTGTTAGGTCTCAAATTGCATGGAAATTGAGGGGAGCAGGGCCAGGGGTGGGGGATAGAGCAAAGTTGGCACCAACCCTTGGGCACTGAGGGATACACATTTCCAGGAATCTTGCTTCCAACTCTCTGGGGACATGGTTCCTGCCCACCAGAAAGGCAAATGGTCTCAGCTGCAATTTCAGTGAACAGCGTCAAGGAACTTTGCAGCTGGGAAGGTCCTTTGGGATTACACAGACCAGTGGTTTCAACTTTTATTTTAGCAGAAGTTCTCACTCTTTTCCAACTAGAGCTGTATGAGCTCCTTTTTAATGCCCGCCTAAGATCCTCTCAGCTACACCTGTCTTCCAGGTCTTGCCACTTGTTTCACCAGCACAAACCAATGGCACCCCCCGATCCCCCAAATTTCTGGCCTGAGAGTGCAGGAGTGTCAGACACTCCATGGGGTGAACCTTTGACCAGTAAGAGACAGGGGTTGGCAGATAAATTCCTTTCTCTTCCTCTTTCTGGGTGGACTGTCCTAAGCTTCATACGGCCTCATTAAAGAAGGTCCCACAAGATTTAGCAACAGGGGAGGTGTATAGCAGCCAGCTCAGCAAAGTCCTCTGTGCCCTCTCCCTCCTTTTCTCTCCCTCACCCTGCTTTTTCCCACCTCAGCTGCCCCAGCATCGCACTCCATCATAAAGTGTTAGCACATACACTCCTGCCTCAAGATCTGCTTCTTCGGAAACCTGGGATAAGATAACATCTGAGAAGGAGGCTCAGTGTATAAAACAGATACAAGCGGGGCTACTCTGAGTGAAGAGAAACAGGGGCCCAGGTGCCATCTCTCTTTCCCCCCTACCGTTTCCAAGGTGATGACCAAGGCCTCCTTACAAGGCTCCCAAAAGCCTTTGATCTCATTCAGTTCTGCCATTCTGCTGCTGAGAAAACTGAAGCCTGAAGTCACACAGTGAGTGAGAAGCAAAGCCAGGACTAGACTCCAATCTCCTCACTCCTAATCCGGTGAGACGAATCCTCATCTTTCTATCAAGTTTACATAAGAACTTTTGAAAACTTTTCTTTTCCCAAAACATCTTCCCATGCTGGTCTGCCCCGGGAAGGCTTTCCCCCACCCCCAGTTTTGTTGAGAAATAACTGACATACATCACTGCACAAGTTTAAGGCATACGGCATCATGGTTTGATTTACGTATATTATGAAATGATTACAATAGGTTCAGCTAATATCCAACATCTCTCTGGAAGGCTTTGAAGTCCCCTGTTAGGCTGTAGCCACCACCTGGGAGGCATGACACACAGCCCTCTGAACTCAGAAGCTGGGACTAAGGAGGGCAGACAAAGAAGAAATGGGACAGGGAAGGGGCAGTTATGCTGGGAGAAAGGCAGTCAGGAAAGGCCTGATTTAGGGACCTCTGCTTGTGAGAAACAGGGGTTACACACGGTCAGACCCCAGGGAAGAGAGGATAGGCCTGGGGGAAGAGGGAGGGACCATAGAAGGACATGGAGAATGGCTTCCCCTGTCAGCTGGTGTTGCCTGTAGGACACCCTCCTCCAGGCTGAGGTCATCCTTAAGGAAGCTGGGAGGGTGACCACACTGTGGGGGAAAGAGACAGAAGGAGGTGTTTGCCTCAAACTGCTTTCATTAAGAGTCTTGTAGGGGCTTCCCTGGTGGCGCAGTGGTTAAGAATCCGCCTGCCAATGCAGGGGACACAGGTTCGAGCCCTGGCCCAGGAAGATCCCACATGCCGCGGAACAACTAAGCCCATGCGCCACAACTACCGAGCCTGCTCTCTACAGCCCATGTGCCACAACTACTGAGCCCGTGCTCTAGAGCCCATGCTCTGCAACAAGAGAAGCCACCGCAATGAGAAGCCTGCGCACTGCAACAAAGAGTAGCCCCCGCTCACTGCAACTAGAGAAAGCCCATGCCCAGCAACGAAAATGCAACGCAGCCAAAAATAAATAAATAAATGTATTAAAAAAAAAAAAAGAGTCTTGTGGTTGTGACTGCTAGAAACAGCTGGGGCCAGGTTAATGGCAAAAAGTGATTTTAAAGGAATCTAAGTACGAGGATGCAGCTGGGCCTTGGGGAACAGATGAGAAGCAGGGCCTGGACTTAGAGAAACCCGAAAGCCACCTCCCTCCCACTCTGCTTCTGTTCCATCCTTCTCTCTCTCTGAAACTGGCTTGCCCTGTGTCCTAGGGAGCATTGGCAGCCAATGGCCTCAGCTGGCAGCTTCCAAGTTTACCTCGCTTTCATCCAGGAGTTAAGCAGAATGAGCCTGGACTCTTCTGGGCCCAATTCTAAGTTCTCATGGGGGGATTATGATTGGCTCAACTTGAGGCAGGTGCCCACCCTGGGCCAGTCAGTGAGGCCAGATGCTGTACAGTCACAGCTGCTCCCTCTCTGGCCAGATAGGCCAGGGAAGAAGGGGACGGTTCACTACCCTGGGCTTCAACAAAAGCCCTAAGATAGGAGATTCTGTGCTCTTTCCCCATGCCTTAATGGAAGAGATCACTCTTTTCTACATGTGTTATAAACCTTGTCTGGAAGTCTGCCTCCCGCATTGAATTGTTCTCAGCTAGCCCCCTCCCCTTCCCATCTGCTGCTAACAGGGTCCCAGGGCCTGCCGCTGCCCTGATGCCACATCCCTAGCTCTTACGTGAACATTAGTGAAGTTTACTTAAGTTTAATCTTAGACTCATTTTTTAAGAAAGGTCAGTGGGCCTCAAAATTACTGCTTCAAATGAATTTCTAAGCACCTGCTCCTGAGCCTGTGGTGGAAAAGGCTGATGTGAGCTTCTAAAATCAGAACTTACGTGGTGTTTCCTGCTTTGGGAGTCCATGGGTTCAAAGCCCAGAAAGGAATTCAGGGTCCTTTTCTTTCACTTTTATTAAAAAATTAATTAATTTATTTGGCTGCATTGGGTCTTAGTTGCAGCATGCGGGCTCTCTAGTTGTGGCATGCGGGCTCCAGAGTGTGTGGGTTCAGTAGTTGCGGCATGTGGGCTCTCTAGCTGTGGCGCGTGGGCTCTAGAGCATGCAGGCTCAGTAGTTGTGGCTCATGGGCTTAGTTGCCCCACGGCATGTGGCATCTTAGTTCCCCGACCAGGGATCGAACCTGCGTCCCCTGCATTGGAAGGTGGATTCTTAACCACTAGACCACCAGGGAAGTCCCCCCTTTTCTTTCACTCTTAACAGCTAACATTTATTGTACAATTGCTATGTGCTAGGGCCTGGTCTCAGTGCTTTATGTGTCTGCCCTCATTTAATTCTCACAATAGCCCTTAGGGGTAGGGATAAATTTTGCCTTGCTTACAGATGAGGAAACTCAGGCACAGAGAGGCTGAGTCACCTGCCCAAGATCCCACAGCCTGTTCTGTCAGTGGTGTGGCCGTCAATGAACTGGGCAGCCTGCCTCTGGGGCCTGTACTCTTCAGAAACCACCACACAAGCTGCCTGACCAGACAGGCCATGCAGACTTGAGGGAGGTTTCTCCATGGCCATGGCGAGCAAGGAGTAATAATCTGCTTTTAAAAACTATTTAAGAATTGTTAAGCCTGAACTCTGTGTGACTGGACTTTGAAATTAATCATCTATTCAAGAGACCCAGAGCTGTTAGTGTTAGAAAATCTAGGCTTTTCCCAGGGGCATCTTCATAGGCCTGATCTTTAAAAAGTAGAAAAGTCATTCATGTGAGTGGACAGCCATGCTGCAGAAAGCGAGGGCTTTAAAAAGATAAGGCTTAGATAGGATCTGGCCCCACTGAGGTTGACTCAGGGCTGTGTGCTCTGGGAAAAGCCACCCAAGCTCTCTGCTCTTGGTTTCTTTACCTGTAAAATGGGATTGAGGTAGGAGATAGATGGGCCCCAGGTTAGACATTTACAACTAGCCTCCTGTTTACACTTTGAAAATAAAGATAATAACAGGAACATGATAAGCAACTGGACTTTGTCTCCTGTGGACACTTCAAGATAATGGGAATGACAAAAACAAATAGGGGCTAAGCCCTGCTTAGATAAAATATAAGGAGGTCACATATTTCTCATTCTTGAGGTCAAGGAGACCCCCTCAAGCTACACATGGACAGACAAGATCCTCAGGGGAGGGGGCACTAGAGTATAATATGTTCTGCTAACCTCCTAGAGACCCTCGTGCTGGAATCCACCTTGCGTAAAAGATGCGCTCGCACAGAGGGGAGGGCCCTGAGCCAGACCAAACATGGACTCAAAGACAGACAAAGCAAGAGGATTGGCCAGAGGAAACCTGGAAGAACTGCCCCCATATAAGTGATTTAAACCACCCCAAAAGTGTGGTTCTCTCTCTCTATCTCAGCCCACCCATGCTTTCTCTGAACATATCTTCTCTCCTAATAAACACTTTACTTGCCTCGCTACTTTTCATCTCTTTGATGAATTCTTTCTTCAAAGCAGACAAGAGCCAGGGTCCTGCTCCTAGCCACTAACCCCTGGTGGTCTAATGGTTAGGATTCAGTGCTTTCACTGCTACGGCCTGGGTTCAATCCCTGGCCAGGGAACTGAGGTCTCGCTTTAAGCTGCCACACACTGCAGCCACCACACGGCCACCCAAGATCAGGATGATCATAACAGCCCCCTTCCAAGGTTATTGGGAAGCTCTAAGAAGGTGGTAGAAGCCTGAAAACTCATGGTCATTGTCCTGGTGGCAAGAATGTGTTTTCCTGGGTAGGAAGCTCGGGGAAGGCAATGCTCAATCCAGAGGAAGCACCAGAAGTTCAGCACCAACGTGGGGGCCATCTGAGGGAGAACTTTCTGGATCCCCTCGAATCTCACCAGGTAGTCTGTACCCTGCTCCACATTGTAAGGGTGCCCCTGAATTCCTTTCTGGGCTTTGAACCCATGGGCTCCCAAAGCAGAAAACATCACGTAACTTCTGGCTTTAGAAGCCTGTATCAGCCTTTCCCACCACCAGCTCAGGAGTCCTTAGGAATTTTTCTGAGGCCCACTGACCTGCCTGGAAAATAAGTCTAAGGTCAAACTTAAGCAAACTTTGCTAGTTTCAGGTTTAACTGAGAGATAAACATGATAGTTTTAAGTCACGGTTTTAAAAAAATTAGCTCTATTGCGGTATAACTTACACACAAGAAAATTCTTTAATTTTAAGTATAAGTCAATGAATTTTGACAAATGTATATTCTCATGTAACCACCACCACAGTCATGATACAGAATAATTCCATCACTTCCAAAAATTCCCTCATGTCCCTTTGCAGTGCCTCCCTTCTACCATCGCCAACCCTTGACAACCACTGATTTTCTTTATGTCGTTATAGTTTTGTCTTTTCTTAAATTTCATATAAATGGAATCATCTAGCTTTTTCCATCTGGATTTTTCCACTTAGTATGATGCTTTTGAGATTCATTCGTATTTTTGTACATTTCAAGAGTTCAGTTCTTTTTATTACCGAGTAGAATTCTATTGTCTGGATGTACCACAGTTTGTTAATCCATTTGAAGGATATCTGAGTTGTTTCCAGTTTGATAAAGTTGCTAGGAACATTCATGTACAAGTCTTTGTGTGGACAGATGTCTTATTTCTCTTAGGTAAACACCTGGGAATGGGATTGCTGGCTTCTATGGTAACTATACATTTAACTTTATAAGAAACTGCAAACTATTTTCCAAAGTAGCAATACCATTTCAAGTGATCTTTAATCTTAAAAACTTCAGATGCTCTGCCTTGCAAAAAAGATTACCTTCTGGATGACAGCAGAGGTAACCATGGCAGTATCACCCTGATGACAAATCAAGTTGTACATTTCACTCCCATGGCCTGGAGATTCCTCACCCCTGCGACGTGAAAGGGGAGTTCTAAACTGGGTCATTCACCACCATCCTATGTCTCATCCTCCCCTGCCTTTCCATGATCTTCCTGTGTGGGGCTCTGGCCTGAGTGCCAAGCGCAGAGGCAGGTATAGGCAGTCTATACATAATGTATGTATTATCTGGGAATTAAGTTTCCACCCAAAGCCAAAAGCCCTCGTTGCCTGACTTTAACTATTCATTTGTTTGGCTACAGGATCCCCCATCGAACAATGGGCAAGTCATAACTCTGAACAGACCCAGCAGGCAAAGCGGGATCCCTTTTCCTAGTTAGACAACTAGCCAGAGCCAGTTCCCAGTTACCTAGTCAGTCAATAAGCATTTGTTGAGCTGCACCAGGATAGCACACATGGAACCAATATTTCTCGTAACCTTACTGTCCTTGCCCACCCACTCCGTGGTATTGTCATTGCTCCTTGACAGATGATTAAACAGAAACTTGGAGATGTGAGGCCAAGTTTACCCAGCAGAAGCCAGGATGGACTCCCACGTCTTCCTGCTCTGCAGTCCCTTCCCTGGGGAAACATGTAAGGTATCCGGGTTTGGGGTGGGGTGGAGGACAAGGCTAAAATACCCAAAACAAGACAATCTAGTTTTTTCCCCAGGGCGTTCTTGAATTGACCATTGCATAAAACTGTGTTTTCCCCATAAGAACATTGTTTGAGTTGGGAGTTTGTTCCTGATTTGACATAAATTAAATGATGAAAATGTCTTACAAGTAAAGTTATTACAAACAAACCCTTATAATAACTTGTTAGTAAAGCCATGCTCAGTCCTTATGAAACAGGCATGGAGTCATTGTAGACATTAATTACACAAGGGGCCGCTTCCACTGCAAATTTTTTAATGAAACACGAAAAACTTTACTATGTCTTTAATATGATTTAAAACTAATATGCTAGAAACAGTAAACATTGAACATTTAATTAGAAATGCTTTTAGTAATGTTTAGAAAAGCATTGTGAGAAAAATACCAACTGCTTTGGGCTCTTTATAAAAGCTGGACTGACATTTTGTACGTGACCTGATTTCTCTTTTGTCAAGCTTTTACTTTCCGTGGACAGGGTCCACAGATGGGCGTCAGGGGACTTCGGACCACCTGGAATTGTATGCAACATGTTTTGAGGATATATGTATATCTTGCGGAACCTCTAGCTCTCATCAGATCCCCACAGGCCTCTGTGATACAGCCACAAATTTGAATCACTTATTTCTTATGTTTTTTTCTGTTGTGAGCAGTGGCATTAAAATTATTCCACTGACTTTAGAGCCTTGCTGAGTTGGAATCATTCTTTTAAAAAGTAGCCTGGATCTTCTGCACTTGGTGGTGTGATGGACTAGATTCCCAGAAGGGCTCCCTCCCTGTAAAACAACTGGGTCCTGGAAAAAAATAATTTTAATGCATTGCTGGGTATGCAGATAGTAGGGGAAATCACCAAGGTTCCTCACCACTAAAATTAAACAAACAAACAAAAATCACGGACCTGAGACTGGATGAAGAAGCACTGACAGGGAAAGCAAAGAAAAGGTTGGGCGGCCCTGAGGGCAAATGCCCATTTTAGGTACTCCTGGGAAGCCTGCCCTTGGGCCAGTGGCAACGTAGGGGATCTGCCTCAGGACTCCACCTTAGCTCAGGTCTCTAAGGGATTGTGTATTGTCACTGGCTCCCCTTCTGAGGTCTCCGCTCTATCGCTGAGGAGAAGCAGAAACTACATTTCCCAGAATCCTCTGCCCCATGGGGTTCCAGTAGAGGCTGCAAACGAGAGGCTGTTGGGAGAGATTCGGAAGGCGGGTGAAAGGGGTGAAAGGGAGAGGGCACGGTTCTCCAGAGGGGTTGCAGACTCACAAGCAGACAGGAGTTCACAGTAGCTTCTGGATGTGCTTCTTGAGGATCACCTACAACGGGCTGCTGCCTGAGAGGGTGGGTGGGCGCTTCCCAGAGGCTCTTGAGATTAGAGTGGCCTCGGGGCAAACCTGAGAATCACCCACGTGGGTGCTACAGACTGAAGCTGCAGTTGAAGGTTCCCTTACCTTTGCTCCCCCAACACTTCCAAAGGTTGTATAGACCTCTATTTCCCTGGAGCCGAAACTGAGATGCTTGGCATGCCAACTATCAATTTATTGCCTCTTGTTCCAAATTCACTTTTCAATACCTGTTCTGTGATTATGGGCAAAATTCCTTTAAACATACCTTCTTACTATGAGCTTACTGATGGTAAGTTTTTTCGGTAGACGGCACTGGAAAGACACTGGGGGAGGAAGCGTTTCTCCTGCTGGTCCTGGCGCTGTACCTTTGGAGAGTGGTATGGGCAGGAGCAGTTCCGGTGGTGGTCTGTCCCAGCCACACACCCAGATCACACAATCTCTCAGTGACCTCACAGCCCCTGCTTGGCCTGGTGATCACCTCCCATGGTGCTCACAGACGGTGGATTCCAGGCCTCCCTCTTGCAGTGATGCCAGATTCCCTCTGTGCACCTGCACGCCTGACCACCTGCCCCCTGGGCACAGCTCACCTGTGCTCCAGTGGGTTGCTTCCTGTCTTTCCAGACACTGAGGACAGGCTCTGGCCCAGGCCACCTTGCGAACTTCTCTGCCATACAGTGGTCTGCAACCACATTTTCTCCAGTGAGGTGTGAACCCCACCTTTGGGGAGGGAGACCCCTCCCCTTCAAAGTTTGTCCTTCCTTGGGTACTTTCTCTCAGCACTATAGTTCTTTTTATATCTTATAGTTATTCTTTTATTATAGCTTAATAATTGTTTATATTAAACATCCCCTGTTTAAATCACTGTGTGGTTTGTTTCCTGATTGGACACAGGTGGATACACTTGGAATACATAGAGTGTATGGCTTCTGTTTTCCCCAAGGAGACTGTGACTGATAGAGGCTAAATAGCCATAGGTTTATAGGCATCTTGGCACTAAGCAGAAGCAAATGCACATCTTCTCTGGGGTTTCCTTTCCTGCTTAGGTCCTTAGGACTCATTTGTTCATTCAACAACAATTTGTTGAGCACCTGTTACATATCAGTCACTGTTCTAGATGATGGGGATGTAGCAATGAGCACACGAAAAACCCTACCTTATATTTTCACAGAAATATATCATCAAATACAGAAGGAAATGAACTACCATGAAGAGAAGACAAAATGTAACACATTTAGATCCCTATGGTTTTTAGTTATTGCAATTATCAGATAGAAGAAGATGTAAAATAACTAGATAGGAAATGTTTAAAGAAATAAAAGATGGGATCACAGGAATAAGCAAGGGATCAAAAAAGACAAACAATAACAAGTGTTGGGGAAGACGTGGAGAAATTGGAACCCTTATACATTGCTAGTGGGATTGTAAAATGGTGCATCCCCTTTGGAAAACCTTCTGCCAATTCCTCAAACTGTTAAATACTGAGTTATCACATAACCTAGATATACAGGTATATGACCAAGAGAAAAGAAAATATACATCCACACACAAAAAAGTACATGACTATTTACAGTAGCCAGGTCATGGAAGCAACCAAAGTATCCATCTACAGATGAATGGATAAAGAAGATGTGGCACATATATACAATGGAACATTACTCAGCCATAAAAAGGAACGAAATTGGGTCATTTGTAGAGACGTGGATGGACCTAGAGACTGTCATACAGAATGAAGTAAGTCAGAAAGAGAAAAACAAATATCATATATTAATGCATATGTGTGGAATCTAGAAAAATGGTACAGATGAACCGGTTTGCAAGGCAGAAATAGAGACACAGGTGTAGAGGACAAACATATGGACACCAAGGGGGGAAAGTGGCAGTGGGGTGGGGTGGTGGTGTGATGAATTGGGAGATTGGGATTGACATGTATACACTAATATGTACAAAATAGATAACGAATAAGAACCTGCTGTATAAAAAATAAATAAATTAAATTAAATTTAAAAAAAAAACAACTAGTACATGAATGTTCGTGGCAGCATTATTCATAATAGCCCCAAAGTAAGAACAACCCAAATGTCCATCAACTGGTAAATAAATAAATAAAATATGGTAGACCCATACAATGGAATTTTATTCAGCCATAAGAAGGAACAAAGTACTGATATTTCCTACAATATGGATGAATCTTGGAAATATTTTGCTAGATGAAAGAAGCCAGTTACAGAAGGCCATATATTGTATGACTCCATTCTTATGAATTGTCCAGAATAGGCAAATCCATAGAGACAGAAAATAGATTAGTGGTTTTTGGGAGACAGAGGTAGAAGGGAATTTGTAGTGACTGCTAACGAGTATAGAGTTTCTTTTGAGGGTGACAGAATTGTTCTAGAATTCATGATAATTGTTTCACAACTTCTGTGAATATGCTAAAAACCAATGAATTGTACACTTTCAAAGGGTGAATCTTATTATTTGCAAATTATATCTCAATAGAGCTGTTATTTTTAAAAAATAAGCAAGGTGGGCTTCCCTGGTGGCGCAGTGGTTGGGAATCTGCCTGCCAATGCAGGGGACACGGGTTTGAGCCCTGGTCTGGGAAGATCCCACGTGCCGCAGAGCAGCTAGGCCCGTGAGCCACAACTACTGAGCCTGCGTGTCTAGAGCCTGTGCCCCGCAACAAGAGAGGCCACGACAGTGAAAGGCTCGCGCACCGCGATGAAGAGTGGCCCCCACTTGCCACAACTAGAGAAAGCCCTCGCACAGAAACAAAGACCCAACACAGCCAAAAATAAATATAAATAAATAAATAAATTTATAAAAAAAAAAAAAATAAGCAAGGCAAAGAGACAACTGCAAATGACCAGACACATCTGAAAAGGAAGCAAATAGAATTTAACAATTTAACCCTTGAGATTAAAAACTCAATGGGGACTTCCCTGGTGGTGCAATGGTTAAGAATCCGCCTGCCAATGCAGGAGACACGGGTTCGAGCCCTGGTCTGGGAAGATCCCACACGCTGCGGAGCAACTAAGCCCGTGCACCACAACTACTGAGCCTGCACTCTAGAGCCCGTGTGCCACAACTACTGAGCCCACATGCCACAACTACTGAAGCCTGCACGCCTAGAGCCCATGCTCTGAAACAAAGAGAAGCCTCTGCAATGAGAAGCCCGCGCACCACAATGAAGAGTAGCCCCCGTTTGCCACAACTAGAGAAAGGCCGCACGCAGCAATGAAGACTCAACACAGCCAAAAAAAAAAAAAAAAAGAGTAGCCCCCACTTGCTTCAACTAGAGAAAGCCCGCGGGCAGCAATGAAGACCCAACACAGAAAAATAAATAAATAAAATAAATAAATTTATTTAAAAAAAAAACCTCAATGGACAGGCTAAACAACAGATTAAACACAACTGGATAGGGAATTAGTGAACAGGAGATAGATCTGAGAAAACTACCCAGAATGAGGCACAGGGAGTCAAGGAGATGAGAAATATGACTGAGAGGTTAAGAGAAGGGAAGATGGAATGAGGTCTAAAAAATATCCAGTCAGACTCCCAGAAGCAGAGAATAGAGAGAATAAAGGAGAAGCAATATTTGAAAAGCTAACAGCTAAAAATTTCCAGATCTGATAAAAGACACCAACCCATGGATAGGAGAAACAGAACATGCATCAAGCAGGTTAAAAAAGACATACACCTGGACATATTGTAGGGAAACCACAGAGCACTAAAGGCAAGCATGTTAATAGCAGCTAGATAGAAAAGAAAGATTGTCTACAGAGAAACAATTGGACAGTGACAGCAACAGTGAATCTATACATTCTTTTTTTATATATTTTTTCCATTATGGTTTATCACAGGATATTGAATATAGTCCCCACAACAGTGAATCTAAAAGATAGAAAAATATCTTCAAAGTACTAAGAGAAAATAACTGTTAACCCAGAATTGTGTACCCAGCAAAACTATCTTTCAAGAATAAGTGTAAGATAGAAACATGAAGGTGAAATAGGGACATTTTTAGAAAAAAAAAACAGAGATTTTACCACTAACAGACCTTCACTAAAACAAATTCTAGAAGATGAACTTCAGGAAGAAGGAAAATGAGACCAGAAGGAAGGTCTGGAATGCAAGAAGAAATGGTGAGCAAAGAAATCAGTAAATATGTAGATAATTCCAAACACAGTGTCTGCAAAAAACAACTAATGAAAGATGGTGATGGCATGTAATTTGTGGGGTTGAAAAACGACAGGCACAAATACTGGACAATAATAATTTATAGGTGGGGGAAGGAGAGTGAGGCTGGTGAGAGGAGGTAGAGTGCTCTGAGTTCTTCTTGAGAAGGTTCAAGTACTGTTGACTTTAGACTTTGTTAAATGTGCCTGGTAAAATTTCAAGGGTAATTACTAAAAACACAGAAAGTATAACTTCCACACCAGTAGAGCAGAAAAATAGAGTAAGAAAACTAAAACAAAAAGTCAGTTTAGAAAAAAAAAAGTTGAAAGAAGTTTAGAAAAGAGAACAAATAGAAAATAAAAATTAAGACGTAGAAATATTATCAGTAATCACAATAAGTATAAATGGGATAAACAAAAGACAGATTCTCAGACCTAGATTAAGAAAAACCCCTAAAAACTAGACAAACCTAAAATAAAAGGACACAGAAAAGATGAAAGTAAAATGATGAACAAAAGTAAAATGCTAATTAAAAGAAAGCTGGTGCAATATATTGGTATTAGACAAAATAGACTATAAGGCAAAATGTATTATTAGGGCCTTTCATCATTTTCATGATAAAAGGTTTGATCCACCAGATATAATAGTACAAAAGTTGTGGGTACCTACTAAAATAGTATCCAAATACATAAAATGAAATGTATAGAACTATGGATAGAAATTGACTAATCTGGGACTTCCCTGGTGGTCCAGTGGTTAAGAATCCGCCTTCCAATGCATGGGATGCAGGTTCGATCCCTGGTTGGGGAACTAAGATCCCACATGCCACGGGGTAACTAAGCCTGCGTGCTGCAACTACTGAGCCCACACACTCTGGAGCCTGTGCACCACAACTACTGACCCCACACGCCACAACTAGAGAGCCTGCATGCCACAACTACAGAGCCCACACACTCTGGAGCCCGCGCATCACAACTAAAGAGCCCACGTGTTCTGGAGCATGCATGCCACAACTACTGAGCCCATGCATCACAACTAGAGAGCCCACGCACTGCAACTACTGAGCCCACACGCCCTGGAGCCCGCGCCCACAACTAGAGAGAAGCCCACACACCTCAATGAAGAGCCCACATGCTGCAATGAAAAGAAAAGATCCCGCGTGCTGCGACTAAGACCCAATGCAAGGACTCCCCTGGTGGTGCAGTGGTTAAGTGCGGTTAAGACTCCGCACTCCCAATGCAGGGGGCCCGGGTTTGATCCCTGCTCAGGGAACTAGATCCCACATGCATGCTGCAACTAAGAGTTTGCATGCCACAGCTAAGGAGCCCACGTGCTGCAACTAAGGAGCCTGCCTCCCACAACTAAGGAGCCCACTGGCCACAACTAAGACCTGGTTCAACCAAAAAAAAAAAGACCCAACTCAGCCAAAACTAACTAAATAAATAAATATTAAAAAAAAAAGAAATTGATAACCCACTAACATAGTGGGAGATTTCAATACAATGATCTCAATTATTAATGGGTCAAAAAAGATTTGAATAACACAATTAACCAGCTTGATTTAGTGGATATTTATAAATCACTCTATATCCAACAATCAAGGAATAGACATTCTTTCCAAGTGCACATGGAACACTTCCAAAAATTGACCATATAAAAGGCCTTATAGCCAGTTTCAACAAATTCCAAAGAATCTGATTCACATAAATCACATTTTATGACCTACGATCATAGTTATAACTAATGCAATTAAATTAAGTCTTTAACAGAAAGATAAATGACATCCCCTCCTGAGTTTTGAAAATTAGAAAGTACATTTCTTTTTTTAAAATTAATTAATTAATTAATTAATTAATTTTTGGCTGCACTGGGTCTTCATTGCTACGTGCGGGCTTTCTCTAGTTGCGGCGAGCGGGGGCTACTCTTCATTGCGGCGTGCGGGCTCCTCATTGCAGTGGCTTCTCTTGTTGCGGAGCATGGGCTCTAGGTGTGCGGGCTTCAGTAGT
Organism: Balaenoptera musculus; assembly: GCF_009873245.2. Classification (NCBI taxonomy): domain Eukaryota; kingdom Metazoa; phylum Chordata; class Mammalia; order Artiodactyla; family Balaenopteridae; genus Balaenoptera; species Balaenoptera musculus. Next base: position 66,169,345 of record NC_045786.1, on the reverse strand, counting down.
TGTGGCACGCAAGCCCTAGAGCCCGTGGGCTTCAGGAGTTGTGGCACCCAGGCTTAGTTGCCCCGCAGCATGTGGGATCTTCCCGGACCAGGGATCGAACCCGGATGCCCTGCGTTGGCAGGCGGATTCTTAACCACTGCGCCACCAGGGAAGTCCCAGAAAGTACATTTCTATATAATTTAGGAGTCAAGTAAGATATCATAATAGAAATTGAAAGTTGTATAGAAACAACTATATGATATGTGATGAAAATTGTACATATCAAAACTGGTGGATGCAGCAAAAATGGTAATTACAGGGAAATTTATAGCTTTAGATGCTTACATTAAAAAAGAAAAAAGGCTGAAAATTAATGAGCTAGCTTTCGCTCTAAGAGGAAAAATAACCCCAGTAGAATAAACACAAGGAAAGTTTAAGAAAAGATATAAAGATAAGAGTAAAAATTAATTAAATGAAACGAATATACAATAGAGATGATCAACAAGCCAAGGCCAGACAAAACAGACAAACTTTTGGTAAGATTCATTAAATAAGAGGGTAGTAGGTAGCATGCATAAACAAGCAATAATAGGAATGGAGAACAGAAGAAAGCTGAAAATACAGAAGAGATTAAAAAGATAAGATGAGCATGCCATAAAGAATATTACATCAATGAATTAAAAAACTTATTAGAAAGGGAAACATTTCTAGAAACATATAACTTATCGAAGCTGTAACAGGAAAGCTTGAGTTCCCAACAGTATTAAAGAAATTGAATCAGTGGCTTAAAAAAAAATCAAGCCTTGCTGGTTTTCAGACAATTTCTAGCAGATTTTCATGGAACAAATGATTCTAATTTCACACAAACAAAGACTATCCAAAGAAGCAATGCTCCTCAACTCATATGAGGTTAGTATAACCTTGAAATAAAATCAGTCAAGTATGAGAAAGTATGAGAAAGAAAATAACAGACCAGAATCCCTCATGAACATATTAAATGGAAATACTATAAACAAAATACTAGCAAATCAAATCCAACAGCATATATTAAAGGCAATTCATCATGACTAAGCTGGATTTATCCCTAGAATATTTGGATCATTTAACATAAAAGCCCATGACTTTAATTCATCACATTAATGGGTTAAAGGAGAAGTTGTGTGATTATCTAAATAGATCTAGTAAAGGCAGTCAGTAAAAGTCAACATTCATGCCTGGTAAAAACTCTTAGTAAAGCAGGAATAAAAAAAACTTCCTAGCATTAAGAGGTAATCTTTTTTAAAAAGCCTACAGTAGTCATCATTCTTAATGATGAATCACTGAAAGCATTGTTCCTTTAAGAGCAGAACGAGGCAAAGGAGTCTGCCATCACCTCTTCTGCTCCACAAGGCAAGGATAAGACAGATATAAGGAGAGAGAAGGAAACAATACTATCATTATTTGTAGCTAATATAATTGTTTACATAGAAAACCCCAAAAGAATCTACAGACAAATTATTAGAATTAATGAGAGAGTTTACCAAGGTTGCTAAATACAAAACAATTCACCAAGGTTGCTAAATACAGAAACTGATATATATCTCCCTAGATTAAGATCTTAATCTTAAAATTACAAAGAGATAAACCAGTTAAAAATGGGCAAAAGACATAAATAGACACTTTACAAAAAAGGAAACAAATCTCCAATAAAAATTAAAATACGCTGGACCTCATTGATGGCCAGGGAAATATTATACAAGTCAATGCCACAATAAGATCCTGTTTTCCAACTCCATTGGCAACAACTAAGAAATTTAGTCACACCGAGTGCTGATGGAGATGAAGATCACTGGGACTTTTTATATACCACAAATGGAGTGTAAACTGGTACAACTTTGAAAGACACTTTGGCTATATGTATTTTGTAAAATTGAACTAGATATGTTATAAAGAGGTTCTTGCACATGCATAAGAATATTCATTGCCATACTGTTAAAAAATGGCAAAAAATTGGAGGCTACCAAATGTCCATTGACAGGAGAATGGATAAATAAATAGCTATCTATTCCCACAGGGAATCAACTCCAGCTACACACATAACATGGTCAAATATAATGTATGAAAAAGGCAAGTTGCAGAAAATGGCATAAAATCATGACAGCACTTTTATAAAGCTCAGATGAGTAAATTAAACAATATTTCATTTAGGGATGCATATACAAATGATAAAACAACCTATTTTTAAAAATCAAGAAAATGGTCAACATAAAATTCAAGCCAGTATTATCTCTAATGAGGAGGCAGGATAAGATAAGAAAAAGGCATACAGGTGGATGCATTAATAGGTAATGTTCTAGTTCTTAAGATGGATGGTGCACTTCCAGATGTTTATTTTATATTGCATTTATTATTTTGATGTTTCAAATACTATGCATAAAATGCTTAAAAAGTGGCCTGTAGTTTCCCGTTTTCACCACTACATGGCAGGCTAGTCCGCCAGTAAAGTGACTCCTGAATGGGAAAGGCTAGTGAAAATGAAACTGTACCTAATGACAGTGTTCTAGTAAGCACTCAATTTCCCCTGTAGGAACACATGCAAAATGTAAAACAGGGCTTTTTGTTCTGAGTGTTTACATGCACAACCAGGGCAGCTCAGGTGCACATTACTCTGACCTGGATCTTGCAGCTCTGTTGTCAGGTTTTGTTTTTTCCTTTCTTTTTGCCTTATGTAACCATTTTTGAAAACTTAAAAGTGTATCTGCTTAAATGTTGATTTTTATTTTTCAGAACTTTCCAGTATTTCCCAAGGTTTCATTTCTAAATTAACAACATGGAGCATAACGTTGGTTACTTGGTTTCCCTCTTGGCAATTGACACATCTAACTTCCCCTTCTAATGTTTATTGATTAGGGGCGGTTTTGTAGCATTAGCATTAGAACCACTGCTTTAATGAATGTCTGGATGACACTGTTACATACAGGAATATTTAAAAATCAGTAACAGTGTTAAAATAGCAGCACAATATTCACAATAGTCATCAAAATTACTCATAGGAATTCTGGTGCCAAATTGCACCAGTCACAGGAAGTGACTGACAAACGTTGGTAGGTATTTCTGTTTTAGCAGCCAATATTATGCCACCAAGTGGCAAGAGCACAAACGGTCCTCCAGCCACCCACTTCCTTTTTCATGCTCTACACCTGCCCTGTCCACTTGATCAGCCACTAGCCCCATGTGGCAATTGAGGTCTTGGAACGAGATGTGACCTAAGTGTAAAATACCCACTGGATTTTGAGGATTTAGTATGTATGAAAAAAAAAAAAAAGTAAAATGTCTCAGTAATTTTTAATCTCACCTTTTTAATTAGACACTAGAACATTTAAAATTACATACGTGGCTCGCCTGTGGGGCTCACATTTTATTTCTATTGGACAGCACAGCTCTAGATGTTATCACCAAGACTTGCGATCCCTACCTACCAGGGCTGGCTGCATGGGTGTGTGGCCGGTGCAGTCGTACAGGGGGTCCCCTGTTCTGAAGTGCTGTTACTGCCTCGAAATCCTTAATTGTATCTTTGAATTTGCGTTTCAGAAGGAAGTCTCCTAGAACAATGGAGCATGCGCCAGGGGCTGGAAGCCTTGGTTCATGCGCCATCCCGCCTCCTTCCGCCTCCCGGTGTCCCTGGCCGTGCCCGGCGACTGCTGCTCTCTTCCGTCCCCGGCAGAGTTCTGGGCGCGGCCATGGGAAGGGTCAGGGGTGTGATGGTGCCCATCCCTTCCCCGGGCTGGCTGCGCAGGGTCTCTCGCCCACCTCAATCCAGGGGCGAGAGTTTCACCGGCGCCGAGGTCTCAGTACCGTTGGGAGTCGCCTGTCTGCCCCGGTTTGGGCAGGGGGCCCTGGGGCAGGAGAGACACCTGGCCTGACCTCTCCAGACTCCTCCAGGCTAGGGCGGTCATCTGCTGGCAGGAGCCGGACACAGCAGCACGCAGGCCTGCGCTCGCTGCAACCCTGCAGGAGGGATGCGCCCTGGGGGGACCGCTCTCGCTAGAGAGTGTCCACGCGTTCCGGAAGCGCGCCCTACTCTGGCTCCGAGCTTGGGGGAGGATTGGGAGGGCTCTTTTCCTCCTAACGACCTTCCTCCGTCTTTCTTGTGTTTGTCTGTTATGGACAGCTCAAGGCACCCCTGGGGACAAACCGTAACTCACAAATTGTGTAATTTCTGTATTGTGTGATTCCGTGTGTGAGTGAAATACTATGATAGGTGCATTTAAAACTGGCATTGCACAATAGAAAGATGAATGGTAAAATTCATGTTAGTAATTACAGTTTTAATTTTAATTTACTTTATATATTTGAATTAAAAAAATTAATTGTGGCAAAATACACAACATAAAATTTACCATCTTAATTAATCATTTTAATTGTACAGCTCAGTACCATCAAGTATTTACATTGTTGTGCAACCAACACCTCCATGTTGCAGTACATGTCAGAATTTCTTTCCTTGTTAAGACTGAATAATATTCCATTGTATGTATATACCACATTTTATCCATTCATCCAGCCATGGGCATTTGGGTTGCTTCCACTTTTTGGCTATTGTGTATAATGCTGCTATAAACGTGTGTGTATAAATATCTCTTTCCATTTATTTTGCTAAAATAAACAAGACTGCAGTTAATACCTTTGTACATACATCACTTTGCGTGCTTGTAAGTCCATTTCTAGGATAAATTCCTAAAAGTAAAATTGTTGGGTCAAAGGAAATGTGCATTTTATAATTTGTTAAATATTGCCAAATTGCTGTCCATAGATGTTGAACCATTTTACACAGCCACCCCAGCGCTGTATGTTTTCAAACTTTTTGATCTTTGACAATATGCTAGATTAAAAATGGTATTTACGGGCTTCCCTGGTGGCGCAGTGGTTGCGAATCTGCCTGCCAGTGCAAGGGACACGGGTTCAAGCCCTGGTCTGGGAAGATCCCACGTGCCGCGGAGCAGCTGGGCCCGTGAGCCACAACTACTGAGCCTGCGCGTCTGGAGCCTGTGCTCCGCAACAAGAGAGGCTGCGATAGTGAGAGGCCCGCGCACCGCGATGAAGAGTGGCCCCCGCTTGCCGCAACTAGAGAAAGCCCTCGCACGGAAACGAAGACCCAACACAGCCATAAATAAATAAATAAATAATTTTTAAAAAAATGGTATTTACGTCAATAAGAATGAACAGAAACATGTGAAATACGTTTAAGTCCATGAGTTTGTAGTAATACAGTAAACTTCCCCAGCAATCTGTAATGTTCATTTTTGGAGGATGTTAGGGAAACAATTCATTATTTTGAAACAAACAAACAAAAACAAAAGGAAAGAATCAAGTATGACCTGCCTTTTCTATGTAAACTGTATGTCAGCATAGCTAAATAGTTAACAAGAGGAAGTTTCTCTTTATAAAAGTATTCTCATTATTAAATAAAGAAGAAATAATGCAACCACTAAGGAAATGATGGATGTAGGCAATGATCATCAATGGTTGCAAAGAGAGACCAAGATAAAGCGAGAAAGAGATGAGTAGACATCCATCCTATGCTTCGTAATAGGAGACCACTGTGCTACCTCTCAACTATTCTTGCCTAAACATTCAAACTGAATCTGAGAGTCACCAGGTCTAACTGCCAACAAGTTACAGAAAATATAGGGATGAGAAGAACATGTTAAACAACAAATCAAGGGGATGCAATCAGCAAAATTCAGACCGTAGCAAATCTACAGGACAAGTGACCTAGTTTCTTCAATAAATGAATTTAAAAAGAAGAAGAAAAAAAAGGGGGGGGAGGGATAGGGAATCTCTAAATTAAATTTAAGGTACATAGCATCCAAATGCAATATATGGGTCTTATTTAGATCCTGATTCAAATGAAAAAACATGTGCTATCATTTATGAGACATTTAGGAATGTGAACCCTGATTGGATATTTAACGATATTAAGGAATTAATTGTTGATTTGAAGATATTATGGTATTATGCTATTTTATAATATTATATTTTAGATAATATGGTACTATTTTTCAGATTTATGATATTATGGTTAGGTTAAAAAATCTTATCTTTTAAAGATATATACTAAAATAATTATTGATAAAATGTCTGAGATTTGCTTCGAAATAATACAATGGGAATGTGTGCGGGATGGGGTATGGATGAACCATGACTGACTATGAGCTTATGATTATTGAATCCAGGTGATTCGTACTCTACAATTCTCTCTACTTTTGTTTATGTTTGTAATTTTCCAAATAAAGAAGTTTATTTCAAAAAAAAAAAAAGACAATGAAAGGGTAATCAGAAACAATGAGTACAGATGGCTCTTTTTTGGAATTTTGATGCAAAAAGGAAAAAAAAAGCAACAGCTATCAGGGTCAACAGAAGGGTATTACAAAAAAAAAAACCACCTTAATTATTCAAGTATTACATATGTATGGAAAAGTGTACTGCACAAGGAATCCTCACCAAATAAATACCCCCATATATTAAAAAAGGTCTTTTACTGGGTCTTTTGGGTAAACATATATAGAAAACAAATGAACCCCACATCTAGGAGTATAACATTTAGCCCACACACACGGTGAACTCACAGTATGGAAAGGACAGAGCAAAAACAGGCAAAAAAAGGCAGGCTTCCACTTTTGTGAGAAAGGGGATTTCAAGCTAAGAAGTTGGTCTTGTTAAATAAGAACTGAGACCACCCATGTCAACATGACACAACTGCTCTAGGAAATTCTAGTCCAGGAGGATAAATAGATTAATTGTTTGCTTCAAGAAATTAATTTATCTGGGCAAATAGTTTGCTCATCTGGGACAGGACAGATGACTCTCAGGACCACAGACTGCTCACATAGGCAAAGAGCTCACATATATGACCAAGTTTATTTAACGAGACTTGCTTCAAGACCCCTGCTTTTCTGTGTCTACGGATTTTAAACTGTCTTAAATGTCACAAACTGTGCCCACTCCCCATCAATTTCTTGCTTTGAAAAACCACCTTAAACCACTGGAGCCCAGGCCTCCAAATCCTATAAACACCCTTTCTTGAAATCTTCCTTCTTAGAAACTACACCAAGTCTCTTTCAAGGTGTTATTCTCCCTTTCTGCAGTAAATACTGAATTAACTTAGACTTACTTTGCTTGATCAACAGGTTTTTCTGGTCTTCTTTTGAGGAGTTGGCAGTAGCCAAGGGTTCTCCTAAAATCTGTGAACTTGAATGAGAAAAAACTGCCATTTATTTTCAGAAACCTTTAACTGAAAGTGAGCATTTCCTTCAACTATGAATGTGCACAACAAACCACAGTGACTTTTGCACAAGTAAAAATTACAGGTATTTTCAGTCTGCATTATAGCTGTTGCATACATCTCAAAATATCATTTACGCTTAACACTACTTTGAAATGAATGATAGGGTCAGAACTGTGAAGGCGCTGAGATTTTACCCTCCCTGCAAGCTAACAAGTCAGCTTGCCACAGTTTCCTGGATAAGGACAGAAGACACAAAACTCCTGGATCCCAAATGTAAGACTTTATTACTCACAGCAAAAGGGGTAGCTAGAGTGTCAGTGTATTTGTGCTGTTTCCCTGAGCTCTAATTCCCGCTGGGCAGTGTGGAGGGCCAGGTGACTGGAGCACATGTAGTAGATTATGTTACATAAGAAGAATTTAGAGCCGAGGGCCCAGCACTTGTTTGAGTAAGCAGCAAATAAGCTAGTCTGTTGCCTAAGTGACTACCTACTGAAACCGCTCAATATCACAAGGGTAAACTCAGCAAGGATGTCCAGGACCCCTGGTGGACTGCCTCTCCTACATGTAGTACTAGATCTTGTCATTAATGCATTTATAAAGGAGCAGATGTATTACTCTATCATCATTTTGTTTTTATATTTTAATATAATTCATTTCCTTTATAATCCTATGTGTTTTATTGTATGCATACAAATACATTACTCTGAGATGGGGTTGGTAAGCTTAACCAGGCTGCCAAAGGGGCCCATGGCACAAATAAGGTCAAGAAACTGAAGATTTTCAAAAATATTTTCACCAATAAGTGTGGATATAAAAGTAAAATTTTATACAACTCCATTACTCAGGGAAACCTTTGCAGAGCTCTTCTTGTCTAGAAGGCAGAGTGGGAAGGGCCCTGGCACCAAATCCAGGGCACTGGAGTTTGACTTTTAGTTGTATGAACCCCAATTTTCCTTATCTGTAACATGAGATGCTTGTTACCTAACTCACTGGCTCAAAACGTAGAGAGGTACATTGTCACACGTTGCTGGTGGGAGTGTAAATTGAATACCTTTTCTGGAGAGTAATTCGGCTATATGTACTCAAAAATATTCAAATCCTTCGAGCTAGTAGTTCCATTACTAGAAATTTACTATTAGGACATAATCAGATATATAGACAGAAATGTAAGTAAAAAGATGTTCACGGCAGTATTATTTATAGGTAAACACTTCTGTAAATATCTGGAATGTCCAACAATTAGGGCATGGCTACAGAAATTGTGGCACTTCTATACTGATAAATGCAGTCATTATCGATTTTTATAGCTGAATGTTTGGCACCATTAGAAAATGCCTAAGATTTTATGTTAAATGGAAAAAAAAAATCTAAAACTCTTTATGTAGTATGCCTCCAATTTTGTTTAAGTGACCTATATATGTATATAGGCTCAGAAAAAAAGCCTAGTTAGAAATTTACTGAAAACGTTACTGCTAGTGGTATAATATATACATATTTGACATTTTAAAATTTACATTTAAAAACATTTCCCAGTATTCCTCAATAAGCATGTGATGCGTTGTAATAAGAGAAGCCAATTATTTTCAAAAGCAGCTCAAAATTGAGCTTATTTATGTGCAATGCTATGGAAATCATACTGTGCTACACAACTGTGAAATGTTATTAGTGTTTTTCTGGGGCTTTAGAAGCATGGTTGGATTCATGTTGAAATCAATAAATTTGACTGCAATGAAGATACATTGGTCAGTGGGCGGCCCAGTTTTGTGCAGCTCCTCCAGCAGGCGGACTCCCTCTGCTCGCTCCTGCCCCCTCCCCCTGCAGCCCAGCAGCTGAGAGACTCGCCCTGCTCTAACCTCTGTTTTTCTTCTCCCCCTCCATCCACCACCAAGCCCTCCTTCCTCCGGTACTAGTCTGTCTGGTCTTGTCTCCTGGGCTGAATCATGCCTCAGAAATGGAAAAAGCCTCAAGGCCAGGGCCTGTCTGTGTTAAACAGCTGGGGCCCAGCTTTGAGTGTGCCATCAATGTGCATAATGAGGGTTTTGCTGCAGATTCCAGGTTAGAGGCCTGTGTGGGTGGTGCCATGTTTCTGGGCTTCTGGGCCTGAGCCCTGATGGAACGCTAAAACCATATGGCCAGACAAAGGTGAGGAAAGAGCCACTTCTGTGGCATGATTTGAGGGCATCCTTGCCCCAGAGGTCTCTGGTGCCAACTCACTCTCCTCCACTCTTGAGATCGCCACCATAGGAGAAGGCTCCTGTTAAAGTATACATGGATCGCCTGGGGCAGCAACATATCCTAATACTAAGACAGGCGCTGGGGCTTCCCTGGTGGCACAGTGGTTAAGAATCCGCCTGCCAATGCAGGGGACACAGGTTCAAGCCCTCGTCCGGGAAGATCCCACATGCCGTGGAGCAACTAAGCCCGTGTGCCACAACTACTGAGCCTGCACTGTAGAGCCCGTGAGCCACAACTACTGAGCCTGCGTGCCACAACTACTGGAGCCCGGTCGCCTAGAGCCCGTGCTCTGCAACAAGAGAAGCCACCGCAATGAGAAGCCCGTGCACCGCAATGAAGAGTAGCCCCTGCTCGCCGCAACTAGAGAAAGCCCGCATGCAGCAGCAAAGACCCAACGCAGCCAAAACTAAATTAATTAATTAAAAAAAAAAGACTGAGGCTCTGGAATCAGACAGACTCAGTTAGATTTGGATCCCAGCTCCACTACTGCTTGGGGATGTCACTTGATGTCTCTGAGCCTGGGTCTCCTCATTTGTAAACGATGACAAAATGCACTTACATACACCAAGCATATGCCAAGCACAAATCTATGTGCCTTTCTTATATTAACTCATCTGATCTATGCAACAACCTTATTTAGGCACATGCTGTTATCATCGTGTTCATCTTACAGATGAGGAAACTGAGGCCCAGGTGGTTAATTAACTTACTCAAAGTCTCACAGGATCAGCACTAAGATGAACCCCGGCAGTATGGTTCTAGAGTCCATGTTTTTAAGGACCATGTTTGGGAGGCTCACTGTAAGATGGAACAATAGTAACTATGATTTATTAGGAGCTTACTTAGTACCAGGCACTGTGCTAAAGGCTATATAGGAATTTCTCGTTAGTTCCTCCCACTGCCTGGATGAGGGAGGGACTATTGTTACATGCTAACCCTGACCTGGCAGGACAGTCTGCTATATACAAGGCCCTCTATTAAGGACTGGGCCTTCAGGGGTTGCTACAGCATAGAAGAACTAAGATGTGTCCATAAATAACCGTGATTCATGGTAGAATCAGAGCTTGATAGAGCTGGCAGAGAGCTTAGAGATTATCTGGTTTAAACTTGTGTTTACTGATGACAAGAACTGACTTGCTTTGCTTTTTCCCACAGGGTTTGGGGATTCAATGATATAATGATAACAACAGCCAACACTTAATGAGTTGCTTGCTGTGTGTGTATGTGTGCTGTTGTGTGTGTGTTTTTGTGTGTCTCTGTGTGTGTTTATCTCATTTAGCCCTCACAATGACCAGATAGAAGCACTGTTATTATCCCATTTCATAGATAAGAAAACTGAGTGAAGAAGCTAAATAAGCAACTTGTCCAGTGTCACTCAGTTAGCAAATGGTGGAGCTGGGATGCTGGCAGAGTAGATTCCAGACCTTGGGTGCTGAACCACCATGCTCTCTGTCACCCCAGTTACAGAAGGTGGTTAAGAAGCCTAGGAGGCGGGGGCTGGATTGGGTGGATGGGAAAGTGTTGTAGACCATAAAGTGCTATACAGACATGAGTTATTATTAGAAAGAGGTAAGGGACTCCCCTGGTGGTCCAATGGCTAAGACTCTGCGCTCCCAATGCAGGGGGCCCAGGTTTGATCCCTGGTCAGGGAACTAGATCCCACATGCTACAACTAAGAGTTCGCAGGCCGCAACTAAAGATCCAGCAGGCCGCAAAGAAGATTCCGCATACGGCAACAAAGATCCTGTGTGCTGTAACTAAGACCCAGCGCAGCCAAATAAATAAACAAATATTAAAAAAAAAAGAAAGAGGTAAGGGTTCCAAGAGAGGTATAAAGTGGTACAGAGCTCAGGGCAAAACAAGGAAGATCTCTAGGATGAGATAGCATTTGCTTTGGATTTGGACCTGTGTCCCTGGGTAGGAATGAAGAATGTCCAGGGTGTGTGTGGGATTGCCAGGTGGGGAAGAGTTTCCTCTAGCCCTCTCCCATTAACAAAGGATGGATGATCAGATTAGCTAACTAGCACCTAAGCCCAGGAGAAGTGATCAGGACCATAGAAAGCCTTGGGGACCTCCAGCCGAGATCCTAGCTGCAGAGAGCAGGCTGGGTGGGGGCCACTCAGAGGGGGATAAAGAGGGAACAGAAAGCTGGTAGCAGGGTCAGGGCATGGGGGTCAGACAGCCAGCATCCAAATCCTGACATTCTAGCACACTCTGGTTATGAGGTCATGAGCAAGTTACACATTTCTTTCTTTCTTTTTTTTTTTTAAATCTTTCCCTGCTCTCCAGTGCATTTTCTTTTTTTTTTGTTTGTTTTTTTTGTATGTTCTTTGTGCTATTTTTTTTTCTTATTAGTCATCAATTTAATACACGTCAGTGAATACATGTCAATTCCAATCTCCCAATTCATCACACCACCACCCCCACCCGCCGCCGCTTTCCCCCCTTGGTGTCCATAAGTTTGATCTCTACATCTGGTTACACAACATTTCTATCTCAGTTTCTTCATCTGAAGAATGGGAATGATAATAATGGCATGTCCCTCAGAGGCTTGCCCAAATTTAACGTGCTAATCTGTATACAGTGTTTACTATGATGCCTGGCACACGGTAAGCACTCAATATGAGCTCGCTATTGTTATTTCTGTTACTGTAATCCCAGGGTACCTGACTGGTACCATGATTCAGGGAGGAATGGGGTCAGAAGAAAGAAGGCACATGTCGACTTCAGTCTACTTTCCTTGTAAACCTAAACCTGGCAGGGGTGAACTGGCTTGGGAAATAACACAGACCAGCTGCCCCCTCTCCTCCACCTTAGGTTTTGTCTTTGACAATTATTACATCTGCTTTTCAGGGGAAGTCTAGGAGAGAGAGGAGGAGGAGACAAAGGCTAGTGGGCTGCCAATCCTCTGAAACTGGGCTAATAGAGACTGGTCATCAGTCTGATTTTTGACATCTTCCTTCGGCGGTTCTGTTGGAATTTCCCAGCTCTTGTCAATTAACCTCCCCAGCCCCTTGCATACTATGGATTTACTTTCCATATGTGTCCAGAGGCAGACACATCCTGCAGGGAGAATGCAGATGGGGTGGGAAGTCCTTTCTTGAACAGGTTAATGGCACAATAGAAGTATGACTGGGGTGGGAGCTAGGGAGAAGGGAAACTAATGTGTAGTGACAGGCACTCCTTCGCAGGACGAGGCTGGGTGAAGGAGCTTGCCTGTCACCATCACACCAGCCCTGCAAGGAAAGTATTTATTACCCCCATTGTACAGATGAAGAAACTTGCCCAAGGCCACAGCTAACCCACAGAGAAGGGAGTCCAACCCAGATCTATTCAACACCGAAAGTCATCCTCTTCCATTAGTGTATGTGGGAGGCTTACAGGCCTAAAACAAGTATATTTACTGGTGCTTGAAAAATGACATTTTGAATACATTTTATACAAAATCTGAGAAACTCCTTTGATTCAGAGCTGTAGGCTGGGCTGACCTGGCTTGGAAAAAGGAATATTCTATGGAAGGTACAGCTAATTCTGCTCATAGGTCACCTCCAATCCCCAGAAAACAAAGTGCTGGATGTTGGTCCTGTCTTTTGTCCAGGTAGAAGGTTGCAGTTTGCTGTCATCAGCAAATCAATCTCCATCCGGATACAACTATTTTCAGTTACATTTTACTACTGATCATTTGCTCAGTGGCTTTCTGTCAAAGGGGAAGGGAATAGGTCAGAAGCACAAGGAGCTATTTGTGAGCTCTGGCCTTTGAGAAAGCAGCCTTGTCCTGTTTATACATCCTCTCTCTAATTTGCCCAGCCTGACCACAGAAACATCATCCTCCAAGCCCAGGTAAATATAGGCTACCAAACACTCTCCAGTCAATGGCTATTGAGCAACACAAGGAGCCCAGAACCCTATACTAGGCAACTGTGATAAATAAAGAAGTTTCCTGAACTTGGGCTGCTGGAGCAGAAGTATATTCCCATCTGGGGGAGGAGTTCCCAAAGTGCAAGTTCCGAGACCCTCTCTGGCATGACTCTTGGTTTAGTCACCCTTTCTAGCACTCATCCAGTTACACAACCAAATTGAGGTGTCAGCACCAGGATGAACCCTAGTTCATCTCAAAAGGGCAAGAGGAGGAAGAAGAAAGTTTCTTTTTTTTGATGTGGACCGTTTTTAAAGTCTTTATTGAATTTGTTATAATATTGCTTCTGTTTTATGTTTTGGTTTTTTGGCCCAGAGGCACGTGGGATCTAAGCTCCCCTACCAGGGACCAAACCTGCACCCTCTGCATTGGAAGGTGAAGTCTTAACCACTGGACCACCAGGAAAGTCCCAGAAGAAAGTTTCTTACTCAGCACTGAATAGCTGGATGAATCAGGTCTCTTTCAGAAAATGAAACCAAAGGGAAGAAGGGGCCTGTGTCTGGATCACCTTCAAAAGCTGGATGTGAAAGGGGCCTGTGTCTGGATCACCTTCGAAAAGTTGGGTGTGAAAAGAATGATGCAGGGCAAAGGGCTGCAAGGAGAGGGAGGAAGGGAGGGAGAGGGAGAGAGAGAGGGAGAGAGGGGCAGAGAATAGGAGGAGCCTAGTTGCTCTATAGAGCCGAGGAATGAAATCAGTTGGAAGGGAGCCCCCAGGTCCCACATCCGAATGTGTCACTGCCAAGTGCCCAGAGTCCAAAAAGCCTGGCTCAGTCTGTCAAGAACTGGAATTTTTTCCAACCCTGAAGCCCCAGAATGAGAACAACCAGCTTCCCCTTCTTTTCCACCAGTTATTTCAGAGACTCTACTGGTAGAACCCCACCTTCAGCTCTGATTTCCAATGTTGTTTTTGTTTAACATGGGTGAAAAAGTGTAGAGATCTGGAAATAGGTAAAGTTGTACTGTAGAGTGGAAGAGAAAAATCTGAGAAGTGGCCCAAACCCTCACCAATAGCTCTGCAACTAAGACGAGGCCTTCACCAACTAGGATTGGAATGGTGGGGTTCAAATGAAATAATTTATGTGAACTCATTGAGCCCAGCCTGGTCCTTTGGGACCAAATAAATGTATTTGTTCTTTCTCTGTGGTAGATATTGTCCTTTGTGTGTGTATGGAGGGAGTGACCTCCATATTGAACTTATATTTTCTGTGACTGCCCCATGAGATTCATCACCTCCACTCCTACCATCCTAGTCCCAAAACTTTCCTCCTAAATGGCCTTCCTGCTTTGACTCCTGCCTACTACAGTTTATTCTTTACATAGTAGCTAGAGTGATCTTTTAAAAAATATAAATTGTATCTTGTCACTTTTCTGTTTAAAACTCTTCAAATGCGCCCACTACACTTGAGTAGAAATTAAACACTTTACCATGGGTAACTGGGCCCTAACATGACCTACACCCTGCTGATTTCATCTCCTATCACTCTTCCTATGGCCCACTTTGCTGCAGCCATCCTGACCTTTGTTTCTGAACTCACCAAGACTGTTCCCTCCTCAGGGCTTTTGTACTAGCTATTCCCTCTGCCCAGAATACCACCTGTTCTCTTTACCTGTCATGGAGGTCTTGTCTGACCGCCCAAACTAAATTAGCTCCGCCTCCCACCCCCCATCACTCTATTTCATTTGCTTCATAGCAAATGGTAATGATACTAACTCAGCCAGTCTTGTCTATCATTTGTTTACTTGTTTATTGTCTGTTTTCCCCGCAACAACACAGTCCCTGAAGGGGCACTGTGTCTATCTGGCCTATCACTGAATCCCTAGGGCCAAGCAGAGCCTGGCACATAGTAGATCTCTAATATTCGTTGGATGAATGATCTTTTCAAATCCTAACAATATGGTGAGGTCTGTGAGAAAACCGAAGGTCCCGTCAGATTCAGGATTAGAGTCCTGGTCTGTCCGAACACAGACTTCGTCTTCCTTCCCAGGGTACCTCGCCCCTTTCCACAGTTCCCCATCTCTCCCGACCTTTCTCACACACTTAATCCTCCTCTCCAGGGAGGGCAGGCCGGACTTCCAGTTCCTTCTCAGAGCCTCGTGCAGACCCTCAAAGTCCTCCCACATTTCGGGGGCTCAGAGACGCCGCCCTGTTCTCAAAACGGACCCCGCCGGGTGCGCGCACCCCCCTCCCCGGGCCCCCAAACAGGGGCTGAGAAGAGCCACGCAATGTCTACGGTAAAACGGGGCGGGCCCCAAAACCCACCGGCAGTAACGGTTCAGCGCCTTCACTCTGTCCCACTCCCTGGCTAGGGACCCCCAGGGCCTAGTGGGGGCGAGTTGGAAGCTCCAGGCATCAAGGGCAATGAGGACATCCCGAGCCGAATTGGGGATGGGCCGCCGTCGCGCAGCAGAACCTTTCTTCATCGGGCCTGGTTCGCCGGCCGGTCTGCTTTGGAAGAGACACCCCACTTAACCGTCCCCCGCTCGCACCCTCCCCGTCGCAGCCCTGCCTGCAGAGGCCCGCCTTCCTCCCCGTCCAGAGCCCAGGGGTTGCTGTGGCCGCAGCGTTCAGCCTCTCTCTGGGGGCCTCCCCAGGCGTGGACCTCTGAAGCTATCGGCAGCGTCTGGCTCTTCTGAGCTCCAGTGGGCGAGGGCCTGCAGGTTTCCTCCAGCTGGGGAGGACGCAGAGCGGAGGCGGAGGCAGAAGCAGTTTCAGGCCCTAGGCCCGGCGGGCTGGGTCGGGTGAAGCGCGGCCATCATTCGCCATCCAGGGCGCGCGCGGCCCTCTTGGGACTTCGCCGGCGACCCGTAGCTCGGGCACGCGCCTGTCGCAGCCCGCAGGAAGGAGGGGTCCAGCCTGAGGCCAGGCCACCATGGAGATCCCCTCGGCCCAGGGCCGGCGTCTGGGGCCTTGGGGGCGGCCCTGACCGCCCTCCTCCCTGCCCGGCCTGGATCGCTGATCTGCCCCCCGCGGCATTCGGCCACCTCTGCGTCTCCGCCCTCCCCTGGCCGCGCTGCTGCCTGGGCGCGGCGGCGGCGGCGGCGGCGCCCTGTTGAATGGGCTGTGAGGGCCCAGGTTTGAAGCGCTGGCGAACGCGGCCTCCAGGGGCGCAAGGCAGCAGCAGCGGTGGCGACCAAACGGGTGTTGGAGTTGGCAGCGGCCATGGAGGGCCTGGCTGGCTATGTATACAAGGCGGCCAGCGAGGGCAAGGTGCTGACTCTGGCCGCCTTGCTTCTCAACCGGTCTGAAAGCGACATCCGCTATCTGCTTGGCTATGTCAGCCAGCAGGGAGGGCAGCGCTCCACACCCCTCATCATCGCAGCCCGCAATGGGCACGCCAAGGTGGTGCGCTTGCTGTTAGAACATTACCGGGTGCAGACTCAGCAGACTGGCACTGTCCGCTTCGACGGGTAGGTACATCCCAACTCCAGCCTCCTCTCTAACGCGCGCGGACCCACCACTTTATGGGTCTTCCCCTCCCTCTCTCTCGCTTCATGGAGGTATCACTTCTCCCATTTTGTACCTCCTGACTTGCCTCATTAATGCCCACTTCATCTTCTGGGGCGAATACTCCATCCCATGTTTTGCTGCTCATCCTCATTGGCCCCCACCCCTTATTCCCTCTATAGGTAAATAGCCACATCCTCTGTCTTGATACCTAATAGGTATTCTGTATTCTTTACTAGATAGTTTGTGAAGAAGCAGTATGGAGGAGGTAGCCGCCTTTTCAGGCTTTCCCTTTATCAGTACTGGGGTTGTAACCGAGATCAGAAATTAACGAGGTCAGCAATTAACGTTGAAGACCTCTGTTTGGTGAGTTATTTGGCCACCCATTTTTTACCCCTTCACGTGAGTGTCCGATAAAGCCCCTTAGTGGGTTGTGGGACCTTAATGTCAAAATAAGCCCCTAGAACCAGCAGCAGTTGCAGCCTCTTGAGGGGTTGTCAGGCAGCCAGGCTTCCCAAGACATGATTCTGACTCTTACACATTGCTGGGGGTAGATATGTTGGCTGCGAAGATGGCACCGGACCTGGTGTAGGACGAGATGATGCCATTGTTAAATTACATGTTACTCTGTGATGTTGTGGGGAAGCTTGATGATATACTGTTATTCCAGGTGGGGAGTTCAAAAATGCATATTGTCAGAGTTAAAACTGGCCCTTTAGGTTTAATTGTACATATTTTTGGGTATGATAGAGTTGAATGCAGAATTGTCAGGTTTGACGTTATCTTTTCTGTGCTGGATGGTTATAACCTGTTTTACAGATTACAACTGCATGAAGATGCATTAATTGTTTTTGTTTTTGTTGACTTGTGCCAGTACATAAGCTATTCTAGCATTTTCTTCTTTTGAGATAGATGTGGTCCTAGCATAAAGATACGTATCTTTAGTTTTGGTGATTGAAAACTCCTTGGTTAAAACCTGATGGAAAAAACAATTCCTCTTGAAGATGACTAGGGCATTGTTGAGTTTTGGTTGATTCTTTTTGTAGGTTGAAATAATAAGAGCTTTTTCTTCTGTTTTAGATGAGAGGAAAATATTTCAAGGTATTACATTTTACTGAAATGATAGCCCACGGGTGGTGGCTAACCTCTGGTACCACCTCTCTAGACGTTAAGGAGATGGTCTTTTTCATATTAACCAAATATGGCAACCTGGTTCTTGTTCGTTTTCTTTTACTAGCTTCTGTGTCCTTTCTGTAACTCCCTGCATTCCCACAGCCTTTCCTATACGCAGAGGAGGAGTGAAGTAGGATGACCCCCGAACTTCCAGCACCATTCCAGTTGTATAGGCACAAGCATCCATTGAGATATGAATCTCTGCAGTAACAGCTACTGGTTACACTGCTGCTAAGGAGCTTGCTGAGGCCTGTTTTGATTAGGAGAGAATAGTGGCGAGAAAATCTAGTTTTCTAAAGCATTTGGAAAGGCTTTGCTTATCTTTCTTAACCATCAAAGAGAAAGGTGTTTTGAGGTGGCAATTAAGAGAACCTGAAATAGCTAGGAATGTAGCACATTGAGCCTGTGTAGTGGCTTACCTTGCCCAGTATTTTGCACTGGCCAGTGAAATTAAGGGGTTCAATAAGCAAACATATTTTGAACACCTACTGTGTGCCAGGCTCTGTAGTAGGGATTGGGTTTGCAGAGATGAATGACATACTGTTCCCACTGCAGAGGAAGACAGTCTGGTGCCCTGGGCGGGGGCTGGAGGTGGTGCGTGGTGTATGGCAGAGGTGAGAAATTGATGAAAATGAGTAATTGTCGATGCCATGCCATTTAGGGTTATAGAAATCTTTTGGACTACTGAGGGAACACAGGGAGAGGAAGGGCTCAGCCTTGCCTGGGAGAATCAGGGACGACTTCACAGCCGAGGTGATATTTGAGCTCAGTCTTAAAGGATAGTAGAAAGTGAAGAAGAGGGATGGCAGCATGGTGCTCTTGCAATGACAAGTGTTTCAGTGCAGTTTCAGGAAGGGGTTCAAGCCTGGGAAATTAAGAAAGAGATTGTGGGAGACTAGAGTGAGGTGGAGGCCAGATTTTGATGATCCTTGTGTAAAATATCAAGAGTCAGACTGGTGAGACTGGAATTGCAAAGATTTCTGTCATTTGAGATTTTGTGTGAGCCTTCTTCAATCTTTTTTTGTTTATGGATTATTACAGTTATGGATTTATTAGCTGCTCTGTCAAAGTGTTTAGTTTTTTAACTTATTAAATGCCTATGATGGGCCTAGCCCTGTGCCACACAGCTAATGTGGAAGATGTAGAAGAAAATGTAAAGTTTCTACTTTCGAGGAGCTTACAGATTAACAAAAGAGAAGAATTGAAATTCATGGCCACCTTTCTGCCCACTCACACCACTCTGTGAGATTATTTTGCAGTTTGTTCCAGTCATTTAGGCATTTCAGAAATAGATGAAGAGAGTGTTACTTGCAAATGTCATGATTTCACTTTACATTCATTCCAGACAGTGTGAAAATGCTCGTCTGAGTGAGGTGTTAATAATATGAAGCTCACTCACCCCTCAGGGACTGGCTTTTGAGAAGTACTCAGCCAACCCCCCTTCTTTAGATTCCATTGGTACTTAAGACCCATGGCCAGATAGGGACAAACAGGGTCTTTGTGGGCTGAAGTAGATTAGTGTTTCCTAATTTTCAGTAATTTATGTACCATCTTCACAATTTTTTGCCAAATCATTCACCACCTATCCTGTTATTTGCCTAATATTAAAAAAAAAGTCTCACTTCTTAGCTTCATCCTAAGCAACAGTATCTGTGTAATTATGGGGTTTGATATGGTACTCTGCGCGTGCATGTGTGTGTGTGAGAGAGAGAGAAAGAGAGAGAGGGATAGAGAGACACACACACACACATAGACATTAAAATAACTTATTTTAAAAAGCCTATACTCTGCCTAAAAACATCTATAATACCTTAGAAAACTAAAGTAGATTCATAATAGAGCCTCAAAAGGGGGACGGTGCCACCCACCTAGATGAAGCCCGACGCTGATATTTGAGTCCTTGTACTTATTTTTAGGAGTAACATTTGAGATTATTTTATTTATGGCTTACTGTGTAACGACCAAAATTGACATAGATGAGTGGATAAGAAGAAAAATTGGGACTTCCCTGGTGACGCAGTGGTTAAGAACCCGCCTGCCAATGTAGGGGACACAGGTTCAATCCCTGATCCGGAAAGATCCCACATGCCGCGCAGCAACTAAGACCGTGCGCCACAACTACTGAGCCTGCGCTCTAGAGCCCTCGAGCCACAACTACTGAAGCCCGCGCACCTAAAGCCCGTGCTCCGCAACAAGAGAAGCCACCGCAATGAGAAGCCCACGCACCGCAACAAGAGTAGCCCCCGCTGACCACAACTAGAGGAAGCCTGCGCGCAGCAGCGAAGACCCAACGCAGCCAAAAATAATAATAAATAAATAAATGTAAAAAAAAAAAGAAAAATTACATGAATGGGAATGAAAGAAGAACCTTTAGTTGGAGTATGGGAAGCTGTTAAGAATGTTATAGAAATGGAACAGAACAAAGGGGAGGTGTCATGTGACCTTGGAGTACTGTGCTTGTTTGAGTTCTGAGGGCCTGACTGCTGTGTGCCAGAGTTTGTGGGAAACTCTTGTCCTAGAAGAAGTTTGCTGACATGGATGGAAAGGAGAACAGGACCTCTGGGAATTCTGAGGCTTTTTGTTGAGTGCTCTTTTAAAGTCAGTGCTAGTACTAATACTTCTAATAAATGTCCAGGTAGAGGAAAGGCGTAAGGGGCACAGCGTCATTTGGCTTCATTTAGAAAGTCATTTCCACTGTATATTTCAAGGAACTACATATGATCTAATAAGTGATTTTAAGGACTTTGGTTAAAATAAAGTGCTGATCATTTACATTTAATGAATTTTTATTTCTATTTCAAATGCTTGAACCAGACATTTTTATTTCAGATTGAACCAGGAAATACATGAGTTTAGTTTTGTGATCAGAAATGTTATCTTTTATTGTGAAATGTTTCCATCATCTGATGCATACATTTTGTTTAAAAGGTGAATATCAGATTAAAGTTTCTTTTTTTTTTTTTTTTTAATTTTTTTTATTTATTTATTTATGGCTGTGTTGGGTCCTCGTTTCTGTGTGAGGGCTTTCTCTAGTTGTGGCAAGTGGGGGCCACTCTTCATCGCGGTGCACGGGCCTCTCACCACCGCAGCCTCACTTGTTGCGGAGCACAGGCTCCAGACGTGCAGGCTCAGTAACTGTGGCTTACGGGCCCAGCTGCTCTGCGGCATGTGGGATCTTCCCAGACCAGGGCTCGAACCCGTGTCCCCTGCATTGGCAGGCAGACTCTCAACCACTGCGCCACCAGGGAAGCCCAGATTAAAGTTTCTTGATTTTTTTTTTTTTTTTTTTTTGGCTGCATTGAGTCTTTGTTGCTGTGCGCGGGCTTTCTCTAGTTGCGGTGAGCCCGGGCTACTCTTCGTTGTGGTGTGTGTGCTTCTCATTGCGGTGGCTTCTTGTTGCAGAGCATGAGCTCTAGGTGCGCAGGCTTCAGTAGTTGCAGCACATGGGCTCCGTAGTTGTGGCTTGCAGGCTCTAGAGCGCAGGCTCAGTAGTTGTGGCGCACGGGCTTAGTTGCTCTGCGGCATGTGGGATCTTCTCCGGACCAGGGATCGAACTGGTGCCCCCTGCGTTGGCGGGCGGATTCTTACCCACTGCGGTACAAGGGAAGTCCCAAGTTTCTTGATTTTTAATATGAAATACATAATAGATAGTTTGCATTGCAATTTTAGACTCAATCTAGAAAGATCATTGTTTTATAGTGCTTCTCCCATAGGCATTAAGTAAATATTGCATTAATTTGATTATATTTTTATTTATTTTCTGTTCATTTTGTTATAAATGTGTTTGGCATTTTGTTTTGAGGCAGTATATGGCTATAATTTTAGCTGTATTTTATGGACAAAAAATGTCATAGATGTTAGGATTATAATTCCCTTTAATATGTTTAATGTTTTTATTTAGATGTAGAAATTTAAAAATCACTAAGGCTAATGTTTCTGAAGGATTAGTCATTCTGTAACACATTCTACAGTGAATATGTTTTGTCATAAACTATTTAAAAAATTTTAATTGTCTCAATAAAAATAGATAATTGAAACTTTTTTTAGGCTCCTGTCACATCACCATAGGGAAAATGGAAATTATTAGATTACACCAGGAAAAGTATTAAACGATTATAAAAACCAAGTGAAGTATATACTTGTAATTTAATTTTTACTCATGTCATTAGTTCTGGGAAATTTGAGGCCAGAAAAAAATTTTATTAACTTTTGTCTCTTTTTTTTCCATCTTTAAAATGGGGGTCCTATTTATCTTGTATGGTTATTGCAAGAGTTAAAGATAATGTATGTGAATGCCTATTTTAATGTAACATTCCTTGAGTTTTTACTTAGTTTATGTTCATGTTCCTGGCATATAACAATTTAATATTTTTAAGGCGTGCAAGGAAACTTTGTAACTATGTAAATATAACTATATGTTAACTATGTATTGATTTTTTGGATAGATTATATTAAGTTTTAAAAAAAAAGCTTTTTAAATTGAAACATGTTTGAACAATGACATGTATTATGTTTCCTTACATTTGATGCATTATATAGTTTCCAAAGTACTTTTGTACTTTTAATCTCATGTAAGCCTTTTAGTTATATGTCTTTAAAATGGGTGTAATAATATTATCTACCTTATAGGATTATTGGGAGAAGGTTATTATGAGAATTAAATAAGATATACTGTATATTAAGCACTTAATACAGTGCTTGGCACATGGAAATTATTTATTAGCTATTTGTGTTTAAACTTTTTCTTTAAATTGATTTAGAAGTTAAATTATAGTAGTAATGTAGTGCCTCTTTTTTGTTTTTGTTTTTTAATTATATCTATTTTTAGTTAAGATATAACATCAAGTAAGGTGCATAAATCTTAAGCGTACAATGTTATAAAATTTTAATTTTTTTACATCCATATAATCACCTTCTAGATCAATATGCAGAACATTGATGTCACTCTAAAAGTTTCCCTTGTGCCCTTTCTCAGTCAATTCCCCTCCTTTCCCCTCCCAGAAGTTACGATTATTGTGACTTCTATCACCATAGATTAGTTCTGTCTATACTTGAACTTCCTATAAATGGAGTCATACAGTGTACTCTTTTCTGTCTGACTTCTTTTTGCTTAACACAATATCTGTGAGATTCATCCATGGAGTTGCATGTATCAGTAGTTTTTTTATTTTTTAAATGCTTTGTAGTATTCCATTATATGAATATATGGCAGTTTATCCTGTTGACAGATATTTTGATTGTTTCTAGCGTTTGACTACTATGAATAAAGCCGCTATGAACATTTTTGTGTATGCCTTCTGGTGGACATTTGCGTTCATTTCTCTTCAGTATACACCAAGGGGTGGAACTGCTGGGTCACAGGTTGGTGTATGTTTAACTTTAATAGTTATTGTCAGCCAACCACCAAAGTGGTTGAACCAAATTATTGTACATTCCCACTAGCAATTTCCATCAGCAATGAGAGTTTGAGTTGTTTCACATCCTGGCAGATACTTAGTATTGTCATGTCAGTATTATTTATTTCAGCTATTTTGGTGAGTGTGTATTGGTAACTCCTGGTTTTAATTTGCATTTCCCTGGTGAGAGTAATTATCTTGAACATCTTTTCATATGTTTAGTGGTTATCTGAATATATACTTTTGAAGTGTACTTGTTCAATCTTTTCACCCATTTTTTAAATTGACTTGTTTGCCTTTTTAGTGATTTGTCATATAAATCGATTGCAAATGTCTTCTGCCAGTGAGTGGATTGCCTGTTCACTTTCTTCACAGTGTCTGTTGATGAAAAGAAGTTTTTAATTTTACTGAAGTCTAATCAATTTTTTTCTTTTATGGTTAGTGCTTTTTTTGAATTATGTTTAAGAAATCATCATCAACTCCAAGGTCATGAAGATAGTCTATTTTTTTTAGAAGCATTTATTGTTTTGCTTTGCATATTATAGGTCTACACCACTTCTCAAATTTTTGTGCGTACAGTCAAGGTTAATTTTTTTCCAAACAGACATCTAGTAGCTGCTTATTCACTATTTATTAAAAAGAACATACTTTCTACCTGAATTTCATTGGAGCTTTTGTCATTAATCTCTGATCCTGTATGTGTGAATCTATTTCTGGAGGGTTTTTTTTTTTTTTTTCTTTTTGGGTTGTTGTTGTTTTCTATCGATATATTTATCTATCCTTGTGCCACTGACACACTATCCTAATTACTATATTTTGTCCTCCAACTTTATTTTTCTTTCAAGGTTATCTTGGTTGTTCTAGGTCCTTTGCATTTTTTAAAAAAATTAATTTATGTTTGGCTGTGTTGGGTCTTCGTTGCTGCGTGTGGGCTTTCTCTAGTTGCGGCGAGCAGGGGCTACTCTTGGTTGCGGCATGCGGGCTTCTTATTGCAGTGGCTTCTCTTGTTGCGGAGCACAGGCTCTAGGCACACAGGCTTCAGTTCAGTAGTTGTGGCGTGTAGGCTCAGCAGTTGTGGCTCGCAGGCTGTAGAGCGCAGGCTCAGTAGTTGTGGTGCACGGCCTTAGTTGCTCCGCGGCATGTGGGATCTTCCCGGACCAGGGCTCGAACCCGTGTCCCCTGCATTGGCGGGCGGATTCTTAACCACTGCGCCACCAGGGAAGCCCCCCTTTGCATTTCTATATACATTTTAGAATTGGCTTGTCAATATCTACACATATGTGGATGCATGCACACATTTGTGCATGTGCGCACACACACATCCCTGCTGGGATTTTGATTTGGATTGCATTGAACCTGTAGATTATTTTGGGGGAGAACTGGCATCTTAACATTATTGAATCTCCTAAACAATAAACATGGACTATCTCTCCATTTCTTTAGGTCTTTATCTCAGGAATGTTTTGTAATTTTCAATGTAGAAGTCTTGTACATTTTTTATTAGATTTACTATCAGATATTGGTATTTTCTGATGCTGTTGTAAATTGTATTTTTTTGACAGTGAAAGAAAACTTTTTTTGAACTTTGTGTTTATAATCATGACAATAAAAATGTAATAAGTGAGTTTTAATTAAACTGAATTGTTTGCAAAAGGTACAGTTGGCAACCACTAAAACATTTCAACTGATGTAATGTCTTATTTTCCTGATTCATTCTTTAGTTTAAAAAATCAGTTAACAATTAAATGACATTAAAAAAATGAAATTTTAAAAAGAAACTTCAGAAGTCTTCAAATTTATTTTGAGGTACGTCTTTCATACAGTAAAATGTACAAATCTGTCATGTACAGTTTGATGAGTTTTTTCCCCTAAATGTCCACCCATGTAGCTACTACCCAGATCAAAATATAGGACATTTCTAGTAGCTTTAAGCCTCATCTGAGTCAATCCTACACCCTCCCCCATAGGTAACCCCATAGGTAGCTGTTACTGGGAATGCTTTTGCTTATAAACATTTTGCGTCATTATTTGAAACTGAAGAAGTAATTGCTTGCATGTTTATAAAGTGCGTCTTTTATTTTCAGAAGTGATAGATGGTGTTGATAATTGCGGTTAAACTATGATATTTATATTATACCAGGCGGATTTTACTCTTTTTCACTTCAAGGGAGATAGAATTTGACCTGTGTTACAAGGTTGTACCATTCATGTTGGGGCAGTAATTGTTTCTTTCTCATTGCTGTAGTAGAGTATAATACTTATTAGCTTAGATAATCTTAGGGAAAAATTATCTGCTTAAATACTTTTCTTCCTAAAGCAGTTTCTAACACAATGTTAATGCAGAGATTGGGGTGGCTTTCTCACTGATGCACTGAATGAAACTGTGGTACCTAGGGGGTGCTGGGAGGGAGGAACATGCTGTGCTCCTGAGAGCCAGTGAATCAGCTTGGCGGTCAAGAAGTTACAAAACTCCATACATTTCCTCTTTGTTTTCTGAAATTTATTTACTTTTGCTAGTAGCAAGTCAGTGATTCATTTTTTTTTCTTTTTTTAGGTTTTTATGCTTTGGTAATAACAACAGTCGCTAACATTTATTGAGCTCATACTAGGTACAAGCACTATGCAAAGTGCTTTACTTAAATTACCTGATTTTATTTTCAGCCAAACTAATGTTTTACTAACGCTCTGCAGATTGAGGTTTTGGGTCAGTGTAAATGAATACATCCTTTAAATTTACGTTAGGGCAGGTAACCTCCATTTTCTAACTGTTCGTTCTTTTCATGAATAGGTATGTCATTGATGGTGCCACCGCTCTTTGGTGTGCAGCAGGGGCAGGACATTTTGAAGTTGTTAAGCTTCTAGTCAGTCATGGAGCCAACGTGAACCATACCACAGTAACTAACTCAACCCCCCTACGGGCAGCATGCTTTGATGGCAGATTGGACATTGTGAAATACTTGGTTGAAAATAATGCCAACATCAGCATTGCCAACAAGTATGACAACACCTGCCTAATGATTGCAGCATATAAAGGACACACTGATGTGGTGAGATACCTTTTAGAACAACGTGCTGATCCAAATGCTAAAGCACATTGTGGAGCCACAGCATTGCACTTTGCAGCTGAGGCTGGGCACATAGATATTGTGAAGGAGCTGATAAAATGGCGTGCTGCTATAGTAGTGAACGGCCATGGGATGACGCCATTAAAAGTAGCTGCTGAAAGCTGTAAAGCTGATGTTGTCGAACTGTTGCTCTCTCATGCTGATTGTGACCGAAGAAGTCGGATTGAAGCTTTGGAGCTCTTGGGTGCCTCCTTTGCAAATGACCGTGAGAACTATGACATCATGAAGACATACCACTATTTATATTTAGCTATGTTGGAGAGGTTTCAAGATGGCGATAACATTCTTGAGAAAGAGGTTCTCCCACCAATCCATGCCTATGGGAATAGAACTGAATGTAGAAATCCTCAGGAACTGGAATCCATTCGGCAAGACAGAGATGCTCTTCATATGGAAGGCCTTATAGTTCGGGAACGGATTTTAGGTGCCGACAACATTGATGTTTCCCATCCCATCATTTACAGGGGAGCTGTTTATGCAGATAACATGGAATTCGAACAGTGTATCAAGTTGTGGCTTCATGCCCTGCACCTCAGACAGAAAGGTAACAGGAATACCCATAAGGATCTTCTTCGATTTGCCCAAGTTTTTTCACAGATGATACATTTGAATGAAACTGTGAAGGCCCCAGACATAGAATGTGTTTTGAGATGCAGTGTTTTGGAAATAGAACAAAGTATGAACAGAGTAAAAAATATTCCAGATGCTGACGTCCACAGTGCTATGGACAATTATGAATGTAATCTCTATACTTTTCTGTATTTAGTGTGCATTTCCACCAAAACACAGTGCAGTGAAGAAGATCAGTGCAAAATTAACAAGCAGATCTACAACCTGATTCACCTTGATCCCAGAACTCGTGAAGGTTTCACCTTGCTGCATCTAGCTGTCAACTCAAATACCCCGGTTGATGATTTCCACACCAATGATGTCTGCAGCTTTCCAAACGCGCTTGTCACAAAGCTCCTGCTGGACTGTGGCGCCGAGGTGAATGCTGTGGACAATGAAGGGAACAGTGCCCTTCACATTATCGTTCAGTACAACAGGCCCATCAGTGATTTTTTGACCTTGCACTCTATCATCATTAGCCTAGTTGAAGCTGGCGCTCACACCGACATGACAAATAAACAGAATAAGACTCCGCTAGACAAAAGTACAACTGGGGTATCAGAAATACTACTTAAAACTCAAATGAAGATGAGTCTCAAGTGCCTGGCCGCCCGGGCAGTTCGGGCTAATGACATTAACTACCAAGACCAGATCCCCAGAACTCTTGAAGAGTTTGTTGGATTTCATTAAGTGACTGGATATATGTA
This sequence comes from Balaenoptera musculus, assembly GCF_009873245.2. Lineage (NCBI taxonomy): Eukaryota > Metazoa > Chordata > Mammalia > Artiodactyla > Balaenopteridae > Balaenoptera > Balaenoptera musculus. Next base: position 66,141,493 of record NC_045786.1, on the reverse strand, counting down.
AAATCATTTAATGTGGTGCTAAAAAGTAAAGGACTTTAATCACAGACAATAGAATTATGTGTTCATAAAATCTGCTTTTCTTTTCACTACCCTTCCTCCCTACTCATCCTTCCTTAGTTTTGTATTTGGTCTTCTTGCCTCATATGGTTACTGATTTCAAATACACTTTAAACAAAACCACATTGTTCAGGTGTAACTATAATCTAAGGTGTTTGGATATTGGTCACTTAACTATTTTTCTTTTTTTTAAGGAATGAATATAAAATATTTTGTTTATATAACAAGGGCCCTTATGATTTGAAGTTGATAATGTTTAAAAAAAACTGCCTAGAAAAGTATTTCTGTTAAGCCTGTGTCAGCATGTTATTCTCTGCAGCAGTTCTGAGGATCTCATGAAGAAAAACAACGAAAAGGAACATTAAAAGTGATGGAATATCTAGATGTTCTGCACATGCCAAACTGCTATAGGTAGTTTTCACTCTTCCATTATTTATGTGAAGAGATCAACGCATTATAACATCAGGAGGATTTTTAAAAATATAACTGCAGATTAATCTGAAAAATGTGCTAACTTAATAATAGTTACAAATTTATGAAGTTAAATCCACTGAAATTGTTGAATTATGCTGGGTGGTACATACACAGTAGTAATCTTAAAGCAACTTTTCAGAGAATATTGATGGACTGTTTGCCTTTGGGCTTGGATTCTAAAATGTGTGGAAGTCTCTGTTTTAATGTAATTAATCTAAATTGCAGCAGTCTGCATTTGACTCAGCTCACAGACATGTAAAAATTATGAATGCTGTGTCTCTCTTAGGAAACAAATTGTCACAATATAGTTATATGTTCTTCTTTTGTCCCCTTCTCCCTTTCCTCTTGTGCGGTATCTTTTAAAATTGGAAACTACTTTTCCAGAGGGCATTATTTGTGCCTCCCTAAGAAGGTTTTTATGACAGATGAAAAGGAACTGGGATATTTTTAATTTTTTCACTTTATTCAGTCTGTGACAAGTAGAAAAATCACTAGTGTGGTATAGGAAATTCAGTGTTTTTGATAATAAAAATAATTCTCAATGCCATTTGGAAAGATATTTCTGCCTGAGGGCAGCAAATTTTGGAACCACAAAATGTCGCTTATTCCGACAGGCTGTACAGAGGTCTTTATGGGTTTTGTTTGTTTGTTTGTTTTGTTTTAATGGCAACATTGTAAACTGTCAAATTAAAAGAATATTCTGTGATTATCTGTTAAGCATCACAGAAATTCAAGTAAAGGGTACACACCTATTTCTTTCAATGTTAAAAATGATAAAGAAAATAAAATTAGCTATATCTGTATTTTTCTCTCTAGTGCCAAATGAATGCCTTAGCTATCATAGTGCATGGTACTGTAAGTGAAGACCTGCAGCTTTTTTTCTGTAATGAAAAGCATTATAATGATGCAGCAACATCAGATATAAACTGAAAAAAACAACAAAAACCACTGGTAAGGTTTCAGTTAACATTTTATGTATGGATATTGCTTTGTGAAGTGTAAGAAAAAGGTTGCAGCCGGATCAGTATAAAACATAATGACTAAGCCAAAATCAGCACCTAGGGCCTTAAATAAAATAGATACCCCATGAAATGAAACACTCTGGAGGATAGGAGGGAATGGATGGGGGTACTTTAAAAACTTCTTCCCCCAAGAACACAAGATAATTTTACTGTGCTGTAGTTATACCTCACATGTCTTCTTGCTTCAGTTAGGAATGTTTTGATGGTAAATTCTGTCATAGTAATATATTTCTGTTTTCCTAACCTGAGATTTTTACAAGGAAGGTTTTTTAGGATGGTCTAAAGGGAGGTATTTGAATGAGCCCTAATCTGAAAATTACTGGCCTTGATCTTCCTGGTGTGAATCAGGGAACTACTATACCTTGCTCTTGGCAACTCTCATGGCCTGAAAGAGAAAATGCTCATCCTCCAGGTGAGTGAATCACGCCTTTTTCACAGCTCAGATCAGACCCTGTATTTTTCAGACTTCAAGGCCTGCTTATTTGACAGTCTGAGGAATAGCTATGATACTTGGTATTTACTTGGTTCCATTATTAATGCATATGATTTTTAAACATCAAAACTTAAAATATCAGATAATGTTGCATGTTTTAAAAACCATTTCATCCCATTAGCTACCCAGGACGAGAACTATTTTAGATATTACTTACTTATGAAATGAGGATAATGATTACCTGTACATATTCAGACATCAAAATTTAATGACACTCAGTGTTTTTGAGAAGGGAGGACTAGAATGCTGGAGAGAGTAAAACTGCTGACTGAAATGCTGACAAGCTGGAGAAAGAATTTGAAGACAGAGGAATGGACTAAACTTTGCTAATGGTAACCGAGATTTTTTTTTTTTAAACTATAGTATAGCAGTACATTGTGCACTGTATTGCTAAGGATCTAATTCTGTCTTGTAAAACGAATCCAAATACGTATTGTGAAACACCTGTATAAAACCATTCTTGAAACAAGGGATTACATGCCTGGTTTTTTTTTTTTTTTTTTTGGTAGAATTATTTTAAAATCTGTTTAGCCAAACCCTTCCCAAACTTAAGTTTCGTTCTGTTTTTTTAAGAAAATAAATAAGTAAGAAAGGTGATAGTTCTGTATCTCAGCTCTCTGAGAACTCTGGGCTGTTGCCATTTTTTAGCCACTTTTGTCATTTTGTGTTTATTATTCGTAGAATTATGCTTTAGATTGTACGTCTTCCTTGATAACATTACAAATTCAATCAAAACTTCTTGGTCTTGCTCAGTAATTGTCATATACATTTAGTTAACTAGAGGCCCAAGTGGATGAATGCCTGGGCAAACCATGTGAAACCTTGGGTGGGTTTTGCACTTAAGAGTTGGTAAAATTGAACTCTTGAGTTTAGGTAACTATTTAAGTCAAGGAATGGGCAGCAAATCCATCCTTCAACTGATCAGAAAGGAAATTTTTGACATAAGAACTCTGACACAACATTGTTTTCAGTCTACCCTGGATTGCTCTCTAGTAGGCCACAGTCCAGCTACCTTAAGGTTCTTTGCTGTGGGCACTTCAAACAAACCAACCAAAAAGCAAACTTTGGTCTTGCTTGTTTCTGGGAAGGGTTTTATTGCATTACGCTGATCATTGATTAATAACTGTAATCATGAGAAACTTAGGCATGATAGGACTGTTTGAAGTAAAATGTGATGTGGGGGCAGCAGCTCCGTGAGTGTCAGCTCTGCATTTGGCAAGTGGTTTTGAAAATCAGAATCCCAAGGGAACAGTACCCTGTCACTAGTCTCCATCTCAGTTGAGGCAGCTACTTGAGGAATAAGGCCACTTTAGATTATTCAAGCAGAAGCATTTCTTTCTGGGGGACTGGGGCAGGGTGAGGAATGAGTTGCTGGACCTTGGATTAGTTTGCTGGTTTTAGAAGCAGCCAGTGATGGAACTAGAGAGTAGATGGATAAAAGTATAAAGGACTTGCTTTTATGGTAGGTTTTCTGTAAAAACCTTAAATGTTCCTTTTCAGGCTAGCCAGATATATCAGTGTACAGACGACTATTCCATTCTCCTCACTGACTATCCTATAACATTAAAATGGGTTAAAGAAAACAAACCTCTGCCTTTTGCTCTATGAAAAGTTATTAGTCCATAAGATTTTAAGCTGTGTGTTGACTCCGACTCTGAAAATGCACAGCCCTGCTCTGGATACCTTCTGTGGAAAGTAGAGAGCTCCTAATGTGTATGGCACATTGCCGAGCTTTCTCATACGTTCCTGGCAGACTTGCCCAAATCTTCAGATGGGCTGGGTTGTACAGTACCTTCTCCAAATATGGGATCTGAAATAAATACTACATGGATAGTGGTGATATATTAATTTTTAAAACTGTAAAGTAAATGTGGTCTCTAGTCCTAGGTTTGTGGTGTGTTCATTTGTGTTAACATATAGGAAAGGGACACTGACTTGATGGTTATGGGTTATCTTGATGCGTGTGCAGGGGTGAGAAGTGCTAAATTGTTAACAGCTTTTCATTTAGGGGCGAGTCATGTGGTGAGTGGCCTAATCAGAAAAATGAAGGAGCAAAGATGTAAGCTTCATCCAAGCAATGCACAAGGTTTTGTAACTTTTTTTATCAGGTGTTGTAAAATTTGTGCATGGCCTTTTTTTGTTGTTGTTGCTTAGTAATTGGTAGAGGAGAAAAGATGAGGGAAAAAAACCTCCGCTTTGCTAACCAATCAAGTCTATAGCTGGGGAGTAAACTCTGACTGGCTTAACGTGTTGAAAGATCCTATCCTTTATAATATTCACCCCATCCTGCAATCTTCCACGTAGAGGAATTACATTGTTGTATTCTAGTAATTCACTGTGATTTATAACAAACCAGTGATGTCATTCTATTGTGCACTTTTGTCAAACCATTTACATGACATTAATAAACATAGTGAACTTGCTGACTGCACCAGAGGCCTGTTAGTGATTTATATATTGCATGACATTTTCTATTTGAGTTTGACATGTAGAATCATTTTTAATTTCGTGGTAACTGACAGTCCTAATAGCCCAGCTAATTTGAAACTAACAATATTGCTGTGTAATAGGAAAAAATGGTGTTTGTGTTCAGTAAATGTTTGAAAAAAAAAAAACTGCCTTGAAGTGTGTGTCTTTATTGTTCAGTGTTGAGATGATCTTTTGTTGAATTCATTTTTAAAAAGTTGTGAAAGTTACATACATGTGCATGGGGAAAAAAATTCAGATAGTTATGAAAAATTCAAATAGTAAAAAAAAAAACTTTACTTTTTCATCTCTCTCTGCCTGCCATTTGGACTCTTCAGAGGGTACTCACTAGTTTTTTGAGTAGCTTCCCAGAATTTTATGTGTATATATGTGTATTTTCTCCTTTTTGTTTTTTTTCTTTGATGCCAATGGACTTTTAACTTTCCTTTGCTATTCTGCATCTTGTTTTCATTCAATATATCTTGGACATTTTTTCATTTTGGTATGTATAGATTTTTTAAAAAACAATTTTATAGCATTTAATCCTATGGATGGACTTAAAATTTATTTAACCAGGCCTTACTGTTGGATTTTTAGGTTTTCAGTTTATTGATATTCCAAATACTGCTTCAGTGAACATCCTTATATACTGTATTCATAGAACAAATTCATTTCTAGCTCTGGAACTTCTGGTTTAGTGACTGAGTGTTTAAAATCTTGACAGAGGTGATCCAGTTGCCTTCCATCTCCCTACATCCTTATTGACATCAAATATTATCTAATCATTTAGTTTTTGCCAAGATGATGGAAATGGAAAATATTATTTCATGGTTCTGATTTGTGTTCCTTTATTATGAATGAGGTTGACATATATTTACTGACCTTTTTTGTTTCTTTTGTTTGCTTTTGGGTTGTGGTCTTTTTCTTGCTACGTGTTAGAAATTCCTTGGAAATTTAAGGAAATTTTCTGTCATGTGTCACAGTTTGTAGTTTGTTTTTTGACTTTTAGTAGTTTTTATATCTACTGAATTTTGTGTCTTGCTTGTAAAGTTGTCTCCATTCCAAGTTGATACATCTTTTTTACCCATGTTCTCTTCTAGTGCTTTTATGGCTTTTCCCTCCCACTTCTCTCTCCCCATTCCCACCACCCCTCTCTTTTTTTTTCTCTTCCTTCTCCTCCACATCCTTTCCTTCTCGCCATCTTTGGTTTAAATCTTTTATCTACCTGGAATTTATTTTGATTAAGGATCCAGCTGGCCAAGAACTCTCTTAATTATTTTCCACTGATATGAATCATAAACTAAATTCCCATAAAGTAATTGGATCTGTTTCTGGGTTCTCTCTTCTATTCTGTTGGCCTGGCAGTCTGGTGGAACCCTGAGGAATACTGTCTGGGTTCTTTCCATCACTTACTAGCTCTGTGACCTCGATCCAAGTCTCAGTTTCTGTACATTGGGACAATAATATTATCTAAGTTGTGATGAGCAAGTGAGAGAATTAAAACACTTAATGTAGTGCTTAAAACAGTGAAGTGCCTGCTAAATGTTAAGTATTAATATAAGTGGGGCTGATGTTTCTTCATTTGTTTTTTTTCTCTAACCAGAAAGTTTATTTTTAATGAAGGTCTTGCAAATATCTTCCTTTTTTTAATCATTAGTTAGTTTGTTTATATTGTAGATAGGAGCCTTTCTTCCACTGTATATACTTCTAAATGTTAATGTTTTGATATAGGCATTTTAATGGATTTCCCTTTTTTTTAAAAAAATTTTTTTCAGTGGCTTCATTTGGATGTCCCAGATACACTAATCATCATTTACAGGTAATGATGATTTTGCCTTCTCATTTCCAGTATTCATACCTCATATTTCTTTCTTTTACCTAATTACAATAGTTAAGATTACCAGAAGGGTATTAAAGGGTGGTACTGGAGCACATCCTCCGCACATGTTTGCATTCAAATTTCGATTTAGGGAGTCCCTTTGTAGAGATCTGAAAAAATCATTTAGGGCAACTCTGTCACTTCACAGTTGAGGATACAGGCTCACAAAGAAGTGACTTGTCCATCTAAGGTCGCACAAGGACCAAGTGTCAGAGCCTGAGGTAGGCTCTGAGTTTACTGACCCGCTGAACAGTGCTCTTTCACTGTAAGACTCTCACACCAGTACCAGAGAAGCTCATCTTAGGATTTCTGCCAGATCTGTGCCTGGCAAAAATATCTGACTGGACTACAGAAATCATCCAAATTCTAAATCATCTTTTTTTTTTTTTTTCTTTTTCTGTATTTCAAGTAATGTCTGCTGTATTAAAGTAACAGATGTCCAGACAAAAGAAAATGCTGGCAGTAATATATTTCATCAGATACCTGATCTAGGAAATTTCAGTATGAGATGCAAATTTCAGGTAGCTCACAAAATCTTAGCTTTTTGGCAAGCTTAGACAAAATTATATATTCTAATTTGCCTGTGATTTGTAAATTTGGTTTGCTCAGTTTATCCGGAGAACAGAACTGGGGTTTGCTCTGGCCTCAACCAGTAGGAAGAAACAGTTGGAAATTCCTGTGTATCGAGCACCTACTGTGTGTCGGGCACCGTATCAGGGATGTGAATACAAAAAATAAGAATCACGGTCCTTGTCCTTGATAAGCTTGTTGTCCAGCTAGATGTCTCTCTTTGAAATCTGATTTTCTATTTTTCCTCAAATTTTAATTCTGAAAGTTTAAGACGTTACTTTTGAACTCTGGCTTGGGCCATCTTATGAAAACGTTTCAGAAAACTTTACCATCATCATTTTTAATATAGTACCAGGGAGACAGGAACAAAGAACATGCACAACTGATTAGAAAGGATGAGTCCTTAAGGAATGGTGCCCCCATCTGCGTCAAAAAAATATTTTTCTGCTCATACCCTACTTTGAGCCTTGTGAGTTTGCTAGGTACATTTTAGCCTATATCTTATTGAAAAGTTTCAGAGGCCAGGTGCCAGGCTTGTAACCCTCCCTTCAAGCTACACCAGCAAAGCTCCTATGTTCCGGTTTCAGTTTTTGTTTGGAACATGCTGTCCTACTTTAGTGTGATGTCAAAGCTAATGGAATAGACAGTGACACAAAAGCACTCTGCAGATTTAATGTGGTCGATTAAGCTTGACTGTCCTTTGAGAGGGATCTAGTTGACATTAATAGTAATACAAGGATAATTTGGGGGGATTTTTTTTTTTTAAAGGTAAGAAGTAGTGCAGAATAAAGGGCAACGTGACATTAGCTAAAGGTAAAAACAAAGGCCAGTGTGGTGAAGACAGGACCATTCACTACTAATGGCTGTATTAAGTCAATCACCCAAGGCGTATCTGGTGGAGAAACCTGGCCACTTCATGTTTGGGGTGAGGTGTGGTTGCAGTGAGTTATATGCCAGAAAAGAAGCATGATTAAGCCAGCTGCTTCGATTAGAGGCTGCCTGGCATCTTGGGGCTTAAAGCCAAGAGTCTAGTGTCTTATTTTGGGAGAGTATGGATGCTAAAAGCTCTTGAATACTGATGGAGACAGCAACTTGTCTTTTATAGACCTCTAGGAAAGGTCTCAGAGAAGTTCTCCCACATTTCCTGGTAAAGAGTCATTCTCCTCCCTCTCTCTGTTGTGTTTGTATTAGCCCCCTTCACCTGATACCCATCTTGTTAAGAAGTACCACCTTTCTTAACAAAAGGAAGACCCAGAAACTCCACTGTTGGCACTGGAACCCCTTGGGGGTTTTTACCGATGACTGCTGCCACCAAGATAGGCTAAAGGGCAGCTGAGAAAGGCCATGCTGTAAGAAACTGACATTGAAGTCTAGAGAATAACAAAATCTTACGGCTCTAGATTTCTGGTCCTATCATTTTAATGTGCTTAAAATTACCTCACAGGAACTGGATGTGTGAGGTCTGGGGTAGAACGTCATCTGTGGTTCTGATTTAGCTGGCCCCAGGACCCCACTTTGAGAAGCTCAGCTCTGGATAGATACTCTGCTTTAAGAGGCACACCCTGCCCTCCGAGCTTACATGCCCACACCATCTGACACCAGAAAGAAGCCGCACTCTTACCTGAATTTCTCCTTTTCAACTCTTAGCTGGCCGGAACTGAGGGACAGCATAATTGATGTCCACTTCCCTGCAGAACACCGGATGATGGCACAAGGGCCTGAGGCCTCTCTCAAAGCTACCCAAGGTCTGCCCCTCAGCTCCTGTATCTTCTCTGAGGGCCGGCGCCCCTCCCGCATGGGGTCTCACCATGTCAGAATCAACATAAGACCCCCCGGAACATCTTGCACATCTCAGTTCACAACTCCTTGTTGGAGGTCCTTTCCCTCTACTAGACAGTGAGCCTAGAATTTAAAAAATCCTCACAATCCGCGGAGCAGATTCTAAAACCGCCTTCTGCTGGTAGTTTGGTTTGCAGTCAGGCCTCACCCCAGGCATGTTTTCCTCCTGCGCGCTCACGTGCTGTGGAATTGTTTTAGTATCACGAGGCCATCTGGAAATCAGCGCAGCTGTTTTGAAGTAGTGTCTAGGATGGGCCGATAAGGCTTCTAAAAGACTAAACCGTTTTTAAGTTGGTTATGCTTCATGTTAACACTCCTTAGCTCCATCGTAAATAATTACACTTAACTACCAGATAGAGAGCATTGCTAAGAACTCCCATCTATGAACCATAATATGAATTTTCATGTTGATTTGCGGTTGCGTTTTGGACAGCTTGCCACCAAATGCTAAAAATGCTTCAGAGGCTGCTGTTCATCTCCCCCCTGGACATTAGCAAATGTGCCCCCAACTCAAGAACTAGGTGATCTCCTGTAGCAAATTCCACTCTGGAGACTTGCTGCAACGAGAAAGTCTTCTGAACTGCAGGCGGGAGCCAAGTAAACTTGAACAGCATTACGATGACAACACAGTTCCCATTACTCAGCATAGAAGGTCACTTGTGCGTGTAAACCCCTTTTTTGTTGTTCGCTTTCTAGCCTACATATTCACCTGCCTGTTGACCTCAACGCTCAGCACACTGGAGTCGCCAGGGGAACTCTGAAACACAAATGATGCCCTGGCCCCTCTCCCAACCAATTAAGTCTGACTCCCGGGGGTGGGCCCTTGTATAGGTAGCTTTTAAAGCTTCCAGGTGATTCTAATGTGCAGCCAGGCCTGAGAAACGCTGCTCTAGCATGAGGCTTTGCTCCATGTAAAATGTATCTTCTCTGCTTGCCCTAGCAGCACACTTAAGGCCAGTCATGGACATTTATACCTCAGAGCAAATAATTTCAGAAAGGGAGAACTGATAAGAGAGAGAGGAGAGCGACACAGTACAAGGGCTGAAGGCCTTGAAGATACAAACAAGCCTCCCATTTTTTCCACCTTTTGACCATTTAGTTGTTCTTGGTCTAGGGTAGGGGAGGACATGGAGGGACTATGACATCCTGGGGATAAAGGCTGCCTCTGAGTCCAGGGGTTGCAATTCGGTGACCCCTGGGCTGCATCTGACCTGCAGATGCATTTTGTTTGGCCTGCATTGTGGCTGCACATGGCAGATTTTAAAAACGTGAATGCCAATCTCTGAGAGTCTGGTTTCACATAAAAGCATTCTCAGAGTTGACGGTGTTTGACAGAAAGAAGACTTGGTGCCAGATCAAACAATGCACTTTTGGGTGCAGGGTCATGGATTCTCCTTTAGCCAGACTACTCCATTCATGAGGGTAATGACGCAAATGAAATACGATTTTAAAATGTTACCTTCTGATTTTGGTTTCACCATTTGAGAAAAAATATTCCCATAAAGAGTGACGAGTGACTTCATATCAATTCCTTCTAATCCTTCACGAAGCCCTTCTAAGGCTGGGCTAGAATGACAGTCTGGCTTGAGAGACAGCAGTCCTGGGATTAGTCTGGATTTTGCTGTGGAACCTGGGGCTCTCTCTTAACTTCTCTGGTTCTGAGCGTCCTCATCTATGGGGGAACAGGACCAAATAATTTCTAAGATTCTACTGGCTTCTTGGGATTCCAAAGGCATGAGAATAGAATGGAGACAACTAACTTTAAGAGTAGTCTGTGGGTAAAGGTGAAGAAACTAGAAGTCAGGGTTTGAAAGTCAGCACTGAGATGCCAGCCTAGAGAAATCTGGGAGGCCTGAGAGGAAAGAACAGGAACGAAGGAGTAGAAGCTACAGTGACATGTGGGTTTCAACTATCTAAACTGGCCAAAGATGGAACAGGTGGGCTTGGGAGGGAGGGAAAGAGGGAGGGAGTGCTCCATCACTGGAGATGTCCATCCCAGACCAGGCAGCCACTGGGAGGGGATGTTGCAGGGAGCAAAGGGTGGACAAGTCCTTTCCAAACATCTACAGACAATCGGAAAGAAGCAGGGAGCCCCTCATCCACCTCCTGTCCTCAAAGAGTGTGGCTCACTAGGACATGCTCTGCCCACAAAAGGGATGGCAGCCTCTTAGTTGTTTTTAAACACTGTATTTTTAAAAATTTCTTTAAAATATTTACGACAGTAAAGGTCGTACTATGTGACAGGGGACAGATGCCTTTGATGTATCCCCCCTTCATTCCTACCTCAAAACAAGGTTAAGGCATAAATTACTCGGCTGGGCACCAGGCGTGCCTCTTGTCCTCGGGGCGCTGTCATTGGTAGTACCACTTGCTCCATGGGCTGGCAGATCAGACATTTGCCACCAAGGTTGCACAGGCTCCGGGGGTTCCTGCACCGGCTTTATCCAGTGCATTCCAGGGAGGACCCCTCAGCACTGGTCCAGCCCTTCTCCCCCATGGGTGATGGGTGATGGGTGGTTGGAAGGGAGGGATGGGAGGCCGTGAGAGGCTGTGTGTGTGTGTGTGTGTGTGTGTGTGTGTGTGTGTGTGTGTGTGTGTAGGGAGGGGGTGATGCAGGGAGGGGAGGCCCCCCACCTCTACCCCTGCCCACGGCCTGCAGCCTTGCCATCGCATCGGGACAGGCTGCGGTGGAAGACGAAGTGGGAACGTGGAGCCTGGGGATTGCGTCATCCGCCAGGCTCCCAGGAACAAAAGCAGCAGGAGGGGTGGCAGCTGCAGGCCTGCAGCTGCTGAGAGCACGTTGGGAGGGGATGTGGGCGGTGGTCAGTGTGAACACATGGTGGGGATGCGGGAGAGCCCGCCCACCTCCGCATCTTGGTGGGTGCCCAGTCTCCTAGGTCCCAGCTGCCCGTCCATCACAGTCTCCGCGTCCCAGAGTCTGTCTTCATCCAGGCCAACAGCTGTTACCGCTGAGCCCCTCAGGCAGGGGGCGCTCCGGGGACCTATCTCCGGCCTGGGGAAGGGGTGAGGTGACTCGGGAGCCATGGACAGCGTTGGGGTGGGAGGACAGCGCAGAGTGCAGATCTGCTGTCCCATTAGGTCCCACTGGAACTAGAGGCCTGGAGAGGGCAGAGTGGGTTTGCATTTGTAGTCTTCCTCTCTGGGTTTCTTCTGAGCATGGGGTGATGACGAATTTCTAGCACCTTAGTGATGGGGGCAGCAAATGCCCCCACAGAGCCTGGGAGCGGCTTTGGGGTGTACCTTGGGGGGGGTGGTCCCTTTAAATCCCTAGGGATCTGTGTTGGAGGTGCCATGGCTCCCAGTAGGACAGTCCCTCTTAAAACTGATTTGAGTTCCTTTCAGAGGGAGCAGACTTGGTCTCTCAGGAGATGAGGTCAAGTGCAAAGCGAGCCGGTGTCCTCTCCACCCCAGCTCGGTGGGCCACGGGCCTGCACACTGCCTGGGCCCGCGTCCTGGCCCCCATCAACTCACAGCCTCCCCCGGAGCCTCACTCCAACACTTTGGGGGTGGGGTCCAGGCCGGGCTCCCTCCTGCGCTTGGCACTTTTAAAGAAGCCGAGCTGTGGGAAGGCAAAGGGAGAAATCTCAGGTGTGGGCAGGGTGGACAAGGCCTGTCTCCCCTTCCTGCTCTCCCTTCACTCACTCTCTTAAGGCTTCTTTCCTCAGAAGCCTTCCCTGAATGCCCCAGCTCACGCTGCATATCTCCCCTACCACTGCCAGGCTGCACAACGGGCCACTTAATTGGTGACAGGGAGGCTGGAACCAAGTGGATGGAGCCTGTGTCAAGAGGCAAGCAGTCATGCTGTGTGACGCTGCCCGAGTCAACACCCCTCTCTGGGCCTCCTTCACCTCATCTATAATAGGAGGAGGTTGAGACCAGGGGTTCTTAGCCTGAGGCTCAGAGATAGAGAAGGGCTTTGGGGGGACTTCTTAACAGCCTGACATTGCTGGAGAAATTTTGTGGTTGCATGTGCTTGCTTTTTTTCTGATCAGAGGAAGCCTAGCTTTCATCAGGTTCTCAGAGGAACCCACAAAAGGGTTGGAGCCGTAGGCTGAGTACCGTCTGGTGGCCCTAGCCCATCTGCCTGCTGTGGTGAGGAGTCGGTAAGCTCTGGGGAGGAGGCTGGGTGGGCCCCAGCTCCCACGCGGAGGAGAACATGGGGACTGGCTGCAGAGCTCAGAGGCGGAGGCCCCAGGCCCGGACAGCCGGGATGCTGCCCCCCACCCGCACCCTGCGGGGGCCCTCACCTTCCACAGTGCCAGGACCAGCAGCGCCAGCAGCAGGAGGCCCCCCAGGGAGCTGCCCACGATGATCCAGATGGGGATCTGTGAGTCCTCTTGCTTGGAGATCTCAAATGTGATCTGCAAGGTGAGGGGTGAGGCCAGGTCAACAGCGCTACTGTTCTGGGGCCCAGGTGGCAGCCTGGGGTGGTGCAGGAGGGTAGGAGACCGCTGGCACCTGGTGGGAGAGCTGCATCCCCTTCTTCAGGGAGATGCTGAAGGGATGGGTGGCACCAGCCTGCTGAGAGGCCTCAGAGCTCCCAGCCCTGGCGCAGCGGACACCTGACTTAAGTGATCAAGTGATCCCACCTCCTCTTTGAGACGCTTTCTGCCTTGGGCCTGGGGCCGCTCCGCTCTCCCTGCTTTCTCCTTCTACCACATGGGCCACTCTTTCTTGCTCTCTTTGCTGCTTCCTAAATGTTGGTGTGTCTCATGGCTCTGGTGAGCTCGGGGCTGACTTATGGAGTAGGCACCGTGGGCATGGCGCCCAGGGTCCACGGTGCTTTTAGGGGCCCACAGAAATGTTCTAATTTCTTTTAAAGTTAGAATCAAAAAATATAATCTTGTCTGGATTATATTTGTCTTTATACAGACCAAGTCAGAAAATAATACTTTTTTAAAAAAAAATCTTGTTTGTGGAGTAAGGCCCTGAAAGCAAAAGTGCCCAGGGCCGTGAGAGCCCTAACGCAGCCCCTGGGAAGCTCACTCAGTCCTAGGGCCGTAACCATCTTTATGCCTGATGCTTTCACATTGCTACCTTCTACCCGGACTCTCCACTGCATTCCAGACTCATATCCAGCTGTCTCCTCGGCCTGCCTGGCATCTTTGACAGGTCCCCAGATAAACTCCTGATCTCACTCCTCACCCTCAAACCTGTTCCTTCAACGTCCTTCCCCTCAAAGCAAATGGCAGCCTTGTCCTTCCTTGCTCTTGCTTCTTGTATTGGTCACTGACTCTCACTTTCACACCCACGTGGACTCCGGCAAAGTCTATCTGCTCTACCTTTGAAACACCCAGAATGTGGCCACTCCTGCCACCTCCAAGGCTACCTCTTTGGACTGAGCACCCTCATCTTCCACCTGGAGACCGTAGCAGCCGCCTAGCTGCCCCTTCTGCTTGTGTCTCGCCCCCTACAGTCTGTTCTTGGAATAGTAGCCAGAGGCAGGGGATTTTTATTCTCTTCTCTGCTCGGTCCTCCAGGTTTTCCCATCTTACTCAGAGTGAAAAACAGAGTCCTTGTCCTGGCCTGCAAGGCCCTGCACCCTCCGGCCCTGCTTAACTCGCCGGCCTCATCTCCTGCTCTGCCCCTTGCTCTCTCTACTCCAGCCCTCAGCCACCCGGCTGCCAACGCGCCCAGCACACGCCTGCTGCTGGGGCTTTGCATCGCTGTTCCTTCTGCTGCTGGGGCTTCCCCAACCCCCTTCGCTGCATGACACCACTGTATTTCTTCTAGTCTCTGTCTGCTGTCCCCTTATAGGCTTTCCCCAGTCTCCCTGTATAAAATAGCACCCCATCGTCTCCACCCTTACACGCCTGCGTTTTTCTGGGCAGACCTTATCACCACTGACATTGTATGTGTTTATGTTCGTTGACTCTTCCCCACACCCCCGTCTAGAATGTCAGCTCCAGGGAGAGCAGGGGCTTTTTCTATTTTGCTCACTGCTCTATCCTCAGTGCCTGGAACAGCGCCTGGGACGGAGCGGGAGCTCAGTTAACGCGCTGAAAGCCTGAATGAACGCACCCCACGACAGCATGGCGGAGCCCGGCTTGGCCACTGACTCTCTATTCACCTTGAGGCAAGCCTGCTCCCCTTCCGCCTTACCTCACACAGCCTCCGTTTCCATATCTGAAAAATGGACGTGGGGACGCCCCTCACAGTGCTGTGAGGAGTAAGCTGGGTAACGTGGGAAGTGTCTGTTACGGTGCCTGTCACATAGGTAGGGCTCCACCAACAGCAGGTCCCTTCTATGCTCTTTCCATCCCTGAAGGCTGGGACCTGGCTCTGCCTTCCCACACCAGCACCTCGCACAGAGCCAAGGCAACAGGGGCTTAAATTCTGGGTTGCTGGCTTTCTAAGAGAAGTGAGGCATCCAGAGAGTATAAGAGGGGTTTTTGGGGGTGGGAAGTGGGAGTGGAAGGAGAAATCACTTAAACTAGTAAATGACAAATGGACTAGTGTGGAGAAAGGGGTGGTTTGTGTGTGTGCGCGGGGTGTCTGTACCATGCCTCTTCTCGCTGGATTGCCTGGAAAATTCCCACATGTCTCTCAAGATTCAGGTCAAGTGGACCGTCTCCTCCAGAAAGCCTTCCCTGGACATGGCTTGCTCTGACCAACCCCCAAGCCAGCACCTGTGCTCTCCCCCAGACTGCACCCACACTTCGTTGTCCTCGCCCCCTTGTCTGCCTAATTCATCTGGGGGCTGAGCCTGAGTCACAGGATGAACACCCGACAAATGCTGCAGAACGAACAAATAACACGGCTCCTCGGGTGGACCTGCTGAATGCTGCTTCGGGCTTCTGTGCCGGCTCCCCCTCTGCCTGGCACACCCACACGCTGATTGGGATCGACGTTTGTGTTTTATGGAGGTCTGGCTTCCTGACCAGGCCCATTTTGCTCTCCAGCGTCTCCTGGGGTGGGGCTGGTGGGTGACTGCGCATCTGGTACAGGACGCTCACCCGGAGCCCAGGCCAGGGTTGGGGATGTGGCCAGTGGAGGGCAGCAGCGTCCCATGCCCGAGACGCCCGGCTCCTTCCAGAGGAGCCGCCTTTTTTTTCAAGACCCAATTTCTCATTTTCCCAGAGAGCACCACATGGAGGCTTACCCCTTTCCTGGACCCTGATTCAAGCCAGTCTGATGTGCGACAGTCTGGTTTTACTCAATTCAAAAAGAGTTCCGATTCAGAGACAGCTCGAATCCCTCGGTCTTGACAATTTCAGTTCGCAGCAGACTTCATTCATTAGATTTGAGGCACGGATGGATGGGGAGGGGAGGGTTGGCTGGCCGTTCTAGGCTGCCAGCCTGCCAAGACCCAGCCTCGCCGCCCTGAGGCAGGTGGGCAGGCAGGCAGGCCTGGGCGGCACTTCCGTTTCCTCTAGTGTAAAACACGCAGGTGTCCCTCCTTCCTTGTCTCCGGGGGCTGTTGAGGTGCAGCGCTTGGTGCCCCCGAGGGACAGCGCCAATGCCTATTTCTGGCCCTGTGCTCCCCATTTTTGCCCCTAACAGCCTGTTTGTCTTGATTTTCCCTCGCCTCTGATGCTGCACTAACTGCTGGCAGGCCTGTCCATCTCTCTCCTGCAGGGGGAGTAGGAAAACTCTCGGGGAAGGGGCGACCCTTCCCCAAGCTGGCCTGGCCCGGGCCCAGGTCTGCAGGGTTCCCAGTGCTCACCTGGCGGCTGGGATCCTCCTCGCGGAAGATGAAAGGGCTGTGGAACTGCCTCTGCAAGGCTGCGTGGACCGTGATTCTCATCAACTTGTACTTGAGCTGTATAATCAGAGGCCTTGTCAGGTTCTGGCCCCTCCCCCAGGGGAGACGCCCCAGCACCTGCCTCCTCCAGCCTGGCCCCCCGGGGCTCTACTTACTGCTTTTAGGGACCTCAACCACAGGTTCCCCAGCAGATGGAAACTGATTTCCTGGTTGGGGGCCAGCCTCACGTTGCAGTTGATGGAAACTACATCAGCGTTGCTGTGATTCTGAAAGAGAAGGTGGGTCTCAGGGTGAGCAGGGGCTTGGCCACCAGAGAGATGGCTTAGCTGCCCAGCTTGACCAAGTGGGGTTTTGTTCCTGAGGTAGGAGGGGCAGAGGACAAGGAAGAAGGAAGGGGATGGGGGTGGGGGACACATGGGCTGGGGCTGCCAGGGGCTGGCTGGAGGACAAGGTAAGGACGGTATATCCGATGCTCCACTTGAAGTTGTGCATAACTGGGTGTATTTCAGGAACAGAACTTTGGGTCAACGTTAGGGCGCCTATAAATGTCATCACCATGCAAACGCATTAAAGGGAAAATGATAGTATTACTGCAACAGATGCAGAAAAAAGCCTTTTATGAAATCCAACTTCTGTTTATGATAAAAACTCCCAGGGAATGTCCTGAATCTGAATAAGGGTGCTTATTTAAAAAAACCTGTGGTTGGGGCTTCCCTGGTGGCGCAGTGGTTGAGAATCTGCCTGCCAATGCAGGGGACACAGGTTCGAGCCCTGGTCTGGGAAGATCCCACATGCCACGGAGCAACTGGGCCCGTGAGCCACAACTACTGAGCCTGCGCGTCTGGAGCCTGTGCTCCACAACAAGAGAGGCCGCGATAGTGAGAGGCCCGCGCACCGTGATGAAGAGTGGCCCCCACTCGCCGCAACTAGAGAAAGCCCTCGCACAGAAACGAAGGCCCAACACAGCCAAAAATAAATAAATAAATAAATTTATTAAAAAAAAAAAAAGCCTGTGGCAAGTATCACATTTAATAATGAAAAATTAAAAATAATCCCTTTAAAAGCAGGATCAAGACAAGACAGTCATCATTTCTGTTTACCATTGCCCTTATAGCCAGAGCAATAAGACAAGAAAAACAATTTAAAAGGATTGAGTGGTAAAACTAAAACTATCATTACTTGCAGATGATACTGTCCTAATAGAAAACCCAAACAAATCATCAAATAATTAGGATTTATTAGGTTAAACTTATTTGTGTTGCTCCCTCACAGCCACCTCACCCCACCCAAGTTCAAGTCTTCAGTAAAGTGCACTACACTCCAAAGATGCTTTGTGTGAGGCACTTGAAAATGAACAAAATGAAAATAGCTAAGATTTTTATTTGGGTAAGGAATAGTGAAGGCACGCTCAGAAATTGGTATGTGGGGACAGAGGCAGCCCTGGGAACAGAAACCTGGACACTAGCAGGTGTCTTGGGGAGGGCCTCAGGAGTGGGAGCTGGGCTGCCTTCCATCTCTGGGGGCAGGGAGGCCCCAGCTGACGTGGTCAGTGTCTCTAGTACAAGCCCCGTGTGGTCTGGCTCCTTCCTCCTCCCTCTGCTTGTCCGTATCCTACCGGCACTTTTAGGCACAGGGGCAAGTCCACGACCCCTGCTTCTCTACTGGAGGTTGTCTGCTCCACTGCCCCATGTATCCCAGCCTCGCTACCTGGCTTCTTTACACTCAATCCCATGTCTCCTGTGAGATGGCGAGCTCACTAAGGGCAAGAAGTATCTTTTCTTTATTCTGTGTCCTTTCGGTTTGAGGTTGGGACATAGAGGTGCTCAACAAGCTCTTCTGGACAAACTACTGAACAAGGAGCTCAGGCAGCCCCCTCTCCTTGTCCTCGGGGCTCCTGGCACGGGGGACACTCACCAGCTGTGGGGCACGACTCAAGTCCTCCTCCATCGGGGCGTGCCGGTACTCAGTGCTGTTCCCCCAGATGTTACAGGACGTGTTCGCCTGCACGAGGACACACGCAACCAGCCTCACCACCAGCACTGGCAGACTCGGCGTCCCAGACACGGTCGTCTCTCCTCCTCTGCCCAGAGAAGGCCCAGCTGGCCCTGGGCTCGGGAGAAGGAGCTGAGGTCTGGGGACTTGGGGGCACACCTAGGGATATGTTTGTCCCCTTCCCTGTGCTGGCCCCCCGGGACATGGGTACCTGGTCAGCGAAGAAGCCCTTCAGCAGCAGCAGCCGGTTGCCGCCCCTGGTTGCGATGGGAACAGTGAACTTCATCATCACCCCGTGGATGGGGAACAAGCCCAAGTTTTGGATCTGTGGCCAGAGGGGGGGAGGTGTCAGTACACCCAGTTGGGGGGTGGAGGACGAGGCTCACGGGGGCGATCCCCCCAGCCAGGCCCCTTCAAGCCCCCTGGCTTTTTCACTGTAGATGCTCCAAAGCTCTTCCAGATCTTGGCGGGGGGCTACAAGATGAAACTGCATGAAAGCTGAAAGGGATGGGCTCCTGGAGGCTGAGGATGGGTCACTAGGGGGCCACGAGGCTGACAGCAAGGGTTACTTCCCTTTTCACCCTCTCCTGGCTGTGGTGCTGGTGGCCTCCCTGGACAGAGGTCGGGGTGGAGAGGGTGACAGCAATTCCTTTATTGTGAGAAATAATCAGTAACTGATGCAGGATGTAAATAGTGAGTGTGTGCTGGTTCACATTCTAGCCGTGACACATTTGGTGTCAGAGCCACGGTGATCACAAATAGGGCTTTGGAATCAGAAAGCCTGAGCACATAACCTGGGGCTGCCGCCACAGATGAGCTGTGTGGCCTTGGGCAGGTTACTAAATCTCTCTTGGATGAGCCATTGAGGCATCTGCATGTTTCCAGCCATCTACCTGCTCCCAATTCTCACTCAGCAGTTCAGGGCTGGGGAGATCTTGGGGCACATCGTGGCAGAGACTCTAAACTGCTTCCTAATTCTCCTTCTCCCTCCTTCCTTAGTGACAGAAAGCAAGACAAAAAGGCATATTTCCTAGCCTCCCTTACAGCTGAATCACACCGTTTTGGACAATGAGAAGTAACTGGAAGTGCAAGGAACTGCCAAGGAGGTTTCTTAGTAGGCAGGGGTCTGGTCTGCTCTTCTCCCCTTCCTTCTTCCTGGAATGAGAACGTGATGGCTGGAGCTGCAGCCACCTTGGACTATGAGGTGAACTTGATAGGCTGATGATTGCATGTTGAGAATGATGGAACAGACACAAGGAGACCCAATCCCGGATAACTCTGTAAAGCTGCCAACTCTGGACTTCTTTTATGGGAGAGAATAAACCCCAGGGCATTTAGACCACTGTTTTTTTTCATACTTTAAAAATTATAAGCAGCTACACCTAATCTTCACTGACACATCCTCCCAGTTCAGCCCCATAATTTTCCAGATGAGGACTGAGAGCCCCAGAGAGGGGAAGGGACTTGCCTAAAGTCACACAGTGAATGGGTGGCAGGGTTGAAGCTGAACCCCAGGCACTAGCAATGATCCCAGATTCCTCCCCTCCCAGATGGGGGATCCTCAGCTCCTGTCTTTTGCTGTCTGCTTGACTCCCTTCCAGACTAACCTTGAAAACGCAGTTGAAGGGAGGCCCAATGCCATGGTATCTCTCCAGCGAGCTGTTGGGCTTGACCTCGTAGTGGCTCAGGCTGCTGCTCCTGCAGGGACAGAGGACAGGGCTGCCATGAGCTCAGTCAGTGTGGGCTAGATGGATAAACGAATGAAAGAGGGTGTGGGCATGCGCCCGCCTCCCCCTAGACCACAGCAAATACGTTTCCTCTTGTGTCCATTGGGAGTGCTGTGTTGGGAAGGATTCTGAGGCTCAGCAGGAATAAACTCTGAGATCAATTAGCAATGTCTGCCTCGTGTGTGGCCATGAGCCAGAAGAGCAAGTTATTTGCCAACCCTGCCCTCACCTCCTGCCCAGGGGCATGGCCTCTTTTGATCATGAACTTGCCCACTGTGCCCCATTCCAGTCTCTAGTGGTGGCTGTGGGAGGGCCTGAACTTTCTGTCTGTCTGTTGTTACCTTCTGACTTCTCCGCCCTCCTGGGAGCTCTCAGGGGGCACACTGGGGACCACTGGCAGACTGAGGTGGGTGGGCGGTGGGAGCAGTCTGTCCTGCAGGGAGGAGCATTTTCTCACTGATGCTATTTAGAATTGCTAGTGCAAGGTGGTAATGAAATGCAGATGGACTTTTTAGCAGGTTTTACTATTTTAAAATTCCCTGCAGACCATGCCTCCGCTTATAGCCTGCACCTGGGGTGGATACTGCCTGCTGCTCCAGCCCTCCCCCTCCCCCACTGCGGGGAGCTCCCTGGGGACCAGGTCTGTATCTCTTCCTCCCCCATGTTGACACCACCTCCCCGCCATGGACGAGGAGGGTGCACTCTCAGGGGCATACCCAGCTGCATCCCATAGTCCCTCAGCATGAGGGCCCTGGGGCCGCGGCCCACCTGGTGAAGAGCACGTCAGCCTCATACTTGAGGTGCAAGCGCAGGAGGGCCGTGTTGTCTTCCTTGGTGCTCTCTTCCTCGTCACTGTCACTGCAAGGAGAGGCGGCAGCGCCTGTGGTCAGGAAGGGGCAGCCCTCCCTCCACCCAGCTCAGGGCAGCAGGAGGGATCCAAGTCAGGCTGAGAAGGAGCATCCTGGGGCGTCTAGGTCTGCTGCACCAGAGCAGCCAGCCAGGGGGTCATCAGAGGTGTCTCCCGGGAGGGGAAGGGCCGGGGAGGCAGGGGACCTGGAGACCTCAGCTTTCCCTGCCCTCTTTCTGGGTGCAGCACATCTGGGCTGGAGGCTGGGAGGACGGCGCCAGCTTGGTCACAGCAGCCTGTGTGCCCTCCTCATCTGTCAGAGGGGCAAATCCTGTGCTACCTACCCCCCGCCCCCCCCACCGCCCCGGGAGATGACGCCTCCAGGGCAAGGGTCTGCCCAAGAGAGGGGAAGAGCATGAGGAATTCACAGCAGAGCGTTTACTGACCCTTGAGCCGACCCCCCCCAAGCTGACTAGGGGTGGGCCAGCTCCCATGGGGGCTATGCTGACTTGAAAAGGCCGGAGAGTGAAATTCAGAGGCATTAGAGGAAGTTTTGTTGAATATGCTTCCCTTCACTTCTGAGCACCGTGAACTACTGGAGCAGATCATTTAGACATAAAAAAGGTATGATTTCTGCTCATTACATACACTGTTTGATTTCCTTCGGAAACCTTACCCCAGATAGGTGCTTAGTTAGAAAAGGGAGACCGGACACACACAGATGCCCAGTGTCCCCTGCCTACATATGCCTAACTCACAAACACCCGCCAACACCCACACTGCCAAGGACACTGCAGGCAAGGGCGTTCATTGCCCTGTGAGAACAGACTGCTTTCTAAGAGGGAGGCCTTAAGATACCAACACATCTTACAAACTTCGCCTCATGTCAAGTGAGAATTCCACCAGAGTGCACAGTTTGGCTAACTGTACCTGGATACACGCACATGCTGCTGTGTTGATCCCCAGCACTCCTGTGACTGCTGACTGGTTTGCGCATGTGTGTGTGTGTTGGAATGTTGGTGCTCGGTTTGCCTGCAGTGTTTATTTCTCAGTGTGGAGAAGTTCTCAGGAGGGTTTATAAGGCTCCAGAACAGCCAGAATTCCTCCTCGCCTCCGTGTGTTTATTACTGACATGGGCGATTCACGGTGTCAACCTACAGCAAGCTGCCTCAGGGAGGCCTGAGAGACAGACAGACAGACCCACATAGAGTAAGGAAAGGTCTTTTAAAATTGGAAGTTTCCAAGGGGAGAGAAGTGACCAGGACATAAAGAGCAATGGATAAGGAGTAGGAAAACTAGTTAGCTCCCAGCTGTACTATTTACATGCTGTGTGTTGTTGGGAAATTCACTCAACTTCTCTGAGCTTTCCTTTTCTTACCTGTAACTTGGGAGGTGGGGTGGAGTGGGGAATAAGCCCTGCTTTGCGTGTCTTAAGGGGCTGCTGTGAGGACTGACTGAGATATTACATGCATAGTACTTTGTAACTGTAGGGCTTTTAAATAATTGCTATATAAAATGCTGTAGAAAGCTGAGGGTATTATTATTTATATCCAAGCTGCCCAAGAACGAAGAATGGCAGCAGCACAGCGGGCAGCAGGTTGGCCCGCACTTGGGGACTGACCCAGGGCCCACCCAGGCAGGGCAGCGACGGACAAGGCTTGGCGGGGGATTTGGTGTGGGGAGGGGCAGTTCCCAGCAGCAGAACAGGGCCTAGGAGTAGCGAGCAGGGAGGGAGAAGGAGCGGGCAAGCCCTGACCTGCCCGCTGTGAGCTGGATCTCCATGTGGTGCAGGAAGACGGATTTGCTGAACTCGAAATCCAGACGGAAAGCCACCTACAAGGAAGAAGTCGCTGGAGCCGGGCTGGCTGGGAACTGCCTGTCTGAGCACTGCCCACACCAGCCCTGGCCCACCCCTCCCAACCCCTGCCCTTTTGGTGGGCCCTGCTGGCAGGGAATGGCTGGGGGAGGGAGGACCAGGTGCTGGAGTAATGTGAGCTGAGCTCAGGGGCCGTAGCGGGAACGCAGCCAAGGTCAACAGCTCCCCTGCTGGGGCTTCTTGGCTGTGAGGCCAGCCCTCTGCCCCCTCCCTTTTTGTTTTTAACTACAGGCAACCAGAAGGCAGCAAATCCAACTTCAGACTCTTTCTGCAGGAATTTCTGGGGGGCACTTGATGGTGGGAAGGGGAGATGGCCATCAACATGCATCGCAGGAAGTGGGGGCCGGAATCTAGTGATAAGACCCCCTCATGCACCCCCCGTTCTTGCGTGTGAACAGGTGTGAGGCCTGGAGAAGGGTGAAGGCTGTCCCGGGCTGCCCAGAGGCTAGTCACACACACCTGTCTCCTTGTCCAGCGGCCCTCCCACTGCTCTGACGGCCCAGGTCCTGGTGCTTCCCTTGGCCTTCACCCAGGAGTAGGGCCTGGGTCCCCTGACTGTGCCCTTTGACATCTGACCCTCTTTGCTACCTTCTGCCCCACCTGGTGGCGCTCCTGGGGCTTTGCACAGACCTCTCGTGCTCTTCCCAGGTCTGACCCTCACAGGGTTTCCCAAGGAGACCTGGTGGCAGGGGTGGGGTGCGGTGGGTGGGGAATGGCTACTTCCTGAGCGGCTGCAGGGTCGGGTGGGGAAGCTTGGGCTGTGTGCTGCTCCCCCTGGGTCTTCACCCAAGAGCTCCTGGGTGCGTCAGCGCCTCACCTCAAAACCCACAATCTTGACTTTTGTCGCACTGGGGAGGTATTTTTGTCAGGAGCCCTAACCCCTTCCCCCTCTCCTCCCCTTCCCCCAGCCTTGCAGACCTTGCTCCTGGGAATACACTGCTGCTCTCTAGGTGGCCCCTGCCTCAAGCGCCCCTCTGTCTGGTTCCCGCTCTACAAGCAGCTCGGCCTCAGTCAGGTCTTCTCTTGCTCTAGAACCTTCAGGGGCTGCCTACTGCCCGGGGGTGATGGGCAAACGTCCCCACAGTCTGGAGTCTACCTCTCCCATCCCTACACTCTTTTCACATGTACTTTTAAGCACATGGTAGGTGCTCAAGAAACGTTCATTTTTCTTCCCATCTCTCCCCAGGCACAGCACCATGACAGAGGCTGGACATTTTAAAAACGGGTTAGGATAAAGGACAGTGGGGTAAATGGCCAAGAGGAGGTGGGAGAGTGGTGGGTGGGA
The DNA here is from genome assembly GCF_009873245.2 of Balaenoptera musculus. Taxonomy (NCBI): domain Eukaryota; kingdom Metazoa; phylum Chordata; class Mammalia; order Artiodactyla; family Balaenopteridae; genus Balaenoptera; species Balaenoptera musculus. Next base: position 66,117,240 of record NC_045786.1, on the reverse strand, counting down.
GTGGTAGGATTGCCCCTGAGGTGAGGGTCCTGGTGCTCTCCTGGGGTGCGCTGTCAGCCCTGGGGATGGCTGGCTAATTAGGTCACTTGAAGGTCATTTCATGGGAGAAAAAACTAACCTGCTTAAAAGGCGCCCTCAGGCCTCTCCATCCCTCCCCAGTCGTCCGCTCTGTTCCCTTCCACTTCTCTTGCCTGCCCTGTGCCTCCCCGACCCACCCCGGTCCCTCCCCACACCACCCCAGCCCCAACCTTGGCCTTGGCCCGGAAGAAGGGGTAGCTGACGTTGCAGACTTTCTTGTGGAGCCTCTTCTCCTCGTTCACACACTCGATGCTGCCGTCCGAGTCGTCCTGGGGCGATGGGGGCATCACGGGCACCAGTTAGGTGGGGCCCGAGACCCAGGTGTGGGGGGCCACCCTTGCCCCCAGCCCCCCAACTGCCCAGGCTGAAGCTGCAGCACAGGCCGCAGATCCTGGGACCACAGGGGCCCTGGAGGCTCGGGTGCAGCTTGGCTCTGGGTGCAGAAAGCATGGTGGGGGCCCGGTGCAGGGGCGGGAGACTGGCTCAGCGGTGCCGGGTCGTGGAGAGAGTGGGCAGGCGCTCACATATATGCTTTGTCATCCTCTCTGGATCAATCCCAGAGGCGGGACTTATCATCCAGCTTACAGGTGGGGTCACTGAGCCCCAGAGACGGGAGGCGACTAGCGCAGACCACCAGCAAGGGGCTTCCTCTGCTCGAGGTCCCTTTGTTGGAGGGTAGGGGGCGGGGAGAGGAAGGAGGGTGTGCTGAGCTCCAGCTGTGAGCATCTCCTGGGCTGGGGATGGACGGCGGGGCGGTGAAGGAGCCAGGCTGCAGGCTAGCCCTACACACACCACCTGCCACGTGTGTGTGCTCACGCGCCTGTGTGTGTGTACGGATACGGCCTTTCACAGAACACGTTTCCAAAGCCCTTCTGTGTCACAGAAACAAAATTCCATGATTCCTTCCCCCTAGGGTTATGAACAGGCACGAGATTGGTCTTGGAAAGTCAGGGCCAGGGAAGCAGGAAGAGATGGATGCAGGTTTGGGGCTCAGTTTCCCCTAAATACCCTAAAGCCAAACAGACACAAAACCTCTGGGAGGAGAGGCCTTTGAAAGACCATCAGGTGGGCTGGTCGTCTTCACTCTGGGCTGTGGAACAGGACCCGGGCCCGACAGAGGGACTGACTTTGCACTGACAGCCCCTCCTTCAGGTCCTCTGCAGTGAACTTGAAGTCTGTTTGAGGACACTGGGGGCCCCCCGAGGGGGAAGGGAGGACACGGCAGGCAGCCCCCCTCTTTTCTCGGGGGCCTCACTCCACTCAGCTTCCCCTTCTGGCTATAGGAACAGCGTGTGTGTGTGTGTGCGTGCATGCGTGCGTGTGTGTGTGTGCGTGTGTGTGCGTGTGCGTCTGAGGAGGGGCCCGTCCTGCCTCTCCCCAGTCCAGTGAGGAAGGGGTGGTGGAGGTGAGGACAGAAGGGCCCTGCTGGCTCTCCTATGCTGCCCCCCAGGCTCCAGGCGGACACGGAGATCTGTGAGGACAGAGACTGTGTTTGCGGGGACCTGGGACCCCCCGGTACACACACACGACAACGACGTCCTAGGTTTATTCAACAGACATGTCTTGAGGGACTTCTCCGTGCCCAGCCCTGGCCCAGCCCTGGGGACAGATGTGGCTGAGACAGGGCACTCGCCCTCTGGGAGTTCAGGGTTATAACGGGGCAGCGCTCGGACACGGATGATTTCCACAGAGCACGCATAGGGCTGTGCCAGGGAGCTGTGAGGGCTGGGGGGCCCTGTGTGGCCTTTTGGGGCTTCAGGAAGCCACCCCAGAGAGCGTGGCGTGGGGACCATGCTCTCTCGTGAAGCGTGGGCTCAGGAGCCAGCTGCTGGGTGGGAATCCCGCTCTGCCGCTCGCTGGCTGTGTGGGCCTGTTCAGGCCACTTAACCCCTCTCTGTGCCTCAGTTTCCTCCTCTGTAAAGGGGGATACGATGACCACCACCACCTCCTGGAGTTGTTGTGAGGGTGAAATGTAAGCAGGCGTTGTAAGGGGTTACCACGGGGAAGCAGGAGCTTCTCAGGAAATGAGGGAGGGGGTCTCAGGCAGGGGTCTGTGGTCGGTAGGGCCTCGGTGTGAAAGGGCAGATGCGCTGGGAAACAGCGGGGGCCAGTGGGACTACCCGCGTTGGGGTGTGGGCAGAAGTGGCAGGTGAGGCTGGGGAAGCAGGAAGGGCCTCGAGTGCGACCACAAGGAGTTCGGGATCTGTTGTGAAAGCAACTGGGAATGACGGGAGGTTTTAAAGTGGGGAGAAATTGGTTCTCATTCTTGTTAGAAGGACTGTTGTGAGAAAGCCTGGAGGATGAACTGTAGGCAGAGGGTGTGTACGCACTAGTGTGCACACGTGCGGGCGTGTGTATGTGTGTGCGCACCCTTATCAAGGGCCAAGGGCGCAGGCTGAAGGATGTTCCTCTCCATGATCTGAAAGGCTCAGACCACCCTCTCCCCATGGTTCTCAGCCCGGGCTGCACACTGACATCACCTGGGCAGCTTTAGAAGCAGACTGACCCAGGCCCCACCCAGACCACATCAATTAGAAAGTCCTAGGAGAAGTCTGAACACAGGCACCTTTAAGCTCCCAGGTGATTCTAACGTGCAGCCGGGCCCCCTACCTGGACCCCTCCTTTCCTGCCTCAGCCCTTCCCCTCAGGCAGGCCAGGCAGGCCGCCCGAGGTCTTACCTTCTGGATCAAGCTGGCAAACTGCAGGTTTGCTGACTGTGAAATATTCAGGACTGTGCTGTAGGCGTTCTCGCCCTTGTTCTCCAGCAGGGCCTCCACCGCCACCCGCCGCCGTGTGCTCTCTATGATGAAAACCGTGGTGTCAAAGGACAGTGTGTACGCAGTACAGTCCTGGGCAGGCTTCCTCAGCACCCTCTGGCAGTACTCCCTGCGGGAAAGAGACCAGCAGGAATCAGGCACTTGGAATGGGGAATGCAGGGGTAGACCTCACTGTGCATGTATCACCTCTCCAGTCAGCATGTTTTCCTTTTGGCTTTGGCTGCCAGGAAGCTCAGAGCTCAATATGGAGACAAGCCTGATTATTAGCCTAGATGGTTAGAATCTTTGCTTCTTCATCCTTCTACAAGGTTTGGGTGTACTATTTCTATTTTTTATTTATTTTTATTATTTATATTTTTATTGAAGTATAGTTGATTTACAATGTTGTGTTAGTTTCAGGTGTACAGCAAGCAAAGTGATTCAGATATATACACACACACACACACACACACACACACACACATATTCTCTCAGATTCTTTTCCCTTATAGGTTATTATAAGATATTGAATATAGTTCCCTGTGCTGTACAGTAGATCCTTGTTGTTTATCTATTTTTATATATAGTAGTGTTGTATTATTTCCATTTATTGTATATGTATCTTCTATCTAATCATTTCATAGTTGAATAAAAGCTGAGCATAAATTATTTAAAAATATATTACATAAATTTGAAATAGGATCAGTATTTTTCCTTGTCTGCCAGTTTATTTCTTTTTTTTTTTTATAAATTTATTTTATTTTAATTTATTTTTGGCCGCTTTGGGTCTTTGTTGCTGCACGCGGGCTTTCTCTAGTTGCGGCGAGCCGGGGCTACTCTTCGTTGCGGTGCGTGGGCTTCTCATTGCGGTGGCTTCTCTTGTTGCAGAGCATGGGCCCTAGGCGTGCGGGCTTCAGTAGTTGTGGCACGTGGGCTCTAGAGCGCAGGCTCAGTAGTTGTGGTGCACGGGCTTAGTTGCTTCGCGGCATGTGGGACCTCCCCGGACCAGGGCTCGAACCCGTGTCCCCTGCGTTGGCAGGCGGATTCTTAACCACTGCGCCACCAGGGGAGCCCTGCCAGTTTATTTCTTCCAGGGGATTGTGAGCACCCTGCTCATCCTCTGCTAATCTCCTTAGTACTGAGCCCAAGTGGTCAGTCCATGGACCTTAGAAGTCATCTAGTCTGGGGGTTAGACAACGAACACCAAGAACTCTAGGTCCTCAAGTCTCCACCTTTTATCTGTTTTATAGTGCAGGCTCCAAAGAGAGGATTCCTTTTCTAAACAAAGTTTGAGGAGGTTGGATTAGACTAACAGTATTCATTTTACAGAGGCGGTCACTGAGGCCCAGAGAGGGCAAGGTATTTGCCTGAGGTCACACAGGAGTTAGAGGCAGAGCCTGAGCTAGAACCATGCTCCAAGTTCAGTGCTTGGTCCTCGCTGCCTAGGAGAAGCATGTGCAGGGTTGTCATCCAGGGCCCTGGGAGCCTAGATCCACCAGCGGGGAAGGGAAAGGAGTCAGTGTGGGGGTGGGGAGGAGCCTACTCACATGGCTGTGGGCAGGTCACTGCGGGCGTCCAGCAGGAGGTCAGGGACACAGTGCTCATCCTCATTGCAGCCATTCCAGAAGGGTACCTGGGCCAGGGAGAGGCAGGTATGGGTGGCTGGATAGGGCACCCAGAGCTTCCAGCCCCCATCTTTGCTGTGGGCCATCCCTTATCTCCACAGCACACCAGCTCCTCTTTCTGCGGCACTAGACACAGGCTTTGTTTTTTCTGCCTTTTTCACAGCACCATGCTGCTTTTTCTCATGCTTTGGCATAGACAGTCCCTTCTTTAGAACATGGCTCAAAACTCAACTCCTCCCAGGTCCCTTTCAGTCCCCAGCTGAGCTGCTAGCACAGAACACCCACTTACCCAGTGCCAGTCCACACTGATTGATCATTTACTGCGGGGAGCAAGCTCTCTGGTACTGCGTATATAGGATGAGGAAGACACAGCTTCTGCTCTCAGCTCATGGGGAAGATGAGGGTGTGAACAAATAATTATAGTGTGAAATGTGCAAAAAAAAAATCTGTATGAGGAATAGAGGACGCAGAGAGGAGGAAACAGTTATTTTGGCCCATAGATGAGAAGGCTTCAGAGAAATGACAGTAGGTCAGAGTTCCAAAGGATGACTGAGTTAGCTGGATGGACCAGAGGGAGAGGGAAGTCTGGGAGGAAGGACGAGTCTGTGCAAAGGGCCGGAGGCATGAAGCAGCATGGTAAGCTTGGGGAATGACGGCTATTTAGTGTTGCTGTAGTAAGGGGTACAGGAGATGCAGAGATGGGCGGGGTCATGTCTTAACAGGGTCTTGGGGTTGTGTCCTCCCAGACCCACGTATTGAAGGCTCCCTCTGGCTGCTGTGGGTGGATGGACTGTTAGGGTCAAGAGTAGAGGCAGAGAGACCACTAAGGAGCTGCTGCAATGTTCACGCAAGAGATGACGATGGTGTCGGTGTGGTAGTGGGTGTGTGTGTGGGGGGAACAGGTTAGGAACCCCAGAGGTGAGAGCAGCAGGACCTGGAGTTCATCAGGACTAAGGGAGAAAAGGGTCCTGGATGTTGGCCAAGTTTCCTTTCGAGTGTCTGGAAGGGTGGCCGCACCATTCATTTATAAATGGAGGGGTTAAGTGGAGGGGATCAGTTTGGGGCACACTGAGTTTGAAGTGCCTGTGGCCCATCCAGGGAGAAGGGCTCAGCAGGTAGGTGGGTGTTCAACTCTGGAGCTGAGGAGTGAAACTGTCCCCACCAGGAGCACAGCCTGAACCAGGGGAGGGGAAACAGGTGTCACAGAGGCCAGGCGTACCTTATGTTCACTAACTTCTCAGAGGGGAGCTCCCTGGGCCTCACTCAGACCCACGTGCTCTTATTTCAGACACGTTTCTATCAAGCCTGCCCCTTGGCTTCCCCATCACGTGGTGGATTTGCAGCTCGAAGCAGCCAGCAAGGAAGACAGCAGAGCCATATAAAGGAGGGCAAAGCGAGGCATTCAATGCCAGGACATAGCTCTAGACACTTCGGAAGCCCTTGGGGGCTTCACTGTATTCTAGCACCCATGTTCATCTTGGCGATATCACGTCTCTGATGAAATACGCTCCAGCCCGCCCAGCATACTGTTCAAGTGTGAAAACTATATAATAACCTTCAGAAAAATTTCTGTCCACTTGATTAAAAGGGATAATTTAACGTGATAAGCAACTGTTACACTCAACTGTATGGAATGGCTCATTCCCCCAAGAGGCAAGATTTTATGGTACTAGAACAGTGCTGGGCATTGAGGAGAAGCTAAATAAGAATTTGTAGCAGAGAGATGGGAAGAATGTTTCTAATTTGCTGGGGGCTAGAAATCTATTTTAACAAGATATTTAGACATTTAGCTGCTATCCAAAGCCCTTGGTAATATGCCCAGGCTGACTTTTTCAGCTCTATTTCTCATTTTTTCTTTACACTTCCCTTCACCCTGTTTGTTCCCACGTCCACACCTTGGCTATGCTGTCAGCTTTCCTGGAATAAGCCCATCGTCCCCATCTCACGTCTATTCTAAAGGTCCAGGGGAAAGCTACCTCCTCCAGAAAGTCCTCCCTGACCTATCATCTGACTGCTTGATGACACTTCCTCTGAGCTTACTCCCATCTTTGACTTGACCTATGACTCTTATCACCATCTTGCATCCGTATTATCAGCATCAGAGCAGAGAGTGCTCTGCACATTCATCTGCATCATGGGCTTCAACATGCTTATAGAATGAGTGACGTGTACTCATTCATTTGCTGTAGTGGCCTTGTGATGACTGTGATGGGAAAAATATTAACATTCAGGGTACCCAGCTTTCCCCCTCTCCTGGCTCACTAATGAGAATTCCAGCTTTGCCAGGTCAGTATCTCCCCCTCTCCTGAACTGCATTTTCAGACAGCCTCTCTTACACATCTGTGATGCAGAATCAGGAGAAGAGGGAAGGTGTAAAGGTTGAGGGGTGGGTGGTAGGATGTGGGAGCTCTGGGAAGAGGGAGGAGCTGAGGGGGCTGATGGGGGAGAATGAGAGCAGAGAGGGGATTTTCAGAAGCCTTGCTGTTGACTACACAGTTCTTTTACGTAGGAGAAATACAGGCAAGCATGTGAGTAGTTCTGAAATTGTTGTTTGCTGGCTGGATTCTATATATTGGGTTGGCCAAACAGTTTGTTTGGTTTTAAGTAAAAATAAAAGACACATTTTTCACTTTCACGAAGAACTTTATTGAACAATGTATTCATTAACCGAATGAACTTTTTGGCCAGTCCAATAATTCTTAGAGACACTGCTCAGAGGCTGGACCTCGTAGGTCATGGTCTTAAGAGCATTGTGGTATATTTGAAAGTTGTTCCTAAATCCCCGGGGTTTATTTTGCCTACTCTCCTAGCACAGCTCAGGCAGAATGGATAACTGTCTGACGTTTTCTTTGTGTGGGATTTATATGGAGTTGCAGATGCAGGGAGCATCTGAATATTAGATACCAGAAAATTCTGATGCCCTTAGAGCCAGGGATTAGAAAAGGTGGGTTTGGGGGGTGCAGAGCCAATGATGAGGCTAAAACTACTTATTTTTGGAATACTTGGAGTGGGCTAGGAGGACTGTTTGTTAATTAGTCGATCATTCAACCAGCGCAGACTAGGCTCTAGTGGTTGAATCACTCTCTCTGGCCTCCAGTGTCCTCGTCTGTCAATGAGGGAAGTGGACGATTGAGAACTAAGGTCCCTTCGGGTCCTGTGAGTCTCAGGACCCACTCTGGGCTCACTCTCTGCTGGGGATACGGGAGCCTTGCACAGGAGAAGGCCGGGTCCTTACCTTCAAGAAATTGCTCAGCACGAGTCACGAGGAAGGAGGGGAGGAGCCTGCTGGGAATTTGCAGGGCAGGAGGTGGGAAGGCGAGGCAGGGGAAGAACTCCTCTGTGCCTGTCGCAAAGCCTGGGCTTCTGGGAGGAGGCGAGGGGTGGCGGTGGGGTGTGTGCCAAAGCTGCTGCCCTGGATGCCACGACATACCGAGACTCTGAGGGTCGTGGGCCAGCCGTCGTCCAGCATGGGGCCATAGTCGGGGTCCTCCAGGGAATACTCGACCGAGAAGGTCACTGGCTTCACGTAGTCAGCGGTGTCCTGTGTGGGAGGAGATGAGCACGGGGTGAGGGCAGAGGGAACATCCGTGTCATAGCCAGGACCACTGAGAGAACGTCTACCTCCCGAAGCTGGGAGGGTAGCGGCCTCGTCAGCCCTGAGCATGTGACCATGGAGCTTTAGCATCCGTGAGTGCACGGAGGCTCCCAGATGGGGCCGCAGCTGGAGAGTGTTGCTCCTGGAAAGGGCCCTTGGCTCAGCGTATGCCAACCCCTCTGCCTGCATGTTTCACCAACTCCTGCTCGTCCTTCAAGGCTGGGAACCTGTGTCCCCAACACCCCGGCCTCTAGGAAGCCAGGCAGCACCTCATCCCCACACTCTGTTCAGACCCGTTACTGACACACTTACGTGGCATCCAAACTATCTGATTGTGTGTCAGTCCTCCTCTCTCCAAAGCCTCTTAGCACAGTCCTAGCACTGTGACAAGGCTTAATAAACCAATGAATGAACAAAGTTGAACAAAATAGGGGCAATTCAGGGGATGCTTAGAGCTGCCTAAAAAATCCCCCAATCCCCCCCGCCCCCCGCCATGGAACCCAAATCTTGACACCAGTGGCTTCCTTGTGTTAAGGCAATGACTTTCAAACTTGAGCTTGCATCAGAATCCCACCCTGGGAGGGGGAGGGGGTTAAAACACTGAGTCCCATCCTGAGAGTTTCTGATTCACTAGGTCTGGAATGGAGCTTGAGAACGTGAAATTCTAAAAAGTTCCTGGGTAATGAAGATGCTGCTGGTCTGGGGACCACCTTTGAGAACCAGCCCATAAACACATCAGAGGCGCAACAATATTAACAGACACCAGAACTTCTTGTTTTTCTGACCTTTGCCCAGTGACTATTGGGGTCAGGTGGGCTCTGAGTGTCCCCTGCCTGTGTCTCCGAGGCTGGAGCTGTGGCTGGGTGTCTGGAGTTTCTGGGTGGATGCACCAGGCCCCCACTGGTTCTCCCCCTCTGCCAGTCTGGCATCTCTCTCTTCCTCCCCCCAAGCCTGTCCATGCCACTGGTCCACCTTATCTGGTCTTCATTATTAGCTGATGCTTGCTTATCCCTTCCTTCTGAGCCATGGCCCCGGCTGGCTGACCGCCGTCCTCTCTGCTAGACATCATTGAGCCCACCTCCCTCCTTGAATTTCACCCCCTGCTTAAGAAATGGTGGGCATCTGAGAGCTGGCAAAGAAGAGATTTCAGAGGAGGGTACAGTGAGGTGGGAAGTAGTGTGTCCCAGTGGCCTTTGCACTGGGGCATGAGTATGGGATGGCCAAGGTCCAGGACACTGCCCCCTTCCTGGTCTCCTGAGGTCTGCTGGGGGCTCAGAACCAGCCTGGCACCATCTGAGCTCTCTGCCTCTCCCACGGCAGCACTTCCTCCAGCTCCGTCCCCTTCCTGGAGAAGCTTGGGCTCTGTGGGTGGGGCTGCTGGGCATCTGGCTCACCAGGACATGGAAATTGATCCGCTCACAGTGTTCCTGGCTGGAGGAGAGCAGGGCAGCTCTGTTGGTGTACCGGTCCCCGCCCTCATCCAGGTGGGCCCGTGGCGTGTACCGCCTCTCATCCATGGTGGCGTTATACCTGATGCCTAGAGGAAGGAGAGGGCAAGCCATGGAGGTGGAGCCACATTTCCATCGAAGACTGTTTGCCTCTCTTTAAAAATAGCCTTTGGAAAGTCATCCTCCTCCAGGAAGCCCTCCAGGCTGGCCAGGGGAAGTGCTGCTCCTCTCCCCTCGCAAGGCGCAGTGTAGGCAGGAAACTCCCACACAGAGAGCGAGCGATACAGTGAGAAAGGGTAAAGGAAGGAACTAAAGAGAAGAGGGAGGCAGAAGGAGGAGAAAAGAAGATGGAGGTGACAGTAAGGGATAAAGAAAGAGGAAGAGATGGAGGGGAGAGTGAACGCAGTGGAAGAGGAGAGGAGACAGGACAGGGGGTCAGTGTGATGCTTCCATTTGAGCCACTCCTGGAGTCAACACACCTCTCCACCTCTCCCATCACCTTCCCGGGCCTCGTCCTTGGCTCTGGGATCCCGTCAGGTCTGGGTCCGAGCCTCTGCAGGTGACAGTTCCCATCACACTAGGGAGGGCTGGCCAGGTCCTGCCCTCCAGCTCCTCAAACCTAAGGCTGTTCTGGGGTTTAAGGCCTGCAGCCTCCTCCCCTTCAACTAGGCTGATCTTTTGCTAAATGCTGGAAAGGCTCAGCCCCTTCTCCGGTACCCCAGCAGCACTGTGGGTGCACCAGGTTCTTGGCATCATTCTCCTATCATAGAAAGAAGTTAAAAGAAGGACACAACCACCCAGGCCTGCCTTTGTTCTTATCTTCCTTCTGGGACACCAGTGTTTTAATCATCTGGTCGGTCCTGCTCCTTGGCTGAGAAGCTCTCTGTGGTCCCAATTTCCTGCACAGGTCTAACCTGGTGCTGGAACCTGTAGCTGCCACTTGCTGGGGCTGCCTGGGCCCAGGGCTGTCATGAGCAGGTGTCTGATCCCAGCCTTGGCTGGGAGTGATGGACCCTCAGAAGGAAACTGCCCCGCTGTGGACTCACGCCTACTCTGAGCAATGACCACTGCTACTCGGGTCTTCATCTGCCTGACCCCCTGGTTACTAGCTCCCCCTCCTGCGTCTGACTCTTTCTCTGAATCTGACTTCACAGCTTCCACACCCCAGACTGTTCCACTGCTTCCAGTCCCCTGTTCTGATCCAAACACTGTCTCTGACTATTTCCTTCTTCCCCAACCTCTCCCACGTTGGTCACCACCGCTCACTGCCATCCTCACCGTGGCATGAGATCCCCTCTCTGCCCCCTGGAATCAGAGCATTGAATGGGCATCTAGAAGTCATCAAATGTGGCTCTAGGTGTGACCTGGCACTTAAAACCCATTTCAGCAAAAGCCCAGGTTTAGAAACAGAGTGAATGCAAAGTCCATGGGGGAGAGATTGGAGCTGGGGAAGTGGGGAGGGGCTTGATTTACCAACTGTTGAAGTTTGGTAATGAGGTGCCAGGAAGACGGGTGAGAAGCAGAGGAAGGCGGCCAGGCAGGTGGCGTCTCTGCCGCTGCGTTTGCAATCCCTGTGAAAGATGTTGATCTTGGACGGCTCAAAGTGGAGGCTGGCATTGATCTGAACCACAGGGCGGGACCTGCAGGAGGAGGGAGAGTAGCAGGGGTTGGGTGGGGTACAAGGCTGCTCTGCTGGGACCCAGGGAAAGGTGGAGAGCCAGATGGAACGGGATCTGTAAAACCCCCACTGGGGGTGAGGCAGTGGTGGGGCGTGCAGGGAGGGGGTCCAGGTGTCACAGAAGTGGGCAAAAAAAGTGTACAGGTGGATGAAGGGCAGGCTAAGCAACCTCACAGCCCCTTGAGGCAGCCCTTCATCATTTTCCTAAGGGCTGTGCTTGCTGCAGACCATACTGACATCCTTTTGCCTTCTCATCACTTCAACCCTGCATGTACATCAGAGTAATCTGGAGCTCTTTAAAAAATCCTGATGCCCGAACGAGAACAAAACATTTTAAAATTTGTATGGAAAAACAAAAGACCCCCAAAAGCCAAAGCAATCCTGAGAAAGAAAAACAGAGCTGGAGGAATCAGGCGCCCTCACCTCAGACTATACTACAAAGCTACAGTAATCAAAACAGTATGGGGCTGGCACAAAAACAGAAATATAGATCAATGGAACAGGATAGAAAGCCCAGAAATAAACTCACGCACCTATGGTCAATTAGTCTATGACAAAGGAGGCAAGAATATACAATGGAGAAAAGACAGTCTCTTCAATAAGTGGTGCTGGGAAAACTGGACAGCTACATGCAAAAGAATGAAACCAGAACATTCTCTAACACCATACACAAAAATAAATTCGAAATGGATTAAAGACCTAAATGTAAGACCAGACACTATAAAACTCTTAGAGGAAAACATAGACAGAACACTCTTTGACATAAATCACAGCAATATCTTTCTGGATCCACCTCCTAGAGTAACGAAAATAAAAACAAAAATAAACAAGTGGGACCTAATTAAACTTAAAAGCTTTTGCACAGCAAAGGAAACCATAAACAAAACAAAAAGACAACCCACAGAATGGGAGAAAATATTTGCAAAAGAAGCAACCGACAAGGGATTAATCTCTAAAATATACAAGCAGCTCATGCAGCTCAATATCAAAAAAACAAACAACCCAATCAATAAATGGGCAGAAGACCTAAATAGACATTTCTCCAAAGAAGACATATGGATGGCCAAAAAGATGTTCAACATTGCTAATTATTAGAGAAGTGCAAATCAAAACTACAATGAGGTATCACCTCACAACAGTCAGAATGACCATGATCAAAAAGTCTGCAAACAATAAATGCTGGAAAGGGTATGGAGAAAAGGGAACCCTCCTACACTACTGGTGGGAATGTAAATTGGTACAGTCACTATGGAGAACAGTATGGAGGTTCCTTAAAAAACTAAAAATAGAACTATCATATGATCCAGCAATCCCACTCCTGGGCATATATCCAGAGAAAACAATGATTTGAAAAGATACATGCACCCCAATATTCACTGCAGCACTGTTTACAATAGCCAAGCTATGGAAGCAACCTAGATGTCCATTGACTGATGAATGGATAAAGAAGATGTGGTACATATATACAATGGAATATTACTCATCCATAAACAAGAATGAAATAATGCCATTTGCAGCAACATGGATGGACCTGGAGATTATCATACTAAGTGAAGTCAGTCAGAGAAAGACAAATATCATGTGATATCACTTATATGTGGAATCTTAAAAAGTGATACGAAGGAATTTATTTACAAAACAGAAACAGACTCACAGACTTTGAAAACAAATTTATGGTTACCAAAGGCGAAAGGTGGGGGGGATAAATTAGAGGAGTTTGGGATTAACATATACACACTACTACATATAAAATAGATAATCAACAAGGACCTACTGTATAGCACAGGGAACTCTACTCAATATTCTGTAATAACCTATATGGGAAAAGAATCTGAAAAAGAATAGATATATGTATATATATAATGGAATCACTTTGCTGTATACCTGTACAACATTGTAAATCAACTACACTCCAATATAAAATAAAAATTAAATTAAAAACATCCTGATGCCCAAGTTGCTCTCCAGGTCAGATCAAACAAGAATAGGCATCACCATGTCTTAAAGCAGTGCTTCTCAGATTTTAATACATTTGCGCATTTCCTGGGGCTCTGGTTAAAATGCAGATCCAGCATTTCTAGCAAGCTCTCAGGTGATGCTAGTGCTGTTGGTCTCTGGACCACACTATGGAGAGCGTGGGTGTTAAAGCACCCCAGGTGATTCCAATGTGCAGCCAAAGTAGAGAACAACTCATTGTTCTAGAGACCTGCCCCCAGCCATCCATCCCAACACTGCCCCATCCAGGCAGCCAGGGAAATGCAAATTTACACTTCTATTGTCTAAGTCAATCAGAGTTAGGGAAGGGAAATATTGCCCCTCCAAACTATGCATTTATGTAAAAAGAAATGTGTAGTGTGTTTTAGATGCTTCAGACTTTTAGCGTGAGTATCTGTGCTAATACTCTGCTCTTCTTAGTGGAAGAGGGATGGCACCTCCTCTGTGCTGTGGAGTGAGAAGGACGGGTTTGAGTCTTGGCTCCACTGGGCAGGTCACACGATCTCTCTGATGGGGAATTGTGAGAACCAAAGCAGGTAAGTGAGAACGCCTTCTGTTTGGAAACAAACACCTGAGAGTCTTTAAAAATTACTGCTGCCTGGGCCCCTGCCCTAGAAATTCTGCTTTCAGTGATCTGGGTAAAACCTGGGCAATGAGTTTTAAAAGCTCCCAGGTGATCCTAAGGGTGGTAGTCATGTTTGAGATCCATGGAGTTTGACTATGAAGTCTTCCCAGAAGGCTCCAGCCCACAGTTTCAGCACTACTCAGGTAGCACTTAGGTTTGGACCTCACAAGCTAGGGCTTGATTGAGTCCTTTCTGTGAGACTGATTCTTTTGATGTGTGTGTGCATATACCTTGCTTCCTGTAAAGGACTTCGTTTATGTGTCGCCCTACAGACCCCAGAGGCCATGTCTACCCTCTACCCTGGGTCTTGTTCACCTGAATTTCAACGCAGTGAATACATTTAGCCCAAGCTGCTGTTGCTACCGAAGACCTAAGAGCCCCACCTGCAGAGCAGACCTTCAAGGAGAGGCCGTGGAGCCGGTGCTGGACCCGCAGAGACCCTGCTTGCCTAGAGGGCCAGGGGACACCACCTGGAGGCGTGGGGCAGCTGATGCTTTGGCCATGGCACAGGGGGACATGAGGAGCCCGCAGATACGCTGCTCCCCATTGCTCCCCTAAGGGACTGTTGCAGGAAGCAGAGGCTGTATTCCTTCCTCCTCTCTGGAGATGCTGGAGCAGGGAGCTGCCCCAGGCGTGAGGCTGCAGCTCCTTCAGTAACTAACGACCTCTCGTATCTCTCTCCTCCTTTCCTGTTTCAGTTTCCCTTGACCCTCACTTCGGCCCCTGGGGCTGAAGCCCCTTCCAGGGCACAGGCGCAGAAGCCTTAGCCTCAGGCTCTGTTTTCTTGGGAACTTGGATTAAGACATTTCCCGACTGGATCGTAATATTCTGAGGACCAAGAACATGAAGATTCTCCCTGTGAAGTCATAGGATATCTCTGTTTCATGTTTTTCTTAAGTTGTATGAAAAATGTGATTGCGTTTATATAAAATTATATGCAAGTGGAAATAGGCTGGTAGGGAAATATACCAAAATGTTAATAGTGGTAATGTTAAGGTGATGAAACTCTGAGTGATTTATTTTACAAATTTTCTTTAAGTTGTTGTATTTATAATGAAAAGTATCAACATATAAAAAACTAGCTCAAATTAAAATTTTTTTTGGTTCAAAAAGTATCTGACACATCACATGGTAAAATATTTAGATGGACTTTTAGAAAGCGCCCCGCCCTCCTTTTTTTTAAAGCTGTAGACCATTGCTACGTAGAGACCCTAAGTGCAAATGTATGACAAATATCTGATGGAATGGTGCAGAAATGAGGCCCTGAAAAAGGAAACCAGGGGTCAGATGGGGTTTGGAGGAAAGAAATCCTCTCTCACACTGGGGTAGAAGGGAGATCCTCCCAGCTGATAAGAATATCCTCAGTCTGTCCTTTAAAGTAGCTTTAGAAGCTAAGTGGAAGAAATGACCAAGTAGCCAGAACTTATAAGAAAAATTCTAAGAGGGGCTTTTTGCCACTAAAGTGCTCTAAAATCTTAGCAGTCCGCTGAGAAGAGGGATTTGGACTTCAAAATAACTTACAGTGATTCCATAAAAAGGAAATTTGTAGTCACAATGGGATAAGAACAGGGTGAATTTGGCTCACAGTGATTAAAGACAAGAGACAAAGATCCTAAAGCATATCTTTTAAACCCTGTATCCATCATGACCCTCAGGAGAGCCCAAGAGTCAAGAAAAACGGGGAACCAACCACAAAATCACGGCGTTGCCAAGGGCGCCCACAGCCAGGTCCACAAGCCCATCCTCGTCGAGGTCCAATTGCCCATGGATGCTGCAGCCAAAATACTGGAGGCCTGGAGCCAGCTCTGAGGCAGCGATTCTCTGCAGGGAGTGGAAGGAAAGAGCTGGGCATGGGCACCCTAAGGGGTAGATACAGTTGGGAGCCCTGGAGACAGCCTGTTTGAAATCATCAGGAAGCTTCCCCGGCCCAAAGCTATCTCCTCTCCTGGTCCATTATGGCACCTGAAATTCCTGCCATTAAGTCATTCTTTTGGATTAAAATAGTGTGTCATAAAAGTGTTCCCCACTGAAGAGGGAAGGGGGAGGGGCAAGATAGGGGTAGGGGATAAAGAGGTACAAACTATTATGTATACAATAAATAAGCTATGAGGATATATTGTACAACACAGGGAATATAGCCAATATTTTATAATAACTATACATGGAGTATAACCTTTAAAAATTGTGAACCACTGTGTTGTAACTTATATTGTACATCAACTACACTTCAATTTAAAAAAAAAAGAATTCCCCACTGGGTGTAAATACACATTACCTGGCAGGTAACCCACCATTATCTCTAACTGTGGTATATCTTACTAATAAAATAGGTAGGCAAAAGTGATGACCTGAGGGGACTTGGGATGGGTCACTTTTAGGAAGAGCACTGTTTCCAGCCTGAGGCACTTCCAGAGAAGAGGAGCCCAAACAGGCGTTCTCCACGTGTAGTCAATTGCATGAATACATATGAGGGCCAGTGAGGTTCGGGTCCTTGGGATTTTGTTGCTGTTGCTGGGGGGATAAAGTTAAGCAGGGAGAGGGTATCCAAAGGGGTGATGGGAAGGGCTTGAAGACAAATGCACCCATTTCAAAATTTCGATTTGAGGCAAGTTCTCTTTTCCTGTGTGAGGACAGGGCATGAGCTACCAGGACTCCAAGTCCTAGCTCCATCCATCTACTGGGGAGGGGGGCCGTTACCTGCTTCGGTGTCTTTAGGATGCTGCCTTGGAAGCCGTGGAAGATATAGATGACTCCTCTGTGGCTGTCCTCCAGAGGGGCTCCCACCACCACATCGTTGTAGGCATCTTGATTGAGGTCCTGAACCGAGGCGATGGAGGAGCCAAATCGGGCATTCTGGTAACTGTGGGAATCCTTCAATGTTCCATCGTAAACAAACCGGTTCTGCGAAACCAGTGGCAGGAAAAGGCTCAGGGGGACTTGGCGAGGGCTCTCTGGGTTGTGACCCCCTCTGGCCTGCAGCATCCCCTCTGCGTTTCCCCATTTCTCTCCTGCTATATAAGCCCAAGGACAGAAGAGGTTCCCATCCTCCCCTGCTCCACAGGCAGGTGCCGGCCTCCCAGTTCCCACGTGGACACCTGATCAAGGCAGGGATCAGGTGCCCCTGGAAAGCTGGCCAGCCTCCACGCTCCGTACCTGTCTCAGGTTGTAGATGTACACCCTGCCCCGCTCTCCGCCCTCGCTGAAGTACATGGGTGCGCCCACCAGCAGGACGTCAGTCACACCGTCGCCATCGACGTCCACCGAGGTGATCTCGCTCCCGTAGTAAGAGCCTATCTGCGGCACAGGGATGGGGAGAGGGGCGTGGGGCTGGGCTACTGAGAGGCCTCTGCTCGCCAGTGGATGGAAACTGAGCACAGCCTTTGACTCAGAATTTTTGCTGCACAAATGAGAAGGTCCCTCCCTCTTTTCTCCTTCTGTTATCCATCCCGCCCCCACTCGGCTTTCCATTATTTAATTTTATTGATTGCCATTTATTCTGTAAGTGATACATTATAATGGCAAAAAGCAAAATAAAAGCAACATATGAAGAAGAAAATAAAAGTCACCCACCGTCCAAACAACCAACTATACCATGGATGTTTCAGTATATTTTTCCTCTGGACTGTTTTCTCTAGGGTGTGTGTGTGTGTGTGTGTGTATGGTTTTAGTTTTACAATCTGGGATCAGACTGTATGTATAGTTTATATATTCTGATTTTTTAAATAAAACAATGGATCATGAGTATTTTCTCCGACGTGTTATATTTTTTTCCTACAACATGATCATTGGTGATTCTATAATATTCCAAATTACACGTGTGCCAAATGTATTGAATCAATCCTCTGTTGCTGGACATTTAGCTCATTTTCAATTTTTTATATTCCAAATAACTCTGGGCTTAGCACCTTGGGTGGTGACTTATGATTTCTTTTCAGTATTTAAGCACTTACTGTGTTCCTCTCCCACCATGGGTGCCGTGTTCCCCCCTTCAGTGAGGGCACCATCTGACCACTCCGTTAGAAACCTAAGGGTCCTCCCTGGCTCCACCCTCCACCTCTCCCACCTGCAGTCTCCCTGCAAGTCCACCTGGTGGATGCCAAACATGTCCCGAATCCATCTACTTCCCGCCTCCTCCGATGCTTCTCCCCCATGTGAGGCACCTTCCAAAGCCCCACCCCCTCCAGGATGGCCCCTCCAGCCCACCACTGCAGGGAGATGAGTGCCCTCCAGCAGCTGACCATGCCGCTTCCTTGCTTTGGGGGAAAATGTCCAAACTCTTCAGTGTGACCTTCCTAGACCAGCCTCTGTCCCCTACCCTCTGGCTCCCACATCCCCTTCTGACATACCAAGGGATTTCTCTTCTCCAGAAGCCCCCCGGCTCCAGCTGGGTTCCCAGCTTCCCCCTGCACATACTTTCCTTTGACCTGTACCCTCTCCCCTCCCCTCTCTCCTGGTAATGTCTATTGTCCTTCAGGTCACTGCCTGTTAGAAGCACCCCTGCCCTTCCCACTCCACTCCCTGCAATGGTCCCTCCTCCATGCTCCCCCAGCCCCGTGCTCCTGCCCCCAGCCCCGGTTCCCTCCACCAGCACCTCTGGACAGTGGGAGCTGTGCCTGTCTTGTTCCCTCCAGGCGTGGGTGCTGTGCCTGGCACGCAGGAGGTACTCAGTAAATGGTTATAGGAGCAAGGGGTCGCTCAGGAAAGAAGAGGAACCCTTCCCAAGGACAGGCCCTGTGTGAGATGCTTTACAGCCTCAGGTTAGCTTGTGTGAGCCTCACGCTGTCTTGGGAGAGATTATCGTCCTTATTTTACAGGGAAGGAACTGAAGCTCAGAGAGTTCAAGTCACTTGCCCAAGGTGAGAAGGCTGGTCACAGCCAAACTGGGTTGGAACTCTGATCCATCTGACACTCGAGCCAGTGATTCTCCCTCCCTGGCTTAGGGTGTTTTCAGAAGAAATTTATCCTCAAGCATTAAAAGCATTTAACCGAGGAGAACGATAAAAATACAGAAGAGGGAAAAAGGAAATCATAAACACGGGGTGGGGGGGGAAGAGATGTGCCCACATGAAGTAATTAAGAGGCAGACAGAGAGCAAAGAGGGAGGCGGAGGGAGACCCTGTCTAAACATGTGGCCTCAGCTATGTGGGTCATGGTGATTTGGAATCCACTTAACTTAGCTGCCTTCAGCGCTGCGGTTTCTCATTCGGATGTTGGAGGTGGAACCAGGCAGTATAAATGTCATAAATTCATCAGCGAATTCCCTTCAGCCCTCAAGGTCTAGCCTAGGATTCCCGACAGAGCCAGCCCTGGGTACAGTGTGGGCGGGCAGGGTGGAAGCTGGGGCCAGAGCAGTGCCCGGGTCTGCCAGTGCCCTGGGATGGGAAGAGGAATGGTGGAAGGATGGCTCCCTGTAGCTAGAGGGATTTAGGTTTGACCCGGTGAAGAACATGTCCTCATGGTGACAGGCCAAGGGCAGTAGAAAACACAGGAGACAGGGCTGTTCCCAGGCTCTGGAGGGCCGGGGGTGAGCCAAGAATAACAGTAAGGGCCTGGACAGGGCTCAGCTCAGGCCCAGGGTACGATGGATGCTGGATGCTGCCAGGCAGGAGGGGCCATGGCCTGGTTTGGGGATTGTTGGGGGTCAGGAGGTAGCATAATGTAGAGAGCCCCACCAAGAGTCCTGGATTCTGAACTTGACCCAGCCGTGAATCTACCTTATAACCTTGGAAAAGCTATGTTGCTTCTCAGGACCACAGTTTTCCTGGGCTATTGAAATGACTTGGATCAGAACCCTGTTTTCTGATCTTTTCACCATCATTGACTCTTATCATAGCTTTCCAGCTTGCATTCATGACCATCCAACACGAGACTCTCAGCAGCACAGCCCTGGTTGCCCACCACATCTGGGGCGGTGACATTGGCAGCCGTATAGTTCTGCATTGTGCCCAGTCCGGGAAAGGAAAGAAGTTGGCATCTTGGTGAACCCATGGGGCCGTGCTATGGGTGGAGGCATGACTCCTCTCACTTCTGGTCGCGCCAAGGTGGCTTGAGGAACACGAGTGCCCCTTCAGGATGCCTACGGGCCCTGGCAGCCCAAGCTGGGAAGCTATAGCTTGGATGCTGTCTCTGGCCCTGAACTCTAGACATGACCAGAAAGAGGCTGGTAGTTGGGGGCAGAGGTCGGGGCCAAGGCACCAGAGACAAGGGCTCCATGAAGTGCGGGCAAGTGAATTCTCCCGGGTTCTCTTGCTGCAGCAGGGACCAGGCCTGGCTTCCTGGGGAAGGAGCATCAGTTCTAAGGCGGGTGTGAAGGAGGCGTATACCCCCAACCAGGAAGGACGTTGGTGGGTCTGAGGACAGTCCTGAGAGGGAAGAGCTGAGCTGCAGTCCCCTCCAGCCCCACCTTCCCCTCTGTCCCACCCGTCTGCCCTACCCCCAGCCTCCCCTGCGTTACCTGCTCGCCCTGCAGGGCCTGGTGGATGGTGAGACTCCGGTTGTTGTGCATAGTGAACAGGATGACTTTGCCTGTGTGGTTGAACCGGGGGGCTCCGGCCACGTACACCCGCCCCTGCCTGGAGGACACGACCGATGTGACTGTGTACCCTGCCATGGGAGAAAACAGGCTGGTCTCTGGCCCCGTGGCCTGGCAGACCTCACCAGGGCCCTGTGTGCGGCTCAGCTGTGCCGCTGAGGACTGGCTGCTGAACGGAGAGCGTTCAGACCAGGCCGAGCAGATGTGATACCACAGAGCGGTAGTTCCCAGGCGCAGCTGAGGAGGCCTGGAAGAGGCAGGGCTGGTGAAGGGTGGGGAGAACTCACTGCGCCCACCCACTGCTTGAAGGCATCAAGGAAGCCAGGTGGGGCCACTAATAGGCATTGCTGACCTGGAACATGCACATCACATGCTTCACCTGCCTCACAGGTGAGTGCATGACGGAACAGGGAGGAAGGAGAAAGGCAAACCCTAGCCACATTTCTTTTTATATTGGGCAGGCTTTGTTTTTGATCCCCACCGATAGTCTCTCTGGGGATCAACCAGTGTCCTGTTCATTACCGGAACCCCCTGCTAAGTGGTCCACCGGAAACTGAAGAGTTGGCTGTGCAGAGGCGAGGAACTGCTCCGCTCGGGGCACTTAGGTGGAGTCTCAGGGATTCCTGCAGCCCCAAAGCTTTGCAAACTCAAAAGAGGGAGTGACTAGGCTTCTTTCAGTGCACTCAAAAGAGAAAGAGATGGAAACCCAGAGGCTCTTTGGGAAAGGCCACCAGTCCGTGTTCTTGGGATCGGTGCCTGATCACTGTGAATTTCCAGTCGAGCGCCCAGCTCTGGGGGGTGACTGTGCAGCATCTTCAGGCAACTCTCCTGAAAGTGGGGCCCTGGAAGGTGTGCAAAGCCGAGAGTCCCACTTTCTGCCAGGCAACTGGATTATGGATCCCTGTTTTTAGATGGGTGTCAGGCCTTGTTGGCAGTTCCTGGGCTGTTTCTGGGGAATGCATGTCTCCTTCTGCCATGTGTGCATGCCTGCGTGTGTGTGTGTGTGTTTGTGGGTAACACTGTCTCTCGGGTCACCGGTTGCTCCCGGTCTGGCTGCGGGATGCACAGAGGAGCCGATGCAGTGGCCGGGAGGGTGGGTGCAGTAGGGTGGGCTACTCTGGTTCCAGACACACCGTGTTTGACTCTTGGAAATGTATTCTGGGAAGTGGAGCTTGAAAGGTAGGTGAGACTAAGATATCCCATGGCGGGTGGCTAACGTGGCCGTGTATTGAGGGTAGGGCGGGGTTAGGCTTGTGGTGTGGAGCAAAGGTTTCTTCTGAGTTGAGCGCTCAGTGGCACTACTGAAAATGTTCTCAGTTGGCCCTGGGCATTTGGGCTTCCTCAGAAGGAGGGACAGTGGTGGTGGGAAGGTCTTGGGGGCTGAGTGTCCTGGGGGCAGGCGTGGGCTGACTCTCAAAGCTCCAAGCTGCGCTGAGAGAGAGCTTCCTGCTTCCCAGCCGTCTGCTGGCAGTGGTTTCAGTTCCCATGTGGCTCCTGGACCAGCAGGCGGGGCCCCCCCGAAAGCTGGACAAGCCTCCCTGAAGGCCTGACAGGAGGACCCGTGGCCAGAAGTCCATAAGCTTCCCCAGTGTGGAGGTGGAGAGCCTGGCCGGCCTGTCTCCTTCTCCAAACTCCCCCTCTCCCCTGGGGCACATCGGGAGGAATCTTCCAGAGACCAATCTTCCAGATTGCCCTCACTGCACGAACCCCCAGAGGGAGGAGGAGGAGCAAGAGAAAGGCACTCCCTCAGGACTCACACCCAAGGCGGTGACTATAGTTAAGGCGAGACCGTTGGGCCTCATGAAGGCCCATCATCCTGGCTCTGCGCCCCCAGGATCTTCTGGGAGGAGGAGTGACCTTCCTACCGCAGACAGATCCACTGCCAACTCTGGATGGCCCACGTTCACGGAGAAGTGGAGTCCGAGGCTGCATCAGTGATGAGTAACTTCACAGCTGGTGGACTCAGTTCAGAAACTCAGAAGGACTCACAGACAATGGGAGCCCTGGGCATTCGCCCCCTGCTCCCTTCGTTCTGGTTCAGCCCTTTCAGAAAGGCCATGGCAGAAGGGCCTCAGCATGGATGGTGGAGGCCCTGCTCCTGCAGAGCTAGAGGTGACTGGGATCTGTCAGGTTAAGGTCTCACAGCTGGGACCTATCACCATCAGGTCAACATTCATGCTTTTCTTTTTACCACCACTCTAAGGTACTTAATGGGAACTGACTTCTGCCTTGATTGTAAACCTTAACACATCCTCGACTTGCATTTTGCCTTGGGGAGCCAGGCTTCATGCACTCAAACCTGAAAACACAACAACAGCTGCCCTAGAGTCTAGAAGCATCAACTGAAACAACACATTTCAGGTTGGGGTGCGTTGCGTGTCATTTATTCTGCCTGCTTATCGAGAGCTTGTGACGTGCCAGGCATGGCGCTGGATGTGGTGGATGCCAGGCTGGAGAGGCAATGGCCCCTGACTGTGCCTGAATCAGCACAGATATGCTCAGACAGGCCCCTGGTCTCAGGTGTGGGCAGGTTCTGGATCCCTCAGGTCCCCTCCTCGCCCACCGCCCGCCAGCCACCCCTCAGCTCTGGCTCTTACCCAGGTACGCGCCGTGGTTCTTGAGCTCCTCGGGGAACTCCTTCAGGTAGGACTCTCGGAGAGGAATGACCTTCCCGCCGCTGGTTTCCTTTAGCACAGCTCCATTCCAGTCATAGGCACCAACGGCTCCCAGCAGAATCCCATCCTGACATTGGGAAGGGGATGCACATCAGCTCGTGTCCCCCAGGTGCCCTTCGCCAGGAAGCCGCACCACGTCCGCAACCATGAAGCATCCATCTGCCCGTCCCCTCTGGCACCTTCTCCTGGGTTTGTTATTTAATAGCCCAACTTCTAGCCAGGATTCTTGGCTTTTGAAGGAGCCAAGGAACTTTGAAGGAATGTTCTAGAAACAAACTCCAAATCCAGGACCAAAGCTCCATTCCATTTTGGGCTTCAGAACCCCTCTAGGAAATCTCTTGTTGCCATCCCTTCCTTCTGACACTCCTTTAAGTGGTGTCCCTATGCTTTTCCTCCTTCCCATTCCTTCGCAGGGTCTGAGTTGCTTTCCTGAGTGTGTAAATCCTACTTCTTCATTTCTTCAGTAAAAAGTCACTGTGTGTCTATCTTGTGTCAGACACTTGCTTGGTGCTGGCGATACTGTCCCTGCCCTCACAGAGCTCACAGATATAAATAAATATACAAATAAACATAATACTTGCAAACTGTGATAAATGCCACACAATGAGGGATATGATAAATGTCATGGTGAGGTTGAATTTAGAGTGAGAGGGGGCTCAGGAAAAGCGTTTTGAGCAAGTGATGCTTACCCAGACACACGGAGGGATGGGACTTTTTTTTTTTTTTTAGCGATATTTAAGTTAACTTTAATACAAACATCACATACTTCTACCTTCTCGGAAATGGTTGCTTCATCTTAACTAAGGAAATGGAAAACTATGATGACTTAAGTCTTCATTCTGTGATTTGTGTGTTTGGACAAGTTTAGGCAGACAGCAAAAGCTCCAGAGGTCCTGCCACCAAACCTACAGCATTGTGCAAATGCCCTGAGGCTGGAGAGAGTTCAGAGCCTTTGGCTTAAGGAACTGAAAGCTGTTTGATGGGGCTGGAGCCTTGAGTAAGAGGGCAAGGTGGCTCAATATGAGGCTAGACAGATAAGCCAGGGCCACATTTGTGACAGCCAGCACCCCAAGGACAGGAGCTTTTCTTTAGCTGCAGGGTAAGCGGATGCTGCGATGCCTGGGCAGGAAGATGGGGAGCTCTGGCTCCTTGAGGGGAAGCCTCCAGGGTCATTTCCGAGGACCGGGTCCACTCACTCCCTGGGTTGTCCCTGCACCCTATCCCCACCCCCACAAACCATCCACATAACTAGTGGGTATAGGAAGACAAACAGCAAGCACTCAGAAGAGGAAGAGAAGTGACTAGGGACAATGAGGGGCTGAGGAGGGGGCATGGAAGCAGGGAGGGGCTGCCTTCCTGGGTCACCTTGGTGATCATGTGCCAGGGGCATCCAGCTTTGCCTCCCAGCTTTGGGCTGTTAAAGCACAAGCTGGTGAAGTCACCTCTCTCCCACTGAGCCCTCCTTCAACCCAGCTGGTCGGTGGGATTTGCGGTTTCCCCACCACTTGTGGTCCAAGGCACTCAATTTCTCCCTGCCCCCAAAGCAATGGTGCCAATAGAAAAATGTGACTCTGGCCTTGGGACAATCAGAGCCGTAACTAAACACACAGGCGGAATCCCCAGGCACTAATTTCATTACTGGCGGTGGAGAGGGCAAGATTGTGAACCATAATAAGCTAAGCTTCCTTTTCTCATTTCCAAGGTGTCACTTTAAAGAGTAAAGTTGATCATATATAAGGATTAAAAAGTCCAAATATTCTAGAGGTAGAACTGACTGTTCAGACAGGATGTTTTTACAGCTATAAATAAGCTGCTCTTGGGTGAGTCCGATGTGCTGGGTTGTGTTTAAAGTCTCACTTTCTCATTAGCTTTCTCCCTCCCACTCTGTGTGCCTCAGCCTGGGAGAGTCTGACAATCTGCTGGGTCCAGGATCCGGGCCAGGGCCTCAGGGACTCGCGCCAACATTCCTTGCACTTGGGATGTGCTCCATTCTTTGAGGGACCCTTTCTCACCCAGTCACTCATTTGTGAGAGACCAGAGGGACAGATATTTATTATCTGCACTAGACTAATGAGCACCGGAGGTTCAGAGAGGGAAAGGGAGTTGCCCGAGGTCACACAGCAAGTCAGAAGCAGGGCTGGGACGGGGTTGGTCAGAGGAGAAAATGACTATCTGCTTCACCAGAAGCCCCTAGGTTTTGCTTCTGATGCAACAGCAGACCAGTCTCTGCTTCACGGGGAGGCCTTTGAAGATGAATGTCTTGGCTTTGTAGATGACCGGAAGCCTTTGCAATGTACTGAGAAGGGCTGGCTCAACCTGGGTGCCTGGGGTTCAGCTGGGGAGACCTGATGCTGACTCACCACATGTGGGGCTGGGGAATTCCATCGGGATTTCTGCATTTGGCAGCACTGGGCAAGGGTGGAGGTCCCAGGCTCTCACCTGTGCCATTCTACCCGGCAGTGGCTCTAGGCTTGCGCTCTAGTGGGAGGCCATTTCCTGAGCAGGGTCTCCTGGGGGCCCTGCTGTGGAGAGGGCGCACTCTGAGGAGTGGGCGGGCCGAGAGGGCAAGCCAAGGCCACAAGGCAAACCTCAGGTTGTCACAATCTTTTTCCAGTTGGGGGAGCCCAGACATTTTGAGTTTGGAAAAAATCTGGAAGGGTGGAGCCGAAAAAAGGACGAAAGCTTTGACAGAAGAAGCCAGGCATGCAAGCCCAGCTGGAAAACAAACAGCAGGGCATTCTGGGGAAGAGCCGTGTCCCATGCCCCAGGCCTGGCACCGGCTCCCTGACATACGGCCTCCTTTCCTACGAGGCCTCTGGGGCCCCCACCAGATATTACCAGTGTGTACCTGGGTGGCCTTGCACAGATGAACCCTTGGCACCAGCTGACTTTCCTGGTGCTCTGTGAGGAAATGAGGACACAAGCTTGGTGGCCCTCAGGAGGTCTAAGGCCAAGTCTGTGCCCTCCCTGAGGACGACCTGTACCTGTACGTGCCTGAGCCTGGCACTCACCATCAGATCCCGCCAGCTCAGCCCTCAGCTGCCCTATGACCGGCCCTGCAGCAGTATTACCTTCCCAGCTGAGCTGAGTGCTCCCTGGCGTGTGGCCACATCTCCCCAAACTCCATGTTCCAGCCAGTCCCTGCCCCCAGCCAGGGTCGGGTCGCATCCCCAGCACAGGAAGCAGCATATTGTAGAACAGTGCTTCCCAGCTGGGGGTGGATTAGCCCCCCAGGCAATATTTAGTGGTGCCTGCAAAACAGCTCTGGTTGTCTCAGCTGGGGGTGGTGTTGAGGTTACTACGGCCTCTGGTGGGTAGAGGCCAGGGATGCTGCTGGGCCCCTACGACACACAGGACAGCCCCGCAGCAAAGAAGTACCCAGCCCAGGGGGGCAAGAGGTTGAGAATCCCTGGCCTGGGGGTTAGAGCATGATCTCTGGTGTCAGACATTCCTGAGTTCCACTTCTAGCTCCAAAACTTCTAGCTGTGTGACCTTGGGAAAGTTCCTCACTCTCTCCTAGCCTAAGGGTCCTCAGCTGTAAATAGTTTTGTGGTGAGAACTAGCATTTTGAATCCTTGGCAGGGCACCTGGCAGCCAATAAGGACTGGGTACATAGTAGTTCTTCTCATTCATTAATTCACCCATAAAGCACTTCCAGGGAGGCAGGAGTCAAAGAGTCAGATCTCACAGTCAGGTTGGACCTACAGATGAGTCAGTACAGCCGCCTGTGAGGAATGATCTGAAAGAGGCAAGGACAACTTATTTTGAGGACCCACTGGAGCGGGTGACCAGCCAAGGTGGGTGGGGGTGGGTGCATGGTGGAGTTAGGAAAGGATTTTAAGAAAACCTTACTTGACCTATTAGGAAGTCTCGAAATGCACACTTCCAATTACAAGCCTCAAGATTCAATTCCACACATATTTTTCAGACATCTGCTCAAAGACTGAGGTTCACAGAGGTTAAATGATTTGTCTGAGGCCACACGGCCAGGCAGTGCTTTCCTCCGGCCTGGTAGTAATGGAATGAGAACACCAGATGCTAGTAGTTCTTGGCATTGGAGAGGCAGGACTGTGGAGGCAGGTGGAGGTGGCCCCTGGTGGTTCTGTTCACAGGGAGACCACCTAGAGGGCACCGAGGGCTGGCCTCCTCCCCCAGCCTCCCTCGCCTGCATGTCCATCACCAGAGTGGCCGTGGGGCGGGCAGGACTCTGTTCCCGAGAGCCCCTTCTAAGGCAAATGCATCATTAAGAGGGTGGATTATGCTTTAACTAGCTGCTCAGATTCTCTCAGTAGATGTTTTCAACAAGCCTAAGGTGGAGCCTGAGAAAGGGATGAGTGCCCAGAGGTTCAGGTGGGGTTGGGCAGGAAAGACCCAGAAACAGGCCTGCAACATTTCTGTGGAGAGGGGTCCCGCACCATTCGTGGTGCTGGAAGACAGTGGTCACGGCACGAGGAGGGGGCGTCGAGGAGCGGGTGTGGGGAGCAAAGGGCACGCTGTTACTTGACTACTCATTCCAGATCAGAGGGTGGGTTATTTCTACTCAGAGGTCCTGGAACAAGGCCCAGGAGTGAGGCGCTGGGCACCAGGGCACAGCCTGAGGACATGGGGCTGGGCTTCGGAGGACCTCAATGAACCAGAAATGATTCCTGCCACCAGGAGTCAACTTGTAAACAATCCAGAACAGCATGGTGGCAGACTTTGGCTACCATGTCCTGGCCTCGCATGGGGGCAGCCCTGACTGCCTGCCCCAGAGCTGGCAGGGGGAAGAGTCCACCATCTAGGGCTAAGAGGACTCAGAAGGGCTTTACAGCCTTTAGGTGTCAACCCCTCATTTCACCATTATGGATGAGTTTCTTTTATTTTTGATTGAATCAGATATGCAAAGCGAATTCAAATGCAAAACTCTTAGGAAAGATGACAACTTTAAGGCTTCAACAGCTGAGAACCTTACATAATAGCCAATAACCTTAGCTATCTCGTCCACAGCTCCAGGAGGGCTGCTGAAAAGGGCACAGGCTAAAGAGGCAGCGGGATGGCTAGGGCTGTTGGTCTGGGAATAAGACTCACCCCCAACCCATCCCCTTGGCTTGTTTCAAATGTAACTGAGGCTGGGCCTGCCGGACCATCAGTGTGTAGTTTAAAGGAAAAATGATCTGTTCCCATCTTGGGTGAGCGGTCAAGTCTTTTGTGTAGACAAGATCCACCCTAATAAAACTGCTTCCTTCTGTAAACTTTTGGTGTTGGGGAGATTTATGGAGTGCAGTGTAGGAGAGTCCATCACGGAAGGGGGCTCCCCTGCAGCTCCATCCACCACCACGGGCATCAATTATATATGGTCCTCTTCCTTCCTTCACACCTTGTGGCCCATGGGGATTACAGAGTTAGAGGTATGGATCCCTTCCGCAAGCTTTCTGGCAGATTCATGCAGCTTTTTCTTGGTTACCCAGCTTGACAGGGAGTTCATCACCTCAGCAAGCAGCCAGCACTAATAGAAGCCACTCCAGCTCTTAGCGGATTTTGCATTCATTTCCAAATGCTAAGGGAACCATTGGCTTACAAATCCATTCTGAAACGTGGCCAGGGATCCATAGCTAATTTTCCTGATGGTAATTTCTGGAATATTCTCTTTCCCCTTTTTGCTAATCAGGACTAGAGTTTCCTGGGGCTCCAGGTCCCTGGGTTTTCCCAGCAGCTCTGAACTTTGGCCATCAGCCTGGAATGTAATGCCTGTGGCCTGGAGCTTTAGTGCATCCGGAGGCCAGGGAATGTCTTGGGGTCTCCTCTCCTAACCTGGGCTCTGGTCCTTCCTTCCTCTTGTTGCTTTCACCCTTCCTAACTTGAAGGCTGCTTTCATTGCTAGGTAAGATGGCAGCAGACCAGGTTATCAGACCCTGGGCCTTTCCTCTGCCATTTGTGAACATTCTACTGGGTCCTTCCCCTGGGACTAGGGATCTTTCCTTCTGACAGAGCTCAACAGGCCCAGGGCAGCTGAAGACTCTTTCAGCACATTTGCAGGAAACAGCTGCCTGAGGCTGTCTGTGGAGCATTTCCAGGGGAGATGGAGCCCAGGGGTTCAAACAGGAGATGGACTCGGGCTCAGGACCAGTTCTGGGTAAAGCTGAAAGGCCAGACCTTCCTGCCTCCAGTTCCCAGAGAGCTGCGGAGTTGGAATCTGAGGGACAGGACAGCTGTGGCCAATTATTTTATTTTTATAATTTATTTATTTATTTATTTATTTTTGTCTGCATTGGGTCTTCGTTGCTGCGCGTGGGCTTTCTCTAGTTGTGGCGAGCGGGGGCTACTTTTCGTTGCGGTGCACGGGCTTCTCATTGCTCCTGTTGCGGAACACGGGCTCTAGGCGCGCGGGCTTCAGTAGTTGTGGCTCACGGGCTCTAGAGCGCAGGCTCAGTAGTTGTGGCGCACGGGCTTAGTTGCTCCACGGCATGTGGGATCTTCCCAGACCAGGGCTCGAACCCGTGTCTCCTGCATTGGCAGGCGGATTCTTAACCACTGCACCACCAGGGAAGCCCCTGTGGCCAATTATGATGGCATCAGCAGCCTGGAACTGAAAAACCTCTGTGCTCTAAAATAGCAACCCAATGGCCAGTCACAGTGCCAGACAGCCCACCATCATTGCACAATTCCTTTGGATTTGGAAGGATTTTATTTATTTAGAATTTTTTTTAAAAAAGTATAAAAGAGTCTCAGATTCAAATGTAATCACTGTCTCTTTCAAAGTCCTATCAGATAAAAACTTCCAGATGTCT
Organism: Balaenoptera musculus; assembly: GCF_009873245.2. NCBI lineage: Eukaryota > Metazoa > Chordata > Mammalia > Artiodactyla > Balaenopteridae > Balaenoptera > Balaenoptera musculus. The sequence continues at coordinate 66,087,466 of NC_045786.1, read as the reverse complement.
GTCACTTGAAAACAAGACACGGGGTGATAGAGGAACTGGGGTCTGTATCTACAGGGTGGGGAGAGGCGTCCTGGTTTCTCTGATTAGGAGAAGAGAACAAGAGTTGAGCACGTGGAAGAAGCTGCACAGGGCAGCACATGACCTTGATGTCAATAACAAGCTGGGGGGGGGGCTCTGAGCTCCTGGTATCTCCCCTGCAGCCGGGGAACTCATTGATCCTGCAAGGACTCATCTTGTTGACACACTCTGCTGCTTGGGCCACTGTCAGGGTTCAGCTGAACTCCCCCGAATCCCTGAAGCTTGTCTTAACCTCCCTTCTCTTTAGGTTCCCTGATTCCTGGGCACACACAGATCACAGTATTAGAAGCAGGAGACTGAACTTACCATTTAAGAGTCTTTCTCCCTAACTAGACTGTGAGCTGCTGTCAGCTGAAATGTTACCTTCGTCTCTCTGTATATTGGGTTGGCCAAAAAGTTTGTTCGGGTTTTCCCTACGATGTTACGGAAAAACCCGAACGACATTTTTGGCCAACTCAATACATCCCCGGTGCCTCGCACAGAGCCGGGCACACGGGGAGATGCTCGAAAAATGACCTCGAAGTGGAAGATGGAGACATGGGACATTCACTCTCTCTTGCTGTCCCCAACATCAGGGCTGCTCCGAGACCCCCTCCCCAACCCCGTCTGTGCTCAGACTTCCCCCAGGCCTGTGCACACAACTGCCTCTCTTCTCCTGCTTGCTGCCACCCATGGCTGCTGAAATTCTTGTCCAAGTGCCTGCCTCCCCCGATCCTTCCCTGACACCCCCCTCCCCTAGCCTGGGCCTTCCCTTCTGTAAGATCCTGATCACATGTTGCCTTAATTAGTGTTAGATGAGTCCAGCTGGTTCCCCATTGAGCAGGGGGTCTCCACAGGGGCTCCATGGATAGGGGGGGCCTCCTGAAGTTGAATGCCTGTACCCAGGAGAAGTCTGTAGTTTCTGTTATCTTATTCTCCAAGCTCAGAACTGCTGTTCTGCATTGTTTGCAAACTGACTCCTGTTTGGCAAGAATAATTTCCACTCCCTTTTGATACCTTAGTTGCATTTGACAAATGCTTGTTGGATTTAATGAAATTGATTTTCCTTGCTGCATTTTCCAATCAGCCCTGACCCCAGAGTCAGGAGACCAGGGCTAGTCCAGCTGGAGCACAGGACTTGCCGCCTGACCTGTACGAATGGATGCCCTCGTCCCTCCTGGTACTCGGCCCCTTACCCTCAGACTGTGAGCTCCTTGAGGGCAGGGCTCTCACCTCTGAACCTCCTGGCACCCAGCACAGGGCCCAGCACAGAAAAAGCACTGAAAAGATTTGCTGATATGACAACCTAAAATGGGACAACTATTACCACCTGCCTACTTTGCAGGGCTGTTTCTGAGCATGAATGAGGCACAGAAATTTTCTGGAAATATTAAAGTGCTCGGCACATATTACGTGACTGTTATCAATATAGGGCAGTTATATTTATATTTTGCTGTATTCAAGCAGGCACGAGACAGTCCAGATGCAGCTCAGGAAATGCTAAGCGTGAGTCGCGTTTCCATCCATCTGCCTGCTGTCTGCTGTGCATCTGTCCCCCTCCCTCCGATCTGGGATCTCTGACTGAGGCCCCCTTAGATTCCAAACGCTCTCACGGAGCAGCTGCTCGTTGTTGGGGAGAGAGCATGAGACTAATATTTCTCTCACTTCTGTCACTTCAGCAGGTCACTCAACCTTCCTGGGACTTGGCTTCTTTATCTGGAAACTGGGAACAAGGAATCCTGCCCTGTCCACCTCACAGAGGAGTTGGGAGAATTCGGCGGGTTACTGAAAGTGACATATAAGTGGGATGGACTGATAGGCCTTTTCTGGCAAATTAGGGGGTGCAAGTCCACTCCCATGGGGGCCAGCCTGGGCAGAGCATATGCATGCAAACCCAGGACACCTGTCTGTCCAAAGCGTGCCACGGGGGCATGTGCTGATACTGACAACACAGGCTTTCCCTGCATGGTACTCCACGGCAGGGCTATACCCCAAACAGCTTATAAAGCATGCAGCTATGGACTCCTCTGCCCCTCTGGAAATCCTATGAGGTTTCAGCCTCATCTTGAGAATTAGAACCAGGTGAAGCACATGCCCCAGACAGAACATGACGCTTGTGACACCATATGTCTGCTTGGGACCTCTGCAACACGATGCCGAGTCCGCAAAGAGAGAAGCCCATGTGGGCTGCCTTCCAGAGCACACCTGGCACATCTGGACACCCTCCCAACATCGATGCAGGGCCGTGCCCCTGCACACACAGGCCACCAGGGGCATGCAGGGCACTATTGCAGCCCAGGCAAGTGGTTTTGCCACGTTGACCTAGTTTTTGCACGAAGCTCTATGGACTGAATGGGACCCTTGGTCCTGGGGGAACACATCCCCATGCACGGGGGTGCTTGAGACAGCTTATTATAAGTTGATGACCTTGACATCCCTCTTCCACCCACAGAAGACGAGAGGCAGAGAGACCCCAAGAAAGAGAGAAAGGGGGATGAGAGACAGCCCAAGAATGGCGAGATGATGACCCAGAGAGCTGGGAAGAGTGAGAGGGCAGGAGGGCAGCTCTAAACCCGTCCTTACCTCCACTATGTGAGAGGAAAAGCCCGTCTGTGACATCTCCAGCCCGAAGGAGGTTTCATTCTTGTTGGTGCCTGAAACAGAGGGACAGAAAGATGTTAGCTCCGCATCTGATTTCCTAGCACCAGACATGCCTGCAGCTCAGTCCCCAGCACCTGTGACCCGGAAGCACTTGCAGGGAGGTGAGAGGGGGCCCCGGGCCTGGACCAGCTCATCTGCCCCAGCAGCAGGCACCTTCCAGGTGGTCGTGTAGGTTTATTATTAGCAGCTCACTCCCTGCTGAAAAGGACTTGGAACGACTTATATTACAGGGCACGCATACTATAGGGATGTCAACGTAGGGGAAAGATCCAGAAAAGTGCACGGAAAGAAATAATCTGCATTGTTGGCAAGAAATGGAATTTCCCACTTTGTTCATTCCTACTGTTCACCAGATTTGGTTCCAGATGCTTCTGGATGGTTCCCAAATATCAAATTGACCCTTAGGAGGAAGACCTGTCACCACCACAGATTTGCACAGGAATCCCATGCGTGCTGAAAGCTCCTCCCTGCACAGGGCCTCCTGACGTGTCACTGGAGCCAATGTTCTCGTCACGCGAGGTGACCATTTCGAGAATAAACTCACTGATTTGGATGTTTAATTCTAAGGTGAGGGTCAAACAGGTTCATACTTTCTATTCCTTTATCATGGGTTACGAGGGCTTTTCTTCTCTTTCCCTGTGTCTGTAGCTCGCCATCTCCAATGCAGAGCAGACTGCCTGCACTCTGGGATGCTGCCCTCTTTCTCTTTTGACAATCCCCCTGTATGGTAGAGCCCAGTATGGCAAGGGCCCCTCTACAGCAATATATGGTGCCAACGAGACCCATGCAAATCGAAACTGGAGTTTGAATTATTAAGGAGAGAGGCAATGTGAGGAAACCCCGCCAAAAGGTCGAGTGGGAGCAGTGGGACTTGGGGAGTGAGCGTTTCAGGCGGTGGAGTCTGGCTCGGCTGGGCTCAACTCGAGCTGCCAGATAAAATACGAGACGCTCAGTTAAATTCGAATTTCAGACAAACAACTAATGGTTTTTTAGTACAAGTCTGCCACAAATGTAGTATTTTATATTTGCTAAGTCTGGCAATGCTCGTTCAAACCCCAATTCCTTCCTGAGCTGTCGGAGCTCTGGCAAGTCATTTGGCCCCTTTGAGCTGCAGTTTCCTCCACGGTAAGAGGAGGGAATTATCAGCAGAACCAGACTCCGGGGCTGTTTGGAAAGTGCACAGCCTCGCATCCAGCACAGGAGCGCCCCAGTGTTGGCGGTCATCACAAAGGGAGGACTCCTGCTAAACCCTCCCACCCCGGGGGGGCTGGATTTCGCTCTGTGGGCTTCACCTGCTGTGAGCCCAGGAGCGTGGACCCCTCTCGAGAAGCAGCGCTCACCTTCCAAGCTGAAGATCCTGTCCCCCAGGGCGTCGACAATGTCCTTCAGGGCCGCCTCATCAGTGACGTTGAAGAAGTGCTTGTCATCGGGGTCACTGGCGATGTATTTGATTTCGTTTAGAAAAGCTTCTGGATTGATCCCCCTGCGGTTGTAGTAGCCCAGGACCTGCCAGGGAACAGGGGCAGGGGCGACAAACCGGGACATGGCACAGACCTCCCCACACACCCATGGCCCCAGACTCCGACCCTGTTCTAAGATAGGGTTCCAGGGCTTGGGGGTGTTTTCTAGTTTTCGGAGGTTTCAGAACCTCCCTGGCAATGGAGAAAAAAACCCCCACAGCTGTTGCGGATAAACCTGGGCAGGATGGAAAGGAGATTCTCAACTGCTCTTTAGGAGAAGATGTAACAAGGAGAGGCCCATTTGAGGGCCTGGACGGCTGGTTCACTGCCCAGAACTGCCCCCCACCCCAGAGTGCCCAAGGGGTTGATGGCGGAGCCTCTAGAGGGTGGGCAGGGGCAGGACAGGTAGGGCAGGACTCACAGCCACAGCGTATCTGGTCACGTTGTCCCTCTCGCTTTGCTGGATCACCTTCTCCAGGTCTGGGCTGTCGTGGGACTCCCCATCCGTGATGACGATCATCACCTTCTTGGCCCCTTTCCTTCCACCCTTCTGGAAAGCCTCTGAGCTGGAACCCAAGCACAGGGGGAGGGTCACAGAGGAAGCTGGGGATGGGGCAGCCCTGGCGCTCCTGCCGCCACGAAGCCAGGGCTAAGCACCCGGGCAACCCTACAGGGTGTTGGTACCTTGAACCAAAGAAGAAGCTGGATTGAGATGCCCAGACTACTCGTTCACCAGCTGCTCAGATGCGTCTTAAATCTGCTTGTCTTTAAAGAGTGACTTTAAAAAGCCCCTCTCAAGTCCTGATCTTGCTGTTTTAGGGAAGCAGGGGGAAGGGGTGGGTCTGGGAGGGGAGTTCAGGGTCAGGTGGAGACCTTTAGAGGCCCTAGTTTAACGGTTCAAAAGCCCAGCCACACATTAGAATCATCTGGGGAGTTAAAAAAAAAAGTGATGCCCAGGCCCCACCTGGACTCATGAAATCAGAATTTCTGGAGTGTGGCCTGGGCACCAGCATTTTTCAAAAGTTCTAATGAACATCGGAGTTGAGAACCTGACAAAGTTCAGATTTTTCCCAGGAGAACTACTTTGATTCTATTTTGGGAACTATTAAATATCAAATTCTATGACAAATATTTCTCTTTCTTGCTTTTTATTTTGTTTTCAGTGGCCGGAGCAGGTGCTTGGCCTGCCTGCTGGGCAGTCCAACCAGGAGCCGGGGGGCTGGCACTCTATGGACTCTTGGAGCTGGTGACCCATCTACGAAGCAGGAAAAATTGGCTCCTGAACCATCACTGGCTCTTGGCGCCTGTGTGAGGCCAACTCCCCTTCAGACCATGAGGTTCTGAATTTTCCAATACGGACCTAAAAATAAATGTTACCCTTAGACTCTGCAGTGAGTCCTCAAAGGTCTGACTCACAGGTTCAAGTACCATGATGTCAGGTTAAATCCCATCACCCTAAGGCTTTGGTTAACAGGGGTATCTTTTGTTACACAGCAAGCTGATGAGCTGACGTGCGTGATTTAGATGTTAAGGAATTCACAAAACTTGGAATAAATTAGTTCAGAGCATCTTCAAGCTACCAGTTAAGAGAAACAGACCATCTGCCATTCTCTTAGCAATTCTATGATATTCTGGATATGCTGGCTTTAAAAACTCCTCTAACTTTAGTATGAGGCGTGGACTGAAGGGGGGCAGAGGCACACTTGACATGACAAAATACAGAGAATATTTTGGGCTTAAGCCCGACTCAGTGGAGGGAGAATGCTGCTAGTCCTTCAAAGGAGACTCGAGATGCTTCCATGACTTCATTGGAGGGCCAGGTCCAGGAACAAAACTCCAGGAGAAAAAATATAGCATGGGAAAAACAGGCTTTATTACATATGGAGCCAAGGAAGTTTCAGGATCATATTTCCATAGAGTGGAATGGTGTGACTATCTGTATGAATCTGTAATAGCATAAATATTGGCATGAATCATCAGATTTAAAATTGTGAATTTGTATTGTGTAAAAGACTTGGATTTGTTGCTTTGTAAATCAGACTATAACTTCCTGGAGTGCAGTGAAAGCTTTATACTCACGACAGTTTCCATGAACCTGGAAGCCAATGTGACCCCTTGGAGAAAGGTCATATCACGTCTCCTTTCTGCTCAAAACCTGTCCTGGCTCCCATTTCTCCCAGGTCCTGATAATGACCCAAGAAACCCTTGGTAATCCCTCTGAGCCCCTCCTCCTGGTGGAATCTTCACTGATCCTGGAACCACCAGGCACGCTCCTGTTTTAGGGCCTCTATCTGAGCTGCTCCCTTTTCTGGAACCTCCCCTGCCAGGCACCTGCTTGGCCAACCTCCTCACCTCCTTTAAGTCTCCACTCAAATGTCAGCTCTTGGTGAAGCCTTCCCTGACTACTTGGTTAATGCTGATTAAATACCTGCCCTCGGGCTTCCCTGGTGGCGCAGTGGTTGAGAGTCTGCCTGCTAAGGCTAGGGGACACGGGTTCGAGCCCTGGTCTGGGAGGATCCCACATGCCGCAGAGCAACTGGGCCCGTGAGCCACAATTGCTGAGCCTGTGCGTCTGGAGCCTGTGCTCCGCAACAAGAGAGACCGTGATAGTGAGAGGCCCACGCACCGCGATGAAGAGTGGCCCCCACTTGCCGCAACTAGAGAAAGCCCTCGCACAGAAACGAAGACCCAACACAGCCATAAATAAATAAATTAATTTAAAAAAAAAAAAAAAAAAAAATACCTGCCCTCCCCAACCTGCCTGACTGCCTTTACCAGACTCTATTTTTTCCCCCATAGCTTGTATCTCCCTCTAGCATACTAGCTATTTATTTGTTTTTTGTTTTTTTGTTTTTTTGCTTATTGTCTGCCTCACCCTCTAGAATATCAGCTTCACAAGGGCAGGACATTTATCTGCTTTGTTCACTGATCTATCCCAAGTGTCTAAAACAGTGTGAGGCACATAGTAGATGCTCAATAAAAAGTGTTGCGTGAATGAAGGCAGCGCTGTCCTGTCCCCTCCCCTCAAAGCCACACATGGCTGCCAGACTCACCTTCATGCGCACATTTGATGATGACATTCAAGAACCTTCAGTGGCCAATCACGCTTGTTTTAGCTACAACGTTATAACTCTCACAATCTGACTCCAAACTATCTTTGCAGCTGCAGGGCTTACTACTCCCCAACACGAACCTTGCTCAGAGCAAGGCTCTGAATGTAAACGTTCCTCAACTTTCCCTCTCCTCTGCCCTTATTGGGGCAGAATGTCTTCTGTGGAATGTCTTCTCTCCACCTCTCCCTGCTGGAATCCTGGGGTCTGTCAGATATCCCCCATCTTGGCAGTCCTCTCTGGTCCCTCCCTTGGAGCCCTCCTCTCTCATCCTCACTGAGTTAGGGTGGCGCTTACCAGAGCTCCCCTATTAAACCAGGGGTCACAGGTTACCCTCTTTATAACCCCTCAAGTCCATGGCCTGGATCTTTGTACTCTAGTAGGTACACAGAAAAAAATGCATTATGAATAGCTGAATGAGGAGAGAAAACCTTTTACCTTAAAAGGTACCAGCTGTAATTTGGGACCCAGACTTGGCTGGGAAGATCAGATTTCAAAGTTCACTTGAGGTGTAGATCGCACACCCCAGCAGTGCTCGTGAGTCATGATGGTTCAAACTACTAGGTGAGTCACACACACTTGACCTGGCGGAGATGGGCTGTGAAATGAGATGGAAGCAGTGTGTTCCATCCCGGTGGGAGTCACTTAGCTTCTCAGTGATAGCTCAGTGGGCGTGGGCTTCCTCCGTTCCCCTGGCCACTTCACAAGAGCCTGCTTGGGGTCTCAGGGACTCACCCCCATGAGGGCCCATTTCTCATGAGGGTGAGTAAGAGCCATCTTTACACAGAGGGATGCTCATTTAGCAAAAAAGCTTGAGCAAGTTTCATCAGTGAACAGAAATACACTGGTGGAGCAGTAACTTAATCATAAAGAGTAGTGAGGTTGGGTGACTTCCCTGGTGGTGCAGTGGTTAAGACTCTGCGCTTCCAATGCAGGGGACCCGGGTTCGACCCCTGGTCAGGAAACTAGATCCCACATGCGTGCCGCAACTAAGAGTTCTCATGTCACAACTAAGAAGCCCATGAGCCACAACTAAGGAGCCTGCCTGCCGCAACTAAGACCTGGTGCAACCAAATAAATAAATATTAAAAAAAAAAAGAGTTAATATTTTGACCACATGAAATCATGTTACTGCTAAATAGCTTTCACATTGTAGAATTCTGCTAAACACGTCGACTAACCCTATGTGAGGTGGGATTATAAGGTAATGGGACGGTGGTCTCAATGAACATAGCAGAGCTCATATTCGTAGGTGTAAAATTTATACATTTAAAATCTAAATGTTTTGGACATAGTTATCGTAGGAGTTTAGGCCACAGCTGGAAAGATCTGGGGGAACTGACTTTAAAAATCATTCACTGAAAAAAAAAAAAAATCATTCACTGATTCCAGTGGGGGTGAGTACAGTGTGTTCTCAGCCATGGCAGAGTTACTGGAATAAGCACGTAGCTATCTGTCTGGATGACCAGAGATAGCATTCATTATTATTGTGAGTTCTGGTGTGATGTTTAAGGAAACAGCCTCATTGCTCTACAATCTCAGATGTTAGATTTAACTATGTTCTTCACATTCTACTGATGACGAACACCCCACAAGAAGATTCTGCCCTCATACAACCCACATACTTTTCATAGGGTCTCTGTGGCAGAACATATTTCCTGAAGTTGACTGGAAATCCCAGCCCCAAAATGCTCTTCTGTAACGTGACCTTGCCATTCCTCCATCAAGAGGGGAAATTAAATTCTCTTCCCCTTGAACCTGGGCTGGCTTCAGTGACTTGCTCAATCAAAAGACTATAGCAGAAGTTATATTCTGGGACTCCTGCAACTAGGTCATAGGCAGTCTCAGAGTTCCTGTGTGGGTCTCCTGGAAAACTCATTCTTGGGATGCTTCCTCTCAAAGCCTGGCTGCCAAACGGTGAGAGAGCCAAGCCACATGACTACGTGTGGGTGCTCAGATCACCAGCCTCAGCTGAGCTCCCAGCCAACAGCCAACATCCACTGCCAGCCACATGGGTGTGCCATTCTGGATGTCTAGTCCAGTAGAAACTTCAGATGACAACAGCCCCAGCTGACACCAGCCTTCAACCACATGAGAGAACCCAAGGGAGAACTGATCAGTTGAGCCCAGCCAATGCCCAGAACTTTGAGGGATTAATTATTGTCTCTCCAGATACTAGATTTTGTGGGGCAGCAAAAGATAACTGTAACAGTATCTGAGATTTAGAAAATTAATTTTTTTTTTTTTACCGAGCAAATTCAATGCCAAATGCCGTCCGGGTCTCTGTTCCTCCTCTCTGTTCAATGTGGCTGGCAGCTTCCACCACATCTTTTACAGACCTGTAGTCATTGAGGTGAAATTCATGTACCACGTCTTCTCCGTACTGAACGACTCCAACCTGCAAGTTAGAGGAGAGGGAAACAGGACATCTTGACCCCTGAAGGCTGGCCCTTTGGTGATGAGGTTTTCTGGAGTCATCTCTCTGGGATGGTTCAGGAGTGAGGAGGGCTGGGGACCTTCCCAAGGGAGAGGAACTAAGCAGAAGGGAAGCAGGTTCTGCACAGTTCCAGGAATGAATGGCTGGCTTGGTGAGGCAGGTGGGAGGTGCATATTGAGAGAGGAGACTGTGATTTAAAGAAAGGCCCAGCAGATTAAGTTTCTTACTTAAAAAGACAAAAGTTGAGCATAGAATTGAAGTCTAAAATCTTAGGAGCAGTGTGGGTGGAGGGCCATGGCATTGTTCACCAAACTCTGGAACTAAGGTTCTTTCAAATTTGGAAGAGAAGTTTGAAATATTAATAAGACTCAAATATTAATAGCCTCGAAATAAAAACCTTAAAGAATAAGCAGAAACCTACCTATAGTAGGACTAGAATGAAAAAATGTCACTGTTGGATGGGCCCACAGAGTTTATTTGGTACAAGTGCATTTCCAATACAGGACTTTCATCCACCGTACCTAAAAAGATGATCTCCCAGTGGTGGGGAACTCATTACTTCATGAGGAAGCCCACTCCCCTTTTAACAGCTCTAATTGTTACAAAATAATTTCTTAGATTGACCTGAAATCTGCCACCTTGTCAGTTCTATTCATTGGTCCTCATCTGGCCTGCCAAAACAATACGGAATAAATCTACCCCCTCGTTAGCCAGGCAGCATTTCAAATATGTGCTGGCAGCTATGACCTCTTCCCCCGTCTCTTCTCCAAGATCAAAGTGTCTAATTCTCCCCTGTGCCTCACCCAGCAGGGTGCTAGTGTCTTCTCACTCTCTGTGATCAAAGTTTTTGTTAATAGGTGGTGTCTATCCCAGAGGACAGTGTTTGACCCACTCAGTGGTGCCTCCCCTACACTGTCCCTTGATGTGCCCAGCAGAGATGGGTGTCCTGGGCTGCAGGGCCCTGCTGCTGGCGCTTTCACCTACACCTTTCTAGCGCATGCACAGATGCTCCCCCCCCACCACCCCAAGGCAGCATCTGCCATGGGCTTTGGGGGGGCCCTATTTGGAGGAGGAAAGAGTCCCAACCACACTCACCTGGATCTGCCCAGGGCCGATGTAAAACTTCTTCAGGATGTTGATGAGGAAGTGCTGAACCTCCACCCAGGGGTAGATGCTGTTTGAACCATCCAGGACAATGATGATGTCCATGTAGGTCTGGCACCCTGGGAAGTGGAAACATGGTCACAGCTACCCAAGGAGCCAGTGTCTGCAAATCTCTGATTCCCTGGATGATTGTCCAGGGAAGCCTGGCCTGGGAGCTGTCCTCAGGCTGAACATTTATTTGGGCAATGTGAATGAGGAGCCCAGGAATTCCTGGCTCTGCTCCACCGTTCTGCACTGGCTGTCTGAACAAAGCATAAATTAAGCCCAACTGCCTCTGCTCCTCAACAGGGACTGACCACCGTTAGCTGGCCAATGTTCGGGAGGCAGCCAACAGTGCCCAAATCAGTACCTCGTTATTGTTTATTTCACTGTAATGGGTAGGCTGGCATTACCACTTTCAGCCCAAATGAATAGGTTTCACTTCTTAGGAGGGAGGCACGGTGTAATAGCTAGGAATGTGGAATCTGGCGTCAGACTGTTTGACCCCTGGCTTTGACCTTGGGCAAGTTACTTAACATCCTGGCATCGGTTTTCTCTTCTGTGAAAGAGGCATAATGATAGTAGAGGACCTGCCACGAGGAATTAACAAGGTGATGTTTCTAGGGCTGAGCACAAGTAAATGCTCAAGAATCTTAGCTTATCCTCTTGTTATTTTTTTTTTAACCAAACACTTTGTTAATGTAACAATGACATTATCAGGTCAAGCTCTCGCTGCTTTGAGCCTGAAGGTTCCTCTATATTCTTGTAATTTTAATACCAAATTAAAATGAATAATAGAAAGCAACAAAGAAAACATGACACATCGGTAACCTAACAAATTAAAAAAACTTCTCTTTACATCTAAGTAATTTATTTCTGTTTGTGAAACAGCAGGACTTATCTTGAAATAAGAGATGATACAATCTAATACGATATACACTATACTGTATCACATTGAAATATTGGGCATCTGCTTATTTTTACTGGAGAATTTCACACTGTTTTCAAATCTACTTTACAGCAATACAGCAGGGGCCTTTGTGAGTTAACCATTCCAGTAACTCCTGCATCGGGAAGGTGTAGTATGTTGATGTCAGAGCTCCCCAGGAGGGGAAGGTGGTGGCTTTGAGCCTAGGCGCCTGTCACAGGTTCTGTGTTTGGGAGAGCACTTCAGAAGCGTCTGGATGCTCAGAGTCAGCTCTGCTTTAGGAGAAGCTGTGTGTACACTCTGGTCTCGTCTGCACACGCCGCATACAGCATGTGATGGCCCTACACTTCCAGGCTAACGGTGCCTGATAGCTTTGTCCCTCTCCAGTGTGCTTTCGCCCCACACCTGTGGACCGAGCACCCGCCATGTGCTGGAGCGCCGTGTGTTGCCGGCAGCCACAAGGACACGAGACAGTAACTCTTTGATTAGGAGGGGTTTCTAATCTACTGGTAGGGGCCAGGTTTCTTTTATTTTAAAGCCGATTTTATTAGAACACATTTATTATTACTGATTTCTTTCTTACGATTTCAAATTTTTCATTTTAAGACACACTGGGAAGAACCTTGCTTTAGGTCTGTGGTTGCTAAACATGGCAGGACACGCCTTTGAAACATACGCACGTGCGCACGTACACACGCCCTGCGGCTGATCCTAGACCTGCTGAATTAGATCCTCCGTGGTGTTGGCAGGGGTGGCGGGGGATGCCCTGGGATCTGGATCTGCTGAGCTCCCAGGGCACCGCTGCTGGTCAGCGGGGTGAGGAGGTCTCCGCCACAGGAGATTCTGGGAGGCTGAGACGGTCACACCTTGGCCCAGAGGAAAGAGCCTCTCTAGGGGGTGACACACCTCACGTGACTGGCTGCGAGCCTCCTCCCAGCCCCGGCACTGCCTCTGCCTCTCCCGCTGACGTTTTGTAAGAATGGAATCGACTCCTCCTCATCGCTCCTAAGAGGACCATCTTCCAGCCCCTGCTGGACTGACCTTCCTCCTCCCTCCCCCCAGGCACCACCTTCCCATCTCCGACTGGGCCCTGGTGCTTGGAGGGAGGTTGCCTCTAGCCAGAAGTGCTAATCCCCTCACCCTCAATAAAACGGGCAGCAGCTGCTTGGGTGTTGGTGGTTAGCCCACAGGAAAGAGTGAGGCTCAGAGCCAAGCAGTCTGGGCTTGCAGGAAGCAAGGTCTGAGCGTTATTTCCCCAGACTTTCCTGGCAGGTGGGGAGAGAGTGGGAGGTTTTGTGTTCCACGAGGCTCTGGGAAAGCTGGGCAGTGCTTCCTCATGTCCAGGAACACTGATTAGATGGGACTATCACCAGGGGTAGTTCTGTCCTCCTTGGCCCTCCACCTACAGGGCAGCTGCATCCCATAACATCAGAGGGCACCATGCACACCGTAGTCTAAGTGAACGATGTCCCCAGACTTCGGCAGTACGCAGCTTGCCTGCTGTACATGGTGGGCCAGCAATCCCTTCCTTGCTCAGGGTGGGATTGCAGTGAGCCTCTCTGGCTGCCAGGGTGGTCTTCATAACCTTAGCTCATTTGCCCCAGGAGGGTGGGCCAAGATTATGACCCCACAGGTTACCCAGAGAGCCGGAGCAGGGCGGGGCTAGAGTCCAAGTTCTGCTTTGTAGCCATGGGATAGTGGTGACCAGAGCTCGGAGCCTCCCATGGACTGTCGGTCGCTCAGCCCAAGTCTGCAGATTTGAAGCCACTTACTTTGGAGAGCTGGGGCCACGGTCTTGGAGAACCTGAAGTTGGAGTTGACTCGTGAACACATCCCTGTGGTGTAGTAGGAACTCCCACACTCATGAGACCAGAGGGGGCTGCAAGCCTGTAAAGCACAGCATGGACCCCCAATCAGCGGGGGGCCTCAGGGAGGGTCCAGGCCCAACAGCCTTCGGCCCAGTCCCAACCTCCAAGACCCAAGACAGAATCCTCCATCTGAGTGTTGTTATCTTTAGGATTTAGAGGGTCTTCTTTGAGTCTAACTGAAATCTCTCTTGCTGTAACATGTACTAGTTCCCTTGGTTTCAGGTGAAATGGAGAAAAACTAACCTTAGCGTCCTCCTTTGTTGTCTTTTCAAGGGTCCCATTCTCCACCCCATCATCAGGTTGTGACTCTCCTTCCCCCTGCCCACCACACAGGATGCGGGAAAGCATTGTCATCCATGGGAGTGGACCCTTCAAGGGTCTTTCTGAAGAGGTCGCCTGAAGGTCATTTCTGGGCAGACTTCCAGGACAGGGTCCCCAAAACATGCCCATGGCTCTTACTAAGGAAAGGAAAAAGAATGTCTCTGCTCTTTCTCTGCAATTTGCTACCAAAAACATTGATGTCAGCCCCTCATTTAAAGACTGAGTGATGAGTCCCTCTCAGTGTCAGGGTCATTAAAAATGAAAGCCCAGCTTCTGCCTCCATTTTTGTCCTGCTGCTGGATAACTCAGGACTAAATTTTGTGCTCTAATTTCCCTTGGTTTGGAAGAATAATTATTCCACTTCCAATCCCTTTCTTTAATTAGCTTTCTTTTTTTAAACTCAGATTTTAAAGGTTTTGTATTATCTGTGTCCTTTGTTGAAGCTCTTGTAAATTATTTTTTGGAAGTGAGGGAGAATAAATAATGGGAGAGTAGGTAATAGATAACGGCCGGAGGGCTAGAAGGATGATGGATGGATGGATGGATGGATGGATGGATGATGGATAGATGAATGGATGATGGATGGATGTGGGAGAGGATGGATGCAAGGATGGATGATTAGATGGGGGGATGGGGGGTGGACTGACACGTAGACAGATGGGTGGATGAATGAATGGATGGATGGATAGATGAATAGAGGGAAGGATATTTGGAGGATGGGCTGATGAATGAATGGATGAATGGATGAGTGAATGAGTTAACAAAAGTTGCTATTTATGAACTAGGGTCTTAACCTACCCACAGAGGCCCCAGGGGTTGTATCCCTCTTGGACCTTCATCCCACCTTATGAAGTAGGTGAAATCAAGTTAGTAGGCATATGACAAGGAGCCTCAGAGGGAGAAAAGGGTCAGACCAAAGCCCCTGATAAGTATGCGTGGACAGGGCCAGGGGTCCTGTTGCCCTTGGTTGGGGATGATGAGGGCTGTGGGCCAACCATACATCGAGGCGCCTCAGGACTTTCCCTGGCAGAGCCACTATGCTCGTGTCAAGTCTCTGAGCATCCCAGTCATCTCACTGCCCTGATGTCTGATGCTTCACACCCAAGGTGTCTCATGTGTCAACAGAAATGAACTGATGGGTGACAACAGAGAGTGACACAAGCCCTCCCATCTTAAAATGAGCGGTGCATTTTACTGGGCTTTCTGGGGTAATTTTTCTCGGAAATCTTCTTGCAGCTACTCTAGGAACCATCAGTCCCAGCCTCAGCCACATTCGTGGTGGTTCACGCGAACGTGATGGCAAGGGGCAGGCGGTGCCAATCCATCACGCCACCCGCACTCTCCCACTGTGTGCAAAGCTTGCATATGCTCGCCTGGGCGGGGGGCAGAGATCTCCCAGCACAGCCTTCTGCTGCCTTTCTGTCCCAGCATCATGTTCACATTACTCATTTGCTTATCGTCTCTCCCCCAGCCAGAATGTAAGCTCCAGGAGGGCAGGAGCTCTGCTGACTGCTGAATCCCCAGTGCCTGGCGTCAGGCTCCGTTCATTGTAAGTGCTCAAAAAACAGTTTAACTGAATGAATGTCTCTACCACCTCAGCCCAAGTACCCCCTCCTCTTTCTTCCTTGCTAAGACTAGTCTCTTCTTTAAAAACAAAACAGAATCCTCCTCTGGGCAGCTTTCCCATCTGATCCTATGCAGTCCAGGTGGCCCATCCCTCTGTATCCTTCCCTCCGTTGTAGTAAATCTGCGTTCACTCATTTACGGCTTCCCCTCAAAGTCTTCTCAGGGTGTGTGGTGTGTCCTGTTTCTTTCATCAGTTCTGGAGCAGAGACTCAGCCTCTGCCTTGGGCTCCCCAAAGGAAATTGGGCTCCCCAAAGGAAAGGATAGACGCCCCTACCACTGGACTGTTGAATATCTTTATTTATTCTTATTCCTTTGCAGGCTATCTGCTTTGCACTCCCCCCAGCCCCAAAGGGAAGGTACACAAAAGGGCTCAATCCTTTTTCCTGCCTGAATTGTACCCCCCCGAAGTTTCGGGCACAGCAGGCAGGATGGCACAAGCAGGAAGCCAGAGGAGGGGCTGCTCCCCGAGCGCACGCGGACAGGCAGCCCGGTGGGTGGGCACGCGCAGGCACCCCACGCCCCTCGCGGCCCCAAGCAGAGGGCCTGTGGGGCAGGAAGGGCTAGGGCTCGGAGAGAGGGTGGGTGGGTGGCTCTTACCAGGAAGCTGTTGTCCTTGGGGTTGGTGGCCAGGCTCAGGCCGAGACGCATGTTGTCTTTCCTCTCGGACACGTTGGATAGGGTGACCCTTCCTGGGGTGGGAGGGAGACACTCAGCGTGCAGCCCCTTCTGCCTGTCCTCCGCCTGGACTCTGCTGCTGCCGCTGGCCACCAGAGGGGCCCGAGGTCCAGTCGGTACCAGGCAGGGTCCTCCCCCATTCTCCCTGCCCCTCTGGATGCCTCACCCGCCTGTAGGTCAGGGCAGCCTTTCACAGTTTACTAAGGCCTTGCCCAGATATGGTCTAATTACTTCCTCTCAACTCTCTGTGAGATGAGGACTACGCGTCTCAGAGAGGTCACGCAGACTGCCCAAAGTCACACAGGAGGCAGGCGGCAGAGCCTTCCACCTCCTCGTGCAGAGCTTTCCCTCCCCCAGCCATCCCCCTGTGCCCCACCCCACACAAAGCAGGGCTCCCCCCGAGGCTGGTTCCTCTATGCAGTGCCTCCTCCGCGTTTTTCTTTAAGACAACCTGCCGTCAAACGTAGCAGTCCCCTGCCCAACTCTCTCAGGGTCCGGTTCTCCGCTCAGCTGGTAAACTGACACACGATAGCTGATTCGTTCTCACAGGGAGCAAATTGCCAACTTAACAAGAGCCTTCTATAGAGGCACAAGGTCTTGCCCAAGAATGCCATTCTGTGGCTGGTCTCCAGAGGAGTATTCAGGGGCAGGAGTATCAGCCAACTGGGTGGAGGGAGAGGGTTGTGGAGATTAAATTTACTAAGCAGATTATATTGGGGAAGGTTTTACTAGATCATTCTGTCAGGCCACTGAAAGGAAAGAAGTGAGCTTGAATTCTCCAGACCAGTGTGTGTGTGTGTGTGTGTGTGGTGTATGTGCGCGTACACGTGTGCAGACACTTGCCGGGGAGAGTTTAGGGGGAAGTGAGCGGGTATTTTGTTAAGCCGGAGCGAGCAGTCCTCATCTGCTGTGAGCAGGATCTAGATGTGTTCTCTGCTTCAGGGGAGGGGAGTGATCTCTAAGAGCTCAGGAGCATTTAGCTCTGTTGGCGATTGGAAGTGTGAAGAGTTGGCCAACCCTCTGGGGCCCAGGCCAGCAAGACCTGGGGCCGGGCATGGGCAGAGGCCAGAAATTCAGACCCCCGACTGTATTGTGCGCTGGGGCGGGGTGGCTGTGTTTGTTGTTTGTTTCCCCTTGGTTTCCTTCAGTTTGTAGTAAGGTTCCTTTTGAAATCAAGCCCCTCTTGGCTGTTCTACGAGTGCCTGGGATTGTTTTCTGTTTTGTCCGTCAAAACCAACCGGAGAGAAAATAATAGTAATAACCCTGGTGCTTTTATGGTGCCTTATCATTTACGAAGTGCTGCGCCCACCTGCCCTCCCAGGACCCCTCTTGGTCCTGGGACGCCCAGGGGTCACCATTTTCATTTTACAGAGGAGAAAGTCAAGGCGCACAGAGGGTTAGTGACTTCTATAAGGTCAATCACTGATAAATGATAGCGTGGGGACTTGAACCCAGCAGAGCCAAAGTTACATCCCGACTTTCCCCATCTGACAGCAGGGCTGTGGCTGCAGAGGGATGGAGTGAGAAGTCTGGAGAGGAAGCTCCAAGCCCCAGCTGGGCAACTTCCTCCCCTCAGCGGCTTGGAGAATTCTGCTCCCCATTTATTTAAAGGGTGCGTCCCCCACCTCACCCCGCTCCCTCTCTTCCTCCCTGGTCTCAATGACTGAGGTCCTCAATGAAACTGTGGGCCAGGAAGCAGATAGCATGGTGGGGAAGACCCTTGCACTGGAGTAAGAAAGATTCAGGTTCACGTCTGCTTCTGCTGCTCATGGATTTGGAGCAGTTACTAACCTCCCCTCTGTGACCAGGAGAGACTTACACCTTTCTCAGTGGGTCTGTGTGAGGGCTGGGGCATAAGCCCCTCCTCACACAGGGCCTGCCTTCCAGAATCACATCCCCTCCCCCTGAGCCCCTGCCGCTCAGCGAAAACCCTGACTTCATCCAGGTGTTGGGAAAAAAAGGCACCAGAGGTAGGTAGACCCTTCAACACTGAGGTGTGAATAACTGACACCCACTTCCCTGGAGAGAAAGGAAAGAACATTCCTGGCTGAGTGGGGCTCAGAGCCTGGAGAGGCCATAGGAAAAACCAGGACTCAGGTTTCCCTGCCTTGCGTTTTCCACTGTGGGGATAAACTGACAGATGGTCCGCCTGCCTCCTCATTGGGAGGGAAGGAAACCCTCCTCAAATGAGGTGCTTCCTGACCAGTACTCTTCCTCGGCCTCCATGCACTTTGCTGCCCACCGCCTCCCAGCTTAAGCCCCAGTTTCAGAGTCTGATGGCATCATGTCTCCCATTGCCAGCAGGGGCTCCTCCTCCTTCGGAGGGAAATTAGGTCCACATTGGAAACCAGAGCGATAGAGGAACCTAAATGATGGGTTCATGTGTATTGGTCCCCACCTGGACCAGGGGCTTTTCTCAGTGGCCCAGGCCCCTAGCTCAGTGCGCACATCTACCACCACCCGCCTTGCTCCCTCTGCCCCAGCCTTCTTTCCATCCTCCAACAGAGCAAGTTCATTCCTACCTCAGGACCTTTGCACTTGCTTCTCCTCTGCCTGGAATGCTGTGGTCCCACTTGATTCCATCTCACCATCAGACCTTTGCTCAAAAGTTACCTGCTCAGGGAAACCTTCCCTGATCACCTTGCTAAGATAGTACCCACTCCCTACCTCCTCCCCACCCAGCCTCTCTTATCATAACACCTGGTTTATCGCACAGCATCTCTCCCCACCTGAGATGATCCTGCTTTCTACTGTAGTTTGTCTCCTCGCTTACTGTGCCATCCCAGCAGAGCCCTTGGCTCCTTGTTCCCTGCTGTATCCCCAATAACTAGCATCGTGCTTGGCACATACTAGGTGCTCATGAAAGGCTGGGGGACATATTAGACCTGGGATGGATCCTAGAGTCACATATAAGTGAACAGAGGCTCAGAGAGAGGATGCGAGCTCCCCCTGGACACACAGTGAGGAAACTGTACAGCTGGAAGGAGAATCCAGCTTGGCTTGTTTGGGAGCCTGTGCTCTCAGGGCGGTGACGACCGGGATCCATAAGCCGCCAGCCGGACTCCCGCCCGCCCTGGACCGTTTCCTCACTGAAGCCTGGGCCCCCGGCTGTGCTGGGGTTTGAACTTCCCATCCACGGCCCTGACACAGATGTGGCCAGCGGGAGCGTCCAGCACTATGTGCTGGGACAGCTGGCTGCCCTGGGGATCTGGTTTCACATGCTTTCTCTTTGATGTGGCCTTTTCATCCATCTGCTTATCGCTTAAAGCTCTGCCATCTCCCCACCCCCCAACCCCGCCCCAGGCCCTGCTTCCCCACAGCCTCCCCAGGGGACCCCACTCCATTGCTCTAGGATGGAGGCTCCCCTCCTGGAAGAGTGGGAGGCTGAGGGTCCTGCCCTGGGGAAGGCCAGTCCTGGAATCGCAGCTTCTCAGCCCAAATGGGACTTTTGCTCCCTTTTGAAAGCAAAGTGATGGCCTGGCCACTGTCTGACCTTTAGGACAAAGCAGAAGTGCTTTAGAGGAGTGGTGCGTGTGCCTTAGTGGACGCAGGCTGTGTGTACACATGCGCACGTGTACACGGAGATTTACAAGGACTTGGAAGGTCTTGAGGCTGCTCACAGCCGCTCCCCTGTGCCCCGGAGCGCTTCAGCGAGGAACCGAGTCATCAGAAAGGCAGTGCTGCGCAGTGGTTAGGGGGTGGCTGCAGACGGCCTGGGTTGGAATCCTGGCCTTGCTGCTTATTAGCTGGGTGACCCCGGGCAGGTCCCCTCACCTCCACAGGCTGTCGTTAATGATTAAATCTCATACGGTTGTTGTGGGGATTAAATGAGTCAAAAAATACCTAAAAGTGCTTAAACCAGTGCCTGGCATGTGGTGAACAGTATATAAGACATATGAATGTTGGCTATTGTTATTATTTCAAAGTCAGAAAAAAAAGATAGGAAATGCTCCTGGCTCCCCTGTGCTGAGGGGCTGTGGATGAGGCAGAAATAACCATGGCCTGGGACACTGGAGACCTGGGTGTGAATCCTGGCCAGCCCCTGACAAGCTGTGTGACTGTGGGAAAGTCACTTCCTCTCTCTGGCCTCAGCTTCCTCATCTGTAAAATGGGGACAGCAACACCAGCTAGGTCACCTCACAGTGTGACTGTGGGCAGGGACGTGTTTCAGCACCTGACCCACCCTGGACAATGGCTGGCCTCCTTGTGGAGAGACCAGTGGCCCAAGTTACCCAGGTTGAGCTTGGTGCAGTTCCCTTGGGTCACTGGACACTTGTACACGTCTCCTGTCTTCTGGTGGCCGTTGGTTTCCAGTGGAGCACCGATGACCAACCTGGGAAGGAAAAGAAGACAAGTGAAGATGCTGGGGGAGGTTCTCCTTCCTGGCAAAGGATGGAACCTGTGGGGCAGTGTTGAGGGGAGAGTAGGGTAGGGAGGGCGGGAGGGAATCCTGGAGGGGCAGCCCACGAATACCCTCACACTCAAACCTTCGTCTCCCTGGAAGAGGGATGCTGTGGCCTATCCAGGCCCTTGCCAGGATCTGGAGACACAGAGATGAAGACCGCATGGGTCTGGCAACAAATGGGATGGAGGCCATCCCTGTGAGAAGAGGGCAGGGCAGACATCATGGAGGAGGTGTTCTTGAGCTGGGTCTTAACAGATGAATATGAGTTTGCTAGATGGTGGGACTGTGGTAATAGGGGTCATTCAGGCAGAGGAAGGATGATCTTGGAGTCTTGGCCATCTGCCACTACCTGTGGGTGGCCTCATTCCTCACCTTACATGAGTCTTTCAGCTGTTGACCCGGGGGCTGGGGCATGTTGCACAGTGTTCATGGCTGTCCCCTGAGGCACTAAGTCTTTGCTCAGGGTGGGCAAGGCAGCCAGCCGGGCTAAAGAATGGCAAGGGGCAACCACCCAGCTGGGCCTTCTGCCTTGAGCCTATGCCTTTGTGACCTTGTTTGGAAAAAGGGTTTTTGCAATTGTAGTTAAGGATCTCAAGATGAGGTCATCCTGGATTACCTAGGTGGGCCCTAAATTCAATGATGTGTCCTTAAGGAGACACACAAAGGAGAGACCCAGAGAGAAGAGGAAGCTATGTGAAGATGGAGGCAGAGCTAGGAGTGAAGCTGCCGCAAGCCAAAGAATGCCTGGGACCATTGGAAGCTGGAGGAAGCAAGGAAGATTTCTCCTAGATCCTTTAGAGGAAGCACAGCTCTGCCGACGACCTGATTTTGGAAGTCTGGCCTCCAGACCTGTGAGAGAATAAACTTCTGTTTTGGGAAGCCATCTATCAATACTTTGTGCTAATTTGTTATGCACCCACTAGAAATTAACGCATGTTGCTTACATGCACACATATTTCTAGAGAAAGAGCGGCCACTCCCTCCTGACCTGGCCAAGCCCCGGCAGTGCCACCTCCCTCGGGGCCAGGGAGAATCCCACCACAACCTGGACAGCCCCCAGGCCCTCTCCTTAGAGTGCCCCAAAGCCCCCTCTATGTCTTATCCCTGGCCCACCAGCGGGCAGCACCATCGGAGGTGATCCAGAGTGGCCCAGCCAGGCAGCTGGAATCCCAGTGCTGACGTGAAGCAAAATCCTGAAATTGGGCACTGTGTCCCTTCAGCATCACCTGCCTCTGGCATATCTGGACCCCTCTAGGCTTTGGGTGTCAGTTCTGCTCTCAGCCACCATCCGCCTGCTTGGCTCAGGCCCTGGTGCTAACAGCAAGTCAGGAACCACTCTCCCAGGCACAGCTGCACTGTCATGGCAGGAGGTGCCACGGCTCACACAGCCCTGGAGGTCTCCCAGACCCCGAGGGGCACAGGGACATGTGACACATTGGGAGCGTGCAGACCTTTCTGTAGCCGTGCTCTCACGACAACTTGCCACCCCCTGGAAACATGACTCAAAGAAGAAGCAATTGCTCGTTTTCTGGCTTAAGATGGTTGAGAGGGACGGACCTGGAGGTTCAGGCAACACGGGACTTAAGTAGCTTCTTGTGGTCAAATATCTCCCTGCCCGGCTCCCATCCACCTCTCTGTGCCGTCAGGAAAGAACTAAGGTCCAGCGTGGGAGTTAACAGAGCTCTGTTTGAAATTAGAGTCTATGTAATAAGAGCTGAGGTTTCTCCCCTGGGGACCAGATAATGACAGATTCTAAATATATCCGCTTATTAAGCGTGCCTATTTTTGACTGGCAGGAATTAACTGGACTCATAAAATCTATTTGTCTAGACAATGTGATTTTTGGCTACTTAATTCTGCGAGTGATTGTGTGGTCAAGGCTGCTCCATTTTTTCCAGCCAAAAAAAAAAAAAAAAAAAAGAGAGAGAGAGAGAGAGAAGGAGATGGGAGAGAGGTCAGTAAGGAAAGTTTGGGCTCCAAGGTTGCTTTTCTGGCTGCTCCCATTTTCAAGGTCAACCTGGTGTGTGACCAAGTGTCCCAGAGCGATGTTCCTTCTAGGACACCACTGCCTGATGGTGAGTGCTTTCTGGGAAGCATGCCTTCGAGGAACACCTCGCAGGGTGCCTCCGGGACAATCAGGCACAGCAAGTTCTAGATTAGAAAAAACAAAACCTGGCCATCTTCTAGAAAAGTGATGCCCCTGTGTCTTCTAGAAAACACTCCCGCTGCCTGACAAGGCAGACTCCTCACAACTCTCCCCATTTTACAGAGTGGAACTCTTGAGGCCCCAAAGGCAACTTGGTGGAGTCCCAATTACAGGGCAAGATCTTTGGGCTGAGATTCCAGGGCTGGGTGTTTCTTCATCCTGATTCTGTCACCCGCTTGCCGTGTGGCCTGGAGAAGTTCATTGACCTTGGTTTTCTCGGTCATGAAATAGGGTTAACAATTCCACTATTGCCTACTTCCTAGGGTCACCTAGGAGGTAACCTAGGGTCATCTGGGGAGCCACAGATGCCACAAGGCACTGACAAACAGAAAGGGGTATATCTAGGTAAGCTCCTAGATATAGGAGAGTCCACAAAAAGTCCACAAAGACTGGAGCCTTCCTAGAAGTCATCTGTCCTTGAAGTGGCCAACATATGACAATCTGGCAGTAAATACACCAAGTCGTCGTGACCCCAAATTTGTCTCAAGACCAGGCTGTGTCCTTTTCAAAGAACAAGGGCCACCCCCTACATCCTATCCCCATTCTCCCAAACCTGATTCCTCTGGGGGTCCTTGGCACTTCATGAGGTAGCAGGACAGGGCTTACTGTTCCCATAGTACAGATGCGGAAACTGAGGCCTGGAGAGATGAGCTGACCCAGGCCCCACAGTTTGTGGCAGAGCTGGCACTAGTTCTCCTGGGGCAGCTTTCTCTGTGTTGTCCCAAATATTTTTTTGCCATGAAGGGAGGGCCTGGGTTAGCCCTCTTTGCTGTTCTTGATTCTTGGCATTACGTCTGCCCGTCGGGCTTGAGGTTTTGAGGATATGATTCAGTCTTGCTGTCGGGGGATAATGGCGAAGCACAGGGAAAATGTTTGTGTCACCACTGAGACCAGCCAAATTGCTCCTGGGGTCTGGCACTCCTGTCACTCCCGCGGCCTCAGCCTTATATAGCCATCTGCAGCCTCAGGGCCCGCTGTGCTTCTCAGGGGCTGGACACCCTATACCCTCTGGCATGGGCACCAGATGACAAACCCCAAAGGTCGTGGTGAGCATCGGGCCCTTTCCATGGGCTGTGTGCCGTGACTCACTGGCTGTGGGCTCCCGGCCTTCCTCCTACAGAGGCGGGCAGCAGGGCTGCTGCGGATGGGAGAATTGGTGGCAGGCTTCAGCCACAGCCCTGGAGGACCCTTCTCTAGTGGTTGCTTTCTAAGCAGGGCCTTGCCAAGGGACTGTGGGGACGGCCACCTGAGGACGGCAGGATGTGGCCCCTCTGCATGCTAGGCTCCTGGGATCCCAGCATGACATAGCGTAGGAGAAGGGGCCCCTGCATCCCTAGCTCACACCCTCTCCAACAAGGCCCAGTGGGGAACTTAGCCCTGGTTCCATCCTTCAAGGCAATTTAATCTCCAAACCTTTTAAACTGCACACTCCTATAAAGAAAAAAGGTAATGTGTACTCCCAAAATATGTAAATTTGTATGTAAGTTATACCAGTGTACAGCTGGCAATCTGTGTATTGAATATCAGTAATCCTATTTTTTTCAGATAAAAGATAAACCTAAATAGAACTTGAGTCGTTTTATTTCTGGGCTCCAGTATACTGTCCTGTGCATCCGCTATGGTGTGCAGACCCCACCCTTTAAGACCCAGCACACAAAGTCCCACCTGCTCCAGGAAACCCTCACTGATTAGCCCAGGCTTTCCCACATAAACCAGTATGTGATCCCTGCTGACTGCTGTGGCCAGTGCTTTAGCGTCATAATTCCTTGAGGGCCAAGATGCCCTCATCTGCCCTGCCGCACTAATGTAGGGTGGTCTTGAAGCCCAGGGTGAAAGGTCCCCAGGGACTGTTCTGACCTTCTGTCTGACAGTCTACAGCAGCAGCAGCTTCAAGAGCTTTTAGCTTTGCCTCAGGCCTAGGAGGACCCTCCAGATTCAGTGCCTGGAAAAAAGGTTGCCGAGAAATTGAATAGTTTCTGTGTGCAGAGGTTCAATGCAGTGACCCAGCTCCTGTTTAAAGTCACTGTTGCTTGATTTTCCATTTCCCTCTTCCCAACAGTCCTCATTTCTGTTTGGGGATCTAGGAAATCTGGCTTCATTCCCAGTTGTAGGGACTGAGCATATACTGCAGGCCAGGCCAGTGTTATCCTTGGACTGAAGGGATTGAGTAGGCCAATGACGTAAGTCACCCCAATCTCAGGACCTCCTCTGGGGCTTTAGGGACCAAAGTGGTCCCTTTTCTCTGGATGCCACAGGGTATAGATGTAGGGCGTGGAACTGCTAGAAGCCACCTTGTAATGATGAGGGGTATGAGAGAAACATCAAGAGAAAAAGCTGAAGTCCCACTGATACTGTGAACCCCTGGATCAAACTATACCTGAAGGGTGACTGCTGCTGGACTTTTCAGATATATAAGCAATAACTACTTTTTACTGTATAAGTCTGAGTTAAGTTTTCAGGTATTTATAACTGAAAACATCCTAACTAGAATGAGCAAGGCAAAAAAAAAAAAAAAAAAAAAGAAGCACATAGTTAAAATTACCCCTAGAAATTCCATATATTACCATGCTATAAGAGGAACACAGTATCCAGGACCAATGAGAGAGGAGCAGATTCATAACCCCCTGCTCACGTTCCATCTGGGGTATATACTTACTGTGTGAGTGGTGGGCAGACTTGCCGACACCACGTATATTATTTCTCTCTGGTTGTTTAACCGAATGCATAAAACTGTCCCCTGGTCCAGCCTTGTGGGAACAGAAATCCTTTTGTTCTGTGTGCATCCCACTTAAAACAGCCCCTTGGACAGGGAGCCCTGCACTCCAGATGTTTCTAGTTACCTGGTAACTGGCCTTGCAGACCATCAGAGCTGGGAGGAAACGTGGAGGCTCCTCTCTCTAGGCTTGTCACATACCAACGAGGCATAGGAAGTATTGTGCATGAGGACTCAGAGGAGATGGTGGCAGAGCAGGACTGGTGCAGGGTGTCCTGACTCCCAGGGCGGTGCCCCCACCCAAGCCGTGGAGGCTGGAAAGCCTGGAGGCAGAGGCTGGCTCTGCTCCGCCTTTTACTGGCTGTGTCTGGGAAGGCAGGTGTGAACAGTTTAGCTCCCCAGCAGATGGGGCCGGCAGAAGTCATGGGAACAAAAAGGCCATCAGCTGTTGGGGAAGGAAAGAGGATATTTGCAACTGATGGGCCTGCCCCTGGAGAAGGTCCTGAGCCCAGGGACCAGCATGGACTGCCTAGGAAAGGCAAGATGTGCGTTGCATCCCCTCCCTGGTCAGCCTCTTTGCTCCTCTCCTCAAGACCTAGACCTTGCATCCCAGGAAATCCAATTATTACCAACAATTCTTTTCATTTTAGTGAATCCCTTTTGATGTGATTGACCTGCATTTGATTTTGATCACCAGGACAGCTTTGGAGCTGGAAGGGCAGATTGTATCTGAGGCTCAGAAGGTGGATGTAGCAAGCCTGTGGGGAGACACTGGTCAGTTTCGGAGCTGGGACTGCGAGTCCAGTGCTTCGTCCACCATTGTAAAGGACTGGGCAGCTCTGGGGGCTGGGCAGCACCCAGCATGGAGAGAGGGCCACCCTCCCCGGAGCCAGCCGGGCCTGCTCCCCGGGAGCCTCTTCCCTTTCTCACCTGTTCCCCTCTCCCAGCACCCCTCCTCCACTCAAACCCACTCCAGGCCCTTTGTTCCGTTTCTCTCCTGGCTTCATTTCCTTCCCTGAAATCAGATCGGGGCATCAGGGAGGGGCTCCCACTTGAGGAGCAGAGAGCTCAAGGGAACAAAGAGAGACTATTCCTCTAGCGAGGCTGTTTCTCTCCTCTCTCCATGGAAAATGTAACCTCTTTCAGCCAGCTGAGTATGGTGGCTAATGTGTTCAAGATGGGGCTGGAGAAGTGCTGAGTGCAGCAAACCCTGGTCCTGGCTGGGGGTGGGGTGCAGAGGGAGAGCCCCTGACCCGGGACCTGTCGAGGGGGGTTGGCACTTCCAGGTCTCCCTGGGCTGGTTGGAGGGGCTTGTGGTTCACTGTGGCTCAGATGCCTGGCAGGGCTGGACTCCTGAGGAGGAGGAGTCCAGGAAAGTGAGAACCCCTCTGTTTGCCAGCACATTCCTTACTCTCCCTGCCTCCATAAATCCCTCACCAGAGATGAGAATCCACTGGGTGTATTTAAACAACTACGTGTACTGTGATGGTTCATGGCATGTGTCAACCTGACTGGGCCAAGGGGTGCCCAGATATTTGGTCAAATACTAGGCTAGGTGTGTCTGTGAGGGTGCTTTTGGATGAGATTACCATTTAAATCTGTAGACTGAGTAAAGTAGATTGTCCTCCCCAATGAGGGTGAGCTTTGTCCAATCAGTTGAAGGCCCGAATAGAACAAAAATCCTGACCCTTCCCTGAATAAGAGAGAATCCTTTCTAACTGACTGCCTCCGAGCTGAGGCACTGGCTTTTTCTTACCTTGGCTCAAACTGAAGTGTCGGCTCTTCCTAGGTCTCTGGCCTGTTTGCTTTCAGACTGGAACTACACTATCAGCTCCCCTGGGTCTTCAATTTGCTGACTCAAACTGCAGATTTGGGGACTTGCCAGCCTCCATAATCCTATGAGCCAACTCCTTAAAATCTCTCTCTTTCTTTTTCTATCATCTATCTATCTATCTATCTATCAGTTCTGTTTCTCTGAGGAACCCTGACTAACACAGTTACATAGTGCTTGTATGTTCTAAGGCCTTTACAGATATTATTTCATGCCGCTGATGACCCACACCCTCATTCATTCACTGCAACTGAAGCATCTACTGAGCTCCTACGAAGGCACCAAGCACAGGGGGCACAATGGTGACCATGATGTGGTCTCTGCCTTCAGGAGACCTCCAGCCTAACAGAGGAGACAGGCAGGTCAACAGGCCGTTACAACACAGCAGTGGTTCTCAGAGTGGTTCCCAGCCCAGCAGCGTCCAACTCCCCTGGGAGCTTATCAGAAATGCAACATCTTCGGCCCTACCTGAGACCAACAAGTAAGGGAATCAGAAACTGGAGGTGGGGCCCAGCATCTGCGTGTTAACAAGCCCTCCAGGGGATGCAGATACTCACTCATGTTTGAGAAGCACCGTGTAGGGGAAGCAGAGGCATGGCGACCACAACCCTCGCTGGGCTCAAAGCCCCAAATCCATTCCAGTATAATCCATCCCCTTCATCATGTCTTCTGAGGCTCTATATTATCTCACTGCTGCTCACCTGTCTGTCCCCACTTTTACCAAGGCTGCTATGAATGCTGGGCACAGCCGGGTCATCATTTAGGGCTCAGCTCCAATGTCACCTCCCCAAAGAGGCCTTTCCGGACCACCTGTCACTCCCCACCTCCTCACCCTGCCTTATCTTCCTCATAGCACTTTGCATTCTCGGATGCTGCCTTCTTCATATGCCTTTTAATCATCCTTAGCTCTCAGAATTCGATATGCAAGGGAGCTAGGACCTTGTTGGTCAGGTTTGCAGCTCTAAATACCCAGAACAGTGCCTGGCACAGAGTAGGTCCTCCAAATATAGTTGTTGAACAAATTAGCTAATCACCTGGCATAGTGGGACTGCTGCAATCTGATAGCCTGCAAATTGGGACCGCTGACAGCAAGCCCCCTTTTGTCTTCCAGTACCTGTTAACTCAGCTGGGAGAGAAGAAGAACCAGCTCTAGCAGAAGAACCAACAGACTGCCCATCCTGCCCTGAGACAAGGCTGTTAACTGTCCTGGGCCTCAGTGTTCTCATCTACCAAATGGGACTGAACCGTTGCCTGGGCTACTTACCACCCAGGGTTTCGAGGGTCATCAGAATCACCTGGGGAGTTACAAATGCAGATGTCTGGGCACAACCTCCAGAAGATTCTAATTCAGCCAGTTGGGGGATGGGACCTGGAATCTATTTGTAGAAGCTCCCGGATGTGCAGACAGGATTGGGAGCCCTTGTATGAAAGATCTGCTGAAGAAGCAGATAGGACGCCCTTTGGACATGTGGAGAAACATGTGTGTCTAGGGAATTTTTACTACATCTGGGGGTCATGACCACAGCAACCTCCTTGACTGTCTAGGAATGATCCAGGATTGGATTTTCAAAATATTTTGTTTTGTTTCTTTTGGTCACAAGAAAACACATAAGAAATACTTTAACTGGTACAAAAAAGTAGTAACATTTAAAAAGTATTATTTAAGAATTTTTTTAGATTATAAAAATAATACATGCTTGTATAATGTTCATAGCAAAGAACTGTGCAAAGTATAATGTGCAAGGCTTTTTTCACTTCCCTTCTTAACCCAGCCCTCTATAGATCACTACCATTAGCAGCAGGGATGCAGAAAAACTTCTAAGCGTTTATGTAGGAAATTTTAAAAAGTGAAATCATTCTACACACATGGTTCTGCAGTGTGCTTTTTTCACTTAATTATTTTATACTTTCCATGTCAGTATATTTCAATTCTACACTTAGACCTGGCCACTGGGGCCCCTGCCCTGGGTCCTGCACTGACCCTTCTCTGGCTGTTCCTCTTTCTATGGGGTGAGGAGTCCTAGGGGTCAAGGGGACAGGCACCTAGAGCCCACATCCCCCCACTCTGGGTCACTGGGATGCCAGAGTCTCCTGCTCCAACAGCTCAGGACAGGCTTCTTCCCTGGATCTGTCTTTTTGATGGTGAATCATACCACTGATGGGGCTAGCCAAGGAGCGGCTGCTTGCTGGGGGTGTGGACAGAGCTTGGATATATAGGGTGGGGTGTCCACACGTGTGAGGCCCCTTGATCACCAAGAGGGAACTATAGGTGGGAAGAAAAGACAGTGGGCTGTGGGCTGGAGCCCCCGTTTGTTTTCTTGACTCAGGCCCCTTGGATATGAGGGGCGGCCCTGGTATAGATGGATAGTATAGCTCTGCCTCATCCTTTATACCGTTTGCACAGTGTTTTTTTTTTTTCTTTTTAATCATTCTCCTGTTGATGGATATTTAAATAGTTTCATCCCTTTTCCTACTGATAACTGTTTAGGTGCTTTAAAAATTTTTTTCCCATTGCACAAGGCCTTTATCAATACAAATGAATAAAAAACCCTGTGTGCACCAGTGGCGATGCGTAGCAGTGCCAGGAGTGGGTACAAAGCATGTGCCTGTCACCGTGCAGGCTGGCCCCGGAGCCGCCCTGTCATCTTGGGCACAGAGCCCGCTGACAAGCATCATCACAGCTGTTGACTGCACAAGATTGGCTCTCTGCCTTGTTCCTGGAAACTTCTGGGCCCACCTCAGCTTACATCCAGACAGCATTTTCCCCCTGATGTGCAGAAGTACTTAGAACAGAAGAGCAAAGAGGGAGGGAACGTGACTACAAAGAACATTTTCAACCCATTCGAAGGGAAAATGAGATCCTGACCCACTGACCATCAAAAAGAGAGTGGCCAGTTTGTGCCATCTAGCTCAATGCCCTGCCCTCCTCACATCCTGATGCCAAGTCTCACAGGGCTGCTGTCCTTTTTTCACCACACCTGGCATTCTCATTCCTGCCTCTGTGCGTGCGGTCCCCTCATCCCAAACCGCTGAACTGGCTCCATTCCAGTCCAGTTCCACTGAACTGGCTCCATTCCAGTCCAGTTCCACTGAACTGGCTTCAGTGCCTCTTCCTCCAGGAAGCACCCCTTGATCTCTCAGCTGAAAGCTCTCCTTCAGTTCCCGTGATGCTTTGTACCTCTCTTGTCTGTTTTTTTCTCTCCTTTAGATAATCTGCCTATAGATAGCAGAGAGAGACCGTGATCCATCTTTAAATTTCCCCCTCAGTGCTGGTCAAAGTACCTTGAACACAGTCAAGGCTCAATAACTGTTTGTTGAGTGAAAATGAGGAGGCTGCTCATTTTTCAAAGACAAGCTGAATCTTCACTCTGCTTGGGATGTAGCTGGGAGCAGAGCTGGGCTGGGCTCTTCTGGGTGCCATCTGCAGAGGGACCACCAACCTTGGGGTGCCCTTGGCCCAGCTCTCCCCAGGAAAGTGGCTGTGGTCTGATGTCCCTCCAGAGAGGCTGTGTCCACAGTGTAAAAATCCCTTCTCTTTTCAAAATGTCTGATAAACTCTTGCTTGTTTTTCCAAGTCATGCTGAGTCTCCCCTCCCCCCGTCCCCCCCAGTTTTATCACAACTCTTTCCTCTGGAAATGAAACGTAAACATAGCAATAGTGTGGGCAGATGTTTCTCAGTGGAATGTGTAGTTTTAATTTCTTGGTATGTGCCTCTTCTGCATCCTGGGTGGGCCTGTTTCCTTTGGCTCATAATTAGGATGGTGATAGTTTGTATGTGACCAGTGTACACGCCGAACAGCCTGTTTCATCCTACCCACAGCCAGGGGAGGCAGCCAGACAAGGAGAGGTAGTCCCATCAGACTGCAGAAGAAAGCAAGGCCCAGAGAATGTCCAGATTCTCTGGGTAGAGGCTGAGGCACGACTGGGACACCCGGTATTCTGACTGTGTCCATGGTTCTTTCCACCAGCCACGTGGACTCAGATGAGGTCAAACAAGAGGAGAGGGCCTGGAGGCGAAAGGACAGATACTCTTTTTCCGTCCTGGACCTGTTGACCTGTCTGTGGTGAGCTCTGATCTATTCCCGGATGGGCTAGGTGACCTGGGGTGATCCACCTGCCCTCTCTGGGCATCAGTTTCCTCATCTGTAAAAAGAGACGCTTGGACAATTTTAATCCAAAGAAATAGTTATTGAGCCCTTGCTGTGTGCCAGGCACTATGGACTGAAGGCGAATGAAGCATAGTTTACACCTTTAGCGGTGTGGTGGGGCTGAGAGTGTGGAGAACATTGTTGTGAGATGGGGCGGGGGCGGGGCACAGAGGAGGAGCCCTCGCTCAGACATCTGGGAAGGCTTCCTAGAGCAGGCAACTCCTGGATGGAGGCTCCCGGGTGGATAGATGTCATTCAGGTGAAGAAGGGGCTGAGTCCTGCAGGGAGGACTGACAGCTGGGTCCTGATGGTGCCAGCACTTAGGTGCGTTATCTAACGTGTCTTCCGTGGTGAAGGCTGGGCCTGGGAGGGACAGACAAGTCCCCGTCTTCACAGAGCTTGTGGTGGAGTCATTCTCAACCCAGGCTCGCATCACTCATTCCTTGTCTTCCTCGCCACCCACACCTCCCTGACATTCCAAATCTGCTCCATTCTCCCCTCACTTGCCCAGAGAACTCTACATAAGTGGCCTGAAGTCTAGACAGATGGTTAGATGCTTACCTGGTTGAGAAGCATCACATTGTCCCCCCTCATCAGGTCATCCCTACCTGCTTTCTGGTCTCTATATTCCTGCCATTGGTCACTCCTTTGGATTCAGGCAGTGAGGGTCACTCTCCACATAAGCCTGGAAAGGAGCTAACCCCTGAATGCATGGGAACTCACAGACTCTTAAAAAAGGATTTAGTGGTTTCAGAACCTGGCTGGGCATTAGACTTGCCTGGGGATGTTTAAAAGTATAGATTCCTACCTCTAGAGAGTCTGATTTTGTTGTCTTGGATTGGGCTGAGGAATCTGTATTCTTTTTTTAACTTTCACAGGCAATT
Source organism: Balaenoptera musculus (assembly GCF_009873245.2). Classification (NCBI taxonomy): domain Eukaryota; kingdom Metazoa; phylum Chordata; class Mammalia; order Artiodactyla; family Balaenopteridae; genus Balaenoptera; species Balaenoptera musculus. The sequence continues at coordinate 66,054,991 of NC_045786.1, read as the reverse complement.
CTATTCTGCCAGCTTCGGGAGTCCCTAGATTATATTATCAGGTGATCATCGGGCTTTGAAATAATGGAATTGGGGACAGGGTGCCCCAATAAGAAGAGTTGACAAAAGTGGGTCATGCGTTCATCTACTTTCAAAGCACTTTATATAAACAAGTAAATAAATGAAAGCATGCAAGCACGAATGTTTGGGGGGTGTGTTTAGTATGTGTCAGGGATCGTGCTAGGCGCTTCCCCTGACATTAACTTACTTAATCCTCGCAAGAGTCCTGTGAGAGAGAGACAGCAGTCTTGTGTTGAAGCTGAGGAAACTGTAGCCCAGAGAAGCTAGGTCACTCACCCAGGTCACACAGCTGGCTAAGGGGCAGCTCCTTGGCCTCTCTCTCCCTCCTGGTCCTCTCCTCATCTCTGGGGAGTGGATGGGGTGTAGGAGAGCAGAGTACACAGAAGCCAACCCTGTGTTCCATCAGGGAGCCCTGAGCTGCCTTGGGGAATCATTGACTCTGCCGAATCCTTCGAAGTACTTTCTTCAGTCGGGTTAAAGCTCAGATTGCTTTCTCTCCTCCCCCTTCCGGACCGTGAGTAACAGCTACTCTGACAGCATTACTCTCATTTTGAGAAGCCATGAAGAAACAAAGGCTGAGGACTCACTTGAACCACTGGAGAGCGAAGCCTGTGATGACATTTTTGGAAACGTCCTCCTCCTTGGGTTACAAAATCCTTGGCTCACGTGTGGCTGACAGGGTCTTGGTGCTCTGGCCAGGTGTCAGGCTTGTGCTTCTGAGGTGGGAGAGCCGAGTTCAGGACATTGGTCCACCAGAGACCTCCCGGCTCCACGTAATATCAAAGGGCAAAAGTTCTCCCAGAGATCTCCATCTCAACGCTAAGACCCAGCTCCACTCAATGACCAGCAAGCTACAGTGCTGGACACCCTATGCCAAACAATTAGCAAGACAGCAACACCACCCCACCCATTAGCAGAGAGGCTGCCTAAAATCATAATAAGGTCACAGACACCCCAAAATATACTACCGGATGCGGTCCAGCCCACCAGAAAGACAAGATCCAGCCTCATCCACCAGAACACAGGCACCAGTCCCCTCCACCAGGAAGCCTACAAAACCCACTAAATGAACCTTAGCCACTGGGGGCAGACGCCAAAAACAACAGGAACTCCAAACCTGCAGCCTGCGAAAGGAGAACCCAAACACAGTAAGTTAAGCAAAATGAGAAGACAGAGAAACACACAGCAGATGAAGGAGCAAGGTAAAAACCCATCAGACCAAACAAATGAAGAGGAAATAGGCAGTCTACCTGAAAAAGAATTCAGAGTAATGATAGTAAAGATGATCCAAAATCTTGGAAATAGAATGGAGAAAATACAAGAAACGTTTAACAAGAAGAACTAAAGAGCAAACAAACAATGATGAACAACACAATAAATGAAATTAAAAATTCTCTAGAAGGAATCAATAGCAGAATAACTGAGGCAGAAGAACAGATAAGTGACCTGGAAGATAAAATAGTGGAAATAACTACCTCAGAGCAGAATAAAGAAAAAAGAATGAAAAGAATTGAGGACACTCTCAGAGACCTCTGGGACAACATTAAACACACCAACATTAGAATTATAGGGGTCCCAGATGAAGAAGAGAAAAAGAAAGGGACTGAGAAAATATTTGAGGAGATTATAGTTGAAAACTTCCCCAATATGGGAAAGGAAATAGTCAATCAAGTCCAGGAAGCACAGAGAGTCCCATACAGAATAAATCCAAGGAGAAACATGCCAAGACACATATTAATCAAACTATCAAAAATTAAATACCAAGAAAAAATATTAAAAGCAGCAAGGGAAAAACAACAAATAACATACAAAGGAATTCCCATAAGGTTAACAGCTGATCTTTCAGCAGAAACTCTGCAAGCCAGAAGGGAGAGTTGAGGACATATATGGCAGGACATATTTAAAGTGATGAAAGGGAAAAACCTATAACCGAGATTACTCTACCCAGCAAGCATCTCATACAGATTTGCGGAGAAATTAAAACCTTTATAGACAAGGAAAAGCTAAGAGAATTCAGCATATCCAAACCAGCTTTACGACAAATGCTAAAGGAACTTCTCTAGGCAGGAAACACAAGAGAAGGAAAAGACCTACAATAACAAACCCAAAACAGTAAAGAAAATGGTAATAGGAACATACATATTGATAACTACCTTAAATGTAAATGGATTAAATGCTCCAACCAAAAGACATAGACTGGCTGAATGGATACAAAAACAAGACCCATATATATGCTGTCTACAAGAGACCCACTTCAGACCTAAGGACACATACAGATGGAAAGTGAGGGGATGGAAAAAGATATTCCATGCAAATGGAAATCAAAAGAAAGCTGGGGGCTTCCCTGGTGGCGCAGTGGTTGAGAATCTGCCTGCCAATGCAGGGGACATGGGTTCGAGCCCTGGTCTGGGAAGATCCCACATGCCGCGGAGCAGCTAGGCCCGTGAGCCACAACTACTGAGCCTGCGTGACTGGAGCCTGTGCTCCGCAACAAGAGAGGCCGTGATAGTGAGAGGCCCGCGCACCGCGATGAAGAGTGGCCCCCACTTGCCGCAACTGGAGAAAGCCCTCGCACAGAAACGAAGACCCAACACAGCCATAAATAAATAAATTAATTAATTAATTTAAAAAAACAAACAAAAAAACCTATTCTTTAAAAAAAAAAAAAGAAAGCTGGAGTAGCAATTCTCATATCAGACAAAATAGACTTCAAAATAAAGACTATTACAAGAGACAAAGAAGGACACTACATAATGATCAAGGGATCAATCCAAGAAGAGGATATAACAATTGTAAATATTTATGCACACAACATAGGAATGCCTCAATACATAAGGCAAATGCTAATAGCCATAAAAGGGGAAATCGACAGATTTCACAGTAAGGGACTTTAACACCCCACTTTCACCAATGGACAGATCATCCAAAATGAAAATAAATAAGGAAACACAAGCTTTAAATGATACATTAAACAAGATGGACTTAATTGATATCTATAAGACATTCCATTCAAAAAACAACAGAATACACTTTCTTCTCAAGTGCTCATGGAACATTCTCCAGGATAGATCATATCTTGGGTCACAAATCAAGCCTTGGTAAATTTAAAAACACTGAAATTGTATCAAGTATCTTTTCCAACCACAACGCTATGAGACTAAATATCAATTACGGGAAAAAAAAAATCTGTAAAAAATACAAATACATGGAGGCTAAACAATACACTACTAAATAACCAAGAGATCACTGAAGAAATCAAAGAGGAAATCAAAAAATACCTAGAAACAAATGACAATGAAAACACGATGACCCAAAACCTATGGGATGCAGCAAAAGCAGTTCTAAGAGGGAAGTTTATAGCAATACAATCCTACCTCAAGAAACAAGAAACATCTCAAATAAACAACCTAACCTTATACCTAAAGCAATTAGAGAAAGAAGAACAAAAAACACCCCCCAAAGTTAGCAGAAGGAAAGAAATCATAAAGATTAGATCAGAAATAAATGAAAAAGAAATGAAGGAAACAATAGCAAATTTCAATAAAACTAAAAGCTGGTTCTTTGAGAAGATAAACAAAATTGATAAAACATTAGCCAGACTCATCAAGAAGAAAAGGGAGAAGACTCAAATCAATAGAATTAGAAATGAAAAAGGAGAAGTAACAACTGATCCTGCAGAAATACAAAGGATCATGAGAGATTACTACAAGCAACTCTATGCCAATAAAATGGACAACGTGGAAGAAATGGACAAATTCTTAGAAAAGCATAACCTTCCGAGACTGAACCAGGAAGAAATAGAAAATATAAACAGACCAATCACAAGCACTGAAATTGAGACTGTGATTAAAAATCTTCCAACAAACAAAAGCCCAGGACCAGATGGCTTCTGAGGCGAATTCTATCAAACATTTACAGAAGAGCTAACACCTATCCTTCTCAAACTCTTCCAAAATATAGCAGAGGGAGGAACACTCCCAAACTCATTCTACGAGGCCAACATCACCCTGATACCAAAACCAGACAAAGATGTCACAAAGAAAGAAAACTACAGGCCAATATCACTGATGAACATAGATGAAAAAATCCCCAACAAAATACTAGCAAACAGACTCCAACAGCACATTAAAAGGATCATATACCATGATCAAGTGGGATTTAGCACACTAATTCAAGGATTCTTCAATATACGCAAATCAATCAATGTGATAATCCATATTAACAAATTGAAGAATAAAAACCATATGATCATCTCAATAGATGCAGAAAAAGCTTTTGACAAAATTCAACACCCATTTATGATAAAAACCCTCCAGAAAGTAGGCATAGAGGGAACTTACCTCAACATAATAAAGGCCATATATGACAAACCCACAGCCAACATCATCCTCAATGGTGAAAAACTGAAACCATTTCCACTAAGATCAGGAACAAGACAAGGTTGTCCACTCTCACCACTATTATTCAACATAGTTTTGGAAGTTTTAGCCACAGCAATCAGAGAAGAAAAACAATTAAAAGGAATCCAAATTGGAAAAGAAGTAAAGCTGTCACTGTTTGCAGATGACATGATAGTATATAGAGAATCCTAAAGATGCTACCAGAAAACTATTAGAGCTAATCAATGAATTTGGTAAAGTAGCAGGATACAAAATTAATGCACAGAAATCTCTTGCATTCCTATACACTAATGATGAAAAATCTGAAAGAGAAATTAAGGAAACACTCCCATTTACCACTGCAACAAAAAGAATCAAATACCTAGGAATAAACTTACCTAAGGAGACAAAAGACCTGTATGCAGAAAACTATAAGACACTGATGAAAGAAATTAAAGATGATACAAACAGATGGAGAGATATACCATGTTCTTGGATTGGAAGACTCAACATTGTGAAAATGACTATACTACCCAAAGCAATCTACCGATTCAATGCAACCCCTATCAAACTACCAATGGCATTTTTCACAGAACTAAAACAAAACATTTCACAGTTTGTATGGAAACACAAAAGACCCCGAACAGCCAAAGCAATCTTGAGAAAGAAAAATGGAGCTGGAGGAATCAGGCTCCCGGACTTCAGACTATACTACAAAGCTACAGTAATCAAGACACTATGGTACTGGCACAAAAACAGACATATAGATCCATGGAACAGGATAGAAAGCCCAGAGATAAACCCACACCCTATGGTCACATTATTTTTGATAAAGGAGGCAAGAATATACAATGGAGAAAAGACAGCCTGTTCAATAAGTGGTGCTGGGAAAACTGGACAGCTACATGTAAAAGAATGAAATTAGAACACTCCCTAACACCATACACAAAAATAAACTCAAAATGGATTAAAGACCTAAATGTAAGGCCAGACACTATCAAACTCTTAGAGGAAAACATAGGTAGAACACTCTATGACATAAATCACAGCAAGATCCTTTTTGACCCACCTCCTAGAGTAATGGAAATAAAAACAAAAATAAACAAATGGGACCTAATGAAACTTAAAAGCTTTTGCACAGCAAAGCAAAACATAAGCAAGACGAAAAGACAACCCTCAGAATGGGAGAAAATATTTGCAAATGAAACCACTGACAAAGGATTAATCTCCAAAATTTACAAGCAGCTCATGCAGCTCAATATCAAAAACCAAACAACCCAATCCAAAAATGGGCAGAAGACCTAAATAGACATTTCTCCAAAGAAGTATACAGATTGCCAACACACACATGAAAGGATGCTCAACATCACTAATCATTAGAGAAATGCAAATCAAAACTACAATGAGGTATCACCTCGCACCAGTCAGAATGGCCATCATCAAAAAATCTACAAACAATAAATGCTGGAGAGGGTGTGGAGAAAAGGGAACCCTCTTGCACTTTTGGTGGGAATGTAAATTGATACAGCCACTATGGAGAACAGTATGGAGGTTCCTTAAAAAACTAAAAATAGAACTACCATATGTCCCAGCAATCCCACTACTGGGCATATACCCTGAGAAAGCCATAATTCAGAAAGAGTCATGTACCACAATGTTCACTGCAGCTCTATTTACAATAGCCAGGACGTGGAAGCAACCTAAGCGTCCATCGACAGATGAATGGATAAAGAAGATGTGGCACATATATACAATGGAATATTACTCAGCCATAAAAAGAAATGTCATTGTGTTATTTGTAGTGAGGTGGATGGACCTAGAGTCTGTCATACAGAGTGAAGTACGTCAGAAAGAGAAAAACAAATACCGTATGCTAAAACATATATATAGAATCTAAAAAAAAAAAAAAAAGGTTCTGAAAAACTTAGGGGCAGGACAGGAATAAAGACGCAGATGTAGAGAATGGACTTGAGGACACGGGGAGGGGGAAGGGTAAGCTGGGACGAAGTGAGAGAGTGGCATGGACATATATACACTACCAAATGTAAAATAGATAGCTAGTGGGAAGCAGCCGCATAGCACAGGGAGATCAGCTCGGTGCTTTGTGACCACCTAGAGGGGTGGGATAGGGAGGGTGGGAGGGAGACCCAAGAGGGAGGAGATATGGGGATGTATGTATATGTATAGCTGATTCACTTTGTTATAAAGCAGAAACTAACAAACCATTGTAGAGCAATTATACTGCAATAAAGATGTAAAAAAAAAAAAAAACCTTGGCTCAGAGGTTGGGGAGAGGCAGCGGGGAGAGCACAGAGGGGAGCTGCTGTCGCAGGTAGAGCCATCCCAGGTGGGCCAAGCCACTGTCCACCACCCTCCTGCCCTCTGCCTGCCTTCATTTCAGCTGAGTCCTTCTAAGGTTTGCAGGGGAAAGAAAGACAGGAAATCTCCACCTCTCCTACGTGCGCCCACCGTCCCCAGACTCTTTATAACAACAACGTCCAGCTTTGGGCTTCCCTGAGATTTAGAATGCAGACTCCTAAAACCATTCTCTCCTTCTCCTCCTGTGGGCCTGTGCCCAGCACCAAAGATGCAGAGACGAGTAAAAGCAAGCCCTACCCTTGGGGCCCACAGCCCCCTTTCTCTCCTTACTTTCTGAGCTCTTTACTCCCCATCCCATCTTCTCTGCTCTTCCCTCTTCCCCATTTCATTTTCCATTTCTCTTAATGGCTTTTTCTACTACTCTCTCTCTCTCTGTCTCTCTGCATTATTGGCTCAGGGTGACTCATCACAGCTAAATCAGGAAGAAGTGATTCAAGAGAGAAAGTGGGGAGGATTTAGGAACTCAACAGAAAATGACAGAAACCTTGTCAAGATGGTCTCAAATCAATAAGAAGCCTTTGCCATTGGCTGTGTATCTGAGTCTTACTGCTGTGTGGAAGAGAAGTTGCTGAAAGAGAAGAAAATAACAGCTGCAAGAGTTTGAAATCCCGAGGGGCCCTTGATTCTTCACAAAATAGTCAGGGAAAGTTAGAAGAAGGTATTCTATCCAAGCCTGGAGAAAACAAGGGTTGGGTTAGTGATGGATCACAGTTAACATTAGTGAGGAAAAAGCACGTATAGCACGCTGATTTGATTTTCTAATTGTATGTAACTTTAAAACATGTTTATTCCTCTTTGTGGTTTTCAATAAGGAATTCAGTTTTTCACATTTTGTAGCCTAACCGAATGGAAGCAGGTGTGGTCCTTAGTGGCGTCCATGGGAAGCTTATAGCTACTTTATTTATTTATTTATTTTTGGCTGTGTTGGGTCTTCGGTTCGTGCGAGGGCTTTCTCCAGTTACGGCAAGTGGGGGCCACTCTTCATCGCGGTGCGGGGACCGCTCTTCATCGCAGTGCGCGGGCCTTTCACTATCGCGGCCTCTCTTGTTGCGGAGCACAGGCTCCAGACGCGCAGGCTCAGTAGTTGTGGCTCACGGGCCCAGCTGCTCCGTGGCATGTGGGATCTTCCCAGACCAGGGCTCGAACCCGTGTCCCCTGCATTAGCAGGCAGATTCTCAACCACTGCGCCACCAGGGAAGCCCCATGGGAAGCTTAGATGACTGGAGAGAAGAGCTGTTACCAGGCAGCCTTGCTCCCCCTAGTGTCAGCTATGATGACTGCAGATAAAGTGCCAAGGAGCGAATAAAAACTGAATACCAGTCGTAAAAATTCAAGCCTGTGAAATTATAAAGCCATTCTCAAGATGGAGTGAATTTCAGCATGAGTTTATTTTCCACCTCATGTGAGGAGCTCCCCTTCCCTCTCCTGTTCTGGTCTTAGGAAGGACATTGGGGTCACAGAAGGAACAGTGTTGGCGGCAGAGGAGGGAGGGGGGTGGAAGAGTCACAGGCTGCTGATGGGGGGGATGGCGGGCATGGCGGGTGGAGGAGATGCTGAGCTGGCAAATCCCTCTGGCTTCCCCGAACTGCCCAAATTAGATTTATTTTCTTTCTTAGAGGTTAGAAACCAGGAGACTTTCCTTTCAATGTTTCCACTGCCGAGATTGCGCCTCTTACCCCCAAAGCACATGGAAGTTGGCTCCCTGCCCCGCCTGGTTCAGCACTATGGTCATTCTATGGCCCTGAGGACTGGCCTTGGCTCTGACTCTGGTTGACCAGGTCGCGAGTGTGTCAGAGGTTACCTGGGCCCTCGCTGACATACTCCTCAAGTCTAGGACTTTCCTGTGTTGGTTTGGTATTTAAAAAAAGAAAAAGAAAAAAGGAGAGAGCATGAGAGAGAGCTAGCAGAGAAGAGAAAACAAATCTCCTGGAGATGGGGGGTCATTTGCAGGCTGCATCTTAAATACTCACACTGCCCTGAGAATTCTGGCTCGCTCTGGGGCCAACAGGCTTTCCCTGGCTGCTCTCAACGCTGCTTTGTGTTTTTTGAGGGCTTGAAGGAGCCCCCAGCTCCTGCCTGTGAGGGTGACTGTCTGGATAACTGTCCAGCCCTCTGTGGCTCACTCTTTTCTTGTGCATGTGCTGCCTGCCTGCCACAGTCTGCTGGGTGGCTTGGCCCCGGGCCCTGGGCCAACATTTCCCCAACGACTACAGTTTGTCTCTCTTTCTTCCTCTCTCTCGTGTGTGTTGGGTGGTTTCATCCTATCCTGGGCTTTGCTTCTGTAGTGATTTATCTGTTAACCAGCATGAGTCATGGTGCCGGATTTTATTTGTTCCAAGAGAAAATAGCAGAGGGCATTTATGCACTGTGGTGTTGGGAGCCCGCTTTGGGGGCCCAAGCCAGGAAAAGAGCTTAGGATGTTCCTTAGTGAGATTTCCACAGCAACAAAGTCTGAGGCTGCCCCAGCCCTGACAACTGTCACCGAGGAGGGGGGACGACTTGGATAAGATCTGTCATTCTGCCCAAAAAACTGGTCCCAGGGGTCCTTTTCCTGGAAACCTCTCCTGGACACCATATCCTTTCTTGAGGAACAGGCCCGCAAAGGGAACTAACTTACCCAGCATCTGCCCATGGTAGACACTTCACACACCATCTCCTATTTCTTCCTCAAAGTACTCTTGGGGGTTTGCATCATTGTGCCCATTTTACAGATAAGGAAACTGTGGCCCAGTATGTGGATGTGATGTGCTCAAGTTCCCATGGCTTGGAAAGTGGCTGAGCCCAGGTTTGTGTGGTTCTGAAGCCTAGGCTTTCCCTGCAGTAAGGGCCACACTAGTGTGCCTTCACTTATCTGCTGAAGATCTGTGCCCATTTTGTGACTTTGCTATAACCCTGCAGAAAAGGGCCACAGATGAGAGGCTGGGAAACCTTGGGGTTGGTAAGGAGGAAATGACAGGGCCCAAGGGCATCACCGCCTGGGCCTAGGCTTGCCAGCCAATTTTTGTGGATTTATTCCTCATGGATTTCCTTTCCAGTCAACCCTAAATTCCATCATCGGTGGGTTTTAGACATGAAAGATCCTAGTGGAAATGCAAACTTGTTATCTGGGAAGGTCAGGAGATGAAGGTATGGTAGAAGAATTAATGCCTTACCCAAATTCTACTAGTATTTAGTTTAAGTAGATATCACCTAGTGATCTTGAGACAAGGGACCCAGGATGGTGGGTGGACTAACCCTTTGGCAGTTTTCGCACATGTAGCAGGTGGAAATACTACAGGAAGCAGAAGCAATGCTGGACTGGGTTTTGGGAGACCTGGGTTTCAAGGGTGACCTTGGTGTAGGCTCTTTCTAGCTCTGGGTCTTGCTTTCTTTGCTTGTAAAATAAGGAATTGGGGCTAAATAATTTCTAAGACCCCTCTCAGCAGGGGGAGCAGTCCTGAAGGCCAAGCCCACCCGTGTTCACTGTGTGTCCACCTGTACCTCGTGGGCCTGCTTCCAGCCACCCTGCCCCTTCTCAACCCATCTCTGCCTCTGAGAATCAGGGTCCCCTGAAGACCCCAGCAATGGTGACCCTGTTTTCAGGCTAAGGAGATAGCCCTGTGTGTGAAGATACCATGTCTTCAGCGAGGTCTCCGGGGACAGATGGGGTGTGAACCTGTGTCGGACAGGTGCATTCCAAGTTTATCCACCTTAGGGGCTGAGGGTGTCCATCCTGTGTGGCACCAGGTCTCTGGGAGGAGGTAGGGGTGGAGGTGGAGGTGGTGCGGGGTGCCGGCAGGAGCTGCCCGGGGGGGCGGTTTGCTTCCGAGCCCGAGCCCGGCAGGTCTCTGGATCTCCCTCCCTACTGCCTCAAGGTCCGTCCGCAGGGAACCCAATCACACAGGCCCTTCAGCATCTGACCTCACAAACTCTGAGTTCAATTATTGCAGAAGAATCCAAAAGGATCCTTCAAAGCGGCAGGAGGCTGTCTAGGACCCCTCGTGACTTTGGATGAGCCAGGCCACCAAGTCTGTCCTTCCATTGCAGAGGGAGATGACAGTTATGTTTAAGAGCCTCCCTTTTGCCCAAGAGAAGCCTCTGTTTCCCATCATGACACCCCAGAATCGGGGAGACCAAGGCTGTGGTGTCGTTCCGCAAGAGCCAGTGCATCTAACTTCCTTCTCAGTCTCCCCTCCACCAGATCGCCTTTCTCCATTTTCTCTTGGCTTCCAGGACCCACCCTCTCACTGCCCTGTCCCTCTCTGTGTGCAAACTCTCTCGGCCCCAGCCAGGGTTGCCGCCAGGTAGTGCCCTGCGGATGGTGCCTCAGGTCAGGTGGACAGGTGCCAGGAAGCCTGGGCTGGGCTCCTTCCCCTTCCCGCAAGGGTGCAGTCAGGCCCATGAAACTGCACGTGGCTACGTGCAGAAGCAGGGCGGGCAGCGGGGTACAGGGACACGGTGGCCTCCCTTGGCTTTGGTCACCCTCTAAACCCCTATCTTGCCCATTTCCATCACAGATTCTGGTGCAGGAGCCAAGAGGGGAGTGGAAGAAGTGAGGAGGGGAGGAGGGGAGAAGGGATGGGGAAGGGGAGGGGGCTGAAGGGGCAGAGGGGAAGAAAAGTTGAGGAAGTAAGGAGCGGCGAAGGAAATGCAGAAATCAGGAGAAGGGAATGGGCCAAGAGAAAAAAAAAGAAAATTGAGAAGTAGGGGAAAGCAGAGGAAGGGCTACGAGAGACGGAGCGGCTGCAGGTGGATGACGAGAATGAGGTGTGAGCAGCTCTTCTCAGAAACAGCCTCTTCTCTGCCCTCCCAACCCCACCTCCAGCCCATTCCCAGTTGTCTCTGGGTCACCAACTTAAGAAACCGGGCATAGAAATCTCTAGGGCTGTGGTTCTCAGAGTGTGGGCCCCAGCAGCACCAGTGCCACCTGGGAACTTGTTAGAAGCAAATTCGCAGGTCCCACCCTAGACCTATGGAATCAGAACTCTGGAGGCGGGGCCCAGTGATCCGATTTAACAAGCCCCTCAGGGGATTCTGATGCACACCGAGGCTTGAGGAGCAGCGCTCTAGAGTGGTACTGTAGGTGTTTCGCGTACATTGCAATGAGTCTCGGCAGGAACTCTAGACTTATTCTGTGCGCATGAGTGTACATCATGAGTCTTTCGTACGTCTCAAGGGCTGGTCCTGTAAAGCATTTGCTCAGAGTTGCAAGCTCCCAAGCTAGGCCCCTTTGGCGGCTTCTGGGAGAGGCACACACAGATAAGCCCTCACAACACTGCAGCCCAACCTCCCTGTCTGGGAACAGGCAACCTGAAGGCCCCTGTCCCCTGCTGCCAGCTGTCCAGCTGCACTCTTTTGACCCTTGGATACTTCAAACCAACGGGACCAAAGATTAGCTCACCCGTTCCCCCAGAGTCTGTCTCCTGTTCCTGGATTTTGCTTTTTCACCATCTTCCCAGTCAGCAAAACAAGTCCTCAGTCATCCTTCATCCTGGTTCATCTCTGACCTCGCCCCCCTCCATTCCTGCCCGGCTCACTCTGCTCCAGCCACACACACTGTTCCTGGAACATCCCAAGCATCTTCCCACCTCAGGACCTTTGCCCTTGCCATTCCCTCCGCCTGGAATACTCTTTTCTCAGATATCCATGATTGTCTCAGATTCTCCGTTTTCTTTAGGTCTCTGACTGCTGTCACCCTAGCGCTGAGGCCCTGCCTGATGGCCTGTATAAGGGAGCAGCCCTCCCTCCCACCCGCTGCTGCCAAGCCCCCTTATCCTGCCTAACGCTTCTCCATTGCACACGTCACCATCTGACAGATGATGGGCAACTTCATAATGTGTCTTGCCCCACCAGAAGAAAAGTCCCATCAGGACAGGGACTTTGAAGTTTTGTTCACCGTTGAATTCCCAGGACCTAGCACAGGTTCTCCAGAATGAATGAATGAACTATTGACACTCATAAAGCAGGCCCCTTCCTCCAAGCCCCACCCCTTAGGTCCTCCACCCACCTAGACTTCTATAGCCTTCCCACCAGACTCCTCACCTCCAGGATCTCCTCCCATATGGTAGCGTAAGTGATCACCCTAAAAATTAGAACTCTAGTGAACCACCCTCCTGCTCTAAAACCTCCAATGGCTCCCCACTGCCTCCCAGATATAATCCCCGCACTCTGGTATTTAAGAAACTCTGTGGTGCTCCCCTCCCTCTCCCAGCCTCTGGTCTGGTCTACTGCTCTGCTTTCCATACCTTCTCTTCCAGACACATGGGACAGTGTCCTTTCTCTAAACGTGACCTCTTCTTTTCCAGCCCTGTACTCTTACCCATGCTGTTCCTTCCATCTGTTATACTCTTCTCATCCCTGTCTATTCTACACATAGAAATCCTACCCATGTGGAAGCCCCCTCCTCCACAATCCTCTCCTGATTCCCTCCCCCACCTAGTCCTGCCGAATTAGTAATTCCCTCCCTCACGTGAACTCCTGCGACCCTTTCTGTGTGTCCTCTCTTGGTATTTATCATCTGGGCTTGGGGTTCTGTGAATATACACCCTCTCTTTCTGAATGGACTCAGCATTTTTATGTGAATCTGCTAGTGCTGGGTCTTGGGACATCACAGCCTCGACTCTTATGGGGCCAGCAGTGTAGCTGGTCAGGAGGGGCACCACTGCGGTCTGACTGTAGCTTCCCAGTCAGTCTCTGGGCTGGGGCTGCTTCTGCCCTGTGCTGTCTTGGGCCTAACAAGACCTGGGTTCCAGACGTAGCTCAGACACTTATTATGTTATCTCTCTTGGAGTCTCAGTTGCCTCATCTGTAAAATGGGTACAAGCCTATTTCTCTTACAAGTTGCTCACATCCCCGAACCTGTGGCCCAGAGAATTCACATGCCCTATTGTTCTCAAAGCCCACTGAGTTCCAAAGGGTTCCCCTTGTGGAACCCACTGAGGCTACCAGGTTCCTGCTTCCCAGCACCCCTGAGGGGAGAGGGTGAAATGCGCCGCCTCCCTGAGAGCTGAGGCTTCTTTCTCTGGGGCGAAAGCTTCAGTGACAAATTGGAAATTTGTGGGGCCTAGCTCTGTTTTTTCTCAGCACCAGGAGGCTTCCTGCTCCAGTGGACCAAAGCCTTGGTGAGGCCCTCTGCAAACCCTACACCAGAGTTTCTGGGACATCAAACGGTCTTGAAAACCAACTGACTTAATGATTTCAATGTACATACATTAGAGTCATGTGTATTAAATTTCTCTGAAAATACACAAGGGCTTAAAAAGCAGGGGCAGAGAATACTCATCCCAAGAAGAATTTGTCTTCTCTTTTCATTTTTTGTGTGTCTGTGAGTGTTGTTATTGTTGCTGAAACCAAGGCATGTGCAAAACCGTTCAAGATGTCTGAAGCACAGTCAGTTTTGCCGAGTTTGAGTTCTGAGTTGGGAATGTGGTGGGCAGGAGGTGAAGGGTTAAGAGAATAAAGTGGCAGCCCCACTAAGTCTGTCCCCTTGTCCTCCAACACATTTACATCAGGGTCTGGTGCCCTTGATGTTCAAGGAGGCTCACGGCCTGATAAATGGGGGCCAGACCTCATTGGTGCCTGTGGTCGGAGACAACTGGTGGGTCCTTCTCTGCGGCAATATTGGGACCTGGATTTTTGGGCTGGGGGCCGGGGGGTGATGTTGTTTCCCACTGGCATCTCCCGATCCTCAGTGAAAATGGTGATCCTCAGGAGGCCCCAGTCTCCCTGCTAGAGTCCTAGGGAATTCTTTAAAACACAGATTCCCTGGCCCCACTGCACGCCCAGGAGATGCAGACCAAGATGTGCCAGCTCTACCTTAAGGGCTGGAAGCTGGGTCCACACCCAGGAGACAGAAGACCCTGGGTCAAAGTGAGCCTCTTGACCAAGTCACCAGGGGCCTGATTTCAGATTTGGCTGCTTGCTGGGTGCAAGCAACCCAATCTTCCATTTCCTGCTTTACTGATTATAACATTCAAATTTTAGGTACTTGTTGATCTTGCCTAGCACCCTGAGATAGGTAATTTCATATCCATTTTGTGCATGAGCAAATAGAGGTGTGGAGAGGATGAGAGAGCTTCTTCCAAGGTCTTCCTCCAAGTGGCAGTCTTTGGACTTCAAACCCTTGCTCTTGTCCTTCCTTTGAGGTGCCTCCTGGCATGGACTTCAAACAACATGTACCACTGGGGTCATCCCTGTGCATAACTGCCAGGTGGTGTCCCCCAAATGACATTGACATCGACTTGTCTTTTCCCCTGATCCACATCCATGGGGTCTTAGGTCTGGATAAAACTCTTGGAATGCTGCCTACGGGATGAGAAAAAATGGGGGCCTGGGGAGAAAGCGGAGATGGGAAGCAACCAAGTAGGGTATGCAGTGGGGTCCGTGCAAGTGAGGACAGGGATTCCTGAAAGGTCCTGTGTGCTCCTGTCTATTCTGCAGGAGGTGCAGCTCCCTGGGTCTCCAAGGCCTCTCTGTTTCTCTCAGCCAGAAAACACGCTCTGGTCCAGCGGCTCCCATGATGCTTCCGGCTGCACTCAGATCAGCAAGAGTGACCACGAGCCAATTCTATTGTACCATTCTGCTCATCTAAGCCCAACCTCCAAGACCCCATTCAAATGCGCCTCTTCTGTGAAGCTCTCCCAGAGACCTCAGCCACAGAAATTTCTCCTTTCAAACTCTGGCTGAGCTTCTGCTGTGAGTGAGACAACTTGCTGGCTGCTTTCATGCACAGGGACATGAGGCTAGTGTCCGATAAGGGAGGTGAGCCATGGGCATAAGTGACTCCAACACAAGCTAGGAAATGATATGGGCCATCAGAGAAAGGACTTAGGAAGGGTAAGGCCATTTTAGGCTAGGAAAAGGATCCAGAAAGCCTTCATGGAGAAAGTGGTCTTACAAAGACGAACATAATTAACACCAGGTTGTATTTTGTCTTGCATTATTTTTAAATTATTTCAAGGATATTAGTGTCGACTCCTCAACTGGTCTGTGAGTTATTTGAGTGTGAAACCATACCAAAATTTTGCAGAGTCTAGTAAAATGTATTAACAGAAGCTTAATAAACATTGGTCAAAACAAATTCAGTCTTGGCAAAGTCAGTTCCATTTAATCTTTGACCATTCATACCATGTATAGAATACGGATGTTGTGCATCTGATGTCTGGGCTGGTTGAGAGAGACTCATACCATTAATTCAGTCTCTCAAAGTATGTTCTTTTGAGCATCTACTAATTTCCCGGGAGCATACCCCTGATTTCAGGAAGAAAGACAAGGAAATAGGCAATTACTATCCATTTTGATAAATGTTATGAAAAGGAACATCCAGAATTCTATGGGTACAACTAATCTAGTGATGGGAAGGGATGGTCAGAGAAGGTTTCTCAGAGGAAATGATATTTAAGTTGATTAAAGAACATGACAGAGGACTTTGGGACTTCCCTGGTGGTCCAGTGGCTAACACTCTGTGCTCCCAATGCAGAGGGCCCAGGTTCAACCCCTAGTCAGGGACCTAGATCCCGCGTGCCACAACTGAAGATCCCACATGCCGTAATGAAGGTCCTGCGTGCCACAACTAAGACCCGGCGCAGCCAAATAAATAAACAAATAAATAAATAAAAATTTTTTTTTAAAAAAGAAAGGGCTTTTAATTCCAGCCATAAACAACTATGAAAGCTAGATAAAATACATGAAACAACTATTTTCAGGCATTAGACAGCACTAGACAGCTCAATACTTGAGCAAAGGTAACTACAGGCACTAAACCCACATTTACCCAGCTTCCTCTCTGAGGGCACTTTCCTATTGCAGCACAGGGAAATAGAGTCCAGTCAGATAGCAGCAGTCTTGCTGGGTAGAGGAAACAGTGATTGGGGCTGAGGCTGCAAAAATAACTAGGATTTGGTGGAAGCAGGCAGAAAGGAGAGCACCACAGAGAAAGGACCCCCTAAACTCTGCTAACATTTCCCCTTAGGGTCTTGGCTGACCCCTAAGCTGTGCAAGCGTAGTGTGAGATTCTGGAAAATCTATCAAAGAAGAGCCACGGGGAGCAGATATTTTAGAGGCTGCCCAGTGCTTAGGAGATGTTGGGGTTCATGCCCAGTCAGAATAGAGACATTTTAATGACTGCTGTGGGCTTTCAGTTGAGACCTCAGGAAATCTACGCCCTAGGAGTAAAGGCTGCACCCTAGATGTAAGGGCAAAACCAGATACCTGCCCTAACCAAGGCCCAAACCAAGCTGTGGTAAGTTCTAGGTGGTTTCACCAGTATTTTAATTGCCCATCAGAACAAAATGTACTTAAAGGAAGGTAACACAATCTATAGCCTCTACTGTGTACAATTCACAATGTTCAGCATAGAATAAAAATATATATATTAAACAGGCAAAGAATCAGGAAAAAGTGACTGATAACCATAAGGTAGACTAGTCACTAGAAGCAGACTCAGAGATGATCCAGATATTGGAGTTAGCCAAGAAGGACTTCAAAATAACTGTGATTAATATGTTTTTAAAAATAGAGTCAAAGATGGGCAAATGGGAGAAAGATAGATTACTTTAATAGAATTAGAGTCTATAAAAAGAATCAAGTGGAAATTCAGGAATTGCAAAACAAAATATTTGTAATTAAGAATACATTGGATGGGGCTTCCCTGGTGGCGCAGTGGTTGAGAATCTGCCTGCCAATGTAGGGAACACGGGTTCGAGCCCTGGTCTGGGAAGATCCCACATGCTGCGGAGCAACTGGGCCCGTGAGCCACAATTACTGAGCCTGCGCGTCTGGAGCCTGTGCTCTGCAACAAGAGAGGCCGCGATAGTGAGTGAGAGGCCCGCGCACCGCGATGAAGAGTGGCCCCCGCTTGCCACAACTAGAGAAAGCCCTCGCACAGAAACGAAGACCCAACACAGCCAAAAAAAAAAAAAAAAAAAAAAAAAAAAGAATACATTGGATGCATTTAGCTGCACAATATACCTCATGTACACAGAAATAAAGTTCCTGAGAATATATTAATAAATAGAATCAATTTATGTATATATACATATATATACACACATATATACGTACATATATATATATATATGAATATGGGGTGACCAAGTTTATCCCAGGAATACAAATTGGGCTTAATATTCAAAAAAATCAATGAATATAATTAATATTAACAGAATAAAGGAGAACCATATAATATCTCAATCTTTGCAGAAAAAGCATCTGATAAAATTCACCACCTATTACATACACACACACAGAGACAAACACAAACAAATAAACCTCAGAAAAGTAGGAATAGAAGAAAACTTTCTTAATATGAAGGTATCTACGACAAACAAATCAATAAACTACAGTTAACATCTTATTTAATTCTGAAATATTGAAAGTTTTCCCTCTAATAAGGGAAGTAAGAAAATCATGTTTGGGATCACAACTTCTATTCAATCTTGTACTGAAGGTCCTGGCTATTGCAATTAGGCAAGAGAAACAGAAATAAAAGCTATGAAGATTGGAAAAGAAGAAATAAAGTAATTACTTCAGATGATCTGCTTGTATACATAGAAAATTCAAAAGGATCTACAAGCAAACTATTAGAAATAATAAATGAATTTAGTAAAGTTGCTGGATATAATGTAAATATACAAAAGTCCATTGTATTTTTCTATACTAGCAAAAGATTGGAAAATGAAATAAGAATATTCTATTTTAGGGACTTCCTTGGTGGTGCAGTGGTTAAGACTCCATGCTCCCAATGCAGGGGGCCCAGGTTCGATCCCTGGTCAGGGAACTAGATCCCACATGCATGCTGCAACCAAGAGTTTGCATGCCACAACTAAGGAGCCCACGTGCTGCAACTAAGGAGCCGGCAACCTGCAACTAAGGAGCCCCATGAGCCGCAACTAAGGAACCTGCCTGTTTCAACTAAGACCTGGTACAACCAAATAAATAAATAAAAAATAAAAAGAATATTCTATTTTTAATTAGCATAAAATATTGAATACCTAGGAATTAATATAATAAAAGGTACGCAAGAGTTTTACACTGAAAATTTCAAAGCATTATTGAGAGAAAATTTTTTAAAAACTAAATAAATGGAGGGATATACATGTTCATGGTTTGGAAGACTCAGTATTATCACGATTTCATTTCTCCCCAAGTTGATCTATAAATTTAATGCAATCCCAATCAAAATCTCAGCAAGTTTGATTAGGGGAAATTGACAAGCCTATCCTAAAATTCATAAGGAAATATAGAGGACCTAGTATAGCTAAAACAATCTTGTCAAAGAAGAACAAATATGGAGAACTCACACTAACTTCAAGACTTGCTTTGAAGCTACAGTAACCAAGGCAGCTTTCTATTCTATGGAGTAGAATAGAGGCTAGAAATAGACCCATACATATAGGGTCACCTGATTTTCAACAAAGATGACACTACAATTTAGTGGGGAAATAGTCTTTCAACAAATGGTGCCAGATCAATTGGATATCCATATTAAAAAAAATTTTTAGATCTTTATCTCACATCTCATACAAAAATTAATTTGAGATGAATCACTGACTTAAATGAGAAAGCAAAATCATCAACTTCTGGAAGAAAACAGAGGAAAATATCTTCATGATCTTGGGAGAGGCAAAAATTTCTTAAATGGGACACACAAGAAACACTAACTATAAAAAAGACAGATAAATTAGACTTCACTAAAGCTAAGAACTAACTCTGTTCATAAAAAGATACCATTAAAAGAATGAAAAGGCAAGATAGAGACTGGGAGAAGTTCTTTGCAATGTTTTTCTCTGACAAAGGATTTGTGTATAGAATATATTTTTTAAAGTCCTATAAATCAATAAGAAAAAGACACACAACACAATTTAAAAAATGGGCAAAAGACTCAATTGGACACTTCACAAAATAGGACACCAAAATGGCCAATAAATTTACAAAAGTTTACTCAACATCATTAGTCATTAGAAAAATGCCAATTAAACCCACAATTAGATACCACTACACACCATCAGAATGGCTAAAATTAACGACTGATAATACCAAGTGTTAGTGAGGATGGGAAGCAACTAGAACTCTCATGTTACTAAAAGAGTTTAAATTGGTAAACCATTTGGGGAAAAAATGCTTGGCAGGTCCTACAAAAGCGAAACATATACCTTCCCTTTAACTCAGTGATTCTATTCCTGAGTATATACCGGATAAAAGTGAGTGCATATGTTCATCAGAAGACGTGTATAAGAATGTTAATAGTATCTCTACTTGAAACAGCCAAAAATGGAAACAATCCAAAGATCCATCGATAGTAGAATAAATAAATAAAACGTGGTGCATTGCTACCGTAGAATATTACACATCAGTGACGAAACATCAAGTATGAAACATTCAACAGTATGTTAAACCTCAAAGACATAATGTTGAGTAAAACAGATCAGGTACAAATGAGTACTTAATGTGTGATATCATCTATATGAAGTTCAAAAACAGGCAAAATCAATCTACGGTGATAGGAGTCAGAATAGTGGTTACCTGGAGAGGAACTGACTGGGTGGGGAGGCACAGGGAGCTTTCCAGGGAGCAGGAAATGTTCTATATCATGTTCTGGGGGGTGATCACAATGGGCATATACATGTGTAAAAGTTCACTGGTTTGGACACTCAAGGTGTCTATGCTTTACTGTATCTAAGTTATACCTCAGTAGAAAGATAATAAGACACTCCTTCACAAAAAAATGTATGAGAGAATGTGTCAGATCTGAGTGGTAGGGTAGGGTGAGTGGGGAAGGAAGGTAGGAGAGGACATCACGGGAGGAGGGAACAGCATGTGCAAAGAAGCTCTGGAGAACTGGAAAAATGGAAATAATGCAATGTGGTAGAGTGCTGAGCGCAGGAAAGGAGGTGAGGGAAGCAGAAGGAGAAGAGGGTGGGAGGGTAGGCAGAGGCCAGACTGGGAAGAGGGCAGGTAGGACATTTATCGTCAGTGTTCACATGGTCCCTTGACTCGGCAAGGGCTTCTAAGAGGGCAAAGCAGAGGCCTAGTCCTTTCCATCTCAGGAAGGAAGGAAAGCCTTGCCTTCTGACAGCTGAAAACCAATCAGCAGGAGGAGAATGGCAATGAACAGTACACGCGCGTGAGGGATCTTACTGGGGCGATGAAAATGTTCTACAACTGATGAACTGCACAACTTGGTAAATTTACTTAAAAAAAATCACCGAATCGACACTTGAAATGAGTAAATTATATAATATGTAAAATATAATCCAACAAGGTTATATTAAAAATCAGACGCAGACCCTTCCTGCCTCTTGATCGCCCCCGTCCCAGAGGGGTCCTTGGGATCTCTCTGGCCCTCTCCCCGCCACTCAGCCTTGCTCTCACTTCCCTTTGCCCCACTGTTCCTGTATTTTAGCTTTGAGCACACTCACATCTATCCCCTCAGAGACATCCCGCTCCCCAATAGCTCTCCCAGCCGCCAGGACCAGAGGCACTGCCCCCACTGATGAGATCCTGAGGCCCTGAGAGGGGATGGGAGGGGGTAATTATTGGTTCTAGGTGCCTGCTACTTGTGCTGTCCCATAACCCGGAGAAGGAGGGGTGTTCATTCCCATTTCTCAGATGAGAAGATCAAGGCCTGTGCCATGGGATGCTCATGATTTCATGGACAGGGGCAGATCCTAGGCAGCCCCTGACCTGCCACGACAAGAAGTCAAGTCCCCGGCAAGGGGGGCGTCTACACGTGAGGGTCAGTGCGGCCAGCCAGCCGATGCAGGGGCTGGGTGTGGGGCGGTGCAGGGCTACTGTGGAGGCGGCAGCTCTCACTCACCACTTCTTGCCGCTGATGTCATGCTGCTGCACCGTGTAGCCAAAGAAGGCGGCTCTGGAGCCGGGGATGACTCGGGGCTTCTTGATGTCCATGTTGAAGGTGTCCGTGAGCCCTGGGTGGGGAGGAGAGGAGTCAGGCAGGTGGAGGTCCAGGGTCTTGGCTGTGGATGGAGTCTGTTCCCCTGTCCCTGGGGAGCCCAGTTCCTGTTTGGGGAGCCAACAGTCTGATGGCAATGGCCCAGCCACTGCCCTGGGGGAGCCAATCTGATAGGGGAGGCATAGGCATAAAACCTACTCTTAGAGAGACCAGGCGGGTCTGAAGGGGAAGACCCAGTCCCTTCCCGAGAGAATTCCTGGTCTCACAAGGAAGAGACAGTCCCCGTCCCCCTCCATCACTCCTTCCTCCAACCCTGCTCCTTCTAGCTTCTGCTGGTCTCCTCTTCCGTTTTTTTTTTCTCTTTTCCCTCCTCTCTCCTCCTTCGCTCCCCACTCCTCCCTCTCCTTCTCCCTTCTCTCACCTCTGCCTGTTAAAGAGTCACGGAGCTGATTTCCCACCTCTCTTGCCTCCCCCCGACAGCCCCAGCAAGCCTGGGGTCCTAGTGGCCACGGCTCCAGCGCTGCTGGCTGACCACCTCCTTCTGAATCCATACGCAAAGCTCCGCCTGGCATACTGCTCAGCTGGAGCAGCTGAGGCAAAGCAGAGAGAAATTCCCGTAACCCTTTCACCTTGGCCCCTAATCGGTCAATTAACCGATTCCACCTAGTGGAGAGCCTTGGGGCAAAGAGCTTTACCCCTTTGGCATTCTTGTGCTGAATCACAAGAAATAGCAATTCACACTTGTATGCTGCTTAGGGTTCTGGGTCTCCTCACATTTGCCATCATTTACCCTCACAGGACTTTGGGGGAATGGGCAAGCAACATCCACATTTGGCAGAGGGGGGTTCAGACCCAGAGAGGTTGAGGCTGTCCAGGGGTACACAGTGGGTCAGCGGCAGCATCAGAGCCAGGACCTCAGGTACCTGCTCTGCGACTCCTTCCCTCCACGAGGCATTTTCAGGCATGTCTGGCCTCGTTACGTATCAGTACCTACAGGACCACCAAACTTGGGACCCATGGGATTTAAGGGGTGGGATCCTACCATGAGCCAAAAGTCTCAGATAAGTGAAAACCAATCAGCAGAACAAAACAGAGTAGACAGAATATCTTTGTCGTTCCTTTCATGTGTAGGGCACTTTATAAATTTCACAGAACACTCACATACCTGCTATCATCTGATCTCCACGACAACCCTGTGATGTGGGCAGCAAAGGGAAAGCCGAGGGTCAGAGAGGTGAACTGACCTGCCCAAGGTCCCAAAGCCTGCTGGATAGGGACTCTCAATCTGAGGCTAGTACCCTTGAGCATCCCTCTGTCCTTCCCTTGGCCCGGACCCCCTGAGTCTGAGTGTTCAAGAGTGATGCCCTGGAGCATGTACTTGAATAAGGCCTACTGTACAGGACCAAGAGGTTTCTTCTACACTTTCTTTTCTGCTCAGCAAATGGGTACAGTGGCCAAAAATTCCATCATTAGAGTCCCAGAATTAGAGTCCCCTTAGGTAACACTGGAACACCTTAGATTAGGGATGTTAGACATGTGTTCTCACTCATCCATGTCAACTGATTATTAGTGTTGCCTGGAGCACTGAGTTAAGAAGGATTCTGAGGTCAAGTCTGGGCTCAGTGGGCAAGACTAGTGTGATCAGTGAGCAGTACCTGCTGGGGATACAGGAGCAGACAGTGACAGCAAGTGGCTACGTAGCTGCCAACCCTGTCTTCATGATTGCTAATCTGCCACATGAACTTAGTGTCATAGCCCTAAGTGGGGGTGGGGGAAGAAGAGTATGCTGTTTACATACTCTTATTTACAAAGCCCAGCCCACGAATGGACTTATCAGCCTGGTTAGAAGCAGGCAGCCTTCGGGAAGAGGGGCCTGGTCGGGTGAGCACAGGGGGATGAAGGGGCACAGGTCCTTGGCCAATGAGGGCATGTCACAGAGCAGAGAGAGACACTAGTGTCACCTGTGCACAGCTGGGAGGTGGACAGAGAGAGGTCAAAGAAGAAGTGGAGTTGCAGACGAGGAACTCTCCAACTGTCCTAGGAATGGACACACACACATGCACACGCACGTATGTACACACAGAGAGGCACACATGTGCATGCACACATGCCCACACGCAGACACACATCCATGCACACACATGCACAGGCCACGCACATTCCCTGACTGGGGGGGCAACACTTTATCTGGCTCCCTGGTGCCCCCTGGAGATGTTCCCTGGTGGTCCTTGGTCCTCCCTTTCCTGCATCTGAGCCCAGCAAAGGGAGGTGACCTTGACAAGAGGAAGGCATGCTGGGCAGTCAAGAAATCCAGACCCACCCGCCACTCCCAGGCCGACAAGGGGGTGAGGGCCAAGTGAAGCTAAGGCCATAAATTGTGCCTTCAGGGCCTTCTCTACCATCAGTGCTTCTTGGGCAAACATGGCCAGAAGGATCCTTCCAAGACCTGTCAGATCCAATCACTCCTCAGCTCCATATGCTCCATCGTTTTCCCACCAACTCACAGGCAAAGCGAAAATCCTTACCTGCAAGGCCCTGCATGATCCCACCCGGCTCCCTCTGCCCCTCATTTCCTGTCCTCCCCCTCCATCCCTCTGCTGCAGCCACTCTGTCCCGCTTGCCGTTCTTAGAATGTGTCAGACCCGTCCCCACTTAGCATCTTTGCCCTGGCTGTTCCCTCTGCCTGGAAAGCTCCTCCCTGGGTTACCCGCAGGGCTCACTCCCTCAAGTCATTCGGGTCTCTGTTTCAATGCCATCTTGTCCCTTACCAGGACACCCTGTCACTCTTATCCCCCTTATTCTTCTTCATTTGTCCTCATAGCACTTATCACTAACATGTTACATATTTATCTGTTTATTGTCACGTGGCTGATATTCTATAATATTCTTATGTCTTCTAAGTGCCGAGAGACGCTGCTCACTGCTGTATCCTTAGTGCCTTGAATAAAGATCTAGCTCAGAGTCAGCAGTCAATAGATACTGCTTGATTGAATGATTAGAGACCAGGACCCACATTTGGCTGGGACGCTCTCTCCCCTCAACGAGTAACAGGGGAAAAAATATTTACTGAGCACTGATATGTTCCAGGCACTATTCTAGGTATCTCACCAGTAATTTTATATTACTTAGTTAAATCTCACACCAACCCTGTGCAATAGATATTATCATACCTCTGGGAGGTTAAGTAATTTGCCCCAAATCACTCAGCTAGGAGGAAGTTAGAGCAAGCCCATGATCAGGTAGCTTAGGGCACTGGGGTGATGTGCTACCCCTGGGAGAGCAGCTTTTCAGAGAAGGACCCACTGGAGGCAGGGAAAATTCTTTTCAGAGAAACGGGTCATCCCTCTTGCCCTCAGGTCCTACCTCCTCTGTCTTTGGGTTTGGCTGGGGGCAGCAGATGGGAGAGGAGGCCGGCAGCCCTGTGCTCCTTCCCTCCCCCCGGGGGCTTTGTCTAGGACTAGTCCTGTCTCCCCCAGTGTCCCCACCCCCCCAACCCCCAGGACAGGATTAGTGAAATCTGGCCACAGGGAAGAGGACAAAAGCTCTCAGGGACGGGGCCTTAAGTTACAAAGTGCTGGTTTCTTCCCTCGGTCGGCATTTGCTTCTGACCAAACCGAACCAACCAGAGAATGGATTTCCTAAAAGTGATGTCAAGTCTGACACCCTGACCTTGGCTCCTGGCCCGCCCCCCTGATGGCAGGTGGCTTTCATGCTTGGGGAATGTACTCTTCTCAGAGATTTATGAACCCCAAATACCAATAAAAGAAAACAAAGTTGTTTTTGATGGGAGTCAACAGGCCGATTGCAGAGACAGTGGGAGCCTGGTTGGGCAGCCTGCCACTTTACTGCCCTTGATATTGATGACAGAGGGGGAAAAAAACCACAATTCCTGGCCTGCTCTCCTGTGGACTATGGCCAAAGTTACATCAGCTGCTGCTCCCTTTCTCAGAATCTTATCTTTTAAAAAAGCATCAGCCAGTCCCAAGAAAGCACTGAAACCACAGCATGATGTTTTGAGCATCGCTTGATCTCAAACCCACCACTCCAGGCTAAGGTGGAGGCTACTGTCCCATCACCAGGCAGGGTGGCCACAGTCCCAAATGCTGAGGCGCACTGGCCAACACGTGTCTGGCGCTCCTGTGGACTCAACAGCTCCACGGGGAGTGCTCACTAGAGCTTAAGGAGACTCAGCTGAGCATCCATGATGGGCTGCCTCCACCCTCTAGCAGTCACACCCCCCACTGCTGCCGCTAGCTTCCCAAGAGTCTTGGGAGAAAGTCCAAAGTCTCCATGGGGCCCCATGGCCCTCAGAGCATCCCTAGCCTGTCTCATCAAGTTTTCCTCTGGCTCCCTGCTGTCCAGGCCCCAGGGCCGCCTTTCTGCTCCTTAGATGCACCTTGCTGCCTCCCATCTTGGGGCCTTTGCACGTGCTATTTCTTCTGCCTGAGCATCTCTGATGAACTTCTCATCACCTTCAGATCTCAGCACAAATGTCCCATTCTTGACCCCTCCCCAAGAAGCTTCCCTGACCGCCCCCCCCCCACCCCCGCCATTACATCAAATTTTGCCTAGTGATCTCAATGTGAGAAGCCTGGCTCCAGCATTCATTGACTAATGGGTGACCCTGGGTCAGGGACTTCTCTGGTCCTCAGTTTACTCTTCTATAAAATGGGAATAATAATACTAACCTCAAAGTGTGGTGGACAAAACTGAATGCAGTGACTAACCTGTGGCAGTGCCTGGTCCATGGAAAGCACGCAGTAGATCTCGGTCAATTGGAACTGAATCAAGATTCCCTGCTCTCTGAGCTGCCTCAGTGCCTTTGCCCATGCTGTTCACCCTGACTGAAGGCCTTTCTTCCCTTCTTCTCAAACATCAAGGCCCAGCTCTGATGACACCTCTGCTACAACGTGGTCCTTCCTCTGGGTTGCTCATAGCTTCTGTTGCTTTCTACCATGGATTACAGTAGTTTCCACATCTTCCCTGCTTTCTTATCCAGCTACACACTATTCAGGGCAACATTCAGGAGTAGCTTTGTATATTTTTATCTTTGCTCTGTGCCAGGAATATGCAGAGAGACTTGCCTGATGGATTTCTCACCCTCTGAGAAGCTGTTCCCAGAATCAGTATCTGTTGGCCTCTTCTTCCCTTAGTTTATTTCCTAGCTCTCTGATTGGTATGGACAGTCCCTTACCATTTAGATAACAGTAATAAAAATCATAGTGTACATGCACATAGAACTCACTAGGCACCAGGCACTGTTCTAAATTTATTTAATCCTCACAACAACCTCTTGAAGCAAGTATATTATTATTCTCACTTTACAGGTGAGGAAACTGAAGCACAAAGAAGGCAGGTAACTGGCCATGGTCACGCAGCTAGGAAGTGGTAGGGTCGCACTCTGAGGCCTCATTGGTCCTGCCCTGGGCTGCCTGCCACCATCAAGCCTTCCTCCCCACTTCTGTCACTTGAGCTCCTCACTGCCGGGCTAGCCCTCCTCCCTCCCACCCTTTCTTAAAAACTCACCCATCCTGGGTCCCACGGCCTCAGATCCTGCTCACTAGAGAACTGACAGGTGCATCCCTGATCACAACAGGCGGAATACAGGGGACCAGGTGTGCCAGAAGGACACAGCCAGAGTCCCAAGGACCTTGAAAATCTGGATGAAGCACCAGATTTGACAGCAGGAGGAAGCTACTCTGGGGAACCTGAGAGTGACCATCTTTCAGCCGCCTTCCATCCGCCAGGCCTCTGCTCATTCTCTGGGTCCTGCTTTGGGTTGCGGACGTACGTTGTGTAGGCAAGAGCTTTCATTTTCCTCGGATGGTGGGAGCCGGGATGGGGGCCAGGGAGGCTGAAATAGTATCAGAACTCTCTCGCGTTAGCTCCCTCTTCCCAGTTTTACTTGCCCCTCAAGAATCTTCATGTCTAAAAGCAAATCACAGATAGGGAGGGGCAGGGGACAGGAGAAAAGACCCTGACAAAAGAAAAGACCCTAAGCAAAAAGAAATGGTAATGTGGACCTCCTTCTGCTATGGAAAACAAAATCACACATTCCAACCTGAGATGGGGTGGCTGGTTTGCATCCTCTGCATTGCTGCCCCTTCTGCTGTGGCAAATAACGAAAGCTGGGTGGTTCTTGATCTGCTGCCAGCCCCAGCTGTCTTTCCCTTCTTACCCGAAGCTATTGTTTCAAAGACAGGCATCTAAGAAGGTAATGTCAGGTTTGGGGGCATTGCTGGTGAGGTCCGAGGCCCCCACACCTCCGTCTAGGCTCTAGTGAGGCGCTTGTGAGATATGAGAGAAGGGGTGGGGTGTGGGGAGAATGCGGTCCCCTCATCAGAGAAGCTTCTGCCAGTTGAGGGAGGAAGGCCTCCACTGGAGAGGAGGTGGCTCCAGGTCAGGGAGGCCTCCGACTCCAGGGATCCTGCCCTTGGGGGCCTGCAGCCCTCACAGGAGACCTAGTAACTATGCCCTCCCCCAGGAAGCCTCTGGAGGGTGGGGCTCTGGGCCCTGCCCTTGAGAGCTGCTGGGGCATCAGGGGAATCACACTGGATTGTGAGCTTCTTTCTGCTTATACCTCCACTCATGGAGGAATGAATACTTGGTGAAGTTTAGTGAATACTTGTTAAGGGTTGGGGTTAAACCTCTACACTGAGCAGAGTGAATTCCATACATCTTCTCTCCATCCCAAGACTCCAAGCAAAGGGCAAGGACTGGGTTTCACTTATCTCTTCAGTCCCACTGCAGGGTTTGGGACACAGAGATGCTCAGTAAAATGTGTTGAACTAAAGTAGAAGATTCAGCTCTGACTAACAACAATAAACAACGCCTGTGAAGCATCCCCACTTAACGCTGGGCTGGGCCATATGAGGCAGAAATTAAAGTGTGTCAGTTTCCAGCCAAGGTCTTAGGATGCCTTGTCTGTTTCTGCTTGCCCACTTACACTTCGGCCATCAATGTGAGAAGTATTTGCTCAGTCTGGCCCACTGATCCCAGGAAAAAGATGAGAGATATTTGGAGCTGAACTGCCCTAGCCAAGCCCGGCTGGGGTCAGCCATCCCCCACATACATAAGCAAGCCCCATGAGGCCAGCAGGGCTCTCAGTTGAGCTTAGCTGAGGTCAGTTGACATCCAGCTGACCCAGCCACATGAACTAAATAATTATTGTCTGTCACTCAGAGTTGGGGGGATTATTTGTTACATGGCATTATTGTAGCAATTGGTAACTGACTCAGTCTGGCTCTTAAATCAGCGGTCCCCAACCTTTTTGGCACCAGGGATCGGTTTCATGGAAGACAATTTTTCCACGGACGGCGGGGAGGGGGTGGATGGCTCAGGCGGTAATGCAAGCGATGGGGAGCGGCTGATGAAGCTTTGCTCACTCGCCTGCCGCTCACCTCCTGCTGTGTGGTCTGCTTCCTAACAGGCTAAGGACCAGTACCGGTCCTCGGCCCGGGGGTTGGGGACCCCTGTCTTAAATGATGGACAATCAGGGAAGGGGAGGAATAATTACACAATGGGGATTCATGGTTTCTGGGGTGGTAACCCAGTCATTCCCTTCTCAAGAGCTCACGGGGAGGCCTGGACCTAGCCTGTCAGGTAGCAGAGCGGCCTAGCAGACAGGTCATGACCTCTCCTCCCTGAGCCATGCACCAAGAGCCTTAGAGCTGGGCTGTCCTGCCTCATCGGGACATAGGAATGGCAGACACAGGAACAACAGACATACAGACAGACCCTTAGAATCAATGCTGGGCTCAAGGGCCCTCCCGTACCTCATTTTCTCTCTGCCCAGTGGCCAGGGGACGTGAACCCTGGACAATTTAACACAGGGTCAAAAATGGTGTGCAGCAAATATATTATCAGGGAAGGGTAACTTATTAGGATTTTATTTTCAAGAGCAAACAGGGATCTTATAGATCCAATAACCTAGTGGTCTCAAAACTTTGTTTTTCTGCAGTGAATCCCACCTTTTGGAAACAAAATCTATACAATGAAAAGCAGACACAGGAAGCTGAGGTTGGGGTTAAGGATGGGGGACAAGGAAACTCCCCACCTGCAGTGACAATCCTAAGACATTTCTTTGGAACCCTAGGGTGTCCTGGAACATAGTTTGAGAACCACTTGATTGGGTTTAAGACCCTTGTTAGTGAGAGAACTCAGGCTGGGAGAGGGGTGGGAATTTGTCCAAGGTCACCATGCCCATCTTTATTTACCACCACTGCCTCTGTATACCCCTGCTCTACAGTCCTTCAATTCCACGAATGTCTATTTGGGGCTACGATGCTCCAGGTTCCATGCTGGGTAGTAGGGCCATGACTTGTGGTCTTCAGAGTCTGCAGCCACATGTGTGAGCCAACAGACATGTCTGCATGTCACCAGAGCCCAAAGTGAAGCCCAGAGAAGGCTGGACCAGGGCAGGGTGACCTGCGTTCTAATCTCAGCTTTGTCACTAAATTGGCCGAGTGTCCATGGAGAGTCGCTATGCCTTTCTGGGCCTCAGGGTCCCCATCTGTCAAATGAGAGGGTTGAGCTCTCTGCTACTAAGGCCCAGCCCTGGCACATGTCAGAGAGGTTCTCTAGAGCAAACACACAGCCAGCTTCCAGTTGTCGGCACGCGAGCATCTGTCTTGAGTCTCCACAAACAATTTAGAATTGAAAGCCAGGCGGTATGGAGGAATGCAAGCTCCTCTTAATGTCAGCTGAAGCCAAACACACTTAGGAAGGGGAATTCTCCAGGCACAAATGATCATATTTTGCATTCCCAAGCCAAAAGAGAGTTGAAGAAAACTGTCATCTAATGCTCTGCGTTATCCAGGCCCCAGCTCCCTCTCCCCTTGCCTGAACCGTGGAGACCTGGCCTCAGCGCCCTACTTCCCTGGCTGTGGCTTCTGGGCACACTCAGATGTCAAAGGGACGAAGGCCTTGGTGGGGGTCCAGGCAATGTGATCACCTTTCCAAGAAAGCCCAGCCTCGTCCTGGAGCTGGACTGTGCTGCTAAAACCTCAGCAAGGAAATTTGGAGCAAGCAGGCAGGGGGCACCACAGTTCCCTTCCAGACTCGTCTTATTTCAAAAATTGAGGATGCCGGTGGTATGCACTGAATCCTTGAGTATATGGCTATATGGCCTTGGAGTGGCCAAAGCTTCTCTCTCCCTGGGATCTTCTAGGCATGGAAGCCATGATCCCTTAGGAGGAGACATGGCTGGAGGACCACTGCCAAGGTCAAAGGCCAGAGGATGGACTCCTGACTTTAGGACAGCTGATTCTAGGACTCAGAAAAGGGGACATGGGAATACAATGTCCACCTCCCGAGAGCTAGGGCTGTTGTGATGAGTAGAACTAGGTTGGGCACCAGGAGACCTGGGTCCTCCCCTGGGTTCTGTCACTGACTGGCTGAACCTTGAACAAGTTACTTCTCCCCAGGCCTTAGTCTCCAATATAGAAAATGAGGAAGCTAGACCAGGTGGTCTAAAAACCTTTACAGTCAGGATGTTCTGAGTCTGTGTGACCCTTCTCCTCTGGATTCATTTCCAAATTCATCTCCCTTTGGAGGGGAGGAGTAGGCAGATGAACACTGGGGCACCCCAAGGGGGCAAGCAGATGGCCATTGCCCCTGCAGGTCTCTATCAGGTTGGCTGCCAGGACCGGGGCCATTCCCTCCCTCCTCTCTAGCACTTGGGTCCAACACAAGCGCCCCTCAGCTTCAAGCCACTTATGAAAGTGAGCTGTAACACCCTGCCGGCTGCCCCCCAGTGGCTTAGCCCTGAGCTGCCACTGCCCTGCTGCTGGAACTGGGGGCCATGATCAGGTGGGGGCTGGTCTGGTGATATCAAGCCAGTTCTTACCACCAGGCCCTGCTGCCCCCCTGGTGCTTTAGAGCAAACCTGCCCACACTTGGGTCTCCCCAGGAGAGAGACAAATGCGTCCTCCCTACTCTTGGCAAAGACCATCCTGTTTCCTAGCTTCTCTAATCAACTTAATCAGCATCTTTTTTACACAATGACTGCCTTCTGGATGTGGCTTCATGTCTCTCTGCTAACTGGTCATTATCACACTGCCTTTTTCCTCAGAAGGAAACGCTAGGGAGTCTACCCTGCTTCATACTCCTCCAACCACTAATATCACCAGCCAACCACCGTTCTTCCTTCTCCTTCCCTCTGTTGAAGAAGCAGGAGAGAGCCTTATCTCTGGATGGAGTCTCCTATCCTTGGCTCCCCTAGCTTCATGCAGGTCAGAACACGGCTCACTGGGAGCAACTGGTGTGTGCGTGTGTGTGCTGTGTGTGCATGCATGTGCACACGTGGCCAAGGGATTAGCCAGAGAGGACAGGGTGGGGAGGGGTAATGACAGGCGGCAACGATTTCTCCCCATTGGAGTCCAGAGAGAGGGGCGGGTTTAGGGGAGGGAGGTGCCTTCAGTCTGAAGGGCCAGCTCTATCCCTAGACTGGACAGAGAGGGAAGGCAGAGGGAATTGGAGAGTGACTTCCGTGGAAAGGCGTCGTTCCTCCCCACGGAATGAGCACAGCACTTGTTCCTTAGGGGAATCTCAGGGAAGTGATCTCATCTGGGAGCCAGAGCATCCCTGGTCCACACCCACTGCTGCTTCTGGCCACGAGCGGCTCTGAGCTTGCCAGCGGCTGTGCCGTGGGTGTCTGTGGCCACATGTCCACCTTCCAGGGAAGAAGAACCCAAATCAATATGTACTTTGATGTCCCCTGAATGTTAAATGTGTGAAAAAGAACACGTAAGAATCAGAAAGCTTCCACGTGTGTGCGATGAGGGGGCGGGGGAACCACCGTGGCTGGAGAGTTCTGGGTTCCACTAGAGCTGAGTCTGGAGGAAGCCCTCACTCGTGCACAGAGATGTCACCTGGGAAAGAGCTCGCATATTCACCAGCTCATCAGGTCCCTGCAGGCGGCCTCTTAACAAGCAGTCTACACAGCAGGAGTGATGCCTGCTCCTCTCCCCTCCAAGGTTTTGCTCTCAGTTCCCTCCCCCCGAATGCCTTCTCATATTGTCTGCCCCATCCTGCACCTGCCTGTCAGGGGGCCCAGGGCATGTCCCACTCACCCCTTCCATCTACCCACCCTGTGCCCTTCCCTGACTGTCCTGCCTCCTGAGCCAACCCTCCCCACCTGGGGCGGAGAGTCCAGGGGACGGAACCACGCCATGGACTGCACCTGCATCCCCTTGGGGCCTAGAGTTACAAACACTAGGGGAAGCAATGGACAAATATGAAGTCAACACGCACAAAGGGTGGGCTTGGGGCCTCTTTCACCAATGGGAAACGGAGGCTAAGGAAGGTTACCTGCCGGGACCCAGTCTTCTAGCCGGTGGGGCACATGTAGAGTGGGGATCCAGCCCTCCCCAGCCCCTGGGCAGGGCGCTTGTTCCACTCCTTCCCCGAATCTCCCAGCGGGGTTCAGCTGCCACTCTCAGAGCACCTACCAAGTGCCAGGACGGGCCAGGTGCCTTAGAAGAGTATTTCATTTAATTCTAACAAGTGATTTGGGATTTTTTTCCCCATTGAACAGGTGAGGAAACTAAAGGTCCAAGACTGACTTGCCTGGGGCCCAGGTGCTGGTGCCGAGGTCTCATCCTGCCTGCTTCCCAGGCTACACATCTTTTAGTGCTTTTGAGCACCCTCATCGAGGCTGGCTGTGTCTGTGAGAGGGTAGGCAGGGCAGCTGAGAGCTCTCCTTGGTGGGGTCGGATAAGACCCCCTACTCACACCTGAAAATGACACCCCTCCAGCTGGACCAGTGATAGCCCTCTCTGAGACGCTTTCATTTGAGTTGAAGCATTGAAGACCCTATGCTAACCTTACCTTTGGTGCCAAAAGGGAGGCTACTTTAACCAAGCTGAGGGGGTTCTGTCCCTCCTCACCTCTGCTCCTTGCACAGTGTCTGGAATACAACAGGCTCTCAACAAAGTGGACAGAACAAACTCATGAATGAACAAGTGAATGAATGACCATGGACAAGCTTATCAAATTAACTCAGTGTTCATCTGAGTAGAACATGAGCAGATGGGACACAGGGCAGCCCTCCCTTTACCCTCGGCCCTCTGTCAATTCACCCTCTGCACTCCAGCCAGGCTCCACGGTGCCCTCATGATAATGCTGGGTGCTGACAGCCTCCAGGTCCCTCTTCCCTGGCCTGCCAACCTCTCTCCCCTACTTCAGTATCCTCATCTCATCAAAAACCGGTTCTGGTGTCTTATTTTGTGCTAGATAAACACATGCTTGCTAACGTGCGACTTATCATGACATCCCTTCAACTCTCCAAAGCATGTGCAGCCCTACAGAAGGAAGAATTCTCTAAATCAGAAACAATCAGACACAGGCTGGGCAGCCTCCTGCAGTGGAGAGGGCCCCAATCTCTAAGATCTGTGGTGGAGACCAAACGCTTGCAGGGGCAGATGAATGCGGGCTGAAATACAGACACTGTAAGCATCCAGAGGGGGGAGATGGAAAGACAGAGCAAGTGCTGGTGAGAGCAAAAATCTGCCCTTTTTATTTTTTTTTAAAGAAGTCAGGAGTTTGCCAATGTGCTGGTTAAGCAGATGTCAGGCTCATGGAAAACAGGCCTAAAAATTGAAAACAGAAACACCAGGCTGAAATTTATTGTAATTAACATTATTTTCACTCCCAGCCTTGGACAGCCATCCCAGGCCTTCGGAGAACACGTGGATCACCTCCCTCATGAATAACACGTGGATCACCTCCGTCAGGAACGAGACGGATGTCTTGGTGATGAAAGCCAGTGTATTTTCTGCCTTACATCATTTTTCTTTCTCTCTAGGTAGAGACATCGATCAAAATGGAGCTCTTTCTTTAAGCTTTCAGGAGCTACCGTGACGGATTTTAAAACACACCAACAGTGATATTATGAATCTGTGTTGTAAGTTCATTTAAAGTGCAATGGGGCTTCCCTGGTGGCACAGTGGTTGACACTCTGCCTGCTAATGCAGGGGACACGGGTTCGAGCCCTGGTCTGGGAAGATCCCACATGCCGCGGAGCAACTAGGCCCGTGAGCCACAATTACTAAGCCTGCGCGTCTGGAGCCTGTGCTCCGCAACAAGAGAGGCCACGATAAGAAGAGGCCCGCGCACCGCGATGAAGAATGGCCCCCGCTCACCGCAGCTAGAGAAAGCCCTCGCACAGAAACGAAGACCCAACACAGCCACAAATAAATAAATTAAAAAAAAAAAAATAAATAAAGTGCAATGAAGTCTTGTTTAACAAAAACACACACACACACACTCACACACACACACACACACACACACAAACACACACAAACACACACATACACACACACACCCCAAGCTGCGTGGAAAAACTGGAGTCAAGAGATGTGACCCCAAATATCCACTTTAGGATCTGGCTGAGTGTTTGGGGCCTTGGGCTGCTGCCTTCCTCCACTCACCTCAAAGTGGCCCAGGCTCCCAAGAACCCCCAGTCATACCCCAGCCCAGTCCTGCCTTCTGAGTCCCACAGTCAATGTCCAGCTGCCCATAGAACATTTTCACTTGGATGTCTTATAGCATCCATCACTTCACATGACCAAAGAGGTGCCCCAGATTTTCCCTTCCACACTGGTTTTTCCCCAAAGTCTCCCCATCGATGCACTTGGCAGTACCACCCTGATTGCTCAAGTCAGAAGCTTGGAGGTCCTTCCTCAGGATTTTCTGTCACTTCCCATCAGCAAACCGTGCAGGTTCTACCCTCTCCATCCCTCTCAAGTGCGTCCACTCTTCTCTCTTCCCTCTGACATCACCCAGCCCAAGTCATTCTCATCCTTTTCTGCCTGGACTTTGGCAAGAGGCTTCTAACTGGTCCCTCAATTCTAATTTTGCTCAGCTGCAAGCTATGCTCTTCACAGCAGTCATAGTGATCTTTTAAAAATGCCAATCAGATCCTGGAACTTTCCTGCTTCAAACCCTCCAGGTTCCTCGCATTGCATGTAGGGTAGATTCCAGACCCTTCCTCAGGGCCCACCAGGCCCGGCAGGATCAGTCCGCTCCTGTGCCGTGAACTTCACCACTTCCTGCTTCCAGCCACACTGCCTTCCTCTTTGCTCCTCAAACCAAGCTCTTTCCACCTCAAGGTCTTTGCCTTTGTGTGGAACAGTCTCCCCCAGATCTTTGCTCAGGCAGCTCCTTCTCAACCTCCAGTTTTAATGTCACAGCCTGGGAGAAATCTTCCCTGACCATGCTATGGAGAGTCCGTTCCTCTCCCTCAAAGCATCTTCTTTGTTTCTTTTACAGTTAAACATAATAACAGATGGCTACAAGAGCTATTTGCTTATTCTCCCACTAGAGTTTAAGTTCTGCAAGGGAAGGAACGAGTGGTGTGCTGGTCCCTGCTCACAAGAGACAATTGTGTGCAATCTTCCTGTTCAGTGATGCCTGTTGGTCACTTAAAGCTGACCATGGTGGGAGGATTTACACCACAGTAACTGGCAAATGGCTACAAAGAAGGACTCTCTCCACCCCATTCCAAGAGTCAGAATCGGTTGTTAAACATTTACCAGCACTCCACTGGAAGGGACTGTATCTTTATCCTCAGGATCTAGAACAATGCCTAGCACACAAAAGAGGCTCAATATGCACCTACTGACATGTAAGACAATATGAGACCAAAAAGAGAGAGAAAGAATAGGAATATTCAGGCCTCCAAGAACCTCACTAACCTCACACACTAACCTGCTAACAAGGAGTAGACAGGGAATGTGATACTCAGAGCCTCAGGGAGGGAGGGAACTCAGAGCACTGAATTTGGCTTCAGAAGCCCTAGTTTTAATCCCAGCACAGCTTCTAACTTGTTTTACGACTTTGGACCAATTTCTTCTTCTTTCTGGCCTTCAGTTTCTTTATCTGTAAAAAGCACACACTGGACTAGATGCTGTATCTCTAAGTCCCTGTGTTGGATTTAATGAAGCCCATTTATGTACTCGGTTACCAATTTCTGTACCCCCCACTTCCAGGTCACTGCACTTCACTACACAACTGCAGAGGGGGCTGTTTACATTGTAGTTGACTGAGTTATGCAGTGCGCAGCCTGCGCAGCTGTACGTGGCGGCCCTGCCCACTCTGTTCCTGGCCATTGGCCATTTCTAGGGGAGACGAATTAGACAGTGAGTCCCTCCCTTTCCTGACATACTAACCAGCTCAAAGAGCTCAGACAGTTTGGTTTTGGTTTTCCAGCTCCTAAGATTGTCTCCTGCTTGTCATGAGTGTGTGGATTAAGAGCCCTGGGCATCTGGGGTTAGCCCCAGCCCAGGGGGTGTTTGGACAAAGTAAGAACAAGACAAAGCTCAGGATATGCAATTTGTGGCAAGGCTTTCCCTTGAAGGAGAGGAAGTAGGGCAGTGAGGACCGGGAGAACTGCTGGGCCTGTCTGTCCCTGGTCTTTGAATGCAAACTAAAAAAAGGAATTGTGAGGGCCCATCCCTTCCAAGCCTGCAGGGCCCACCCTACAGTGGATACACCCTACCCATTTGAAAAGTTCTCCGTCTGCACAGAGCTCAACATAGATCCACCAGAACACAAGCTCAGCTGGATGCTATTGGCTAGGCTTGGTGGGGACGGAGGAGGCTGGGGAGTGGAAGTGCTTTGGTTCTCTGAGGGTTATGCAGAACCCTTTAGTTTTTGGTATATGTCAGTTACTCATGCTTTCAAAACTATCCCAAATGATCACTCCCACTTTTAGGTCCTTAGGAGAGTTACGGGCTCATGATTCCCTCTGCCTTTGCTAGAAAACAAAGGCCTGCCTTGTGAGGTGGTGAGCCACTTGTCACTGGAGGGATGCAAGCCAAGGAGAGCTACTTATCTGGGATGTTCAGGTTCCAAGTTCCCTCCCAGGCAGACACTTGATGCTGAGGC
Source organism: Balaenoptera musculus (assembly GCF_009873245.2). NCBI lineage: Eukaryota > Metazoa > Chordata > Mammalia > Artiodactyla > Balaenopteridae > Balaenoptera > Balaenoptera musculus. The sequence goes on along the minus strand of NC_045786.1, from coordinate 66,017,392 downwards.
CTCTCAAGAGGCCTCTGAAGCCCAGGAATCCTCAGGAACTTGTGGATGATGAAGGGCCAACCATGCACTGGGTCCACCCATGCTCTAGATGAAGTTGTTTTAAAATAGAATTCCTGTGTAAACTGGTACAGTCACTATGGAAAACAGTGTGGAGGTTCCTCAAAAAACTAAAAATAGAGTTGCCATATGACCCAGCAATCCCATTCCTGGGCATATATCCAGACAAAACTATAATTCAAAAAGATACATGCACCCCTATGTTCACAGGAGCACTATTCACAATAACCAAGACATGGAAACAACCTAAATGTCCATCGACAGATGAATAGATAAAGAAGATGTGGTACATATATACAATGGAATACTGCTCAGCCATAAAAAGAATGAAATAATGCCGTTTGCAGCAACATGGATGGTCCAAGAGATGATCATGCTAAGTGAAATAAGTCAGAAAGAGAAAGACAAATATCTGATATCACTTATATATGGAATCTAAAATATGACACAAATGAACTTATCTATGAAACAGAAACACACTCACAGACATAGAGAATAGACTTGTGGTTGTCAAGGGGGAGAGGGGGTTGGGGGAGTGATGGATTGGGAGTTTAGGATTAGCAGATGCAAACTATTATATATAGAATGGATAAACAACAAGGTCCTACTGTATAGCACAGAGAATTATATTCAATATCCTGTGACAAACCATAATAGAAAAGAATATGAAAAAGAATGTATACATATGTGTAACTGAATCACTTTGCTGTACCGCAGAAATTAACACAACATTGCAAATCAACTATACTTCAATAAAATAAATTTAAAATAATATAAAATAGAATTCCTGTTGCCAACTTCTTTCTTGTGTTACACGTGGCTTTATACCCAGAGTCAAGGTTCTGGCTCAGGAAATGTTCACAGAAGCATGGAAGCACAGCCACTGAAGAGCTTTTAGAAACATGAAGGCCAAATGTTTATTTTAGAAGGGATTGAATGGACGTCTCAAGAGGGCACATGGCTCACTTAAGTCTAGAATTGGAGCCTGAACTTGACCCAGAGGTCCTCATCCACAGTCCAGGGTTTTTTATTACCCCAGGCTTGGAGGGTCCAGTTAGTGAGAGATGTAATCCAGTCCCAGGCTTTGGTTTCCACTTCTGCTACATTCAGGGTTGGCCCAGACTGGTCCATCTGGGCTAAGCCATGGCTGATTTCAAACAGCCTTTCCTATAAGATCAATAAGAGGCAGGGCAGGTCTAATATTCAGTTAGCCATGAACTCCTCTGTGTGAATTAGTCTGCAGCTGTTTTACTGCCCAGCAGGCTGAGCGGAGTCAAGGTTTAAAGAAGAGGGGCACGGGCTGGCGTGAACTGCCTGAGGCAGTGTCAAGACCCTAAGAGTTGGAGGTAGGGCAGGATGGTGGGATGCTATACAGGGGAGGAGAAGGTAAGAGGGAAGGTAGTGAACAATGCCCACTGCCCAAGGAACAGGCAGCCTTGTGGAGAGTGAGGGTAGAGCTGATAAGATGATAGCTGATGAAGTGCAGCTGATGTGATAGAGAAGCTCACCGAAATATGATCATCACTTTGGCAGTGATCCAGGAGGGCTTCTTGGAAGAGGAGGCCTTTCTGGAGCTGCTAGGGCCCAGAGAAAGCAGCAACCTCCTTTCCACTTTAACCTAAATCCTCTAAGGACATTTGTTACTGAGAGGATTGGGGGTTTCCTCTTCTTTCATGGAGACAACAGACTTATTTGGACTGCCCTCCCCAGTGGTTCCTTGCTCTCCCCCTACCACACCCCTCCCTGCCCCCCTCCCAACTCCAGGCCAGCGCAATGCTCAGCAAAGCTTTGATCTGGGGCTTTTGGCCTCTGCTTCCACATAAAAGCTCCCTCTGCCCTCATGAGTGGGGCACCCTGGGCAGACCCCTCTTCCCTGGCCCGTCTCCATCAGCAGTGGGCACCAGTCCAGTGGGGCCACTGCCAAGCCAAACAGCACTGCAGAAACACTAAGGGACCTGGCTACCAGGTGGCGGGAAAGTGCCCTCCTGGGCCTCACCCTGGGGTGGGCTGAGCACGAGAGAAAATGGCCACACCTTCCAACTTCTCTGGACTCTTCCTGGTGTGTGCCAAGGGGATACTAGCCCTGGAGGGGGCCTTGACTAAACCGCCAAGGAGACAGAGCCAGGGCAGCTGAGAAATCATGCCACAGATGAATGGAGTCTAGGTCTGTCTCGTCAAAACGTCCCCCAGTCAAACCTGAGCCCCGTCGCACTTCAGTTCTGGATGAGTAGGGACTAGGGGGCATCTGTCCTTGCTGAGGGCTGCACAGGGTGACCTAGTGTCTCCTAGGGCATAGTGGGTGAGAAGAGTTTACGTGGGACAAGGGTGAACATTAAAACTTGACAACTCATGTTTAATGGATATTAAAAAATTACAAGCAAATCAAAACTTACGTTTCACAGCAATTATTGCTTACGATGAAGGTAAGTGAAAAGACTGAGTTGATTTAAAGTCAGTTGAATGAAAATTATTAAGTGAAAGTACTCCAGATGTTACACAGATATGGCCAGAGCCGTGTGAGCAGTACAGGAAAAGCAGGAAAGAAGGTGGGCTTTGGAGATGATCAAACCTGGATTTGGAGTCTGGATCTCATTTTTATCGGCAGCTGCAAGACCTTGGTCAAGTCACATGACCTCTGGGAATTGCAGTTTCTGGAGTCAGACCCCTTGGGTTCCCATCCTAGGCTGTGACTTGATGACCCTGGTGATCTTGGGTAAGTTACTTAACAACATGCATCAGTTTCCTCATCTCTAAAATGGGGGAGATAACAGCACCCCTCTTTCAGGATTATTGAGAAGACGAGTGCTCAGAACAAAGTCTGGGGCTTCCCTGGTGGTGCAGTGGTTAAGAATCCGCCTGCCAATGCAGGGGACACGGTTTCCAGCCCTGGTCCAGGAAGATCCCACACGCCGTGGAGGAACTAAGTCCGTGTGCCACAACTACTGCGCCTGTGCTCTAGAGCCCGTGAGCCACAATTACTGAGCCCACGTGCCACAACTACTGAAGCCCGCGCACCTAGAGCCTGTGCTCCGCAACAAAGAGAAGCCACTGCAATGAGAAGCCCACTCACTGCAACTAGAGAAAGCCCGCACACAGCAACGAAGACCCAACGCAGCCAAAAATAAATAAATAAATAAATATATTTAAAAAAAAAAAAGAAAAAGAACAAAGCCTGATTCATGGAAGCCCCTGATGACTGTTAGCAAGTAGTACACATTTATTGAGCACCTCATCCCTGCCAGACATGTTGTTTGGTAATCAGTATTATTTCTATTTATTCATACTAATCCTACAAGGTAGGCTTTATAATTTCCATTATACATTCTAAAGAGAGGATGTGACCTGCCCAAGGTCACACACTTAATAAGTGCCAGGGCCGGTATTCAAACCCCAAGTCAGTGGTTACATGCCCCAAATATGAACCTCGCTGGGCTCAGACTCAGTCTCCCCACCTGTACAATGGGTTTATTGTCATCTCTCCAGTCACCAGGGCAGAATCTGGTCTGGTGGTTCCCAGGGATTGGACCATAACCTGGTCCACTATTGGGGTCTACTGTTCAGCCCCTGCCATCTTCTCTGGGCACTCCCAGCTCCTTCTGGGGTACCGGAGGACACATCCACATTCTGCGGTCCATGGAGGATGTCTGAATCACTACCCTTCTGTGGGAAACGAGGCATTTTAAACTTCTGCTCCACCCCGCTGTTCCCTGGGAAGTCCATTACATACCTAGGTTTTCACTGTGTAAAAACAAGGACTGTCCCATGTCTCCTTGTGTCCTCTCTGAGTCACAGTAAATAACACTGAACAGCATGGGGCCAGCTGGGCCGGCCTGGGCTGCCTGCTCTGAACCCTTTGCCCCTTTCAAGGCCCTTCTCCCTTCAAGATCCCCTCCTCCGCCTCAGCAGCCCACCAGCAACTACCACCGCACTCTTCTTGTCTGGAAAGAAAGGCTTTACTAACCAATGGCCTGCGAAGTGTCAGGACTGAACGCCCAGGGGACTGGTGTGCTAAGAAAGGTGACTGGGGAGAGGGTGATACTTACCTCAAAGGGGATTAACTAATGGGATTTCAGGCTGCTGCAGGCTGGGGGGAGGTTTTCATTGATTCATTCATTCATTCCACAACTACTTATTACTTGCCTCCTCTGGCTGGGCACTGCTCCGGACCCTGGGATACACACGTAAAACAACATATAGAAATTCTTGCTCTCATGATGACACTCCGTTGGAGGAGACAGACAATAAACAAGGTGAATAAAGAAAATCGGTAATAATGCTCGCTAGTGAGAAATAACCCAGCGGGACTAAAGCAGGCACGGGGGTTTATATAAGGGAGTGCATGCAGGGGCGGCTGACATTTTAGTTAGGGGTGCAGGAAAGGCCTCCACGAGAGGCGGGTGTTGGAGTGAAGGCACCAGGTATGTTTGAAGAACATTCTGGAAACTGTGTGGGTGGAGCAGAAGCCGCAAGTGGGGGAGGAGTAGAGGATGAGGTTGAAAAGGCAGGGAAGTCAGATCACACAAGCCTCTCACCCAGAGAAGAAGGGGCGCCCCGGAGGGTTCGTGGCAGAGGGATAGGACATGATCCCATCCACATTCAAGCAGCATCCCGCTGGCTACTGGGTGCAGGAGCTCAAGGGACAGGGCGGATGCAGGGAGACCAGTTGGTTGGCCGTTGCCACAAGCCACGGGAGCCTTTCTGGGCACCCCCAGAGCAGCCCCCAGACCCCTGCCTGTCTCCTGGTCCTAGTCCTCCGGGCTGAGCAGAGGTGGGAAGACGGATGGCAGACCAGAGCTTTCACACCAAGGATCATGGGGACCAGTGCAACTTACAGACCGGGGGTGGGGGGAAGGGCTGGTTTTAAGATGTGCTCAAATGCAGAGATGCACACGGAAGAGGGAGGAGAGAGCAGGGACCATCTCGGTGACCATTTTGACATATTCCGGACAACCGGAGGGGCCTCTTGCCGAGCCTGCCAGCATGTCTGCCCCTGGCTGGCCTCACCGTCAGCAGCAAGCACATTCCACAGCTGATGTTTGGCTTGTGGTCTGGCTTGGCCTTCTCATTGGTTTCTTCTGCTCTGAAAGGCTTTTAAAATCAGAATCTGGGATCTCTTTAAGTTTGGGGCATGAATCACTGCTTCTGGGCCTGGAAAGGGGATAAAGGGACAGGAGGGCCCATGCCACGGGAGCTCCCTCTCTCTCAGGCCCGCCTGCCACTAAGCATGTATACGTGACAGGCTCCCAGTCAAAACATTCCAAGTCAGACTCGCTTCCAAGCTCCCAGCCAACATTTCCACCTGCCCAAGAGCCCCGCAAAGTCGACAAGTCCAGGATCCACTCAACTTCCTGGTCCTTAACCCCCCCGCCCCCATATTCTCTCCTTTTCCTTCCCTGGTGACCAAGGATGTTCCATTCTGCCCGTCACAGGTTCCCTCTTCCTCTCTCCTCTCACCACCTTTACATCAGGCTCTGGCATCCTCCTGCCTGGGTTGCTGCAGTAGCCATCTTAGCAATCCACTTGCTTCTAGCTGTTGTCCTGTCACATTCAACCTACACCCATATCCCCCCACCCCCCGCAAGGAGCTTCTCAAAACATAGCTTAGAACATGCTCTACCCTCCCTCAAAAACCTTCAGTGGCTCCCATCTGCTATATCCAAATGCCTTAGTTGGCATTCGGTCCTCTCTTGGTGGCCTCAGCCCATGTTCCATTCTTGCAGTTCTGCACATACTCCAGCATCCTGCCAACCAAACATCAGGCTGTTCCTCAGATATATTCTCTGCTCTTCTTGCAGTTACAAATCATCTCTTTTTCACCTCTCAAATTCCAGAGTCTTTTATCTGTAGCTCTCTTACAGCTTTTATTACTTCCTCCCTTGTATTAGTTATTTATCCAAAGATCTCTCTCCTATTAGACCATAAACTCTTTGAAGGACAGGACTTATCTCTTAACTTTTATCCCTCAGAGCGCCTAGCACAGCACCTAATACAGGCCACTGTGTTGGGACCTCTTGGGGGTGCATCTGCAAAGAAACATAAGACATCTATCTTGCCCTTAAATATCTTTCTGTTGACTTAGACAGTTCTTACATTCATTCAACACATATTATTTGAGCAGTAAGTACTATGTCTGGCACTGTGGGAGAGCTGGCAATACAGAGACTGACAGGAGATGTGGTCCCTGCTCCAGTCCAGTGGGCAAAGCTGTTCAGGCTAATATAATACTGTGTTGTGTATGGGGTATAACACTGTAGGAAGTGTAGGCATCTTGAGATCACAAAAGTAACTGATCCAAGGTCTGACTGAGTCAGGTGAGGCTTTCAGGAGGAAGACCTGAAGAGTAAGTGGGAGACAGCCAGGAGAAAGGAGGGGGTCGAATGGGATATAGGGAACAATGTGAGTGAAGGACAGAGAGAGCTGGTGTGTTTGAGAAACTAAGAAGCTCAGTTTAATGGAGCTGCCATAGGGGTGTAGACGTGCCCATGCACGTGGCGCTGCTAGAGGGGAGTCCTGAGTGCAGGCTATTCAGGGTCTGGTGAGCTCTATTAAAGAGGCTGGACTCAACCTAAGGCAATAGGGAGCCACTGAGGGTTGTAAGCAGGGGAAGTGACTACACACTCAGTTTGTGTTTTAGCCTCACTTTGTCTGCTGTTGAGGAAGGTCTGGGTGGATGGGGGCAGGGGGGAGGAGGATGACTGAGTGTGGGCCTCAGGCTGGTCCCGGGGGGCTTCCTGCTCTGCCTCCCCCAGGCAAGCCTCTCCCCTTTTTCCTGATGGAGCATCCCTTCCCCACCCCACCTGGGCTGCTCTTTGACAGTCCCCATCCTGAGTCAGGTGCTTCCTTCACCTGAACACTCACAACAGCTTCAGTGGGGCCCAGAATCGCAGGGTTGGAATGACCCTAATGGGCTCTGTTTAACCCCTGCTGGACACCTCCTACCGTGCCAGTCCATCTGTCTGTGAGCAGTTCTGACCAGGATCCTCAGCCAAATTGGTGTCCCCATAGCCCCTCTTTGGCTTTCCTCTGGCCCACTTGGGGCCACACAGGATCAATAGCTTATGGCCTTGTGGGGGACACAGACAGGGTCACTAAATGAATAACCCTCCAAATACCAACTCCCATCTCAAATTCCCCCTTGTGCCTCAGCCTCGCAAACTCTGATTCCACGCTGTGTCTCCAGCCCAGCCTGGCTATGAATCCTGTGAAACTGCAGGCTGGAGAGGTGGGCTGGAAAACTGGGAAGCAGGACAACTGGTTACATCTTGGTTTCACCACTGACTGTTTGTGACCCTGAGAAAGTCATTTCCCTTCCCTGGACAGTGTTTTCTCTTCTGCTTGATTGGGGATTGGGTTTAGATGACACCGGTGAGTCTCAGCCTTGGCTGCCCATTAGAATTACTGGGGAGCTTTAAAAAATGCCAATGCCAGGCTCCATCATGGAGAGTGATGGTGTGTTCTGGTGGGGTCGGTGAAAAGTTTTGTTTTACACCGTCATTCTCTTGTTCACCCATGAATGAGGACCACTGGACTTGCTGATCGTCTGCAGACCAAGAGGGGAGGCTGAAGTGGGCAGGTAAAAAACCCAAGAAGTGACCCCTTATTTAGAAGGATCAGCCCAGCAGGACCACAGCAGCACCAATACCCGTGGCTGTGGCAAGGCCAGCATTTCAAGCTTTGGCTTCTTGCTTTTGTCAAGAGGGCTAGTCCAGAGCTCAGCATCAAATGCTTGCAGGTCCCCCCCAAAGTCTCTCAAAGGGGTCTTGAGGCAGTAACTGGAGGCAGAAGCATCTTCTGAATTCCATGGCTTAAAGGTCATTCCACAGCCCTGGCTGTGTGCCTTCAGAACTGCTCTATGGGCACCCCTGCATCTACGGACACCAGCACTTTGCACGGGCCCTGCAGCCTATGTGTGATCTGTGCCTTCCTGCCCTCACAGAGGCTGGGCCTTATCTGATTTGGAATTTCCAGAACGTGGAGATGCCTGGGGTTTAGTGGGTGCTCAGTACCTACTGGCCAAATGGACAAGCCACACAGTTTCTTCATGTGTCAAGAGGGATCCTGGTGCCTTCCTTGCCAAATCACAAGCCTGCAGGGAGAACTCTGTGAGCAGTTGCTCAGCCCCACACTCAGAAGGGCCCCCGCTTGGTTTAATGCTCTGCCGTGGCCACCTTGAAATTCTTAATAGTCTTTAAACAAGGAGCCCTGTATTTTCATTTCACACTGGGCCCCACAGGTTATGTAGCTGATCCTGCATATGTGGTAAGTGGTGGGAATAAACTCAGAGAAGAGCTCTGTCTACATACTATTTATGGGACTTTATGGTTGCCACCAGTCACCAAATATGAGAGGCTATGAGCTCCAGGAAAAGAGCAATTCCAGTATAAGCAGAGGAGACGGACATCGCTTTGTGGTCTTCTTCCTGGCAGTAGGAGAAAGCAGTAGTCTGAGGGCCTGGGGATGGGCGAGACAGAAAGGACAGATGGTGGAGACTGCAGACACCCCCAGTGGTCTACAGAGAATGATTTCAATGATCTTGTCCTACCTGCCTGCCACAGATGTAGAATATCTACCATTAGAACTTCATTCCTTTGGCCGAAGCACTGCTTGCTCCTTAAGTTCCTCTGACGAATGTAGCAAACTAGGTCTCTAATCTCATCTTTGGCCAGAAGATCTGTCCCTGAATTCCTATGTGATCTTGGGGAAATCACAGGAAATCATTTAACTTTGAAAAGCCTCAGTTTCCCCCTCTATCTAATGGACACACCAGCCTCGACAAGACCTCTGACCTCACCTGGCCTATTCTGACTGACAGAACAAATACACGGGAGTGCTCTTTGCAGACTGTTGGGAGCTGCACCCACTTATTCGTTTCATGATTTTTCCATGGCCTTCTTGAGGCCCAGTCTGCAAAGAAGCAGGTCCTGGATATCTGCAGGGCCAGGATTCCTGTAGCCTGGCCCAGCTGGGTGACACTGCTGGGGGAAGAAAGCTGTCAGCCCCAGCTACGGAGGCAGGAGCGCCTTCTCTGTGTCATCCTGTTTGGAATCCTGGAGCACATTGCTATAGCAACTTGCCTAACTCACCCCACATGCCACGTGGAAAAACCTCTGCCCACTTTAGAGCAGCATCACCCAGGCCACAGACTGGCTTCTTCTATGTTACAGGATAAGGCCGCCCATCATCCACAAGGGCCCAGGTAGAACCCATCTGATCGGCGATGGAGTAGTGGGGTAAGGGGCTGGACCAGGCCAGGCAGGTCCCTTGCCTCAACTTTTTGGTCTCACCTATTTCAAGTTCTGGTACCTGAAATTCCATCATTAGCCCCTTGATCCTTTGGCTCAAGGCACAGCCCAGTTAAAATGCAAATCACTTTGAAGGACACATGAAGCTGTCATCACTCATTAGTGCTGTGCGGCATGAATTAACTCGTTAGGCCTGGAGCTCAGAGCAGGTTTTGATTAGGGGAAGCAGAGGCGGGGAAGGAAGGAGAGCAATGCCCAGACTAGACCCTGAGGAGGGTTGGAGAGGCAGTCAGAGTGGCCCAGAATATTGGGATTTGGGGGCAGATGGTAGAGTCCCACTCAGCCCTGAGCAGGGAGGCAAGCGAGGGAGAGAGGCTCCCGTATTAAAAGGCAGGGCGTGAGGACCACTTCTCACCAAGCCAGCATCTTGAGTGGGAAATCGCTGTCTAGCTGAGTCTGAAGGAGAGGGCTGCTTTTCCTGGACCAGTGCCCCTGTAAGGACGGCCATTTGCGTACAGATCTCATTTTCCCTGAAGACAGTATCTTCCAGCAAGGGCATCTTATTCATCTTTCTGTGCCCTCCTGAAGAGACATTATGCATGGATTAAGGGCAAACACCAAACATCGCCTCTTACTCAGTCAGCATGACCGTGGATGAACCATTTAACTTCTCACATGTAACCTGGTGATTGCTGTAGTGACTTCCATAGTGAGGCCTAGCTGAGATGTGAGAAAATGCTTGACGCAGTGCCTGGTATGAATCAAGTGAATGATGGGAAGGGTGATCAATGAACTGCTATTGTTTGCTGAGGGCTTACTGGGTGCCAGATGCTGTTCCAAACACTTGATATGAATGAACCACGTAGAGATCATCTAAAGCACACATCAGCCTGTGAAGTCGTTATTCTACCCATTTTACAGATGAGGAAATGAGGCCCAGAGGGACTTATCCAGGGTCACCCAAGCAGAAAGGATTTGAATCCAGTTGGGCTCCCAGACCACACACATAACGATCATTACTCCAGCTCAGTAAGCTCGAAGGTGGAAGAAGTTTAGGATAGAGGCGGTGGGGGTGGAGATGGGGGCATGTTTGACCACACTGACTTCTTCCTTCAGGAGGAATTTTATTCATCTCGTGAAGGTCATAAGTACAGAGTATGAAAACCCTTCATGGAATTTTTGGGGAGCTTATTTATTTTTGGCTTACGAGATGACCAACTCCAGTCTCCTCCCCTTCTCCCCTGGCTGGTAACCTTCTGGGCTTTCAACTAAGAATTGGTACACTCAGGATTTACATGTTGGGGGATGGGGACCCTCCTTCCTGGACCACAGCTCCCTAGAGCAAGCACTCCACACTGAGGGCATATGGGTGACTTTGGAGCTCATAATTGTTTTGGGAAAATAGTTTCAAATGGCTATGAATTCCTGAGGGTAGCCCACGGTTTGGTGGTGTTGGGATAGGGGCATTAAGCTATGAGGGCCAGCTGAGACACCGTTTTTGGAATGTGTCAGTGCATGTTTAAAGCTTGTTTTGTAGCTGACCCTCCCTGAGTCAGCCAGAGGCTGTCACTACCTGGGGAGAATTGTGATGGATCCTTTCTCTTTGCAACTGCAATAGAACAATGTAAGTAAGATCTGGAAGCCTATAGTGAGACAAGAATCTCCAAAGTCAGGCATTAAGGAGAGAAAAGAGGGCTCTTTAATTCTCCAAACTCCCTTCTATACAGCAAGAGCCAAGCTAGGCCAGCTAAGACCATAGTTCTGTCCTAAGCAATGAGGGGAGAGGATGGAAGGGAAGCCCTGCTGCTGGAGGAAGCTGCCACTGCAGGAGGGGAGACAAAGAGGTTCACAGAGGGCAAAATGAAGGTGAGCTGCTGTCTGAGTTTCTCAAGGACCCACGGCCCTGTGGGTGGGCTGGGAACAATGAGGATGGTG